>NC_090782.1:19065000-19705625 GCF_040054535.1 Antennarius striatus | reverse complement strand
AAAGAGGGAATGTCACTCCTTTTCCTTGGAAGACAAAGTTGTCATCAGCTCCCGACAATATGAGCAAGAGGAATGAAAGATGAGAATGCATGAGGTAGAATTCCTCCAGCTGAGGTCAAATGAGCAAGGGCATCTCTTTGGTCTGTATTTTTTAGATGCAAAGTGGGAGTAGCCTTTAGTTCCATTTATTTTTCCCCATGAGAGACCATTTTACTCACAGATGTTGCTCTTTAGTGTCATAGATTTTTGTGAATCGTCAGAAAATAGTGACAGTTATGGTTAGAAAAATCTGGTTCCTTGATTTAAAAATGTTGTGTATTATTCTAATATCAAAACCTGTATTTAGTGGAGAGACACAGGGAGCACAACCAATCAGTACAAAGCAAACTGAAATAAACAAGTGCACTCCTTAAGCCCCAAAATTTAGAGAAATTACTTTTATCTTGCAAACATTATTTCTCAGACACATTATGAATATTAAAAAGTATTAGCAAACATATAAACTCATCTAATCACAGGAATGATTGACATTCACACATAATCCCCTTTATTTATTATTATATTTATTGTTATATGATGCTGAGGATATTTTTTTAGAGAACATTACGTAATGAGAATTTCAGCTGAGGAACTAGAACTAGAAGTAGTTCCGACTTCACAGCTCAATATGCAAGATACGTTTGAAGTTGTAATGACACTGAGCTAGCTAGAACTATACCTGAAACTGAAGCTGCTAAATTTACTGTAATTAATCTTTGCAAGAAAATCCAATATCATTTTGTTTTTTCCTTTGATGTGCATGTAAGGGACTGTAGGGATGCAAAATATCCCAGGCAACTTCCATAGCACAGAAGGTATTGAAAAACGAATGCCAGAAAACTAGATCAGACAGCCTTATCTCCGTGGAGGAAAAGTTCCACCCTCTTCGTTTCCAAATTGGACTTTGTAAGACACAGCAGACGACTGGCTGCTGAGTTTCATATGCAATTAAAAAGGTCAGAAATATATTCGGGAGAAGGCAATCAATAAGATCCGAAAATCAATTCCAGAACAAACAAGGATGCAAGGACAGGAAGCCATTTGTAAAATGATGGTTAGTTGCACTAAATGTCTAGCAGCTGAGGTGTTTCACAGTTTTGTGGTTCAAACAAGAGAAACAAAAACAGAAAAACTAACTTGAGTAAAGATGGATGGAGCTGAAAATGTGCAGGTGGAGCCATTAAAGCCCAGAGGCAGTTTGTGTGACTGCTCTTGTTAAAAATACATTAGATCTTGGATATATCTGTGAAGCAATTATCATACCCTCATTTTGCAAAAACAAAAGTTTAATTTGGCTTTAGATGTAGTCATGAAAGATTTTCCTATTGAGAGCTGTGATTAATTGGCTGTTGCTTTCTGGATGCAGTTTATTTCCCGCACCTTCCCATCACTTTGAGTTCGATTGTGATTGTGCAAGATTGTGCCTTTTAAACAGCAACATCCTTTGCGGCTTCAGTGTGTAATTTTGTAATTGGAATATGAAAAGCCTTGAATGTGCAGGCAGGGATTTGCCTCCAGCATATGAAAAATATGTTTACTCAAGGGTTTTTCTAACAGCAGGCTGGTTCTCTTCCTTGTTTCCTGAGTTGAAAGATGATGAGCAGTAAATGAGTATATGCTCACTGTTTATGGCAAAGTGACACATAAAAATATGTCACATAGTCTTGAGTAAAACAGTATAACTGGAGACAGAATTAAGCAGCAGTCCGATATCACTGAATCATCAAACCAAGCTCTTGGCAGGTTTTTAAGCTGTTCACAAATGGAGAAGATATTACCAAGCAAGAAGGAGGAGTTTCAAGACTAAACTTCTGCATGCATACATACATTGTGATCTTTTATTCTCTAGTGCTATGGAAAAATATAGAATGTTTCTCCATATGAATTTAGAAAGAAAGAATCAATCTGGAAGTTGTTGTTACAGACATGGACATGATGAATAGTAAGAATTAAAGGGAAAAACCCCCTAAGTCAAACAAAACAAAGTGGTTTTCTGCTTCATTCGGTTTTCAGAAAAAGTGTTAAATTGAGCATGTACAGTAATATTAGCCTGTTTGTAAGTCACTGCACTCTGAAGATTCAATCCAACAACCTTAAAATATTTCAGTTTCTGCCAAGTTTTCTCTTCCTCAACCTCCTCAGGCCTCAGGTGAAACATGCTGAGGACTCTTTACAGTTTGCAGGAAGCTCCTTTGGATGTTCTGTCAGTCTGTGGTCGTCAGCATCCTGTCGTTCGCTGTGGTGTGTTGGGGAGGGAGCGTGACCAAGGCGGATCTCTCCAGGCTGAAGAAGCTGATCAGGCGGTCCAGCGCGGTGGTTGGGATGAAGCTAGACCCTCTGGCAACAGTGGCAGAGAAGAGAACCTTGGACAAACTGTTGGACATCATGGACAATGTCAGCCACCCTCTGCACACCGTTGCTCCTCTGCACACCGTAACCAACAACCAAAAAAGCCTGAGAAGCCTGAGCAACCAGAGGCTGTGCCTTCCAACATGCAGGACCAACAGACTGAAGAACTCGTTCATCCCCCGAGTGATTAAACTGCTCAACTCCTCTGGGGGAGATGAAGAAGAAGAGAGTCCACATGAGAGCAGAGGGATGACACAGACAATACAGCAAAAACAATGCAAACACTAAAGACATTTTACTATACCCATACTTAACTAGGTCTGTTCATTTATTTATTTTTATTTCTATACCTATTTATGATTTTCTATTTGTATATTCTTGGTGGGTTATTTATTAATCTTCATATTTGGTGTTGTACTACTTTCTATGTGCTGGTGCTTTGTGTGTGCTTTTTCTGTGTTTTGTGTACTTAGTGTGCTGTGTGCAACAGAGAAATTAATTTCCCTGACGGAACCTCCTTAAGGGATAAATAAAGTTATACTCTCTACTCTACTTAAAAGAAAAAATGTGACTCCGCTACAGCTTTTTCTGTAGATCCTCATAAAACAACAGAGAATCAAACACATCGACCCAGTTATCACTCCTCCTGACACAGACACCAGGAGCAGTTGTGTTTAACCTGTAGCTGACTCCAGAGACACGCACTAAACACCACGAGTGTGTAATCAGTCTCATCTCCACTGATTTCCTCGCTGTGCATGCACAACTGGAAGCAAGAATACTAACCAGAGTGAATGATGTTTTATCAGAGAGGCCACTCTCTAGATTACTCTTGAACATCTTTTGCATCAAGCAGCAGAATGTTGTAGCATGATGTTCATTTGTCACTGCGGCACATGCACATATTGCAATTTCCTGCTGCTCTAATTCTTAGACATTCACAAAAATATTTGCTACTTGTCAAACATTTGAGCACAATCCAAAATAAAATCAAGCTGAGTCTGGGACACTTTAGAATAGGTATTACTGGTTGACACCATCCTGAGTGACACTATAAAGAAGACGGAATACATCTAACTTCATGTATTTGATAATTTGCAATTTTACAAATGAAACATTTGAAGGTTTCTTTATTTTGCTTCCATTTGTAGAGTATTTAAAGTGAATGGATGAAATGGCTTATAATGATTAACAACCTTCATTAAGTTCTGTTGGCTAAGAGCAGGAACTAGAACAATAATCACTCTGTGCTTCAGTTCCTCATACCACATCCCCTTTAGCTGCTTCAGGTTGTAACTGACAGAAGTAAAGTTTAATCCGAAGTGAAGAGGACAATATCCTCATGAGAGCTGTGACAGAATACGAAGCGTTGAAATGTCAGCGTAACAAGTACGAGGAGAAGGAGTTTGTTTGATTGCTTTGTGATTTACAAAGTTGTTCTTCTTGACTGTCGGGGGTCAATCCATCAGTTCGTTCAGTCATCAGGAATACTTTTGTTTCAAATTCAGTGAAATTACAGCAAACATAATATTTGCTATTTTATTTTCAATCAGCAGTTTAGGACAGTCAGGACAGTCAGGTTTACCTGCAGTGGTTGGTTCACAACACTCACTGGGTGGAGGCGAGGCGACGATATGGAAATATTTAATGTTCTGATACTGAGGTTCTGTAATTCTGCCTGTCATTGCTGCATTGATTGAGCTTTTTCAGTGTCACTTTGAAACAGACCACTTCATTGCAATAATAAAAATGCTTCATGATAAATTTGTTTGGCTTTTTAGCCTTTGTGATGTGGCGTCTGGCATACTAATATAATCAACAGTCATTAGAGCGCATATGGCAGCACCAGGCGGCGTGATGACACATGAATAATTTATAGGTGAGGGCTCTCTTTAATGTTTAGTTTTTAGGGACCACTTACCTTTTCATTTGTGTTATTTAAGACCTACTCTCTTACTTCCTGTAATACGTTTTGTATTTTTCTTTTCTCCAGGTGAATAAATTTGAAGTGACTGAAAATGAATGAAAATAATTTTTGTCGATGAGTGTGTCAGTTCTTCATCATCACATGCCTGTCTTGATCGTATTCTGTAGGCATTCTTCATATTGATCATCCTGCACTCATTAAAACCACCTTTTTGTTGTTTTTCTTTACTTCTGTAGCTGCTGCTTTGCTGTTGCCCCACCTAACCAGGGTCAATGTCTTGGCTTGAGGTAAATAAGATTCATGCCTCCCACTCTTACACACACACATACACACAGATATACAAACACACACTTTTATCAGCCTTATCAATTCTGTTGTTTGCTTTAGTGATAAGTCCGTTGTAATCAGAATCAGAATAATCTTTAGTGCATACACAAATATATGTACAAGGACTTTCTTTGCAGGAACTACTGATGTTGAATAACATAAATAGTAGTGTTTTTCTGTCTATTCTGCATATTGCGAATAGTAGAAGGGAAGTAGTTAAATGGATATGCTCGACGTTAACCTCCGTCTGAGCAGCTGTGCATCACATCGTCTTGCTATATCTCAGTTTGGATTACCTCACACTCATAAAGTTTTAACGTCGCCTCAAAGCTTTGTTCTCAGTTAATGAACACACATATATTCATAAAGGCACACTCTGAATGCATGACTAGTCACTGTCATTTATTATGGGAAGCTTTCTACAATGACTTTGAAGTATGTCTTAACTTGGGTGAGCATATTTCAAAGATTGTGAAACCGATCTCCGCAGGCGCTTCAGTTATTCTGAATGTATATCTTTGTTAATTCTTTAACTGTTGAAGAACCAGAGATTACAGTGAGAAGACAACTTCCTGTTTGCCCACAGGAGTCATAAACAGCCAAAAATAATGATCAGATGATTGCCTGATTGAATCGAGTTTGCAATTTTTCTCATGTTGACTGTAAAATTACTAATTTTTCATCGTAATATAAATGAAACTAGTTTTATAATTTACTTATTATTCCTGCTGCGAAGTGGGAGGGGAAATGGGAATGGTCTTTGTGTGTGTGTGTGTGTGTGTCTGTGTGTGTGTGTGTGTGTGTGTGTGTGTGTGTGTGTGTGTGTGTGTGTGTGTGTGTGTGTGTGTGTGAGACATGTTGATCTGAATGTGTTGTCTCATAAAGTGTCAGAGATAACAGGGCTTTGTCATGTACTGTCACAGACCTGAAAGTCAATTCTGCTAAGGTATTGTTGAGTTATTGTCCTTAATTTTACATTTGTACTCACTGCACAGTGTTGCAAACTGCATTAAATTACGTGAATTTTGTGTTGTTGTAAATTAAATTCATAGCTACGTACTACAGAATGCTTCACGATCTAATTTGTTGTGCTGAAGTAAAGATAACAGTGAGGTGTAATCGTTCTTCAGCATCTGTTCTTCAGCATCAGGTATTTAAGGATCACCGGCAACAATTAAACGACCAAGAATCAGGTTACCAGCTTCATTTATTAGGTACAGCTTCATTTATTCCAGATTCAAACAAATATTAATATATCCTTTAACTTCACCAGCATCTGCTCATGCACAACTTTGGATCTTTTTTTACAAAGGCATTTCCTCCCTGCCCACATGGCTTAAGTGTTAATGCCGTGTCTTTTCCTGAGTTGCAGAGAAATTCAACCACTCATGCTATCAAGAAGAGCTGACTCACTTCCCATCATTAGAGGAAGCAGCTCATCATTAATCTGAATCTATGCGTATAAAATTAGATTTCATGAAGTTTTATCACAAAATACTTCATCTATGTCATGATGCTTCCAGCTGTCATGAAAACCGGTCTCGTCCGTTTGCAGTAGTAATCACGTCACACACCTACAGAGAGCTGTAGAGGACAACTGAGAAAGACAGGGTTGATTAGAGGCTCTATTTATGGAGTGATAATAATCATAATCTTTGCTCCTCGGTGGGTCATTATGCACACAAGTGAAGGTTTTCAGCTCTGCAACAGATATCACACGTACCGCATATCACTCACTCAGTGGGAAAGCTCATCCAGCTTTTTCGCCGTCGTGTGCGAAAGAATTGATATTAATTTTCACAATTAGAAAACAGTGGCGCCTTTGATTTCTCTCGAGTTCATGAAGAATCAGTGAGTCCTGATGAAAAGCCCTTCTCATCTGATTACGTTATTGTGCCTTTTGAACTTGTCCGAGTGTGTGTGTGTGTGTGTGTGTGTGTGTGTGTGTGTGTGTGTGTGTGTGTGTGTGTGTGTGTGTGTGTGTGTGTATAGAAATTGTATATTAGTTTGTTTTTTTGACAAATATTCCTTTTTTCAGTAGTCAAACAAGAACAAATGTCTTGATCACTGTCTTCTGGGAGCATTCCTAAGGAATCTTGTCCCATTGCTCATTGGCAAAAATCTCCAGTTCTGGAATATCCCCGTGTGTACAAGCTTCAACTGCCTTCTTAAATCCAACCAGAGATTTTCTGTTGGATTCATGTCAGGTGGCTCAGACTGCCATTCTAGAATGATCCAGGACTTCTGATAGCAGGCTTTGGTGTACTTTGGGGTCTCTTGGAATATCCAGTGATGCCTCGACTTCATCTTCCTCACAGATGGTGAGATGTTTTCTTCCAGGTTTACCTGGTAGTTGATGTACACTGTTAATTCCTCTGCGTGTTGCTGGCTGACAGCACTCAAACTGCCCGAGGCCCCAGATTTTATATCTGTTTCATCGCCCTCAAGAACTGCATCTCAATACGTCTGTGGTTTATTTAGATTATTTAGATTTATGTAGATGGTTTTGAATGTAGATGGGTTTTTTTTCCGGTTGTGTCTTTAGGAGGTGAATTTGGACTTAGAGTAACAGCATACATTTTGAAACTTCACTTCTAAAGTAAGTCCATAAAGATTTACACAATATTTTCAAATCTGATTTACAAATATGTTGTAACATCTGAGATTATATTTAGTGGGTTGAATAATGTGGTGCTGTGTCACAGTAGTTATTAACAGAAGTATTTTATGTTGAATACAGAAAAAAAGTTGATCTACATTTAAACTTTTTGTGTCTTTTGTCTTGGTTGTTGCAAATAACTGATAAATTTCCCAACAAACATTAGTTAGATAAAATGGGGGTTTAATTATTCTGTTTCCAGGTTTCTAATGTTTTTATTCAAGGGCTGAGGTTCAACATGGAATGGAGAGCAGACAGAAGTCTGCTGGTTTGCAGGATAACTGTTGTTTCCTTGTTGATGAATATCGATCAGAGCAACAACATGTCTGCAGTCCAACACTAGAACACCTTAAGGTTCTTCCTTCTTGACGGCAAGTCGAAATATTAGTTTGCTGCCTCTATAAAAGGAACTTTTAGTGTAGCAGAAAGAAAATATTGGGAGCAGATTTTGTTTTTCAACCACCAAGAGCGACACTCAACCTACAAATCCTGGATATTAATCACTCAGCTCTCCTGAAACCCATCATGGTTTTTTTTTTGCATATTCTGAGCACCAGTGCTTGATTAGGAAAGCCATGCCCGTGTTTATCTCCAAGAAATTGTTAGTGGAACATGTCAATGGCCTGTTTCGAGACAGAAGAGGTTTTAATAACAGAATCGAGAGCGACTGCCACGTTGGCACAGCGGGCTAATCAATTGAGGTGCAAAAATTAGAGGGAAGAGAGAGCAGATAAAAACAGATCGGAGCAGAAAGCCATGTTGAATGATAAGACAAGTTTTAATGAAATATAAACCTTATTCTGTTGAGCTGAAATGCTAAAAAACAAAACAAACAAAAAAAATACAAAATTCAACTGTTGTGCCCTCACTGTAAATGTCACTCTTTCAAGTATGTCTCCTCCACACTAACACAGTATGAGATGATGCATGTTCATTCCAAATGGTAGATTTAAATGGACTATACTTATGTATTAATCAAGTTGTTACATCTTGTTTTATGGCTAATGGGTGACGGATGATAGTACAAAGGTTATGTTTACAAAACCTTCACCAGTAAATTCATTTGCTGTCACTTTTATCTGTCTTTTACATCTACTGTTTTTGCCATTGCTTGGGTTTTTTTTGTCTTTCTGCAGAATTACTAAAAATAGTATTGATGGATTCTGATTGCTCCTGACTGGAACTCTCATGTTGCTGAGGTTAGGTTTTGACTCCCGTTGTGTCCTGCTGACCCGTGTGAGTCAGGCATCGATGTTGACCATTAGTGTTGATTAATGGAGAGATGTGAGGTGTGCAGAGGTAGAGCACCTCCCATCTGATCACACACCAGCCGCATACTGCCTGCAGCTCATTCTCACTTCATGTGAGGTGAAGGGCAGGAGGTGAGACGTGTGATAGCGCATCATTAAATTGTCATTAAACCACAAAACATCCCAGCAACAGGTTAAAAAAAGACTTCCGTACTATTATTATGTTATTCCTGTAAAATATTGATCTCCGACTCCAACCTCCTCTAGGCTGTACAGTGTCGGCGATATATTTTCATATTTTCAAAGACTTGAGAGAACATACTGTACATGTGCACAGAAAGTCTGAGTACGTCAGCAAATAATTTGTCTTGCAAGGAAACCCGTTGGAGTCTGGGGATTTGTCCCTCTTCTAAGTGTTCACTGGATTTATGTACTTTTTTTTGGATTTCCATCAAACTAATCATGTTTTCAAATTGATTTAAAAAAAAGATAATGAGTCATATTACTGGGTCAAGCTGCGTAAGTACACAGACATAATGAGGAAACTGAGCTGCCTTGGCAAAGGTTCACCCTGCTGTCTGTTCTTGTGATTCATCTACAAAGAGCATGTTTTGATTCATTGACTCAATAACCTTTAAGAGATGAATGAGAAGTGTTGTGAGAGTTCTGCTGCACGTCATCACCCAGACGCCAACAGAGGTGGAGCAGCGATCTCAAACAGGAAGATGTAATACCCACTGACCGACACACACACTATACGGCATTAAATCAAGTAAACCACCAGTGAACAAAACCCACTCATTAGACAGCCTTCAGCACCCTGGACAGCAAGGGCTTTCCCTGGAGCTAACAACACACCCGAGAGGCTGCCCTCCTCTGCTGGAGACTCTACGTTAATAATACAGTCAACAGTTCGCCTACACCTCATTTGTTGTTGTCAGTCAGGCAGGAGAAGGATTTATTTGCTAGGAAAATATTTAATCAAATTAATTAATACGGTTGACTGTTTACGATGTCTTCTATTTGTGATTGGTATTGTGTTTCAGCATGTTTGCACTATCTATTCATTCAGTTGAACCCTTTATTCTAAGTCATATTAGCATCAAAGAAGTCTTAATGAGGAGATAAACTTTTAATTCAAGAGATAATTTTTGAGATATTTTATAAACTACAGTTACAATGAGTCATAACTGACTCATAATGGTTGGAAAACATCTCATCTATTGATTAAGTCTCTGCAGGGCCCCAAATAAAAAAGAAAATGACACACGTGGACCTGACAGCGCTGCTCGAAAGAAATCTACCTCCAAGTCTTACAGTGTCTTTGAGTAATAACAGCTTGTTGGTCTGATGAAGTAAAAAAGAATCATATACATAAGAAATCAGAAAAAGGTCAATTAATTTAGTGAATTGATCTCGCTCACGGTCTGTGTTCTTACTAGGCTACAGCTCTTACACACTCACACACACACACACACACACACACACACACACACACACACACACACACACACACACACACACACACACACACACACACACACACACACACACACACACACACACACACACACACACACTTTCAGAGGTCTGCTTGACCTGGATTCTTGGGATAACCTGGTTTTGTGAGTGCTTGCGAACATTCTGTAGTGTAGGAAGTGAATTTCCTGTGAGTGAGACTTCGCTAAACTGATTCTGTGCTGATCAACACCGCATTAGGCATCAGCACTTTTAAATTGGTTTGCTGGGTGAAACCAATGCTGGAGAAAGTAGATCAATGAAAGTGTTGAGATGCATGTCTATATCCAGTCTCAGACAGTGCAAACAAGTCCTGCCTGAGATGACAGGGGTGTATAATGGCCTGAGATGATGGCAGACCTCTGACTCCTGTTTGGGTTTTAGAGCCTGGTAGCACAAAGCAAGAAAATGAGACTTGGAGTTTCTACCTCTAGGATGGCAGATAATATCCATCACCCTTCTCTGAATTACATAGAATATGAGGCTCTGGACTGCTGGGGGCTAGGCCAGAATGGGCATGCTTTCTCTCTTTTATTGGCTTTCTTTGCTCAACCAATGTCATTACAGGCATTTTTAATGGAGAGAAGTCTTCTCGATTATATGCTTTTTGCACAAACACACAAATACAAAGTCATTCACTCTCCCTCTGATTTTTTTTTACAGCGCCTCAGTAGAAATTAAATGGATTAGCACGGAGAATACCCCAAAAAAAGTCTATTCAGAGAAGAGCAACAAAGTTCTTCTTCAGTGTCTGATGTATTAATGTCTGTCGGATGCTTGCAATGCCATTAGGAGACATCTAGCTGATGTCATATGTCTGTGAACTAATACGTGCAAATTAGTTATTGATTTAATGTCATTTGTTGAAATTGGTCCATTTATTTGCTGTGGCAGGTTTCTCATGTGGACCGGGTGTATTGTACAGTCATACTGTGTGTTATAGACAAATTGAATGATACACAACATGTTGTCAAAGGTACTGACGTACACGTCATTACATTTTGACTTAATTGTGGAACAAGAGCAAAGGTTCTCAAACCTTCTGTGGCTCAGCCTCCCACTTAAGAAGCCCAAGCTGTTAATGCTAACCACTGCACTACTTCTACTGAGTTACCATAATCAATAAAACTGGAATAATTGGGAAATAGTTTCCAAGGCTATCCTGAAGTACTATCCTTTTACAGTCTTCCCTTTGTGACGAAATGTGGTTTTTCTGTTGGTGGGTCTTGATAGATTTTTCATCCAAAAACATCTTACAGAGACATAAAATCCATTTGAGCAATCCTTATACTGCACTGCCTGCTATGCTCCAGTATGGTTTCAATGCTATGTTGAAAACTGAAAAGCTGTACATTCATGTTATTTTCCGTATCCCCTCTCGTTTGGATTGCAGGATTGTCGAGAAGCTCTGCCTGCAGTCCATCAGGCGGTGCGGCGGCGTTTCTCCGGTCAGCTGCTGCTACCTCCTCTGTGGAGGAGACACTCCTACCAGGACCACCCGTTTTCGCACCGACGAGCATCTGCCGTCCTCGCTCTGCCACTGGACCAACTGGAAGTGCTGTATAAGCAAGCATTAGTCAATCATGACGAGAACCGGTCAGTGACACAGACACTCCTCTGCTCTTTCTCACTTTCTCTCATCAGTGTTTTTGTGCTGGTTGGGAGATTCTCCCCTCGTATTGGTTCTCATTTTATTGAATACAAGTATACGTTATCCAAGAGAGTGACCTATTACAGTGAAGGACTGCAGCTGATCGGTCTCATCATATTTTATAAATGCTAACCCTTTAAAATCATGACATAGCTATTAAAGGATGGATGTTTTTTTTTATTGTAATTCATCTTGGGAGTTGTTGTCCTGGTATGTTTTGGTTTTGATTTAGAGTATCCATTGGCCTGTTCCACTCACAGTTAATGATGTGTATCTTGCAGAACCTGACGCATTTGGAAGGATATTTATCTGTGTGATAAAAAATGAAAATTGCATGCACTTCTATAAAAGCTTCCTTTGTGGGTTTGTTTGTTCTTTCCTTTCCTCTCACTGAGGTCATTGGAAAAGTTGTCGTAGCCTCTTGACTCAGAGTCTCTGTCTTGTGTGTCAGAAGCCCTTTTCACACTAAGATTGTGCAGTGGTGCTCTGAAGAAGACCCTCCACTGCGCAGCCTTTATTAACACTGAATAAAACAATCGCACCACATCTGCCAGTTTGTGTTGTTAGGTATCATGCCGTCCTTCAAGATGCCAAAGAGGCGTGACGTGCGTCCTGTGTCTGAGCCTAGTGTGATGATTTTTTGCATTAGTGCAAGGCAGCAGCAGAAATACTAATTCACTTTCTCTAATGATCATGTCCTCTGCTCAGTTAGGTAAGAAGCTCCTAGACAGACAGACAGACAGACATACACGCATGCACACACGCACGAACGCACGCAGAAAGGTATTTTGGTCACCTTTCATTCATTCTCTTGAGTCCTACCCTAACCCTTAACCTAATGACAATCTAACCCTAACCTTAACCACCAATCCAAAAGGGAGCTCTTTTCCAATTAGGGATGCTTTTGTGTTCCCATCCGTCTCCAATTAACTGGCCTCCAGTTTGAAATGTATTCCTGAAGGAAGCCCAATTTTTTGCACAGACACAAACACACTTACACACAAACACACATGAGGTTTGGAGGAAAGTGTTTTGTGGTTTCAGGTGATAATGAACGTCCTCTTCCTTCTGTGAAATACCCAGTAATTGCAACAACAGGGAGAGGGCTGTCACTGAAAGGTCAGAGGTGTGAGCTTTTGTCCTTCCTGTCTCTTTCCTCTCATATTACTGCATCTCAGTTTTCTCAGCTGACAATCTTTATGCTTTTACATTTCGAAACATCATGCATGTGTGTGCTGTCCAAACAATGTTCATGTTATATGTTGCGTTTTGTAACACAATAATTTTCTGAGATACTAATAAATCCGAATGTATGACATTTAACTAAGTGTGCCAGGAAGGAATTACTACTCATCAAATTAAAAGCATTTTCTGTGCAAAATTGCCCAGCAATTACCGGAATGTTATGATATATTACATTAATATAATATAATAATATAATACTATATATATTATAATTTAAAAACCAATATATTCATGTTTATTTTTACAATGTTAAAATTCTAATTTAAATGTGGGATTTACAACCAAAATCTACAATTATTTTAAAAAAATCACTAACAGTAAAACACAAACTATCATTTCTTTTTGTAGATAACTGCAGTGCATTAATACACAATGGTAATTGAGTAAACCCCAACTGACAGGGTAATGAAAATTACAATTATTCAGCATTCGTGTGTGCAGTGAATGGCCTGGTCTGTTGTTGTCATTGATATTGTTTTTGTACCTCTGAATGGACCTGTCTGCGGTCAACAGGATTAAAGGAAACCCTCTGGTTCATCTGATTTCAGACTCTGATAGAAAACTCCACTAATTTATTCATTGAGGGGTTTGAAGTCGGCGGTAGAGAATAGAATTCCGGTAATGTTCCTTTCTGATGAATGGCAACCGCTTCTGTGTGACATTTTCTGGTGTTTCCTAGCTTAACACAGATTGCACTTTTATTTTCCAACCAGCTCTATTTGAATGTGTTCTCAACACACTTGTCATCTTTTCAGAACAGCAATTTCATATTTTTTTACATCAGCAATCTTGCCATTTGGAAGTTTAAAACACTTAACTGACAACTGTGGGTTTCACGTTTGCCAGTTCTCCACGTTGGAGACTATTGTTCCACTTACTCCAACTGAAAGGTCAAGGCTCAGATGAACGTTTCACCGGATTACAAACAAATGGCAGCGACTTTATATTTCTAACTTCCTGCAATGTTTTGTCACTTGTACCATTCCAAGAAAGACCTATCTTAAAGTGTTGTATGTCTGTTCTACCCCATCCAAAGTGATTTCCAGATGCCTTCCTGATGTTTCACCTTTCATTTATCTAGTCTGGAAATAATTAAATATGTCATGTAATTCAAAAAGAATGAGCTAAAAAAATCAGAAAAAACAGAATATGTTACATGAAACCCAAAATAATTAATGTTTTCCTCAAAGATGTTTAATGTCTACTTCTGTGTTGTTGTTGTTGTTTTGCCGTTTTTGTAACCACAGAAAAAACAATGCATGTCAATACTCTGCCTGGATGTGATAATCCATGGCAAGCCACTTTGAAATACATTGCATTAATTTAAGTTCTAAAAGCCAAAAACTGAACACAGCCTGAAGAAAGAAATATATTAAGAAAAATACGAGGACTAATTACTTTGTATGTCTACAGAGGATTAACAGGTGTTCCCTGTTAATTCATTCCTTGCCATTATATTGTAATGCATTGCATCAAGGTGATGTTAGGTCATACTTATCTTTAGATTTTATCTGACAGATTATGCTCACATTTATTTGTTTTTTTTTGTTAAAACTATCTGTCAAAATTCCATATACATCCACACACGCTTCATAGGAGCCCTAAATGTGTGAATCTCATAATAATGTTTGCGCATGTTTCCAATCCCCAAGTGATTTCCATGTATATGATCCATCAACGCTAGCACAAATTGATTTTCACCAATACTGAGGCCATCTGTGTTCGTGGCTGCAAATGATCTCATGTGTTGGTGTTTGCTGAATACTGATGATTGGCAGGTCGCAGAGAGACGTGGATAAGGCGGACGAATGGCGCAGGAAGACACGAGTAAACTAAAGTTGAGACAGACAGATAGAGCCGTGATAGAAGGGCAGATGAACTGAAGCGAAGATAAACAGAGCAGAGGAGAGGGGAGAGAAAGAGAGCTGTGAAGGAGGGGGGAGAGAGAGAGAGAGAGAGAGGGAGAGATTGAGAGGAGAGAGTCGCTTCAGCACTCCAGCCTGTGGACAGCAGCGCGCCATCGAGCCGCGCGTCCTGCTCCGCGTCTGAACCGCGGGGTTTCCTCCGCCAACTCCGTGACATCCCAGCCGCCAGTGCTTCAAAACGTTAAAATAGAAAACTCGTTAATATATTTTTTTTTAGCCTAGATAAGAAGTGAACATAAGCAGAACATGGAGTGCTCCACGTTGAGCAGAGAGGGAGCGGGGCTCGCCAAACCGCCCAAACATCTGTGGCGGCAACCCAGGACTCACATACGGATCAAACAGCGCTTCAACTCGGACAACGAGCGCTACCTGTGCCGCAACAGGACCCTGGAGAAACTGCGACCCGGGCTGAAAAAACCACGCATGTCCTGGCCCTCTTCGCTGAAACGGTAACCTGTTTGAAGTTCCTAAAGTCTCCACACGTTAAACAGGCTGAACTCTTGAGTTAAGTTAATTTTCTACAGGTTCAAATTACTAATTAACGAATGGAGGGAAAATTCCCAAGCGTCATTGGATCAGGAGCTGGAGGAGTAGTGATTAGTGTCTGACAGCTGGTCACGCTGTAGGATCTCAAAGCAACAGGACAATTCCCATTTTAGTGTTTAGCTCATTTGCGTATTTATAAGATAAAGCATGTATGATATAAACAGGACATTAAGCTGTAGGCTTTCTCAGAGGTTTGTTTTGTGTGGCTGCTCACGCTGGAGCTGACCTCTTGTATCTGCGTGAAGGCAGCAGACACCTCATTGTTTGCCAGGGTTTTGTTGGATAATGGAAAGACGTGCAATTTAATGCAATTATACTTTAGTGCAGTGCAAGTTCAAAAACACGCAATTACAGAATTATTACTTCCCTTGATTGTTAAAAATTAATCAGTTTCCCAACATCTAACAAAATTAAACAGGCTATATTTTGAAAGGAATCAGAATTACAGCACTTTCAGAATTAAGAGCCCATGAAACGCGTCACCCAGAGAGTTCAAACCTTCACCAAGGTAGTGCAGATTACCCACTTATTGTCTTTCATCTGAACTCATAGTAATGGTTTGATTTCTCTACCATCAAAACATGCACCAAGAATTTTGATCATTCAATAGTAACAAAATGGAGCCAGTTTCAATTTCATCTTAGTGGCGTTGTTATTTGTTAACTCACATTGGTGAATTTTCCGTGATCATTGTCGATTTAAATGTGTTGGATCACCATATCCAGAATATAACATGGATCCAGATTCTTATTGAATTGTGGTAGATGTTGTGAACATGAAACTTATGTCCCAGCAATTATCTTGTGACTTCTTCTATCTCATATTTGTAAAGAACAGTAAATTTTGGAACCAGATGACAAGGATGATGATGAAAAGAGATTTGACTTTATGGTTTCTATGGTAAACTGCTTTGTAAATCTCATTACTTAAACTGCTGAGGGGGTCTTGCTATTTCAAAATGTCATTCTTTAACTGGTCGTGTCCCATCTCCCCCAGGGAAGAGGTCAATGGCCTGTGTTTGAAGACGATGGCAGTGAAAGAGAATGCCATAAAATAAATATTTTATCACTGTGACTCATTCTTGGTAATAAATGTATTTCATGCATTCAAATCATTTGCGAAGCTTTTTCAGTTTTGTGAATAGACATTTTAATAATTCAGTTCATACTCAGTCTAAAATTGACACATTAGGAGTGAAACATTGAGCAGGTTGTTAACAGCTGATGATTTGCTTTGTCGTTGTCATCGCTTTCATTTTTCCACCCTGCTAGTGCTGACTAATAATGACAGCACAACATGTTTTTGCAAAGAGACACAAGAATTCTGAGCTGACCATTTGCATTCAACCACTGCATTGCCTTGAATTATCATGCATCTATTCATGCCTCAAAGGTGCTAGAGTACCTTGGGATGAAATTTGTATTCACCAACATAGGTTTGAACAAATTTATCGTACAGTCAGAGATGTTGTGTGTAAGTATGCATAGAAAAAGTCTTAAATCTTTTCCGTAACTTGTGCATACTAAAAACTGGGTGTCGCTGCAAATGGGTACCCCTAGTTGCACTTGTATTTAGTGAGTGAGGATTGAGACTGAACAGACAGAGGGTCTTGTGTTTTTACTTCATACTTACTACAATTTGATAATTCACCGTTCATCCCAACGTCACAAATTATTCCTTTAACTCCTATGGATGGTGCCATGTTGTGACATTTTAAATTAATATTTCCAACATGGAACTGGTCCAAACAAAACAATGTCATGATTTGTGCAAAGAAAAATTCTCAGTTGATTTTTCCAGATCTTTGTTTTTTGCCCTCTATTGTGGTGACTTCTGGGCAGTCCTGTGGTAGGTGAGCGTTGGCAGACATCTCAGTAGCCATTATAGCAAAAGTTTAACAGCTCAAACCAAAACAGTCTGGTTGCACCAGAGGTGATAGAGAAATGATAAGGTTATTGTATGTGATATTATTTTTTGGGTGATTTATATTGGTGTAAATGCAGTGAAAACAAAATAAAATCAACTTATATAATTTGTTGTATTGGTCACCATGCTTTTGTGCTTCTGCAAGCTTAGAGTACATATCGTCACTGAAGAGTCAAGATTTTGCATTTTCTTTTGCTCATTTTTCATATCTCACTCTGAACAAGTAGAATGTCACCACCATCCACCAGTAAAAGAAATCATCAATTAACACTTTGCTATTTTTAGTACCCTACGTGTTGCTGAATGTGATTGCTCCTTGTTTGCGTGTCTCTATTCTATGTCATGCATGAAATCTTCTACTTCAGCATTGTGTATTTCCCACTTATTCAAAAGAAGACTTTCCTTTGCCTTCAAGGTCAGCTCATTGAATGTATGCTGCCAGTGACTTCCCAACACTTCTCCGAGTCCTCCCTGTGTGAAAGAAGTCCGTGCTGATGAACCAACTTAGTGTGATGATGGTCGAAATGCGAACGGGAGCTGTGTGTAGGAGTTAAAAAAATGAGTCAACCAGCTTTCCAGCAACAAACAACACAGCTAACAGTGCCTATATTATTCACAGAATACACGTCTCCTTTCTTTGTCCCAGAATAACTGATTGTGTATCATTGATGAGTGAGTCATAAGGAAATAAGAACCTATAAAAGCATAAATGTTATGAAGCTACCACTTCTGTGTCGCATCCGGGACACGGGGTCATGGCCAGCATACAGTACAGGCAGAGATGGTAGCTCTGTTATGAAAGACATGTTAATAGTGAAACAGAATTAGCAGACATTTATGTCAGACATTTAATCAGATTAACAAGAATGTATGGCATTAGGAATTGAATTATACTTTACAATGGACATAACCTTTGTCTTCATTGATGCTTCACGTTGGATTGCTAGTTTTCAGCTTGTTTTCAATGGAAACCAATATTTGCTCGTAATGTGCCCCACCAGTAAGCCAGAAGATGAAAGTTGCCATGTGGCAAAGAAACCTCACCACCAACTAGCATTTTGATACTTTATTTTTAAAGCTAACATGTCGTCTGTCTGTAAACAACATTTGCATCTTACAAAACATTTTTTTTTTCTACTAAAATTTTACATACATGTCAGAAATGATGCAGACATGTTCATCTGCAAATTAAAATTAATTCAAATTTTTATTTTTGAATGGTAAGTTTTCTCCCGTGACTACTGGATAAGATTGGAAAAGAGTATTTCATTTCTGGAGCATGGCAGAGCATGAGTTGCAGATTGTGTAATTTTCACAGTAATAAAATTGTCCGATGATTTAAGTATTTTGATTGTAGTCTAGGCTCCTGTAACTTGTTCTCAGGTGAACACAGTAATGGCGTGAAAGATAGACAGATGCATACAAAAAGTTAAGTGATTTTCAGCTGAATGCTGCTCTCCACTGACGTATGGTAAACAGATTCACTGTCTGTCAACGGCTTGCGTCCCCGACACTCCAGAAACACATGTTGGCCCTTGAGTGAAATGAATGGGTGGCGTTAGAGGATGTTGTCATGCGGTTTGGTTTGTGCATCGCAAGTAGATGCACTCCATGTCTTCAAGTAGGAAGAAAGGTAACTGTCATCTGGAGGCACGGTAAACTTGAAATGAGAATGACCTCCTTCAAAAGCACCTCTTATACAGGGATGTTGAAAATTTTTGACCGTTGCTATGGAACCCGTCATGTTTTTCAGCGATAATGATATTAAGGGTTCCCTACTTGGTGATCAGAGGAGTGGAGAGCAGCCGTCACGATAAGAAAATTGAATGTTATCCAACCAATCTCATGATAAAAGAAGACACAGTATTTGTCAGTTCATGAAGGGCAGGATTACTGAGAACTAATGTAGTAGTATCTGATACAAATACCTTCCTGGGCTGACCTGCAGATCTCAGTTCTTGTGCCAATTCTGCATTTATCATGATTAATTATTTAATAGAAACCAATTAATGCCTCTGTGACTACTGCAGGCGAAATGAGTTTCCATTGAAATTAAAGGCCGCTGATGGATTCTGCCACTTCAGTTCACCCCGTGTGTAACTGTCAGACAACAGCCGCTGTGTTCTCGGACCTTTTTCTTTCATTATTTACAAGGAACAAAGAAAACCAATTTTGGTACATGGATGGATATTGTCGTATTGTGGTAAGGTTTTAGCTGTGGTTATTTATGAGATAGTTCCTTACAGAAGGTAAAAAGTGGAGTAAACACAAATGCTTCAGTTTTTATTTGTCTATCCATCCAACATGACGTCATTATCACGAATGTAATTGGGCAAATAATAAATTGACAGTCATTTTTGTACCATATTCTAATTAAACATTGTCTACGTATTCCTTTCAGCCTTCTAAGATCTCATTTTACAGCAGAACATCAAGTCCTGTATGCTCAAAAAATTGTCACATAACTGAATGTAAAGGTACATCCGTTTAATAATTGTTTGCTGCTTTCTTACTTTTGTTTGCCTAAGGCTGGTAGTCGGACTTATTCACCCGTGGCAGAAACAGACCAGGCATTTCCCGGACGCTGCTGCTGCTCCCCGCTTGATTAACTTGTTTGGGATTTTTCTCTAGATGTTTTGTTAAATGGTCCATTACTCTGTAAATCATTAAAGCAATGTGAAAATGCAAATATTGTGAATAAACATTCCTCAAAGCTTTAAATTGCAAATAGGCAGAGAAAAATTATTTGAACACTGTTCTGCAGATGCCGAGTGCCACTGTTAGTTTTCAGTAATTTTTAAGAATTACTGAACAAAACAAGAGACGAGCCTTTCTTTATCCTTAATTTATACTGTATTCTAAGGTAACACATAAGACAAATACGTTTGCACAGCCTGCCTAAAACTACATCAAATCAAGCTATTTATGTTTGGTTAGTAGTTGAAGCTTTAAAAATCTAATTACTAAATGCACACCATCAAGCAGATTGGCAATTTACAGGCTCACTGTAGAATTCTTCCCTTTCAGACTGTAACAATTAATTACAGAATGCAATCAATGCCAGATAAACAGGATATTAATCATGTTAATGAGTCAACAGCCACTGTCTGTCATTTGCAGACATTTGTTATTATCTTTCCAGTGGCATCCCACTCAAAAGAAAGAATTTGAGTTGCATCCAAATGAAAAGTGTTTTGGAATCTAAAAGCTCAATTACCTCACAGCAATGTCACAGGAAAGCATTGATCTTATTAAAATTGCAAGAGGGTCAGTAAGCCAATCTCCTTTCCTCCTGAGGGTCACACTGTCCTACAAATAGGGCACATACTTTTTGCCCAACTCGAGAAACCAGTTGGGCAAAATATCATTTTTATTTGAATAAATATTGTGAGAAGTTGACAGTAGCAGAAACATGCTTTTAACACTGTTAATCTTTAACAGTATTGATATGTCTTTGAACTCCCCTAGTTTCTTCCAGCCTGTGTTGGAAGAAGGTGTAAAATTGTTGATAAAATCAAAAAAGGCAAAAGCCAGTACTAAAGCAAGGCAAAAAAGAAACACAAACAGCAATAAAAACCCGTAAATTTGTGTGAAAAAGAAATTATTTTAGGTCATATGAGCATGGTGTCCTCAGTGGAGTTTTAATAAAAGTGTGAACTGAATTTGACACTCTCCTAAGATGGAGATGCCATCTTGAGAAAGAGTTCACATATCAAAAATCACAGTAATATGCATTAACATTTATTGTATGTCTATCTAAAAATACGTTTTGTGAGATGAACGTGAGAAAAAGCATCTCTCAATCCCCAGCTTTTTTTTAAAAAAGTTTTTTTACTGGACAGTCTGTGCAATCCACTTGGAAATCCTCTTCAAAAACGTCCAACTTCCTCTGGAAACACAGCGTTTGTTTTGTCCTGTAATTTTAAGTTGAGGTTATTGACAGGTGATGTCATAAAATCAATTTTCCTTTCGTCCTTATGCCATGAACATTTTTATTTCTTATCCGAATGCCAAAAAGCACTGCAGTACAACAGTAAAATGATCTGCATTTACATCACAGTCTGAGAGGAATTCTCAAGGGAACTGGTGCTGATGAGATGAGGATGCCCTGAGAAAGGTTTAGTAATGTATGGCGCGCAAGAGTGAAGCACAGTCTGACTGATATTCATATGAAAGTTGAAGTGTTTTCTGAACGTTATTGTATTCACTCTAAAGGCGTTGTTTAAAACTTTAGATGGTCCCTTAGTGCTGTGACATTCAGTACTTCCAAAGGAATGTAGTAGTTCACCAGCATGATTCCTTTAATTTAACCTGAGATCATTGGATTATTATGACCCAAACATGTTGTTGTTATTTGGATTTTGTTTTTTATCTACAGTGCCTTGTATTATTGTAGAACAAGCAATTGAACAAAGAGGATTCTGACAGAAACAGATTAGTATCACTGTCCTTGTGCAGACCCCACTCTTGTCAGTGTCCTATTTCATTTGCTTTCCTGCCCTTTGTGTCTTTGGTAGGATGGAAAGGAATTACATGTTTCCCTGTAGATATATAAACAATCAAGGATAAAATAAATTTCAACATCACCCCATGAACCGGACTTATCTGTGTAAATAGAGCAGTGCAGACGAAGGACATTTGACTGATGGTGTTACGTCCTTGAAGAGTCCAGGACATGAGGCGGGTTCTAAAATAAGTTGGAATGCTGGGATGACACAAAAGAGGGAAACAAAGACAATGATTTTTACAAAAAAGTTTCTTCGTAAACAATTCAACAAAAATGGCTCCTTGTAAGGAAGACTGATCTGCAAAACATGCAAAGAAGAGATTTAAACTAAAAAATACAAGGACAAATGATGTTATCACCCTGTCTTTAAAACAAGCAACAAGTGAGTCATTTAATCCTGAGATTTTACCTCTTGCACAGCATGATTGCTGCCATCAACTACCGGCATGCAGGCAGACTTTTAAAGGTAAAATCCTTTCTTTAAATCTGGGAAATAGATTTAAAGGATGTAAAACTGTTGAATGAGACCATAGAAATTATGTTATCAGATTATTTTCTAATACTGTTTTTGTTTAATATGAGATTACAACGAATGAACATTTCATTAAGGAGTAAACTGATGGTCTCACCATTGATTGATGTATTATTTGGTTCATACAAGTTTCTGAAAGTAGTGACAAATGTCACAATTACTAAGAGTCCAATTAAGAATGTTTAAAGCTCATAATATAAAACTCAAAATTATTATAAATAATACTAGTATACAAGCGTGACTGTTTTTCTTTATTTGCTTATGTCTTGTTGACAACAGTTCATGACTACTGGTACCTCGCCATCTCACAGAAAAACAATAAATCTTTAATATCTGTAATTGCTTTAGTATGAGCTGTAATGAGATGCAAGAACAATAGATCCTCTCCCGAAGCAAACGTGAGACACTAGGCATAATGACTCTGATTCATCACATCGATGTAGATCTGTTGCTGTGTTAAGTCACTGGCTGGCTCTGTGGCCATTACTCAGGCACCAGCAGAGAATGGGATTTATCTTCCTATTTATACACGGAATCCTATTCATCTTGAAGGGGAACATTGCAAATTGTTGTTCCCTGCTTATTTTTTTGCTCATAAATAACAGAAGAAAGTTTGAAGCCATTCATCACATTGCTCTCGTACAGTTTTTAGAACAGTATACGGTGATCACGTGCTGTTTTTTAAGTGTTGCTCAAACACTCAGTGCAGTTACTAATGCGTTTGAAAATCTTACTTTATCATATATCTCCACACTCCGCAGCCAAATTCTATTATATCCTCAAATTCATTTCACAGTAGGTCTGCGATGTTTGCTCTAATAGTAATCACTTTTACAACCTTCACCTCAGGCCATTGTTCCAATTTGATTAAAGTAATTTGTGTTTTCATTTATTCCTAACATCATCAAAACTGAGTTAGGCAATATTTTTGTATTAAATACACCCACCTACTGTAAACAGAACAAATCATAAGCTGTTGCTGTAGACAGAAGACTGAGTCGTGTCTCCTGGTTGAGAGTCTCTTTATCTGATATAATGAAATTCAGGGCTGTTGCCACTGGGAATTCTCCTATACTCTACGTGCAGATAGAGTAATGGAGGACAAACAGAATACCTGGTGCAGCTATTAAATATAGTCTGACCTGACAGACCTGCACAGGGTCCTGCATTTACCGATGACGAGACGCATCAGCTGCAGAACAGAAAGTGTTTGGATGATGTGTGTTAGTGCTGCAGATAACCAAGCCTTCATTATGTCATTGTGTGTGTTTGTGTGTAATGCAGCAACACTTTTTTTGGAATGGGAACTCCCTCCCAAACCATAGGAAATTATCCGCTATTTTCTGACAGGGCACCGTTACATAAAATCTGTAGCTCTCTTTTCAGCTGCTACGTTTTTCTGAAAGCCACCCTGTTTTGAAAGAGCTGGACTGATCAATCCAATTAATCTTTGTCTTTCAAAAATCAAAGATACACTTCTAAGAATCCCAGACTGGCTGCATTTCTTGTCACGCTGCACACACACCAGCTTGTTTGGCCATTCTCTCTCTATTCTCTCCATTCTGTTCTGTTAACTTGGTTCATCAGTTCTCATCCTCTAAATTTTTTGGGGGATTTTTTAACTTATTTCATTTTCCAAAACATCAGGTGCATGAAGCAGGCTGGTTTGTTAAAGTCAGAGTTTACACTATGGAAACAGTTTAAACCAGTATTTTGTGAAATTGAGTTAGCATCAATCAGATGCACTTATGACAGGTAACATTAAACAGGAGGCGTCGAACCACAATCAGTGGGCATCACTGTCTAAAGCATGGGAGGGCTGTGGTGAGGGCAGCTTGTCCTCTTACTGTGGGTGGGGCCATTTTTACAGCCAACTTTTTCAAATTCTTTTAAACCAAATATATATGTACTAAATACACTTTGTCCTGCTTAAGTCAAGTCTATGGAAACACTATTTCTGTGTTTGTTGTGGGAATAAGTTAGTATTTGAAGAAATACTGACTAAATGTGTGTCTGGCAGTGTTGTTATTTTGTCAGGCTAACAGAAATTAATTAACATATGGCAAATCCTGCAAGAACGAAATGGACCCGTGGTGTGTTGACAGTCAGCCTGCGCCTCAGTGTCTGGAGCATATTTTTCGGTCACTCTTTATGAATATTGGAGCCATCTGCTGCTCCACAGGTGCTCTCCTGGAAGTCCATGCAACACTGAAATCATGTATCTACAGATATCAGTATTATCCACAATCAGCTTTCCATTGTGAAGCTCTTTGAATAACTCAGCTATCTCTATGCAGGATGTGATTTCCATCACTTGCAGATATCATCAGTCTGGTTCAACAATTCCCCAAATAAGCCTGAGCCAAGCCCTGCTTTCCCTATGAGACGCCAGTGATTTGCCAAAGCTTCATCAAGGCCTCACATTAGTCCTGCACTGGCATAAATAGATATAGATGGATAGATAGATATACTTTATTTATCCCAAACTGGGAAATTTAGGAAATGTCCTGCTGCAATCTGGGAGATTGACTGCTGCATTATGTATTATAATAAATGCTACATTAAATTCCATGTACAGCTCACAAAAACTTTTGCAAAACTGATATATTAGTAGTCTGCCTCTTCTTGACATAGGAAACATCAACCATGTCTCCAGAATTCAAATCTCATCAAACCGTCTCAATAAAATAACCTTATTAAGATATTCCTCACGTACAATTTTCTCTGTCTAACTTTAACTTGGCTAATAAATATACTACACAGTGTCTGCACCCACACTGAGACAGGGATCGCCATTATTTGAGTAGCACATAGTTACTTGACAGCCCCGTGTGAGGAGACTGATACAAGTGCTGTTAAGGAAAGTTTTGAAAATAAACAATTTTAAGTGCCAAGTCTCGCAGGTATCAAGCTGAATATCATTAGTGCTGTATCTACAACGATTAACAGGGAAACCTCATGTACTTACATTCAAAAGTATGTCAGCAAATCATTGAAGAAGAATATATCTTAAAATTTAAGTATAGATTATGAACTGCCGAAGTGAAATAAAAGTGTGAATAAATATGCTTCTGAAACTGAACATCCAACTGAAAGTAAAAAAAATGCAAAGTGGTTTTTAATTTTTGGAACCATTTTCCTGTTAAGTCTCATTCCAGTTCAGAAACTGGCTGATGAAAGCTGTGCAGTAGCATCAGCACCACTTAAAAAAAGTCTCTAATATTTGGTGCTTGATTATGGAAAATCCTGCAGTTGTGAAATTAAAAACCTTTCATTACCAGATCAGGTTACAAAACTTGTCCTTGTTTGTTTTTGATGGTTATAATGATCAGATTTGTTGCAGCTCCATTAGCATTGAGAGCACTTTGGGCACTGGCTTGATTTAGATGCATATGTCCTTCACTGCCAGGATGAAGTATGTTTCAACATCAGATGGTTAGAAAAGTCACACTAGAATGTGTTACTAAAGCTGTGGAGCGTTCATTTACACATGTCCAATCTGCATCTGTTACCATTCCTTGGCTTTCTTTCAGCTCTGACATGTTGTTGAAGGGAAAGTTTTCACAACTTTTAATCTTTACAAATCTCCTTTTGGTTCTAAATGTCATAAAATATATAGTTTAAATTACACATGAGATCTTCTTCTGCTCATATTGAAATACTGTGGTATAAATTTGAGAAACAGAAGGTCGACTGGCATAAATCTAGTGGTATATGGAAAATACCACAAGTGGAGACACTGAAAAGTAAAAACAATGAGTGTTACATAAAATTGTGTCATGGCAAATTAATGCATTGCCAATAAATTACTGAGGCAGCTTACTTTGAGTGGGCTGTGCAAGCATCTTGATTATTCAGGCTTTGTCTCAGTGTAGTCATTTATTTTATATTCAGTGCCAAATCTCTTTTTAGCAAGCCGAGCATTCTGTATTGTTCATATGAGATAAACTGCAGTAAAGGTTAAGCATCCATTCACAGATACCAAACAAAGGGGAATTCACATATCACCAAACCTTTTGACAATCCCAGGGAGAGTTGTTCATTGACGATGTTTCAGCCAGAAGGTTATGCTTCTGTTTCTCATTTGATGGAAGGTTCTGGGAAGGTCAGAACATTAGGAGCTTCTCAGCCTTTTCAGGGAACAATTTTTCTTCCATTTGCAGTTATTTTCCCCAACGTGGAAAATACAAAGACATGCGGATCTTTGTGGTAATTTTCTTCGCTTGAAAACTGTCACATTCAGTGGAGTTTTTCTTTATGTGATTGTTGCTTCTTACAGGGAGCTCGTTTATTAGCATTGTTTGTATTCAGATCACAACAGACAGAAAAACTAGAAATACTTTGTTGAAGGTTACAAACATTTTCCTTCATCTCAGTCCCCAAATGAGCATTTTTCTTCATTTTCAGTTAATTAAATTGAATTTTATTATAGAATAAAATAAAAAAATTAATCAGAATTTAAAGTAATTAATCTTAAATTAGTTGTTTTAACAGTCAAAATGCTGGTTCATGTGTCCAGTTCATGGCCACATGTTCACAGGACAACAGAAAGAAACTTACTGAATAATTCCATGATTGGTAATAAAAGCAAACATTCCAGATCATAATCAAAGCCATTTATAAGAACTTGTCTCTCTTTACTGGTGACACATTCCTGTAATGACATACTTAATACAGTTAACTTGAAATGGTTTAGTTCAAACAGCTAACAGACAAAGCTCTGCAAACCAACTTTAATCAACTGGTGATGAGTGAAAATAATCATACAACACTTTCCAATATTTAAATTCCACTCAGCAATTTGTCTGTGTTTGTCATGCAGGGATTATTCTCTCCCTAAATTAAATTTATCATCGAAAATGAATTTTTCTGGCCTGCAGAAAGAAGACAGAATGTAATTTCTGCAACAATTTTAGAGCACTTTATAGATTTTATGTCTGTCAGAACTTGTAACTTAAATTGAGAGTGTCTTGCATGATGATTAAATGAAATCCAACCCTCTTTAGACCAAACTGCAGAGTTGTCTCAACACTGAGTAGTAAATTGAGAATTCAGCTGCTTATTAATCCTCCAATCACACTATGCTAATTTTCTACCTTTATCTAACGTGACTCATGAATGTGCTACGTGCACTGATGAACTCAAGACAACTGAAACTCTGAAATTTACAATGCACATTACATAAGGACATATAGTAACTGTATGCTGTAGAGGGAGTGAGCCAACAGTCATTAATATCAACAGGCAGTTTAATATGAGTTACTCTTCAGCCAACCGTAAAGTATGTGTAGTGAGTATATATATTACAACTTCTAGTTCTCAACTTGAGATGAGGGATTTAAACATAAATAGATTCACCTACAAGCAAAATTTAACAGAAAGAAGAGCAGTCCATGACTGGCAAAGGTGACCAAATATAGTCTGTGAGGACAGAGTCAAACGGGAAATTTTGGTACAAAGTAGACAAAAGCAAAGAAAAAATGGGTTGAATCAAAAAGATATAATCAAAAACACACAAGTCTTGGGTTGTTGGCTGGGCGCTGGACTCCAGGGAAACCAGAGACTTGAAATAGGTAGACTGGAGGTGGGCCAGAAGGTTTGCCGTATCAATTCCCTTCTGGAGGCTGGTGGCGAAGGCAGATCCTGTCTGGAGTCCAGGCAAGAGGCCAGTTGGAACGATGGAGCCTGTCTGGAGGCTGCTGAAGAAGATGGAGGCCTTCTGGAGATGATTCATAATAATGATAAAGTACTTGATTTACATTGCTGACAGCACCATTTTAGTAGTAAATCCATCATTTTATGATGAATACACTATATTATCAAAGAATCTCAGGCCTTTTAAGTACTTTCCTCAAAAAGATAAAATTCAAATACTCTATCATGTGTTTTCTGTATTATTTTTCAGACATCTGTCCACACTGATATAGACTCATAAAAACAATATAAATTATTTAAGAGAAACTGCTTGGAAAAATATCTATCCCTTTCGCAAATGTAGTTGTTGCACCCTTATTATTAAATTATTCATAAAAACAATGCCTAACAAATCTGCTACTTTCAGAGAGATGAGCTTTTGTTTGAACATTTTTCCTGTCTTACAAATGTAATACAGAATGGCAAAGGCATTAACATAAGTATTTTAATTTAAATATAAATTTATGACAGGACAGGCTATTGGACAATAACGTGATTTAGAAAGCGCATGAAAATGGTAAAAAGGAATCTACCTGTCGTTCCCGTGACTCTGTCCCTGTATAAGAAAAGGGCTGAGGCAATCAAATCCCTGTTAACATTGATGAAAAGGGTTTTCAGTGCAGGCCGTCCTTGTTATTTTGGAACCCTGCTTATCTTTTCTCACCAGGTAATGTGTTTATGGATCGGCATGTCACCCAGCATCTGAGTACTAAAAGGCTGCTGGAGAGCTTTGGACCTGCTAGTAGTAGAAGTCAATCTCATGACAATGATATTGACGGCTATGCTTATTTATTTTTTGGCCTCTGACGTAGGATCTAGTCTTGGAGTCCACGCGCCAGAAAAAACACAATTCAAGATATTTAACATATGCAAAAAGTACCAAATGACATGTAAAGAACATCATCATAGTAAAGAACTAAACATCACAGCACTTCAAATTGCAGTTCATCATGGTTCGTTACTGATTTCTGTGGATTACTACCCAACCCTATTAAATTTAATCATCATTTACAGCATAGTTAATTTTCAGAAGCATGAAGTAGAACAGTTGGTACATATCAGCAGTTCTACATTATGTTAAAAAGAAAAGAGGAAGATAGGATTGAAATAACCGGGAAGGGATACAAAGTTATTTCTAAGTCTCTAGAAATTCATGTTATCTCCATCCAGAGAAGATTTGGAACAATAGTGACCCTTTCCAAAAGTGGCTGATCTTCCAAACTTCATCAAAAAGAACAGCAGAGGATTATTGAGGAAGTCACGAAACGTCTAGGACACTGCAGGCCTATCTCAACTCAGTTCAGGTCAGTGTTTGTGGATTCACTCTTAGAGGGACAAAAATAATGCTCATGAGAAGCTAGGGAAACCAAACCCACTGCTAACCCATAAGAACATTATGGTGAATATTTCCTCAACAAACATTCCTGAACCTTAGAGGTTTTGGGAGAATAAACTATAGATCCATGACTCTATTTGTTTGGAAGACAGGTGTCCAGCTATATGTGACATAATCCAAACAGTATTCAACAATTACAACATTGTACCCACAGGCAGGCATGGAGCTAGAAGTGTATTCTTGTTGGGTTGTTTTGCTTCTTCAGGGTCAGGATGACTTGCCATGTTTGAGGGCAATGGAAATTCTGCTCTCTACCAGAAAATTCTGATGGCGAATGTCAGGTAATCAGTCTGTGAGTGGAAACTCAAGCACAAAGGGACGATACGACAAGACGGCGATGTCAAGCACAAGAGTAATCCCATTTCTAAAGGACTCAAGAGGAATGAAGTCTGGGTCTAAACCCATACCTGTTTATGAAGTAGTATAGTAGATATACTGTAATTTGTGTTTATTCACGTTGCTTTTTATTAAAAAATACTAATATACAGTATGATGCAGACAAAAGTAGAAGTCCATACTTTTTTCACAGTCTCATTTAATGGTGGAGGTGGAAGGAAAGATAATGTCTATCTGAGAGGAGAGACACCAAACCACTTGTTCTCTAAGGCAACAGACTATTCCATTTACCAAGTGTGCAGCCTTGCAGACAGAATAGTTCTACAGTCTTTGGAAGAACTTTGTTGGGCAGAAATGCTGAGAGAATGACAGATCATTAGGACAGGGGGTGTCAACGTGGGTGTCATGTCTTACTGCAGTAATATCCACAATTTGAATGGAGTGTTACAGCTTTTCATAAAGACATTTTAACAAGGCTGGTGGACAAAGTTCAGTCTTATTAACAGGAACATAAGTAGCCTATAGTAGAACATTTCATTCAATGAGACAGAACTAAACGAATCTGCACGTGCAGTGGCTGATGTGTATAAAATTGAAAGAAGTACAGTGAGCCTCCACGCATTAATGGTTCCTACTCCACCTCATCATGGATTTTTGGTAGGCAGTCACATGATACCGTACGCGCATTCTATTGGCTGATGGCATCCAGAAGTGCGCTGTATTCTGTGAGTCTCGCACTTAGGTGAGACACAAAAATGCTTTAAACAGTCGATAAGAATATGGGAAAAGGGTGGTTTAATATCAGTATGGGGAGGGTTCATAAACGTTTCAATTAAATAGTCCGTCGCTCTATCGCGGAATTTGTTAATCGCGTGTAGTTCCTGGAACGCATTAATTGCGAGGAACGAGGGCGCACTGTAATGTTATAAATGTGCCAGAAAACAAAAGAAACACAGCATTTCTGTCAAGAGTGTTCATTTTTCAGATGACGTTGGAAGGGTTTGCCTTCTTCAGATAACTTGTTTGGATCATTTCTGAACGAAACATGTGGAGAGACGTTTTTAATCTTGTACTCATTGTTCTGTTTTGATTTGCAATTTTACTTTAGTGTCTTCTTTTTGTTTAATCTTCTAAGATATGAGGCAAGCTTTTGTAAATAATCATATGATCAATGACACTAAAAGTATCTTCTAAACATTTTTTCCAGATCTCATATTGTAGCTGGGATAGGCTCCATTTTAGTACTTAGTACAATCTCCATGAGTGCACATCTTAACACAATCTCTGCTGTAGCGGCCAAAGCACACGCTGGCTCAAGCTGAGGTAGAGCCTTAGCAGATGTCCTGTTTGAATAACAACATACTGTTTGTTTTTGAGGTGCTCCCAGTTGCCTAGGAGATGCAGCAGACCCTGACAGACAGCTTGACAGGATGCTGTGTGATGACAGGTGTCATTGTTGACTCTTCTGGCTTGGCATTTCATCATCAGTGTCCCCTCGCTCTGCCCAAAGTTTAATGTCTGTCAAACAGGTAGAACAGCAGCACACAATCTCACCCCTTGTTCTGAGAGATAACAATCTGGAGAAGCTGTCAAGCAGGCAGACATGTTATAAGACACATGGATGGACATGATCACTCAACATCACCTTGACTTGTTCTATATGAAAAGATTTAACGGATTCAGCTGCAATCTATAAATATCTGTACAACCTCATAAAGAAAAAAAAGTCAATGATCTGCAGTGGATAGCGTTGAAGGTTTTGCTTCCGACATCCTTCAACCTAATGTCGCAGGCAGAGTGACAGCCAGTGGGAATTACATTTCTGTGTGGAAGTCTTTTAAAAAATAAACCAAAAGTATATTTCAAGTCCTGTAATGTCAAAATACAGTACATTATAATAGAAAACTAGCTTAGTGAGACACTATTTGTGAAAACTGAGTCATTAACAAAAGGGGATGACAAAAAAATGTGGTACTAAGTTCAATAAGTGGGTTCGTTGTGATAAAAATAGGTGTTAAACAGGTGGCCCTTAAGGATCAAGGCAACTGATGCTCTATATGTGGGCTGTGCATTTTTCCTTGAAAAACAGTAAAATGGGTCATTTGGAAGAAGAGCGTTCTTTGATTAAGTTAATAAAAGAGGGTACAACCTATAAAGAAGTGCAGAAAATGATACGAAAAGAAAAATGGCTATTTGAGTGGGTCGGACAACGGACAAAATGACAAGGGCTCAGCCAATGATCGGCTCCAGCAGTATCAAAGTAGATCTCATGTTGTCTGTGAGTACCGTAACAATCAGATGATGTCTATGTGAAGCCAAGCTACCAGCAAGAAGCCCCCCGCAAAAAAGAAAGACATCTGTTGAAGCGATTACAATTTGCCAAAGAACACATCGACTGGCCGAAAAAGAAATGGCGCAGTATTTTGTGGACTGACAAGAGTCAGATTGTTCAGAATACTGGAAGTGGTCATGTTACCTTTTGCTGCAGAGGAAATGCCCTTGAAATGGGTGTTTCAACAAGACAAATAACCCCAAACTCACCAGCGAACGAGAAAAATCATGGCTCTGGACAAACAACATTTAAGTAATGGAGTGGCAAGCAAATCCCCGTATACATAACTGTATGTTATGTGGGCCCGTGACATACACAAACACACACAGGCCCCTTTTGCGTGTGAGGTAGGGCGGTGCACAGCTTCTTTATGCTGCGCTCCACTGAGCAACTTATAAAGGGGACGGTGCCTTGCTCAAGGGAACCTTAACATTGCTCAGGAGGTGAACTGGTACCTCTCCACTGCCAGTATGTGGTAAATGGCCTTTCATGGACTACTGTGGGATAAGAAGTGTTGTATTTAATTATGAAACTGCTGGATGGGAAGTCAGGAGACAAGTGACTGGTAAACACCCCATTTACAACATGAAGACTACGATAACCAGTCACACAATCCATATACAGGGTATATCTGACAAATGGGTGTCATGGGATGATGTTGGAACAAAGTTTAGAGGCTACAGGCCAAACAATCTCACTCTTGGGTAAGTCACAGGACTGTGGTCTCCTTTAATCTAAAAATAGTTTAAAAACAAATCATGGTAGAAAAATGTTCCATTTTGTACGTGTCGCCAATGGCGATTTTTGCTTAACTAATTAATATATTAATTGAAATTTTACAGCTTTCTGTGATTATTCACTAATAATTCCAGCAGTAGAATCACTGGCAACTCTTCATTTATCTCCACTAGCTTCATCTGGGCACCTCAGTTTCTTTTTGTCCAAGCGTGTTCAGTCTGTAATATAAGATTATTGTTAGCAGTATCATGAACAGCTCCTACAAGCTTATATTTTGATCATTTATACATCCATTTTGGTGTAATTTGAACTTTCTTGTTTGTTTTTTTCTTTCGATAATCTGAAATGTAACTGCTGCCAGACGCTTTGGGTTTATGTCACCTGTGACCCGTGTTGTGTTTTATATTGGTTATTTATTACCTATTATAATTGCCTGTCAACACAGAACATTGTCTGCAAATTTTGACTAATGAGATATTTTAAGTAAACACCAAATTTGAGCAGTAACTTTCCTAATTAAATAAACCATTCATCCTTAATCCTTAATCCACAGGTGATCAACCTGTGTTCATTTATGTAGCAGGTTGATCACCCATGCTTCAGAATTGTTTCTGAAGCATGGGAGTCTGGCTTTGATGGCAGCTCGCTGCCTTTTCCAGAGGAAGCTGCCCAGAATGAGTCTCTTTGTGTTCCTGGCTCTCCTTCCTCAGGAGCAGGCTGAGACTCCATGATTCCATCTGGACCAATTCACCACACTGATCTGTGCATCCTTTCTCTTTCTGTAATCTAATCCATCTGTTTATTCCCCCTACATTTGCGTCACAATTGAGACACTTTATTTTCAAGTCATTTTGAGTACTTTAAAAGCTTTTTATTTGTAAATTAGATTAAACTGGAAGTTTACAGAATCTTAAACATGACAAGCTGAAAAGCAGAGGAACAACAACTACAGACAGTCAATGGAACAACTAGTCGTTTGTCTGTGTTCTGGTTGTTCCAGTAAATAGTCCGAAGCTATTCTGTAATTGTCTTCACATTGTCTGTCAGTAAATCACATGAACAGACAGAAACCTGAATTGCTGTCGCCTATAAACGGATGGCATCCACTTTGAATGAAAGTAAACAGGTTTTGCGTAGGGAGGGTGAGGAACCATCCTGGTTCAGTGACTTTGTTTGTTCCTTTTGAAAAGCAGCTGGTAACTTACCTTAAAAAGCCCGACAGGCTGCATCCCATAATGCTGCGTCGTTTAGTGAATGTCATTGTCATTCATGCTTGACAGCCGATGTGTCTTTCATTTTAAAAATGGTTCCTAAAATGGTGAGAAATGTGAAAGATTTTCAAGAATAATATGTTCTTATTGTCAAGGTGCATAAAGCGGGTCTGGTTATTGTTTGTATGTCTTCCTATTGGATTCCAAAAAAACTGCTCAGTGGAGTTTTGTGGGACAAAAAAAAACTAACCCTAACCCTAACCCTAACCCTAACGCCCATCACGATCACACACTTAACGGTGATTATTTACAAAGGGTGATTGTTGATATGCGAGCTGCATTTGGGAGCAGATTTAATGATTTCATAAACAGAACATAACAGAACACAACAGAACATAATACATTAATATAGTAATGAAAGTTAAACTTAAAGCACCACATATTGTACAACAGAATGGTCTCATGGTGTCATTCTCTCCAGGATGCGCTGCAGAAAATAAACATTTAGTCACGAATCGTCATTATGTATTTGTATTTAGTCATTTTGATAGGAGGCTAATATAGACGCTTGCAGCCTGTGTTGCCTTCATATAAGGCTTTAATGTTTTGCAGCTCCAAACAGATTTGATTTTAGTCTTTCAGTTCTAATGTGGCCCTTTGAGCATTTTGAGTTGCGACCCCTGATCTGGGGATAGGTTAGAGGTGTATGGTATATTATTCTTTCTTTGCTATTTCTTTTTCCCGGTTCCACATATGTCCATATAAACCTAAAGCACAGAATTCTGAATATGTACTCAGAATTTATGCATTATCATTATTGGCATGCTGATTTCAACACAGGATGCCCTTCCATCGTTCTTTTTCATGTGGAAGATCATAGCTCACCATAAAGCCCTTGTGGCAGCTGAAAATACCACACATAGATGCAGACTCCATGGGAAATGGGTACATGGGATAATTCTCATTTACGTCAAAGCTACATCCATAGTCATAAACATGTTCCTCCTTCCCTTCACTATATTTGCGAGATTCACCAAAAAAAAAAACCCTGTTGATCCTCACATACTTGTGTGTGTGTGTGTGTGTGTGTGTGTGTGTGTGTGTGTGTGTGTGTGTGTGTGTGTGTGTGTGTGTGTGTGTGTGTGTGTGTTTGTGTGCGTGTGTGTGTCTCTGTGCATGTGGCTTTTTTAGATACGCTGCTGACGGAAGGTGGAGGAAAGGAATGTGACTCAGTGAATAAATGGTTCACATTTCTCAGTATTAGTCATGTTAAGAGAAGATACAGGATGCAGCTCCAAGTCTTTTCTGCCAACTGACTCAAAATGGCAATAGTTTGATTGACTGAGCCCACACTGTCTACAGTTTTTTATAGGTTTTGATCTATTTTCTCCCACCTGTCCATGAGTCACAGGATCACAGTGGAACCTGTTTATAGGTACCTCTGGTTAAATGTTGGACCAGATGCATCGAGTGAATCAGCCCAAATCCTACAAAATTATTTGACATTTAAATTTTTGAATTCAGCCTGGACATCTCCAAGTTGGGTCACTGTTTGCATCTATGTGCCTGTCAGGAGTGGTGGTGGTGGATGGAGGGGTGTCTATCTGTATATGTATCTGTGTTTGTGCGCAGGCGCCACCTGCTGGTCATTCTGTGTATGGCAGCACCTCCTGAAACAGCTGTGATCATTGAACTCTTTCCTCTGACCCATCTTGACCCCTTCTAAGATAAATCAGTGCTTTGGCTGTGTTTCACTTTGACTAGAGAGCTTTCTTATCTCACTTTACTGCTTCATCAAAATACTTTATTGACCAACTTGAGTCGTAAATGTTGAACTAATTTTCCAATTTGACGTGATGACGTCAGTGCTCTCAAATAAAGTAGGCTGATATTCATCACTGACGTCAGGCAATCATGGTCAATACTGATAACAGATAATTCATGTGCACCTGATCATGAGATGGATCCAATAATCAAATGTAGTTTATTTAGTATTCCATCACTCCATCACTATGAAAATGTATTCATTAATTTTAAACTCTTTTTTTTTAAATTTTTTTAAAATTTATTTAGGTTTCCCTTCTTCTCCAAAGGAATCTGTTTTGCTCATTACAGTTGCATTACCTTGCTGTAAAACAAACAAAACAACAACAACGCAACATTCTTGTCTTTCTTGTCGGCCAGTGTGTTCAGCCCAGGTGGAAAACGATGACAGCGTGCCTGTTCTTCATCAGCAGGTCCACAACATCTTTAAAGATGCACTCCGCCAGCTGTATTTCCAATATGCTGGTCATTACAAAACACTTTAAAGTACGAGCAGATTGTGGTTTTCTTTTGAAGTTTTTGTTTTTTGGGTAGAGGAAGTTTGGGTCACTGCCTGTCTGTAGATCAAAAAAGAACCCCTGCTTGATCTCTGTTTTCCATTATGCCTCCCCCCCATCCCCTGGGAAAGCACTTTTCACTTGAGATATAACTGAAAGTGACATTTCCGGGGTACGTGTTATCTCTTATCTCAAGCTGTTACTGTTTTTAGAGAGGGGGCCCCACTGACCAACCAAATGAAATCTATGCAGGCTGCAGCCTCTCTCTATGCAGCATGGTTCTGCCATGTGTTTCTGTGCAGGCAGAGATGTAGTTACTGGATTTCTGTGTGCTGAGGGGATGTGGCAGTAAACAGATATAAAACGGAGTGTTTGGCGGATGCCAGTTTGCTCCTACATGAAAGGGAGACCTGGGCACTGTAATTCAGGCTTGGCCATATTTAGTCAGGGCTCAGTGCTATGTAAACAGAGCTTACTGCTGAGGGGAGGGCTCACTCCAGCACTCATGTCCATGTCCATCAACAGCGCTTACTGATATCTCCAGCTGTAAAGGACATTGGATCACAAGAATACAGAGAGTCCCACAAACGTCTCTGAGAATGAAGTGCATCATCATCAGAAGACTTGTTCTATGATTTTCTTCTTTTTTTTTTCTTTCTTTTTTTTTTTTAACCAATGCTGCTGCTTTGAGATGGACAACCTGGGATTACCTGTCAGGACTGAGAAGGCTTCACGGCAGATCGGGATAACAGAGTAGAGCTTGGTGAAACACTAACGCAGCATGAGTGAAGGTCTCTCGGAAGGTTCTGGTGAGGTTTCTGCCTTTCTACTCAGCAACCAGCTGAAACCTCAGTCAGCATCACACACACCCTGTGGATCCCCAAGGGTATCCCCCTGTGGTTCGCCTCGCACCTCGCCCCGCCACTCTCCTCTGTTGTTCCGCAAGCTCCTGATGAACCGGGGCATCACCCTGCAGAGGCGCTTCACCCTGGCTCACACACCCAGGTAGTGTTGATGATTAGAGCCTGGCTGTTATTTACTGGACGTTGCGTGGATGAGATAAATTCATTTTGAAGGTTGTCTTTGAGGTTTCTTCCTGCATTACTTACTACTAAGTCTCTTAGTACTTTCACATGTTCAAGTGGCTGCTAGGTGAAAGACTGCTTTTTCATATCATCCTAATGCATGTCATGGGATTGCTTTGGTAAAATAGGCCCGTTGTCTGGAGAGAAGGTAACTGAGGGAAGAATTTCTTTATTAACGTCAGAGCCGGTGTCATCTCAATGAACCTCTTTGTTTTTGACATGTTGTTGCTGTTGTGTTCAGACCTCAAACAGGTCAAACAGGGAGGAGCAATGAACATATAGCAAACGATTAAAGCTGCACAGAATTAGAACTATGGTATCAGGGAATTCTTATTATGTTATTTTGGACATTTAAAAAAAGAATAGTATTAGAACGAGATAAAAAATAGCACTCCTGGTGTATCGTGATGCAAATCCAGGTAGTTTGAGAAAAACTTTGGGGAAAAAAATTAAAACCTGCTGTCCACAGCCCTCATTTTTTTTGGAAAGAACTCAGCGAAAACTATTTTCAAGTCATGATTATTTAATTTTACAAAACTCAACTGATGTGGACAGCTGTTACATCCAGTACAAAAAGGAATCGCTTAGAAGGTTCGGATGAATTGCAGCCATTATAAAAAAAGCACAGGGAAACAAAACACTTCCTAGAGCTGTATCAGCAGCGGTGTCCTAATTCATGTGACATTATTAACACGTTACCCTGAGACCAACGATATGCTTTTCTTGAAGCTGTTTTTGCAGCAGTATTAATATCTGAATTCTGATGAGCTGCTCATCTTCTCTGCCCTGGTGGCATCATAATGGCATTACTGCCACTGCTAGCTAATGCGGGGATGAGACATCGCCTCTTATCTGTCTCTGCAGTTTTGTCCTTGTGCTTAATGAGCAAAATGCTAATTATTAAACTAGCTGTTCTTTGGTGCACTACTTTAGTTGAATAGTTTATTCGGTCCATTAATCCGCTCTTGATGTTTTCCCTTTATCATATTATTGTTTGGCAATCCAATGTCAGGAAATGAGACGGTGATATAAATATCCTTAATTAAAACATTCACACTCTCTCCGTAGGATGTCACATGAAACGTCATCATTTACACAAACGTCTTTTCATATCTTTTATGTTGAGTTCATAATTTGAACGTTCTTTTCCACGTTTGATTTTACAGCTTTCACTTGTGGATTACAACGTCGGTACTGGGATCTGTTGTCAGACTTCAGGTGGAGGTTGTGTAGTGTGTGTGTGTGTGTGTGTGTGTGTGTGTGTGTGTGTGTGTGTGTGTGTGTGTGTGTGTGTGTGTGTGTGTGTGTGTGTGTGTGTGTGTGTGTGTAGCGGGTTGTTGACTTACCTGTCAACCAATATTCTATTGGTTGAAGCATCAACCCATGTGATAAAGGTAAATGAACATGGACACGCTGGGAAACTTTTCTTACCAACTGTCTTCTACCACCTTTCTCATGCTGGCAGACTTCAAGTTGTGAAGTTTCAGCTTTTATATCCTGGTTTCTGTTCTGTCCATGGTGTGACAAGTAGCAGGAATATACCCCTGCCCCCACCCTCTGGATGTGTCTGTTAGAATGACCTTTAAAAACTCTGTACAGGCCTTTTACAGTGTAATGTGATTGGTTGTTTTGCAGATATCTAAATCACATGTGGTTCAGTTAAACGGGTCATTTCCTGTATTTTCTGACGTGATGGTCATCAGGGATTCCCTTGTGCATATTCTGTGTCCCGCCCACATAAGTCATGTGATTGCATGATCCCTTACTTCAAGACATAGTTACCAAACTTTTCAAAAACATGTGTCTCTCCCCCCTTGTCACCGCCCCACCCAACCCACACTCTAACAATATCCCCTTGTAATTACATAGATGCAGGCCAGCAGTCGGAGAATGTCAGGTCAGGCATCCCAATGAGCTCACATGTCAATGAACACAGAGCGAAGCCCCGCCAAACACGACAGCACCAACAGCAGTGGAGTCATTCGTCTCTTCGACACACCAAAATGTTTCCCTCCTGCTGCCTAAATGTTGGAGTTGTCTAATGAAAAGCAGCAAGAATATCTGAAAATGTTGCTGATCAATCAAAGGGTATTTTGAACAAAACAAACACTTTGACAGCTCTCCACCACTTGGTGGACCGTCCACACTGACTCTGCAAGCAGAGGCAGAGGTCAGCTTGTGCTGACAATATCCTGCGATGTCACTGTTCTCTGCAACAGATCAACCCTTCCCCTTTTCTACAAAGACAGCCTGTGACTGACAGAAGTAGAGTACAGCAGCGAGTAAACACTCCTAGATTTTTGTCTTGATTTCCTGTTTTTCCTGGGCAGTTTGAAACTGTGCTACTAAACTTCATCTCAGCGTTGTAATCAATGTTATCTTGATTTGCTGTTGCTACAACAGCAACAACAAACTTGTTAGAGAAGCGGGACAACAGTGAAAAATCCTTCGGTGCTGCCGAGTCCTTAGTTACCACAGCTCGCTGTCTGCTTCCTTCTTCTGGAGAGACTAAATGAATATCACACTCCAGGCATTCTTGTTGAGGCTTGCTTGGGACCTCAGTGCATCCTGAAGCTCTTCCCTCCATCTGACAAGTTTTGTCACTCACCTGGATTCTTCCTGTGTTCTGGTTTACTGTGCTACAAAACCTCGGAGTGATTTCCGAAAAATCCCGTGGCACAAGAGAAGAGGGATTCAGCATGGTTTGTGAAATTAGAGATTTATGCAAGTAGCTCGAATCGGATGTTCAGGTTCTTCTCAGAGTGTCTCACATGAGTCAGCAGCTGAGAAAACAATGAACAAAGATCTCCGTTTGGCAAGGAAAGCGGTGCCGGCGGGCTCCGGACACGGTCGGAGACACTCCAGCCTTGGGTATGTTACCAAACTAATCATCTTTCATCTCTTGCACGCTCATATTCATGAGAGGGAGTTCTACAAGCTCTGGGGTACACGGTGTCTCACAGTTATAGTCTGGGCTGCTGTAGTAGTTAAGGCTGATGATCTCAATGCACATCCCTTTGGTAATAATGATAGTTGGTGATTACAGGTTACAGGTTGTTGTTTTTTCCCCACATTCGAGGTCTACTGTGACAGAGAGACAGAGGATAATTAATGCCATCTTCCAGATCTAACAAGAATTCCCTAATAATGTGATATGTAAATGTACAGATTGTAGCGTCACGTCTGACACAATTCTGAAAACATCCAACTGTAAATGCCAGGTTTGGTTTCAGTCCACAGAATCAAAGAGCAAGTGTGTCTTTTTTTTATTTTTTTTTATTTCAATTTTGTGTGTCACAAATCAATTTCTGCACCGTTAGTGGTGAAAAAGTGGAGCATGGCTGACTGTTTACTTGCAGTTAACGTCTTTTTTTTTTATTTCACAGTGGTGACACCAACACTGTTGTTAGAAGCTAATTAGAGGATAACTTTGTTGTTTTTAGCAAAAGGAAGAAGAAGAAAGAAGAAATATACTTTATTAATCCCTTGGAAAATTATTATTTTTTCACACGCAGGTTGTTTTTTTTGTATACTTTTTTGACACATGCAAAATAGTGTATTAAAAGGCGCATTAGGGTAAATTAAGGAGGTTATCATAAAAATAAACTGAAAGCTGTCAGTCACAGTGATGAGACCTGTCGTTTGAAGGTCTGTTGCATTCCTAACTCGTACTTTCTAAGAAAATTTATTGCTTGGGTGAGCAGAATTAATGCTACTTCATTGTTTTCATTTTGCACTGCTCCTGTATTTGCTGGCATTTGCTAGTCTTCTTTGTGGCAAGTGTTATGAAACAGACTTCCTGTTTTTGGGGGTTTTTTTGAAAGTCTTCCTGTGAAATATTTCAGCTCAGTGACCCCTAGATAAACGTTGAACACACAGAGCTGCAGTGCATGTAGGACATCTGCAGATGATTGCATCACATAGATTAAAAGCAGAATCACATGTGGCATGGTTTTATTTTCTTGTGTCAGACTTTGAATAACACAATTTCTCTTTCCGTATTTATGCGCCTCAAGCTTTTGTCTTGCATTCTATGTGAGTTCATGTGTCGTCAGTCGGCCTGCTGCATTGTTGACCGTCTGAGCAGAGGGAGGGTGGTGTTGGATGTACAGCCCTCGCCTGTTCCTGCATGGATTCCTGTTACACTGATGGCAAACATGCACAGCCTTCTGTGCACATGTGTCATGTGATCTTTTCATGCGATCCAACTTGCTTGTGTGTTCATGCCTGTGTCTGTTCTCAGTCATGGTAAGCATTAAACCAGGGTTAAGACTGGTGGGTGCCGCCCAGGTCGCCGCACTGCCATTGGATCGGTTGTTGACTCCCAATATGACCACAAACACACACCATGCCTTCGCCGTCACAAACAGGAAACACAATCCTGCAGTTTGGAGAGGGAAGAAGTGAATTACCTCTCAAAATGGAACTATTTCGCATCTACAAGCAGACTATTGTTTTAAGTGGAGTATTCTTTCGAGTCTCATCTGATCATTGTGGACATTCTTACACCACCATTCAACCGACAGGCAGCAGGATCCATCTGACAATCACCCATATGTTTTTTCTCCTTGTTGAGGTTTCATTGAAAATATGCTGATCAGGTGATAAAGATGACAACGGATAATTTAGAATTATTAGTAAAACACGTTTTGCAGGACATTACAGTCACTTCCACTGTTAAATGTCTTTTAACATCAGAGAATGAGGCACTATCCAAACCTTTTACAGCTTAAATCTGTGAAAATAAACAGGATCACGATTCTCAGAACAGCCTCGACCACCTAGGCTGGTCAGTCTTGTGTTTGTTTCGGTATTGATCCCAGTTTATCCAGTGCATTCCCAGTAGGAATCTAGTGGATGACCTAGAGCTGCCACAGCTGAGGCCAAGCGGAGCAGAAGTGATAATGGGGAGGCAACAATAATACAACAGACCACCAAAATAAAGCCCTCGAGCTTGGAATAATTCCCCAACCCCGCCAGTGTGACTGCACATGACACGTGAGTGTGACATGTGTTACTCATTACTCATGTAAACACACAAACACACCCACAGCACCCTGGCACCGTCACCCACCGCCAAATCCTTATTGATTGTTCCAATGAAGACTTGTTGCAGATATTTGTGGTCATTTCCAAGTTAAGTTTTGTGTTTTACCAGCAGGGTAGAAGTAACTGAGAGTTGTATGTGATTTCACTTTTGCGTATTCTGATTTCTAACTTTATTATTAGCATTCTGACAGCGTTGCGTGAAAACAGTCGCTGTGAGGGAATCTGCTTTTTAAGTGTATTGAAACTTCAGTTGTTTGTTATGTCAGCAGTGTGTGCCCTGCCTTGTTTCTGTGGTTGTGATCAAAGTATGTGTTTGTTTTTTTACTTGGCAAGGGAGCATTGTGTAATTTGTAGGCACAAAGCGACCTCTGCTGGATAATCAGTCGACCCAGTGGCACTAGAATCATGTAATAACTATCAACATTCTCTCACATCCTCAATACATCAGTTTGGCTTTGTTTGTGTTGCTGAACATGGTGCCGCATGCTCGATCAGCTCATCATGAAAAAATAAAGATCAAATCCAAAAGACAACAAAATGCTGCCATCAGAAATAAATGCTTTTTAACTACAGCTGCGAGTTGTGTGTTTTGTGGGAGGCACAAGTAAAGCAGCATGCACTAATTTCTGTAGGATTGTATGGGTATTAACATTCAGCTATAATAACAACAAATACTGAATGTGAGTGAAGTAAGCCAAATGAAACATCACATTTTAACAAGGTCTAACGAAAAGGATCTGACTTAGGGTCAGAATGAATGGTGTCCATAAAGTGAGCACAAATCCTGATAAGATATTCAGAGTGATTCTCTCTGATCACACTGATAATGATCAAAGACCTCACAGAAAACATGATCATGCTGTCAAACACTGTGCTTGAATGCAAATGAGAACAATAATAATCAGTGAAACCAGAGTAGGTGACAATTGACAGAACTGTTGCAGATTGCGTGCTTTGAAGTCAGTCGCTGCTCTTTGCTCCTGGACCTGTCGATTTGAAGATTTCTCCACAAGGTGGCGCTGCTGCCACAAATGAACTTAAATCGTCACATACGACAAGTAAAATAGAGGGAAACCCTGCAAGATGTTAGACTTCCACAACCACCAAACCTGTCAGATGTGCCTCAGAGGAAGAATTCAATCACTGGAACATGTCTTAAACAAAATGTTCACTACTTTAACTTTTTTCACAACGGTTAATCCTATTCTACAGCACGTCACAGAGCTCTGTGAGTGACTGCATCTCTTGCCTAATGCTTGATGATTGACTGTATCCCACTGCTACTCTGTAGAAGGGTGGAAATAGAAACACTGACCTAGGGTGGAAGCTGGAGAGCCTTATAAAGGGTGTCAGTCTACGAGAAGAACTTGGTATGTGTGTGTCTCCTGTGAGCTTCATCTCCTCCAAAACAAGACGTGTTTCCTCCTTCTGAAGCCTGGAGAACGACTCTGTGCTCAGACTAGTTCTGCTTTCTAAGAAACTTCACATAAATGCTGCAGTTTACAACGCTGTGTGGGAAGTTGTGTAAGGCTGGATGGAAAACATTACTGAAAAGAATGTATTCATCATTTCCGTTAAATTAATGAATGAACTGCACTTCATCATCAGTTGCTTTGTTATATCTAATATTTTAATGGAAGTTTAATATAATTATGAACATAATTAATGCTGTGTCAGTTTAGACTCATTACAGACACACATAAACACTACATCCACGACCCCAATCACACTCATGCACAAAGACCCACGCAATAACCTCGGCCCTGCCCTTAGATCATTCTCATTACCAGCGGTTATGTTGTCATTGGAGCCGGCAGCCAGCTGGACCGTGGAAGTCATTTGGCTGGTGGATTTGGTTACACAGTGGCCTCACAAACACCTCATTCCCTGCAAACCTCCACCCTGGCATCTGTTTCCAGTCCAAAATGTTTTCTGAAGCACGTTGCACAAGGAGGGAGGAGAGTTTCGGTGGGAGGGGTTTCATGAGAATGTGTGTATTTTTTAACTTATGTGTTTTTAAGACAAATTTAAAATGACTCCTTTGGGGCATTTTATACTTAAATTTGCATTTGTTTATGCAAAAATTGTGCCAATGTGTCTGCACATGCAGTCTGAATGTGATATGTGGATTTGCTGAATCTCTATGTACGGTGTATTCATTATCAGTGTGACTTATTTTGGGTGCTGCATGAATATTGTTGAATGTTACGTGCAACTTGTCACACCATTACTGACAGCATGCAAATCAACAGTTTATTGCTGAAGTGGTTCACGTAAGGTGAGGAAACTCCAAGTACGAGACATAGTTCTCCAACTTTAAATGTATTTGTGTCTGAAGGTATTAGTCGTGAACAATGGGTTTATTCTGCTGCACACGGTTGTTTACGTGTAAAGCAAAGTCACATGGTTTTATAAAGTTCCCCAATCTGACACAGGGAAGACACGGGCGGACGGTGTTTTCCAAGCTATTTCACCATTCAGCAACAAATTCTGTTGGAGCGTATTGGCCCCTAATTTGATTTTTACGATGGAATTTCTTTTGTTTCCACCAAATGCGGGGAAATCGTGGCCTTATAACCTTGCATTGTTTTCGTATTTTTGTGCAACTGAAACGTTAGTGTGGTGCCAGGTCTGGAGTTCAGCCTCACCCCGTGGGGAACTATTTTCTGGAAGCATCTAATATATTTGGTTGGAAAACTATCCATGGTGTAATATTGTTGTTTTAGCATGCATTTAGAAAATTTGTCATACCAAAGATTAATTTTCAACAAAATCTCTTAGGATTCATCCATTACATTGACCAAAATCACAACTTAGAGTTGGAGTTGAGCTGGTCAAAGTCCAAGCAGCACCTTTCATTTGAACCCTGTCGACCCAACATGCAGAGAAAATAGTTGAAAGGTTATTGGTGGGTCTTTAGCCCTCTCAGATTTTTAAAATAGCTCGGTCCTTCTCCTTCCCCGTGTGCCTGCAAACACGTCCGTCTCAGCTGTGTCTCAATAGACAAATATTTGCCTGCAATGTTGGTGAAATCATCAGGTCATTGAAGGCACTCCCTGTGGTGAGACAAACTGGTGCTCCTCTCCCGGAGCGCAGGATTGTCGTGCAAACTACACAAAACTGCCAATTCTATATCCAAAAGCGTGCTTTTGATAGATAATTTATAGAAAACGAACAAGTCAAACGTCATTGAGAACGAATGGACAGACTAATGGAAAGCAGTTAAATCCACACCTCTTCTTTCAGTCGGCATGTAATTCATGTTTGAGTTGTGGTGATTGTGTTTGTGTGTATGTTCAGCCCACACTTAAAGATTCTGAAAGGGTTAATACTCTACAGAGTCTCTTAAACGCACCACACACATATAGCACACAGTTACGGCACTGGCATATACATTACCACACACATGCAGACACATGCATATTCATACACGCAGACACATGTAATGCTGTTACTATTAACACAGACCTCCCCCCCATCCCTCTCACTACACACACTCTCTCTCACAACCACACACACACACACACACACACGTTTCATGCTCTTTTTAAAGCCTCCATGTGCTGACGGAGTCAAAGGGAGACCGAGGGGGAGAGGAAGGGAGGAGTGTCTCTCTAGAGAAGAGAGAGAACTCAGCTCTGAACTCCTCAATATGGATTTGAACCCAACAGCTTTCCCTCCCCACATACAGCTCTCCAAGCCACATGGAGCCAGAGTCTGCCTGAGGAAATGGCTCTTTGAAAGTCATGCTGCCTTGATCAGCCTAACTTTCCTCCACCGTCTACCTTTCCCAGAGGTATGATACTAACATACACTAAGGAGGGATTTCCTCTGTCTGTGTGCAACTCAATGGAAACCTGGTGTGCCGTGGAGGGACGAGGGCACACCGAAGCAAAGGAGTAGAGGAGTTCCTGACCGGGGAGGAAGAGAAAGATTAGTGGAGGAACGAAGCAGATGGGAGACAGAAACAACCACAAGCATGAGTTTGCCCAATAACTGCGTCTATCTGGCCCCATCGGTCCAAGATCGCTACTTCAAAGTGAAGAATGGGAGTATCTGCGGGTCGCCGTGCGCCGTCAACCGGCCCATCGACATCGTGCAGAAACGCAGGCGGTAGGCCAGATGTGTGGTTTAAATCCACACCAAGAAGCAAAACACACCATCTGTAGTGTTCATGATGGTTTCTTCTTTCTTCCTGTCCTCTTCTCTGTCTGTATTTCTTTCACACTGAATTTATGATTGCCATATTGCTGATGAATCAACAGATGGCTGTTGTTGTGACTGTAGTGTCTTCCACCAGTGTTTGTGTGAGGGTTTACATCATGTAATTAAACAATCAGTTTAATTGTTAATCTATTATTTAAATAGTAATATCTGTTTTTCGACTCCAGTATTGCTGTAGTCAGGATTATTCCGGGTGTAGCTGGTTGCCTGGTGTTTCTGTCTCTGCAACAATCTGACATACTTTTATTTTTATTTCATCTCTTAAAATCACAAAATCCTTATAGTCATTCTGTCTCTTCTTCTCTATCATGGACATGTGGAGGCCTGTTATTTATAATCGTACTCATGATGATATGTCGTCTGAGCATGTTTTCACAAACAGAAGTAATTCAGACATTCACCCAGATTGATTTGATTGATTGATCTTCTGTGTCACACTCACATTCAGATCTACAGACTGTTTTGAGTCACACATTCACTCATATTACATGTTTTGGACTGGGAGGAAGTGGGAGAAGCAGTGGGAATCCACACGGATGAGGGAAGAACTTGCAAACACACATCCCAACGTCCACAGATGGCAGCAGCGCCGCCCGCTGTGCCACCATAGCACCCAGATCTGGAACTAGATTCAATTATGTGGAGCCGCCTCTTGACATATTGACATCTATTCACCAAGTCATTCCTCTCAGTGTGTGTTCAGTGTGCTCACAACTCCCGATGTTCCACATCACCTGTTCGTCACACAAGACACACAAATGCTTTTAAGGCTGCTTCGCTCATTTTATCCACGGAAGGACACCCACACCCACACACACATATTCACATGCACATTTAATTCATACCAGATGTGTGTACCTGTACGTTTCACCAAAGGAAATGTGACTTCTTTCGTACCCAGCCTTCCATAAAGTTGTGACATCTGCGGCCGTACAGGAGGATCCTCGTGTCTTTAAAATGTCAGCCTACCAATAAACCATCTTCAAAGGGAGTTTTCTAATGAACATAGAGTCATGTGTATTTATGGCCCCCATGGATAAACTACAGCAACCACAAGCAAGCCCTTTAATCCTCCACCCTGTGTGGATGACTATAATTACTTTACAGAAACATACAGTGCCTTGCGAAAGTATTGGCCCCCCCAAAACCTCGTTGACATTTTGCCACATTTCAGGCTTCAAACTTAAAGATAACAAACTGAAAATATTTTTGAAGAATCAACAACATGTGAGACACAATCGTAAAGTGGAACCAAATTTATTCAACATTTTATATTGTGTTAACATATAAAAGAACTGAAAAGTATGATGTGCAAATGTGAGACCAAATGACACACAGGTGAACTCTGTTTGTCATTGTTGTCATTTAGGTCAACATTGGATCATTCAGAAGTCATCAGAGAACTTCTGGAGTGGTTTGGCTGAGCAGAGAAAACAGGGGGCCAATATTTTTGCACATCCTACTTTTCAGTTTTTTATTTGTCTACACAATATAAAATGTTGAATAAATTTGGTTCCACTTCACGATTGCGTTTCACATGTGGTTGGATTCTTTAAATATATTTTCAGTGTTTAATCTTTAAGTTTGAAGCCTGCAATGTGGCAAAATGTCAAAAAGTTCTTGTGGGGGGCAAATACTTTCGCAAGGCACTGCACCGCTTTCCCCATCTTCTCTTTACATTGTGAAGTTCTTGTCCATCAGAGCAGACATTTAACTGCTTTTTCCTCATAGGGTCAACCACGACTTTAAAAATTTAACTGAGAAGAAAAATATTTAAATTGCAGCCTCACGGTACTGCTTTATGTACAGTTTGAAACAATCTGATAATAATTATAATAATCTTTTAATAATAATTTTTTTTTCAGTGCTGACTTAAGTAATCATAATGGTACTGATTTTAATGATCCAGCAGTTATCACTCATCACTGATGACTCACAGATGATTGATAATATCACCTCCCATCCATCTTGTAATTATAACAACGATAATGATATGTAGCTGATCGTCTTCAATTAGCTACACAACAGGCTGTTCATAATGAATAATGCTGTGTTAAAGATTAAATGTTGTTAAACATCAACATAAGTTTAAAAAACCTTTATCTGTATTTTTCAGTTTGATTCCATTCAATAGTTTTTTATTCATCATATTGGACTTGGTGTAATGAAGTAAATGAGGGTTATTAGCCGTGATGTTTCATGAAGATGTGTGCAGACGGGGTTCAGCTGCTCAGGCCAGAGGTGTTTGCTCTCAGCATGTTGGTGGCAGTCGTGATGAAATGTCTCATGGTTATGCAGCATTATGCCTGTTGCAGCGTGTGAAACAGGACACTGAACGCAACACGGTTTTAAGTGCCTCACAGCTCATCATTGAGTCTTCGGTCAGAAAGTCACGTCTAGTTTTCATTCAGAGTAATCATAATGAAGAGAGCTATCATCTAATTCAAAAGCTTTGTTATCACAGACTTTGTGAGTAACGTAAGCCATAAGTTTCCTCTTCAGTGTCTCTGAGAAATATTAAACTTGTTTTTCAGCATTGACGTGAGCATCATGTGCCTGAGTAGCTTCAGTTGGGTATTGTTGCTGTCACACCGCAGATGTGTTTGAATATAGTCAGTGGATAAAATACAAGACAAAATGAACCCACCAGTTTGACAACATGTTGTCTCCGACTCGCCGTGTCCACAGGATGAATTAATGGATCGGCATCTGGCTGCAATATATCCTGTTGGTTTTTTTTGTCGTTTTTTTAAAACGGATTTTGAGTATGTTTTTTTTGCTGTGACTCTGTTTTCTGGGGTTTGGCCCCAGGATTCTCAGGTCCTTTGGTACATATGAAAGCCTGGCTGCGATTGCTTGCTAAGACTGTCAGTGTTTTCTTAAAAAAGTCTGTATGACTCTTTTTTTTTTTAATCCACTGAAGGGAAGTAATATACTGTGTAAGATCTAGATTGTATGTAATTGATTTGTCAACGTGATTAGAAAATATTGCCTTACATTTGCTTTCTTTTTTCTGTAATGTTGTCAGAGAGTAACCTTCATGCATCAGCAGTGATTGGTTGTCTGATACTGATTTTAAGGCCAATAACATTTGTTACCAGCCTGTCCCTCCCAAAACAAAAATGAGATTGGCGCTTCTGTGGAGTCAAATCAGGTTGGCCAACCCTCCGTGCCTCACCCCCTGTCAACACACTGCGACATGACACACAGCGAACTGTACGAGAGGTCAGCGTCACTTTGAGTCACCTGCATGATGCAGATGGACCGAGTCATCTTTTGTCCACCTCACACCAGGATCACTGTCCTCTTGCTCCCCCCTTGCTTGTTCGGGTTTCCTCCCCTACGCTGACGGTTCCATGTTTCTCCCTCTCCAGATTGCAGCTTCATCTGTTTCACATTATTTCCATGTTGTCACAGGCGTCTCCCACCCTGGATATCCCCTATCTACATGATATGCATCTGTTGAGTTCTATTAAAGTTGTGGCTGCTTTTCAGACTGAATTATGCACAACTGCCCTGACAAGAGTAATCAATATCCAGACTGCTACACGTTTTAGGATAGAAATGTTTGCTGGTATGCAATGAATTGACAACATGCTTGAATTTAAAAAAAAGGAAGAAAACAAACAAAGTCTGATATTATTGTTTTATTGGGGAATTGCCACGGGTTCCCGCTAGTACTTTAGTAATCCCCATAGGGAAATTATTAGCACACTCTAGATCATACTTTTAGTTTTAGTCACATGCATAAGTAGTGTGTACAGCCCTGTAGCACAGACACACATTCACACACACGCAAATGGCCTGTAGGCATGCAACGGCGGGCTGGGGGGGTATAGTGACGGGCATCTCCTTTGTGGTTGACCCTAATGAGCAAGTGTAAAGGAGACGGTGCCTTGCTCAAGGGCGCCTCGCTCAAGGGCGCCTCGGCAGTGCACAATTCGGAGTGTGAGCTGACACCTCTCACTGTCAGCTCACACTCAGGGTTTCAGCCACAATCTTCCTCGGAGGATAAAGTTTGTCAAGCTGTCCTCATAAATATTGAAATGGGTCTATTTGAGTCAGAGTCCTGATTTTTATATTAACATTTATTTCTATGTTTTACTGTGGAATGTAACGGCACATGGAGAATGGACTCCCTGTCCAGCTTTTGTGTGTGCCAGGTTCCTTCACAAAGACAAGGCGCTCTTTACTGAGTGTAACACCACTATGAAACACACACAAGGGGAGAGGACATACATGCAGCAATAAAAGATGCTGATCAAGTCCAGTGGTCTTTTTCACCAAAATTACAGAGACCACCACAAGGTGACCACCACAAGGTGTGCACAGGCACATCTTGTGTACAAGTAAATGACTGGCAAGCCACATGCCCCTTTCTCTCATGAAGAAAGTTCTGTTTGCATTTTTCCCCTGAAAGAGAAAGTTTTTATTCATGCTTTCTGAACATGTTAATGTTTTTTTATTTGAAGTGTAGGCCTTCAGTTCTTTAGGCTGGGATGTCTTTAATTTACGAGAAAAAGGATTATTCAGCTCTTTTTGCACTTTACTTTTTAATTCTGAGGTTTGTGTGTTCTTCAATGTAACATAAAGGCTTAAAATTTATTTGCCTGGGTCTACTTTTATGTATGGTGAGGTAGTAAAGCTAGCTGTGCACTCACTTAAACATATCCTGTATTGAAAATTGATAATAAATGATAATGTGGATATAGTGGCCGGCTATAAGACACAAACTGGACTTGGGTTCGGACCTTTTACTAAGAGGAAATTTTTCTAACAGGATCTCCGTGACTTTTAATTGAATACCCCTGATCTGCGCTCTTCCCACTAGATTCCATGATGGGGTTTGCTCTGATATTCATAAACGGTTGTTTTTTTTCCTGGATCTTTTCCATTTTGCAGATATATTAGTTTTCCCCACATCTGTGAGATGATATCATGATAACGTCATACCCCAATCAAGTTTTTACATTTTACAGAAATCTAGACCTTAGTGACGAACATTTTTAGGCACATGAGTGAAATCCTGCTAAACTTGCTTTTCCAATGTGTCTCACTTGAGCTTTTTTCCGTGGCGTCCTGTGTGTTCTAGTCGTTTATTTGGTGGAAAAACAAACCTACAGCAAAAGAGAGCTGAGAGTAATTGCAGGCCTGAGAGCTGGTCAATCTGCATTGCAGTAACAGCCGTGAAACCACAACTGACGTCAGCAGTGTTTGTGCGATTGTGTACTTTTGTCTCACTGCAAGAATAGTGTAGTGAGTGTTATTCTGACAGCTGCGTGACTCCTGGAATGATGATCAATACAGAGAAAGGGACTCTTTCATTGTTTTATTATAGGAGTAAATAATAGTGTAGTGTATGTACTGAAAAAATAAGGTGTCCACATGCAGCCTGTTGGTGCACAGTCCGGTAGACTTTAGGGCTCTACCCACACAGCAGGATGCCAGGAAGGGAAAGGCTCTGGCTTGGAGTGGACTTACAACAACTGAGAATTTAAAATATGAAGGCAGAAAAAAGCTGAAGATCTGAAACTTCGCAGGTATGGTATCTATGTGATAAGTTTTGCCAACTTATTTCTTTTTCTAAAAGCTTATAAGTGTTTTTTCTCACTGGTTTTGGATGTGATTCCTTAGCTCAATGTATCTGCTGTTAATACAATGCAATGTCAGGGCTCTTTTTATGAATTTCTACAAGCATTTTTCTATTTACTGCATGATAGGCATTCTGTACTCTTTGTGAAGTAACTTGAAACAGTAATTGCTGCAGCTCATACAACCTGGTGACCCCATTTAATATATATCAGTAAAGATTTGGGTTACATCAGATCTCAGAAAAATATTTAGCTTTTTCAATGACTATTACCCTACAGATAGTAATACTTTTTTTACTATTTTTTGTCACTTTTATGAAGTACGTTTTGTTCTTTTCAATAGTATCATTCTTCTAACCATACATAATTAGTAAATCAAGACAAAAAAAGCAACTTTCCCCCTGTTGTCTCCATCTAGTCATGTCCTACTGATCAGTGATGCGATAGGCTGCTCCTGGGTGGTCTTGGCTAATTTGAAAAGGAAGCGACACACTCCTGCCTTATGGCCAGACTGAGCCACTGTACACCGAAAGGCGCCAATTAGTACCATATGAACATGATTAGGGAGGCACTCAGCATGTCCTGTTGTTGGGCAAAGCCAGACCGTGTGTGTGTGTTTGTTCATGCTGGGGAGCTTGTGTGTTCGAGCCTTGAACCGCCCTGTGCACCTGTGTGATGTAAGGTTGATCGATTTTCAGGTCGATTCTTTAGCCAAAACTAAATTCCAACTGCTGGGTCTATAATCAGAGAGAGAGAGAGAGAGAGAGAGAGAGAGAGTGTGTGTGTGTGTGTGTGTGTGTGTGTGTGTGTGTGTGTGTGTGTGTGTGTGTGTGTGTGTGTGTGTGTGTGCGCGCGTGTGTGCGTGTGTGTCTGCGTGTGTGTGTGTGGTTCCGGGTAGTTATGTCCTTCTGTGTTATCCGTCTAACCAGTTTCTAATGATGTTAATGCTGATCAGCCGCGATGGATTTTCCCCCCCGGATGGACGGACAGAGCTAATCACTGCACATAGACTCTGGGATCAATACAAATCGGGAGGAAGATATCGAGCTGAGAGGCACCCTGCGCTTCAAAACCTGAACCATTTTAGCTCACGTTACACTCAGATGTAAATGTCAAACCTTCTGTTAGCTGCCTTACATTTGTTCCACACTCACACTGTCCTTTGACAGCAGTTCAAATACTCAACGCAGTGCAAAACTGTCCTCCATAATTATCTTTGAACAAATATTGAATGACTGTAAAACAAATATTGAATGACTGCAAACTTTTTGACCTAAAAAAGGTTAAAAAAAAAAAAAAAAAAAAAAAGGACTATTATTCCTGAATAATGCAATTCTACTTAGAAAGAACTGTTTTTAGGACCTGGTGTTTTGTGCTGAATGATTAGTGTCACATTGATCAGCAGATTGATAATAAAATTTAAAGACATACCAGTGCTGGTCCCATAGAGCCTATTAGTCTCTGTCCTGTTGTGTTATTTATGAACTGTACTGTAATCATGAAGGTAGACTCTCATTTGATGACCTTTTAGCAAAGCATTGAAGCCAGTGGCAAACACTGGTTATACAAATACAGTTATGACATACTGTAGATAAAAAAAATTGATTTCTACATTCCTCAGTCTGTAGTAATAAATATGTCCACCATGCACCTGGTATCTGCTGTGGATCAAGATGTGTTATTTATAGCCTCCCTGTTCCCCTGGTTATTTTTTCCTTTCTGTCTTCTTTGTGTCTTTTGATCGTCTGCTGTTTTCAAAGGCAAAAGTCCTTCCTTTGCCTGTCAGTCAGAGGTCACACAAAAAAATAATAAACACAGCGGCTGGCTTGACTCGACACCTTCCCCTCCCCTCGCTATAATTAGAGAGACATGAGCTGTTCTGAGATCAGACGTTGATTTTGGACACGTGCTGGCTCTCTTTGGACGGTCAGGTAGACGGAACTGCTCCTCATGGAGGTGTGGTTTTAATCCCATATGGTTTTATTGAACAGTGGAAATATTTTTTTAACAAGAAGCTCATGATAATATTTAATATTCTTTGCATTTATGAAATGTTTTCTTTTCATACAGACTTTGCAGTAGAATAGTAATAATATAATAATCCAGCTATTGTATGAGGTGCATAATAATATAGAATGCTCACTAACTGAATTCAAAATCCTTTGATAGCCACAACACAAATAAAATTAGCATTAATTTTAATGCTCTTTTACAGTACATTGTGATATGAAAAAATACAGTAAATTGGGAAAATGGGGATACACCCGGTGTCGTATTCATGTACAGATCATCAATCCTGCATCGGCCACTGTTGGTTCTGTCCTCTGCCACCCCTCCTCTCTCATGTTCATGTATGTGATTCTGACACCGGCATTGACATGTTAGGAGACGTATTGGAGCAACACGACAGAGACTCTTTTACACGTAATCGTTTCTAATGCTGTTAAGATGTCTTTGCTTGCGTAGTGGGAGACGAGAAGGTCACGTGGAAAATTAGAGCCAGGAGTATTTTCCTTTGCTATCGAACAACAACTTTTCTTGATGTATTCAGTAACCAAGAAATATTCTCTATTTTTAAAAATATTTTAAACACTGCGCTGATGAATTTGAATTTGTGTCATTTGACTTTGTGAAAGTGCTCTAGTGATTTTATTCCTCACAAATATTGAATATCAAAAATTTTATGTTCGATTGGAGAGATGAAAAACTGGAAATAATTGTTTAAAAGACATGCAGCAGAGGCTGCAGGCAGGACTCGACCATTCATGGTCATCTTTTAAAGGTGAACCTCATCTTCTATTCAACTCTAGTTCTAAATTCTTTAACCATCAAACATAATTTATTTCACTGCAAGGTGGGGGATTTAAAGTTGTAGTAAAGGAACAGACACTGCGTGTGTGTTTTTCTTCCACTCAATGTGTTGCCATGAATACACACAGTCCACAAACCACACACAGAAATGGAAAGGAAAGTGGATTGGCGAGGAGGAAACATGTTGTTTTCCTGCTGCTTTCAGATGTGATGTACAATAGGGTTGAGGTGTAAAACACACAAACGCTCTTTAATCCCTGAGTTCTCTTGCACACACGAAAACCACATGTTAACTATTCTCTTTTCTGTTTTCCTTCTCTCGTCCTCACCTCCTGTCTCCTTCCTGGGGTGATGCTTTAGGCTCCTTGGGCTTTTCCCACGCTGTGAGGGAAGAAAACAGGAGAGAGCATGTGTGTGTGCGTGTTTATGTGTGTGTATACATCTCTACATGTACATAAGAATGCATGTGGATTGACCTTTAACCCTAGGCCTGTGTTGTCACCCATCAGATAACATCTGGCTGCGATGGTTGTTTTCTGAATCCCTCTCTTGCACAGCAGAACATTCCTTAAACCTCCCGTTTCTGGTTTACCATGAGTGCATCATTAACACGGTCAGTGGAGCTGGTCGTATTGGCATTTCTCATGGCAATGGTAGTGCAGTTTGAGATGGCTAAATAATAGAAAGCTTGTTATGAATGATAAAATTAAAGGTTAAAACTGTGGCGGCCACAACTAAATGAAGATGACTCTGGGCATGGGAATAACTCAAATAATCAAGAACCAAAGCAGTAACAGACTGCAAAATCCCGGAATTCAAAATTGTACCCTGACCTACTTGTATGGGTGAAAGATCAAACCTAGTGCTCTGACCTACTGTCATTGATCAAAGCAGTAGCTTTGATCTATGGTCTTACTCACACTGGCCTTCTCCCTCGTTTTTATATGTTATCCGGTTCCTGAGTGTACAAAAGTTGAATTTTGACCTTCTTCGACCTGGTTTTCTGAGGGTTATCATCTCGTTTTCATTCCCTTTGCCGTCCGAGTAATCTGCTTTTGGTTTCATCTTTCTATCTGCAACGGTTGTGAAAGCTATTTGGTGGAGATACCAACGGACGAATGAATGGACGAACAAACAAACAAACACTGACGATTACAATACATCACCGCTTTGAAGCAGGATGTAAAAACCATTCTTGGTTCATCGTCATCTGTTTTTTAAGTAAAAAGTTCTTCCTCTTTGATATGAGAAGAGGTTCAAACTCCATCCTGGGAACGAAAACAGAGTTTAGGATGTGGGTGTTGAGGGATGTGTGTGTATGTACAGTATGTGTGTGTTTGTGTGTGTGTGTGTGTGTGGGTGTGTGTGTGTGTGTGTGTGTGTGTGTGTGTGTGTGTGTGTGTGTGCGTGTGTGTGAGAAAAGTTTAGTAAAAACAGTTAAAGAGAGTGAAGGGAGCTGTCATTTACGTCAGAGAAACAGAGAACAATGCTGGAGGCAGGAGACAGACCAAGGTCAACTTGTTGTGTATGCTGAAACTGAACCAGACGCTCGCCTGCTTGCATGTCTGCCTGCTTAAAAAGAAAATGCTCGTCTTAACAATTCCAACCTACGTGGTGTATATTGTAGTGTACATTTGTTAGTATTCATTCTTTAAACATTATTATCTATCCATTGTCTGTTACCATTTATCCTTTGGCCTATCCCAGCTATGGTTAGATGAGAGGCGGGAAGTCAGAAAACATTTTTCTTCAAATATCTGTTTTGCTCCATCTACAATATAGTTTCTAGTCTTTTAAAGCTTCTAAATATGTAAATAAGATTTTTGTCCCTGTGTTTAATGTTGTTCACATCACTGCCTGAATTTATTTTTTTCTGTCTGCAGCATTAATTTATAATACCCTCACATAGAGCTATATAATCCACTCATTGCCCAGTGTGACTACAATAAGCGAAATGGGGGAAATCAGGCAGCACATAAACAATGAAATGTTTATAATCCTATTTGTTTATTGCATCTGATGGATTTCTGAGCTGGTAATGAAAAATGCAATATCTTGATGAATATGTATGAGCTGGCACAGACCTAGACACAATTAGGATCAGATGGGGATACAACAGATATGATTTGAATATATGGTGGTGTATGTGAAGATGTTTTTATCTCAGGTTTTATTTAATCAGAAATGGGTGTTTATATGCATTTTGTTAAACCTTTTATTTAAAAACAAAAAATAAGAGCATAAAGATGAAGAGATGTGTCCAGTTCTCAGATTTTGCAGTACCATATTTAATCAGTAGTGGGCGCTGCCTCCATGTTAGAAGACTACTGTACATCCGATAAACTATAGCTGCGGATAAGCACAATACTGATCATCTGTTTGAAGAACTTAATATAAATAATTTGTGGAAATATTCTGTCAGAAAACATCAGTACGATTACTCATATGTCTCATTATTATAACTTTATCACATCTGTTTTTAGCAATCTTAGATCATCTCAGCATTCATTCATTTTCATTGTTGTGGCCAATAAATTGAGATGATTCCTGATCAAAGCCTGTGATTTCCTGGAGAGAATGGAAAAAAAATCCCAACATTTATGCAAGTATTTTCTTCACTCAGAGCAGATAGTTGATCTCTCTAATTAGAGGTGTTGGTTCACCTTGCCATAACATATTGCCAAATTTTTGAGAGATTTTTGTGGCTTTGTGGTCTAAATAATCCGTGTTTGAAGCCAGTGTCTGGTCATGCAGGTATTACACTGCAAGCACTTAAGAATCAACCAAAAATACGTGCAAAAATATTTTTAAAAATAAATATACATATTCATGTAGAGGGAAGAAATCATCTGCAAACTCTCTTGGGGGTATCTACGTCAGCTCGATCACAAATCTCCCCATACCCCTCTTTCCTGGCAGGCAGATCTATTTATAGCTTCTGACGTCACTGGTTTCCTCTCACGGAGCCTCGTCACAGCCGACTACCCTGAGCCGAGGGGAGGGTGTGGGGTAAAGTGGGGTTTGGTGAGGTTAAACGGCGGTGGGGTGGGGGTATTATCATTGAGGCAAGCCCTGCTGCAGACCTGCCCCTTTCTGCCACGTAACACCAATCAGGTATGAGATGCTGAACCACATCACGGTGTTGGATACAGCCCTCTCCACACACCCCCCCATTCCTCTCTCTCTGCTTCTGTGAATTGGGCCATTCATTCACCATCGATTGCGTAATAGTCATCTTTCATTTATCACCGTTATTGCATGAATGCTGGAGGCATGCTGGGCTAAAAATAGACACAAAAGAAAAGTGCTATTGTTGTTTTGGTGCTGGATTTGCTATTGTTATGACTAGAGATGGAGGGGCGGTAAAAAGTCATCATTAATCTAATAGAAAAATGAACCTCTTAACTAATAAAGGTTCCATTAGCATGCTGTTTTAAGATGTAGTATAAAAGGTGGAATATTTATTTAGCCTAAAGACGTGTAGAATGTCCATCCTAGAAGTTAAGAGTTCTGGGAAATTCACTGGTTTCAGAAAAAGGAGAGTGTATTTAACTCTCTGCTCTGTCAAGTCAGGAAGTCCTTGAGCAAGGCAGCATCTGGACCACTGAAGGACAAGTGACAGAATTCATAGGAGCCAACAAGACTAGCGTCACAATGATGAGCTTCAACGTTCAGAAATAGGAGGTCCTTTCATTGTGGTGGGTGGAGATAGTGTGATTGTTGGGGGAGATTGTATGGGTATGTAGCTTTACTTATCTACCATGCATGAAGTCAGCGTTGACGTCAAGCTTACGTAGTGGAGGAAAAGAGTGTGTATGTGTGTGTGTGTCAGTGTGTGCACGTGTGTGCGCGCACGTGTGTGTGTGTGTGTGTGTGTGTGTGTGTGTGCGTGCGTGTGTGTGTGTGTGTGTGTGTGGGTGTGTGTTTCTGAACAGCGGGTAATCACAAGGTCACAATGGGGGTTTGAGTGTAATCTTTAATCCTGAAAACAGCAGAGACCTTTTCTTGTTATTTTTGCAATTGAGAAGATTTTTCACACAGTTGTCACATCAACATTTACACACATCCTTCCTGGTGTGTCTTCATTGCTTGGGGGTGCTTGGGATACTGCAGTGTCACTTGTCTAATCCTTATCTGATCTTTCTCTTTCCTGTCTCCATGTGCAAGAGTCAGATTGTTTGATGTGCATCGATGATAAATCATAGTTTCTCTCAGTATCCTTGGCTACATATGTTGTTTGGTGGGTTGCCAGGTTTCAGATCGGCCAACAATGATGGCATCAAAGGAGAGAGACAGCAGTGCAGTCTGACAGCCCAGCTAAATATTAGGCAGCATTAACTTAAATAGTACTAGAGTATGTATTTGTTCATTCTCTATTTCTCTCTCTGTAGTTTTGACATGGAAAATGGAATGGCGGTGGGTCGCAGTCCGCTGGACTCTCAGACCAGCCCAGGTTCCGGTCTGGTACTTCAGGCCAACCTCCCCCACAGTCAGCGCCGGGAGTCTTTCCTTTACCGCTCTGACTCAGATTTTGACCTGTCCCCCAAAAGTATGTCCCGCAACTCATCCACCACCAGCGACCTGTGAGTATTATAGAAATACGCTTTGGATCACACCAACACAAGTTCACAATGAGGTTTCAACATGTGTGTGAAAGTGTTTATTCGTTTGTTTTTCATTTGAGTCCAGAGTACATCCTGGATACAAACAAATCTCCATGGTGTCCAAGTCTCTCAGCAGTGTGCCTTTTTTTAAACATTCAGGAGGCTTTTGGTGGCAGACTTCATTTCTGTCATCTCATCGGTGATCAGATAGAATTATAACTAGATATCCCTCCAGTTTCCTCCTGTTTACAGCTAAAAGTGTCTGTGTGTAGGTAGCAGTCTGTGTAAATGGGGCCTTTAACACCAATAGCTGTCGCTCCTTTGTTTTGAAGGGAGGAGGGATTGAAGCATTGGGAAGTCAATTGGCTACCTCGGTGAGACAAAGAGTACAGACTGCTGTGATTTTTCTGCTTGTCTTTATGTGCTCTACCCTGTAGTCATGAATTAAACCACCCCCACCCTCACCGACCACCAACCCCCCACTTGGGGAACGCATCATCACCACTTAACTCCAATGTTATCACCCTGGAAAAGTTTTGGAAGCATTTCCAGCAAACATTTGACAGTTTGGGTGTCACCCAGTTTGAAGTGAACCCAATGGAGAGCAAAGAGGATAAGTCAGAAAAAATAATCACATAATCACGTAATTAATTTCAAAATGTAGTCAAATGCTTGCTGGAGAGAAACATACAGGCTAACAAAGCTAATTGTTACTGCCATCATGGCCGTAACAGTTCTTAGATGCATGTTGTGATCCTTCCAAAAAGCACCGCCCATCCCAATGTTGGCTTTCCCAGCACCCAATGCATGATCACTGCTCCTCACCTGGACAGTCTAGTTAAACAAATATGCATCTTTGAGGCTTACCATGTTAAAGAGCATCATCAAAACTTTCTGAAGTGAGTTTAGCATCTTTTAAACACACAAGCCTAATATTGCATCATTATTTTTTTCTTCAAGGAACTCATATAGAAGGAATGTAACACATCCAGCAACATTATTAACCTATTGGCCACCCAATGAGCATCATCTAAAATTACAAGAACGAGTTAGTACATTTGTTTTTATTTATTTTTTAATTGACAACCAGAAGAATACATCGAAAGCTTGCCATTATTTAACGTAAATACAAAAAAAAAAACATTCCTAAAGATAGATGATTGTGCGTTTTAGGCTCTGCCTTTTATTTCACTGATCTTTTCTTTCTTCTTATATTTTTCTGTGACTTTCCTTTGATGGGGAAAAATTAACAGAAGACAATGAAATCATTATTACAATTATTTGTGTGACTTCAGCTTAAATTTAGTGACAGCTAGAGGAATCTCCTGCTCCTGGTTAGCCTCAGCAAACCTTCTTTTCGCTCTGATCAAAGAGTTCTATCGGGAGTTGTGGGTTATTACAAAGACAGCAGACGTCAAGAGAAGCACAGAGTGAAGCGTTAGCAGGAACCAAGCAGCAAATCACAAGTGTAAAAGCTGATTTTCTGGCTGTTTAACAGCAGCAACAAACTAAAGCGCAATCTGGAAGTTACCACATTGATGGATATTTAGTACTGTAATTTCTACCGAAACACACACTTTATCATGTCCATCGGTCTGAGGGTCCAAATACACTCTGACCTGCATCTCACAAAGGGCTTAGGGGTTTATACGTTGCAAATTAATTAACTAGAAACTTAAGTAAGGTCACAACGCATTCAGAAGGGAAATGGCTTTTGATGCTAAAGTAGGCATAATTGACCAGTTTGTAAATATTGGGAATACTTGGAAAAGTGATATAAAAACCTCAACAACAGAAAAATCAGATAATCTATATTTGCCTCTGAGATAATATTTGTATAACTAAAACAATCACTGAGCAGTATACACAGTTTGATATGTGGATTTTGGAACGGCATGAAGTTTCTGCTCTGCCTCAGAGTCTCTCACATGTTGTTTTTTAAAAAAAGATGTCTATTTGTGTTTGTGGTTTTTTATAGACACGGAGAAGACATGATAGTGACTCCATTTGCACAGGTGAGTAGTGCTGTGTTTGTGGAACTCTCAAATCAGTAGTTTATGGGTCACAGCAGCACAAGATGTTTATCGAGTCATATAGGAATGAGTTCTGTTCCTCCGTCACATATTGAAGTTGTGTCATTTACTATTTAAGGGCTTTTATTGTTTGTTCCCAAGCTGGTGCTCAATAGCAAATGTGAGCATCTCAGAAAAACAACCTGAGTTGTTAATGGCTGATTCACGGCTATCAGATAAGAAGTTCTGATACGCAATTGAATAAGGAGTTTGCTCTTTATTTTTAGAGCAAAATGTAAACCCATGTGTTCCGTCCTTCCCTAACTCTTGATAACACTCCAATACTCACCCTTATTCTTAGGTTCTTGCCAGTCTCCGAACAGTGAGAAGTAACTTTGCTGCTTTGACACATCTGCAGGATCGGGTGGGAAACAAGTAAGAACAAGATAACAGGTTGGATGACTAACTGCTCATGTTCTCCTCCTATTAACACACCTCTGCTCCTTGTTCCAGGCGTCAGGCAAACATCAACCAGCCACCCATGTGTAAGCCATGTCTTACAGGTTAGTGTTAATATCCCTGTTTGTTATCATTAAAAAAATACAAATGTGTTTTTGTTTTTTATGAAATTTGTGAAAGATTAATTTTTGTGCAGTTGGTTTGTGAATGAAAATGCAAACGAGGTTTATAACTTCTCAAAGTTCTGTTTTGAATTGCAACACGTGAACTGTGTCTCACATACAAGAGCATCTTTGAATCATCTATAGAATCTCAAATCTTGTAGTTTTTGATTAAACATGTATGTGTGACCTCCGACCTTTCAGAGGAACCCTATCAGAAGCTTGCGATGGAGACGCTAGAAGAGCTGGATTGGTGTCTGGACCAGCTTGAGACGCTGCAGACGAGACACTCCGTCAGCGAGATGGCATCCAATAAGGTGAGCTGACATTTGAATCGGTTTAATAAAGACTCTTTTTGGGTACTCAACAGGTCAGAAGTTTGACAGTTTCATTAGACGGGGCACATTACTGTGCATTAAGGTTCTAAAGGCAGACATTCATGAAGTCGAGGAGTTCTATCGTGGCACCGATTGATCATCCTGTCAGACATCCACACTCTCACATGATTTATCTATTTATGTTGCTGTTAAAATATCAATAAAACTGATGAAATTAAATATTGTCTTAACATTATACTGCTGTGCAAAGTGGCTAAAACTAATATAACATCTACTTAAAGCAGTAAATACAGCATTGAAAACTTTAACATTTCAAATGCAGATGATAAATCACCCTGAGTTGATCATTTATAATAGATATATATTCATTTTCTCTTGCCTTTTTATGAACAAGCATACAAATATGAATCAAAAGCAGGGTTCATGCTCCAGGGTCCAACATAAACAAATTAAAAATCCTCTCAGCTCTCTCCTGTTATTATTAGATCTGAGGCACACGAGGTGAAAAACAGCAGCAGTGTTTCCAAAAACACTCAGGAAAGGAAAGAGAAATCTTTATTTTGTCACTGAGCATGCAGGACGTTCATAACACACACGCACTTACACACACACAGACACACACACACACACATACACACACACACACACACACATACACCCTCACAGCAAAATTAAATGCCATTTATGAATGGCATCTCCCTCTACTGAAAGGGTTAACCAGCATTTCCTCATTTCCCTCCTTCGTGCTTCTCTCCACTGTCTGGCAGCTACACTCAGACCGCCCCCATCTCCTGCTCAGCCAATCAGATCCCTCTCTTCCACCCAGCCCCTGAAGCTGGATGTATGTAAGTGGACAGAGAAGAGGGAACTGCGTGCGGTTTAGGGAGGGGGGCTCTTTACTCGCTCTCCCTGTGAATGTTTTTCATTGACAGCGTGTGATGGTAGCTGGATAGGCAACTGCAGTCACACCCTTTCTCCCCACAACCAGAGCCCCATCCGCCCCTATCTTACCGCCCCCTCCATCGCCCCCATTACCCCACTACGCTCCGCACATGGCACTGTGGGAACTTGCATTTCCATATAGACTCCTGCTCAGGCTCCAACCCCCCCTGCAGATTGTGGAGAACGAAGTGAGCCGTTCACAGCCACTCGTCAAATTTGTCTGCTTGCTGTTTTGGATTTTAGCAACCTCTAGCAACAACATGCGTGGGTTAGCATGTCTGCGTTGGCTTTCTGCCTTTATCAGTGCTGGAGACTCAGACAGGTGAGTGATGGGGAATGCTGCCGGCTTGTCTTGTTTACATTGGGATCTACTGATCAGCAGGGCTGCCTCCACAGGGACTGAATGAGCTGAGCAAGACTTCCCATCAGATCTCACTCAGGACAGAATCTAATCAGGATGTGTGGATCTATGCATGCATAAGCTCCTGTGTATAATAAAAAAATACTGTAAAAAGCTAAGAGTATGAAAGGAAAACTGTCACGATTTCAAGTGAGAATTACTTCTGAAGAGCTGCAGCAGCAGAAGGAATATGTTGCTCATCTTTTGTAAACACATGTGTGACTGTGGGTTCATAGAATGTGTGTCCATGTCTGTTTATCATCTCATTTAGTCTTGCTGTATTTTCTCAACACACTTCCCTTAGAGCTTATGCTTCACATCAGCATGTTTGTCTTTGTGTACGTCCATATTTGTGTCACATTGCACACTGTGAAGCTGTGAAGCCACTGCAGCATCACTCTGCCTCACTCAGTTCCCCTCCCCTCTCCTGTGAGGTACCACATGCCAGACCTGTTACATAACCAGCGTGGAAACTGCCGGTCCGATCAAACCCGAGGGAAACGCTGAATACCGGTGTTTCAGAAAAACTTGTATCACAGGCTTTTCTTTTCTAGCAGCTGTGCAGATTTCTCCGTGGTGCCTGTGTGAAAATAGACAACGTGGCTACATGTTTGTGGTCATACGCTGTTTAAACCAGACTGAGTTGATATTCTTCTTGTACCTAAAGCATAACAAGTGCATTTTAAAACATTTTAAAAAACATGACATGCATGTCTTACTAATTTATATAACATTTGATGATGCCTGACCAACTTGAGTATTGTTTGCAGTGTACACCAAAACACGTTGTAATCATCTCATCGATCTTGTAATCTGTGTCCCATCAATGTGCATGAAAATATTTTTGAAACGGCGTGATAAGTTCTCACTTTACTTCCATGCTCTTGAGTGTAATGGTTTATATTTATTAATTCTGAACTGGATCACCAACAGAGCTCATTGAATTAACACTAACATTAATTACAGAAAGGTGTCACAATTAGGTGAACTGCTGCAGCCATGTGTAAATGCTTCACACGCTTGTCTGTATTTATTTTATCACGAGCATTTGCTGCCTGTTTTGTTGTCTCAATGCAGTTTAAGAGGATGCTGAATCGTGAGCTGACGCAGCTGTCAGAAACAAGCCGCTCGGGGAATCAGGTGTCAGAGTTCATCGCCAACACCTTCCTAGGTAAGTTTTATTACCTGATAAAGGAATGCTCACTTTGTGGAGGCGAGAGCTGGAGCACCGAGTGCCTCTGTGTTGAAAGTCAAAATATTTAAACCACCTTCTTTTTATGTAGTGCAGACTCACTTTTTTTAGAGCCACTTTGCTAAAATTAACACAGGCACATAAAACACACTCAATCACAAAGGTTATAATTTTCAGTTGTCTTAGATATTGACCCAACTTATCGTTTTTGAGACTGCAGTTTGTGGTGGTGTTATATTTTATACACAGATGTTCTAATATTAATTCTATTGCCTTTGATGTAAATATGATGAATAATACTGTATTTCACGGATATCTCACCGTACGTTACTGTTCAATATGTGATAGTGACACATTTCTTATATTATAAAATATTGTACAAATGAAATTAGGGAAGAAAATTAGGCTTTAAGAGGATGATAATTGTGTGTTGTAAATCAGATTTTTTATTTTTAAGAAAGCTTAAAAAAGATACTTTAAACTTTAAAAAAGAAAAGAAGGACTTTTAAAGTGGAGACAGAAAGGAGATGGATTTATGAAAGGATGAAATGGAAATGAGAACTGAAAAGAGGTAAACACAAAAGATTGAATGGTTTCTGAAGCAAGGAAGTGAAATACAATTTTTTTTAAAGAAAAAAAGTATGCTTTTAAAGGAATACAAGTAAATCTGCAAAATAAGAAAAAAAGAAAAGCAGAATTTCACTATTTCAGACCTTTTTTTTTTCTAAAGAAGAGAAAAGAGGACAGAAACATTGATAGGAATGGATGGAAAAGGGCGAGGGTTTTCCTTACCTAAAGAGAATGGGACGCAGTGACAGACAGCATTCCCGAACACATTGTGTGGCGTTGTCGTAGCAACAGGGTGCAATATTATTAGACGGCGTGCTGCATCAGTTGGAGGCTCAGTCTAGAACAGCCCTGCTGGTGCGATGAATGTCCAGCCGAAAGACGATGAAGCTGTCATTTGGATGTCGTTTTGATATCGGCGTTAAGCCCAGCTATTTGGAAATGAACACCATGGTTTTGGGATTGAGGAAGAGGAGGCACTGTGAAATAGGTGAGAGAGGCATGGCAGCGCCTTGTGTGACGCTGCCACTCTGTGGTGGTTGCTCTGCATCATTATGATGGTGTTTTGTACTGGGGCTCATATCTGCTTATCGTTTGAGCAACCGCTCCTACCATGCTATTTAAATCCATGGATGTAAAAGTCTACTGATTACATGTAGATGAGAATTAAATCAGACTGTGATTTTAGAATAGGATCATTATTTCCTTGGTTTGTACAAATAAGGATGAGTCATTTTCAAGGCTATCTCCTCTGCTGGTGCAGCACCCATCATGTACAGATTGATGATACGGAGACAAGATTTCCCTGTTTTTGCTGGAAGGATGATGAGCTGCACTGTGGGTTAAAAATGCAGAGGTGATGAAGCCTTTTCAAACTCACATTCGAAGTGCTTCGTGATGTAGATCACGACAAAGCTGAGCTTGGGAGAAAATGACAAGTTCTACCCAGAATCCTTCCCATTGGTATTCTGCACATGCTTCCATATGTCCTGTTCATATATACCTTGTTGAGCTCTGATAATGCATCTGTGGTCTGCAGTTGTTCTTAAGCACCTGTTCATATGATGCTCTTTGTCAACCCAACCTCCAGTCATTATCTATATATTTGTATTGTCCTGTTTTTATATGGCAATTTGCTTTTATGGCATAAAATACAGACACTCCTTTTAATTTTTTGGTTTTGTCTGAGTCTAATGTGTAAAGTTGCTGTTAGTTATTATTAAAGTTACTACTGTCAGTCTTTTAAATGTTCCACTGAATTGTTCATGGCATCGATTAAATTAATGAATGATTTAAGTTCTGTCACTTTGCAACTCAGTTAGTATGTGCACAGGTATGTAACAGTATGTGATGTGTGTGAAGTATTCAGTGCTTGAGAGCTGGAAATTGTGACACGACCAACTGTGGCCTACAACAACCTTCTGTCGGGTTCACATCAGTAGTAACAGCTATGCTAGCTGGAGCAACAGCAGCATGATGCTGTTGTTGTAGAGAGATACTGCAGAATAGTTGTATAGTTACATTATTGATAATATATATAGATACCCAGATATCACAAACTCAACTTTTAAAATCCGTGTCCACAGAGACTTAAAAACTGTGAGCACAGCTTCAGTGTTTATCCTCAAGGGATTTTAAAAAATGCTCACCATCTTTATCTTCGAATTGAATCTGGTTCTTTGTGCTTAATTGAAATAACAATCTGTATGTTGTCCCTTTTAAACTTTTAATTCAGACCGTAGATAATATAATTCTGTGGAGGATGTTCACGCTGTTTCTGGTTCCGTTCGGCTCCACAGGGTGTCACTGAGGCTAACAGCTCCTCAGTGGACTATCCAGAACTGTCTTGTTGCCCCAGTCCAGAACCATCTTGTTGCCCCAGCTGTGGCATTCTTGCATGATGTAATTTTTTTGTTGTCTCTTTATAGAAGTGGGTTTGTTTAACACGGATGTAATCATTTGGGGTCACTTGAATAAAGGCGCTGTAGCAATTGTGTTTTCATACGAAATTCTGCTCTTAAACAAGTCAGTCAAGTACAAACAAACCTCATATGATGAGATTTGTCTCAAAACCTGCCAGACATGTAGACACATTTAAAAAATGGAGAAAATGATTTGTATTTAGTCTACTTTTGCCTTCTTTATGTAAAAGTAAATGAACATATGGATCTCATCTTTAGACTTGATCATGTATGATTGCACACATTGCAGAGAAGCAACATGATGTGGAGATTCTATCTCCACCTCCGAAGGAGAAGGAGAAGAAAAAGAGGCCGATGTCGCAGATCAGTGGCGTGAAAAAGGCCACGCAGAGCCCCAGCTTAGCACCAGCCTGCATCCCTCGCTTTGGAGTCAACACACCTCAAGAAAGTCAACTGGCCAAGGTATGTCCATACACACACACACACACACACACACACACACACACACACACACACACACACACACACACACACACACATGCTCAGCATCTTATAGATGGCCTGTTTTATTTCTCCAGGAGATCGAAGACATTAATCGTTGGGGTCTGGACATATTCAAGATAGCAGAATTTTCTGGAAACCGACCTCTGACAGTGATCATGTTCTCTGTCTTCCAGGTAGAAGAAACACCTTTTAAAAATATAATAATAGTCACCATCCACCTAACTAGGTTTAGATAAGATTCTGCAGAGTGGTTTGATTTTCCAGATGAATTTCAATCAACAAAACAGAAGAGACAAGAAAATAGGATCTGTGTGATTTGACGAGACGAGATTTGATGTTCCTCTCTTCTTCCTCCTCACCCCTCCAGGAGCGAGACCTACTTAAAACCTTTAAGATCCCAAATGACACATTCGTCACCTTCATGATGACCTTGGAGGACCACTACCATGCAGACGTAGCTTATCACAACAACATTCATGCAGCTGATGTGGTGCAGTCCACCCACGTCCTCCTGTCCACCCCTGCTTTAGAGGCAAGCTGAGGAAGCTGCTGCTGTTGTGGCTTCATGTCATTTTTAAGATCGTTGATTTTATTTTATAGATTTTTGAGTGCAACTGGTGGTCAGAGAGTGTTTAAGATTTACCAGAATAAGTCATATAGAAGTGGACTGCATTCATTTGAAAAAATTGCTTTGTTTTTGTGAGTGAGTTAGAAAATTCATGCAAATTTCCACAATGATGTTTCAAGGAAAAATATACTATTAAATAAACATACACTATTTTCATAAAACTATTATATGTTTTTATTTAATGAAATAATGAGATACTGTATATGTCTTAAAAAGTATGGAAAAAGTTTTCATAAAAATTTTAATTCTGGCCTGTTTTACTCAATGAACAAGTCATTAATTCTGGTAATTGTTAAATTTACACATTTCTGTTTTTCGTTTATCCCAGGCCGTGTTCACAGACCTGGAAATTATGGCTGCTCTGTTTGCTAGTGCCATCCATGATGTCGACCACCCAGGAGTCACCAACCAGTTCTTAATAAACACCAGTAGGTTCCTTTCTGTACACATCTAAACATGCTTTTATGCGCCAGAAGAATTTAATATTTGTCTTTGTTTAATTAACTGTGTGCTGCAGTATTTGGATAATTTTTAGTGCGACACAAACTTACTAACATAGATAAGTATGTGTCCAGTAAACAGTTTCAACCGATGCCTATACAGGTTCAGAACTGGCGCTGATGTACAACGACGCCTCGGTGCTGGAGAATCACCACCTCGCTGTGGGCTTTAAGCTGCTCCAAGAAGAAAACTGTGACATCTTTCAAAACCTCAGCAAGAAACAGAGAGACTCCCTGCGCAAGATGGTGATCGACATGGTGAGAATTTAATATTCTAATAAATCAAAGGGTGCTGAGAAAGACATTCTAAAAAAACACTGCAAGCAAGAATTTCTGAGAGAAATGCTCATCATTTGATTCAAACTGAGTGACTGAAAATATGTTGACTCTCTCTGTGCCATCTTCATCATCATCATCGTCGTCATCATCATCATCATCAGGTGCTCGCCACAGATATGTCCAAACATATGAACTTCCTGGCGGACATGAAGACCATGGTAGAGACGAAGAAGGTGACCAGTTTGGGAGTCCTCCTGCTAGACAACTACTCAGACCGCATCCAGGTGAGAACGAATTGCTATCTGATGGGTGAGTATGTGCCAAGTGAAAAAAAAACAACAACCTGACGTCAATGTCTGACCTGCACGGCTGGACAACTCTGAGTCTGTCGACTCTCACCTGGCGTGATGAGGTGTCTCCAGTGAACTCTGGAGTCATAGGAGGCACAGATCATTCTGATTGTGATCTGACTGACTGGATCTCAAATGTAATGTCTCTTGGGTTGACTCCCATCTGTGCTTAGAGCTGTACTGTTGGGGTTGGATCACTCCAGACGGTTGTTAATATCAGATCTGAGCATGTCTGCATCTCAATGTCTCTTTTTCATTTGTGCAATTCATTCATTTGTTGTTGCATCAGTGAGAGGGTTTCAGTTTGTTTTTTCCAGAACTGTTTTAATTAAATCAGAGCAGTAAATATTAAGCAGTGCATCAGTTTTCACCATGACCTGTCCCATCATAGATAATACACTGAAGCGGTTAGTGGGGAAATACTGCTTCCTGCTGGACTCATAGTGTACTGCACCTATAAAGGGCTGAGCTGTTCTGTAATTTTATGCCACTATTCAAGTCAGAAGAGGATTAAAGTATCTGTAATACCTTTTTAGAAGCCTTTAAAATTATTTCTGGTTGCATATTTGGACGAGGTTTGCCAGTGTAAGAAAATGGATGTTTCACTGAACCCGTCTCCTGTAGGTTCTGCAAAACATGGTGCATTGTGCCGACCTGAGCAACCCAACAAAACCACTGGAGCTTTACAAGCGCTGGACGGATCGCATCATGGTGGAGTTTTTCACCCAGGGAGACCGAGAGCGGGACAAGGGTATGGAAATCAGTCCCATGTGTGACAAACACAACGCCTCCATAGAGAAGACCCAGGTGAGGGAGATGGAATCATGAATATAGGTATAACAGTAATGGGACATCATTTTAAAAACAATTCCAGGTTTGGTTTCTATCCCAAGTCCTTTGCTGCAGGTTGCCCCATCTGTTTCATCAAATTTTCCTCTCTAACCTGTGCATTCCTTAATAACAAAACACTGATGTCAAACCCTCATTGTTCTAGGCTAAAAAAAAAAAAAGAACTCTTGCATTATCAACACTTCTATCACTGATCTAATACTGCAATGCAGGCTGGATAAGGAAAGGGTAAATTCACATCCCTCCAAAAAAACAATTCAGGTAAATTTCAGTCAGGTTTTGTAGGGACTGAAGGTTTACCCTGAAGGTTTGCCCCCCGTTTATGCATCCTCATGGTGTTTCTGGGTAGAACTGACTACACACGATGTTGGTGTCAATCTGTCTTTATTCCTCTTATGGTAGATCATCCAGATCAGCACAAAGGGGGTTACCAGTTGGGCGACTTCGTCCTTGAACAGAGTTTTTCTAGTTTACTTCTAGTTTACATGGAAACCAGGGTTTTTTCAATTGAGTATGAAGGATGGTCCTCTTTTCAAGAGCATATCTGGAGAAAAACTTCATAGCTCCATGTCAGGGTTCCTCATCTGCTGAATCTGGCTGCCATGGCTACCATTTGATAGAATTTTATCTGAACTGGTATCATTTTCCACACTTGTTTATACGTTTTCCCCTCTTTTATTAACATCTATTCAAAGAACTCTCTTCTTCTGAACAATGTCTTGAACGACCCATATGACTCTATTTTTCAAGGACAAATGCACAGTCAGCACATACATCATCAGTTACCTTGATCCTTAAATAAAGGCCACACATATTTTTTTCACAATGACCTCACTAATTGAACTCAGCACTACTATTTTTTTTGAACACACCTCCTCTTTCGGTTAAAGACCCAGATTCACAGAATCAGCAGCATGCACCTCATTCCTGGTGGGTTTGTTGGTTTTCTGTACTTTCACTAAACCTCGTAGAAACTTGATTGAACTGGAGAAGTTGAAATTCTAACAAAAATAGTGATTTATCTTTGAACTTAACTGTATGTCCCAGAATACTTCATCGGATTTCTTTTGGTATTCAGGTCTGTTTTACTCATCTTTTTCCTGTGACTAGGTGGGGTTCATTGACTACATCGTCCACCCGCTGTGGGAGACGTGGGCCGACTTGGTGCACCCCGATGCCCAGGACATCCTGGATACGCTGGAAGACAACAGGGAGTGGTACCAGAGCATGATCCCTCGCAGCCCATCGCCTTCCAGCCCCGAGGAGCACCATGCTGAAGTGGGGCCAGGAGGAGAAGTTGTGGGAGGTGGTGGAGGAGGAGGAGGAGGAGGGACTGTCCCTTCAGGAGGAGGAGGAGACAAGTTTCAGTTTGAACTCACTCTGGAGGAAGAAGAGGAGGATGAGGAAGAGTTGGATTCTGACATGGAGAGCTCCCTTGAGAAGGAATCCCAATCGGGAGGGGAGCGGCACCAGGATTCCTCCTCCCCCTCTTTGTCTCCGGATCCCCGCGGCAGCAGGTACCGTCCTCCCTCGCCTCACCCGTCTCGGACCCTTAATCTGGCTGCCATGTCAGTGCGGAGCCCCCACAGGACACTGGCCTCCCCGGGGCGGGATGGCGGCGATAGGGACAGCGAACTGAGCCAGGAGGGCGACGGGGTGGCCTGCCTGCCGATGGGCACATAACAACCAGCACAACCTGCCCAGCCTTAAAGACACAAGTGCTAGAAGCGTAGAGACGGAGGCAGGGCAGGTCTTTCCTAATACAGTCTGTATAATCACTACAGTCCCTTTACACTGGAGACACCCTCTTGAGAACAGAGGGAAGTTCCCCCTCTTTTTTTTTTTTTTTTTTTGTATTTTAACAAGAAGAATGGTTTCAGCCTCCATTTGGGTGCCTACTTAGCCTTTGTGTCCTGTCCTGCTTTGTTGTAGCTTCATTTCAGAATGTCCCAGAGTAAGACTGCTGCATTTTAACTGGGAAGAGGAGTGAAGCCCAAGACGTGATATTCTTAACAAGGACGTAAGGTAAAGGAAATGTCTTCCTCTAACAAAAAAAAAAAAGAAAAAGAAAAAAAAAATCTGCTCAGACATGAGCAGCAGATGAGGATTGCTGTTGGCTGACAGGGTCCTGGAAATTATTTTGCACCATAGTTTTGATTTATTGTATTTGTTTGGAAGAGCGTATGATTTCTGTCCTTAAGAATGATGAGAGAGGTGAATTGTTTTACCAAATACAGGATGCAGATGAGCAGCATGAAACTCAATGAACCTAAACCTCAGGGTATGAAAAAACATAAATCTAATGTAGCACAGACGTAGTAGGTACTCCTGACATACTCCAATCCCAAACCGTCTTTCGTGTTTTGAGAGACAGCTGAGACTTCGTTTGACCTGCGTGATTCTACACTCAATTAAAACCCTTTAACAGAAAATTTGTCATTTGAAGCAATCCAACATAATCGGTTGAATCCAGCTCGTAGCACCACAGAGAATGGACGCTGAAGACGACTGTACCCCAGTCTCAGCTGTTTAACTTTTCTTTTCTTTTTTTAACCTGAGATTTGAAATGGTGTCATTGTTTGAGGTTTTCCAAACACTTCTGTTGTGCTTATGTTGGTCTCGTCTGTGTTTATGTGCTTGAAAAGCCTTTTTTTTAAAAGAAAAAAAGACGGTGCCTCCGTTCCGCAGTAGCACTTTACCGCCCTTCAGCTCTTCTATTCAGTCACACTAAGGGCTTCACCTGCTGTAGGCCTGCTGACCACACAAAACACAGTGTAGGACGTCTGACTCGAGGTACTGGAAGGCCAGCAGGAATCTAACTGGATGGCTGAGTCAGGTCCTTTATAGACTGACAGCACGCAAACATCACAACAAGATTGCTTCTCTTTATGTGTTGTTGTTGATTTTACATCTAATTAAGATTGTAGTATTCACACCTACTTGGTGGCAGAAGTAAAATCTAGAAAAGACCCATTCATACTGGCTCTATTAGAGTTCTTAATGCCAAACACTGGCAGTAGCACAGATCCTTTAAGCAATATTAGGAAACAGACACCTTCTTTACTTCTGCTGTTTCAAATAACAGCATATCGGTTTCACTGATTTTCTCTAAATCGATAAGGATCTTACAATTCCAAATTCCACTGAGTTTCTTTTCTGATGTGACTACCAGAAGGAATTTCAAATATTGATAGGAATCAGTTGCCTGCAGTTCAAACTAAACGGACACAACCTGTTCTTTCTGTTAGCTAACCGCTCGACTGGGATAACTGTGTGCCATAAGTGTTGAAAACACACAAACACCTGCCAGCCTATGATGCTGTACATTTTTAAACTAGAGATTTTAACCTGCTGATTGTCATTGACTTTATATAGCTAGTTTTTATGAATGATACATGTTACAAGTATTTAAAGCAGACCGTTAAATAGATTTTGTGCAACATCAGACCATCAGTCCATTCGGTCCTTTCTCAGCTGAGACTTGAGACTGTCTGTAGTTTCAAGGTTTCAGGACTCTTTCCATACCGAGTTCAGTCTAGAGCAGCGTTTGTCACCGTCAGTGGTAGAGAGACCAGGAAGCGAACAAGCACTACGCCAGATACGATGCACTTCCTGCTAAAGCTGTAGTACAGTATACTAGTTTCATTATATGTCATTAACTCGGCTTGTAAGCTTTATCAATCCGCCTTACGTGCAATGGGAATGTTTGGAGCCTATTGCTAAAGGACCATTATGCTGTTTTTAACTTGCTGAGCTTCAGACCATTTTTTGAGCTATAACTGGAAAAAATTAAGAAAATGACTTAATATTGATCAATTGGAATCAGAAGGAATCAGGATGCATGCAGACAACTATTTCTCATAAGAGTAGCAATATTCTGGTTCTGTCTTTTAAGTATTCATAAGATATTTGTGGTAATTTTAACAAAAATATACATAAAATTGGATAATTTCAACAGGATAAAACCTGGTATGATTATGTGTAACTAACCTAAAATGAAATCCCTTAAGACTCACAATGACAATGCCATGTACACTTAAGGTTTTTCTATCATTTGGAATGTGAATAATAAATATGTGTCTTATTTCCAAACTTTTCCTTTAGTGACATCAACGAGTCAAACTTTATTACGTTAATTGCCGGTATCAAATGGACAGATTACTTTCAAAGCAGATGAATCTCGTACACCGTCTTCTTTGTGCCCTCCCGCTCTAAGAATCGCAACACATTCAGAATACTATACTTTTTTTTTTTTTCCATGAAATACATTTATTTAAAAGTGTAATAATACACCTGGAGGGGTGTCAAATTTCAGTTTCTGAAAAAGAATGATGCAGGATTCATCCTATAAAGGGAACCAATCACCTTGTGCACATGGTAAAAACCTGCATCCCCAAACTGACCCAGAAATTCTGCTGTTTCGCTGTTTCAGAACCTGCTTCACTCTGGTTTAAAAGCACATTTCAGCAAGTTGGTTACAAATTTGAGTAGAACTGGAATGACAACAGCTCAGCATTTTGTCGCCAAATATGCTAAGCTGTTGTCATTCAAAATAATTATTCAAACCATCAATGTTTTCATAAAGTACAATTTTATATTAAAACTTAAAGTATGTGACAGCTACATTATCTGTTATCAATGGTTTTTCGATGTTTCCAGTTTATATGGAATACACCAGAATATTTGAAGGGAGAAACATCTCGTTCCTTGTTCAACATGGCATTTTCATCATGTGGGATTACTGTGGATTTAAATTATTTAACAACAGTCTATTTGAAATGCATCAACAGCTTTCAGTTCAATGAATGTAGTGTGTGTGGCTCAGGGATCTGAGACCTGGCATCGGCACGTTAAAGACAGATGCATGGCTCTTTACAGGCAGACATCAGTGCCATCAGTGTTAAATGTGTTGTCGAGCAGCAGGGTCTCTGCTCTCTGTGATGTGTTGCTCCAGTACTGCCATCATCGATGTTCACGCCGTCTCGTCTTCTCAGCCTGTGTGTCGTGCAAACTTCTATAAAGATATCTATTTTTCTAGCGTGTCTGTTAAAACAAAGTACTGTAACATAAGACATCTGATTTCATGTTCTGGAGCCTGAGAATCAAGTATGTATACATCTGCCACTCCAATGTTTGTCAAATGAATGACTCTATTTTTGTTTCTCATTTTATGCCAAGAGTCTTGAGGGTTCGGGGTGTTTTAAGTGGAATATGCCAATAAATTATATGGAAATTTCTCTGAGTCTTTGTTAATTCGAGTGATTCTATGACAGCTTGCAGGTAATAAGAGGTTTGTGTAAGAAGATTGATCTTTCACTTTGTCTCCAAAGTACAAGAGAAACCTGAAAACATCCATTAACTAAAGTTCTAAGTCTGATTTATGATGGTGTTATTTGGAACGGTACTGTGTGTGTCCAGGAGACCAGGTGGAAAGGTAGCAAGGCTAGAAGTTTAGGAGCAGGGTTCAAGTTGTTCTATCATGGTGTAGATGGGAAGAGAAATGGAGTAGGAGTTATCTTGAAGGAGGAGTTTGTTAGGAATGTCCTAGAGGTAAAAAGAGTGTCGGATAGAGTGATGAGTCTGAAGCTAGAAATAGAAGGTGTGATGTTCAATGTTGTTAGTGGGTATGCTCCACAGTTAGGATGTGAGCTGGAGGAGAAGGAGAAATTCTGGTTGGACTTTGATGAATTGATGCAGAGCATGTCTAGAAGTGAGAGAGCTGTCATTGGAGCAGACTTCAATGGACATGTTGGTGCAGGAAACAGAGGTGATGAGGAAATGATGGGCAGGTTTGGTATCCAGGAGAGGAACGCAGAAGGACAGATGATAGTTGACTTTGCAAAAAGAATGGAAATGGCTATAGTGAGTACTTTCTTCCAGAAGAGGCAGGAACATAGGGTAACCAATAAGAGTGGAGGTAGGAGCACACAGGTAGACTACATCTTGTGTAGACAGTGTAACCTGAAGGAGATCAGTGACTGCAAAGTAGTGGTAGGTGAGAGTGTAGCCAAACAGCATAGGATGGTGGTGTGTAGGATGGTGAGGAGGATGAAGAGGGCAAAGGCAGAGCAGAAGACGAAATTGTGGAAGCTAAAAAAGGAAGAGTGTTGCATGACTTTTAGGAAGGACTTAAGACAGGCTCTGGGTGGCAAGGAGGTGCTTCCAGATGACTGGACAACTACAGCTAATGTGATCAGGGAGACAGGTAGGAGAGTACTTGGTGTGTCATCTGGAAGGAAAGTAGATAAGGAGACTTGGTGGTGGAATGAGGAGGTAGGAGTGTATACAGAGAAAGAGGTTAGCTAAGAGGAAGTGGGACACTGAGAGGACTGAGGAGAGTAGACAGGAGTACAGGGAGATGCAGCGTATGGTGAAAGTAGAGGTAACAAAGGCCAAACAAGGGGCTTATGATGACTTATATGCTAGGTTGGACATTTAGGAGGGAGAGACTGATCTATACCGGTTGGCAAGACAGAGAGACAGAGATGGGAAGGACTTGCAGCAGGTTAGGGTGATTAAGGATAGGGACAGAAGTCTATTGACAGGTGCCAGTAGTGTGATGGGAAGATGGAAAGAGTACTTTGAAGAGTTGATGAACGTGGAAAATGAGAGAGAACAAAGACTAGAAAAGGTGACTGTTGTGGACCAGGAAGTAGCAAAGATTAGTCAGGATGAAGTCAGGAGGGCATTGAAGAGGATGAAGAGTGGAAAGGCAGTCAGGCCTGATGATATACCTGTAGAGGTTTGGAAGTGTCTAGGAGAAGTGGCAGTAGAGTTTCTGACTGGGTTGTTCAACAGGATCTTACATAGTGAGAAGATGCCTGAGGAATGGAGGAGAAGTGTGCTGGTGCCTATTTTTAAGAACAAGGGAGTTGTGCAGAGTTGTGGCAACTACAGAGGAATAAAGCTGATGAGCCATACAATGAAGTTATAGGAAAGAGTAGTGGAAGCTAGACTAAGGGCAGAAGTGAACATTTGTGAGCAGCAGTATGGTTTCATGTCAAAAAAGAGTACTACAGATGCAGTATTTGCTTTGAGGATGTTGATAGAGAAGTACAGAGAAGGCCAGAGGTAGCTGCATTGTGTTTTTGTAGATCTGGAGAAAGCTTGTGACAGGGTGCCCAGAGAGGAATTGTGGTATTGTATGAGGAAAGTCTGGAGTGTCAGAGAAGTATGTTAGAGCGGTGCAGGACATGTATGAGGACTGTGAGACAGTGGTGAGGTGTGCTGTAGGTGTGACAGAGGAGTTCAAGGTGGAGGTAGGACTGCATCAGGGATCAGCTCTGAGCCCCTTCTTGTTCGCTATGGTGATGGACAGGCTGACAGACGAGGTTAGACAGGAATCTCCATGGACTATGATGTTTGCAGATGACATTGTGATCTGCAGTGAGAGCAGGGAACAGGTGGAGGAGAAGCTAGAGAGGTGGAGGTTTGTCCTGGAAAGCAGAGGAATGAAGGTTAGCCGTAGTAAGACAAAGTACATGTGTGTGAATGAGAGGGACCCAAGTGGAAGAGTGAGGTTACAGGGAGAAGAGATCAAGAAGGTGGAGGATTTTAAGTACTTAGGGTAAACAGTCCAGAGCAATGGAGAGTGTGGAAAAGAGGTGAAGAAGCGTGTACAGGCAGGATGGAACGGGTGGAGGAAAGTGTCAGGTGTGATGTGTGATAGAAGAGTTTCAGCTAAAATGAAAGGAAAGGTGTACAAAACTGTGGTGAGACCAGCGATGTTGTTTGGTCTAGAGACAGTGTCACTGAGGAAAAGACAGGAGACAGAGCTGGAGGTAGCAGAGATGAAGATGCTGAGGTTCTCTCTGGGAGTGACCAGGAAGGATAGGATCAGGAATGAGTACATCAGAGGGACAGCACGTGTTAGAGGTTTTGGAGATAAAGTCAGAGAGGCCAGACTGAGATGGTTTGGACATGTCCAGAGGAGAGATAGTGAATATATTGGTAGAAGGATGCTGAGTTTTGAACTGCCAGGCAGGAGGCCTAGAGGAAGACCAAAGAGGAAGTTTATTGATGTAATGAGGGAGGACATGAAGGTAGTTGGTGTGAGAGAAGAGGATGCAAAGGACACGGCTAGATGGAGGCAATTGATTCGCTGTAGTGACCCCTGAAGGGAAAAGCCGAAAGGAAAAGAAGACTGTCTGAATATTACTATTTCACAATTTAAAGCTGTTCTGGTCGTCTTCAGCAGAATCCTCTGTTCAGTTTGACCGTGGCTGCAGTGCAGACTGGAGGCTTCACCCCCTGGAAGCACAACGTACATTTACAGTCACATTCTATACATTTCAGATTCACAGAAACAGAGGATATCACTAAAGACACACTTCTGTGTGTTTTTGTGATGAAACGTCAGTGATGCCAAATGAAGTTAATGCCTCTCTGAATTTTTTTTTTTAAACTTATTATTTGAGTAAATTTCCTCTCATGATTTCTTATACTGTAATGCTGTGGTACTGTAATGTAATTTCCTTGTCCTTCCCTAAAGTTTGTATGAGACTTTATATATTTGAGAGGACACGCAGCAGGGATTACCTGGTAGAGTTGGCAAACCAACTGGAAAAGGGATGACATGGCCCTGTCCTCATTCTCCTCTGTGTATTCCTGAAACAATGATGTGGTTATGGTCATATAATGAACTTTGTTTGATTTTATAATTATTAGCTCTTTTTATCTCATAGATTTAACACATTTACTTTTAAAGGAGTAGAAAAGCATTGCAGTGACTGAATTAAACAATTTGAACAGGTTAATCTAAACATTTAACCTCCTCTGACTAGTTCAGATCCATCTTTAATAATTGATCATGTTTTACCCCACTGAAGGTGACCCAGGGGACGTGAGTGTGGGTGGGGGTCAGTGCTCTGGTCAGAGCGGCGTTAGCGCGCATCAGCTGGTGTCCCAGATCTCCCTTCAAGCAGGAGTCAACACTGGACCAGGAGACAGCTGGAGCGTACAGCTGGACACACTGACACAACAGGACAGAGGATAATGGAAGATGCTGACGGGATCTCTGCAGGCTCTGCCAATGTTTCTCAACGGATTCCGTCTAACAACTCAGATGTTAGTCTTGACAAATTTATATTTTACCAGAAATTTAATGGGTTTGGCTGTCAGAAAAGCATTATACCTTAACTGTTTTTACCAAATGTCAATTTGGAATTGCCAGATTTTTTTGCAAACATACAGTAAAGAATGTTAAGTAGGTCCCTATTACCAAGACAAATATAACTGACAAGAAGTTTTTCAAATCAGCAGCAGAATAAATTTCATAACTCACTGACATAACATTAAATATGTAGTATTTGTACATGTTTTCCATACTTTCATTCATTCATTCATTCATTTTCCAACCCGCTTAATCCGCTAACGCAGGTCGCGGGGTAGCCAGTGCCTATCCCGGCAGTCTCAGGGCGTGAGGCGGGGGACACTCCGGGCACGACGCCAGTGTACCGCGGAGCCACATAGAAACAAACAAACAATCATTCACACACACTCACTCCTATGGTCAATTTGGGACCAGCCAATCAACCTGAAGCGCATGCTTTTGGAGGTGGGAGGAAGCCGGAGAACCCGGAGAGAACCCACGCAGACACGGGGAGAGCATGCGAACTCCGCACAGAGCGGGAGTCGAACCCGAGTCAGCCGTGTTGTGAGGCAGCAGCACTAACCACTGCGCCAGCGTGCCGCCTGCTTTCCATACTTTTGAATCTAAATTGAAATACAGTATTTCAATATTTAACAAACAAAATGTACCAGTACATCACATGATTTAAGCCATTTTGTGCAACTGACAAAATGAAATTAAAAAAAGTGATGATAAAGCTGAGGGGAGAAGCTTTGGGTTTGTTGTCTGTAGATACTCACAGGCTGGGCAGCGTGGAGCACATCTGCAGCCGACTCCATACAGTGGATGATCTGAAATGCTACGTGTCCAGTTAAATGGATGATACAGGCCTGAGGAAGGTCAATCAATCAATCAATCAATCAATCAATCAATCAATCAATCAATCAATCAATCAGTCAGTCAGTCAGTCAGTCAATCAATGCAAAGGCATTTGTTTTACCTGCTACCATGCAGGTCATGAGATATGCTAACCTCAATCATATTTGTGGTGCATTCAGGCTCTCCGTGCTGACAGACAAAAGGTGAGTTTGTAGTTGGGAGGTCCTGCAAGATAGATAATTAATATGATTTACAGGCAGCAATATTCCCATCTGACATTTCATAGAATATTTCATAGGATCAACACAAACATCTTCTCTCCACTCCCAGAGGGGATCGGTGTACCTTTGTATTCCCATAGGGAACTAGAGTGACAGTCATGATGTCCTGCAGCATTACCCAGGTAGGGAAGAGCTGCTGGCTGATGAAGACTCTGCTGGCTGGGCACAGACTGTCATAGTAGAGAGTGACGGACACTGGAGGAACAGACCGCACTGATCTGACAACAGTCAGCTCCATACACTGTTTCTGAACCTACACAAAAAGCAAAACATGTTCAAAAGATACAAGTTTTGGTTCTGTGGTGTTTTCATTGAGTATGTCAGTGCTCTCAAAGTTTTTACCTCCAGGACATTCTTAACCAACGTCTCCTTCAAGATAACGCCTACTCCATTTCTCTTCCTATCTACACCATGGTAGAACAACTTGAACCCTGCTCCTAAACTTCTAGCCTTGCTACCTTTCCACCTTGTCTCCTGGACACACGGTATGTCTACCTTCTTCCTCTGCATCTACCTTTTCCTGTCATAGTCCCAACATTCAATGTCCCTACTTAGTCCTATACTATTGGAGTTCCTCTTCTCTCTCTTCCTACGAACACACTCTCCTCCTCTCCTTCTTCAACCAACAGTATCCCAATTTCCACCGGAACCCTATAGGTATATAGCACCAATGGTGGTCAATGTTAACCCAGGCCACGACCGATCTGGTATGGAAGTCATAAATTTGATTGTTTGATTTGACAAAAGTTTTACATTGGGTGCTCTTCCTGTTACAACCCTCTGTATTTATCCGGGCTTGGGACCGGCACAGCACTGGCTTGTGCCCTCTTGCGGCTACATTAAAGTGTTTATGTACATGCAAGGATTACATTTTTTCAACTATAAATTAAAATATTGATTCCCAGTATTAATATCAGTAAAAGCCTGTAGCTCAAAGTAAAACAAAATGTTGTGTTCAATTGTAAACTGTTTGTTGTACTTCACCCAGACATGCTCTACCAGTCACATGAAGAACCACTAGTTTTCAATTTCTGAGGCATGACTCTAATTTAAACTCAAAGCAGGGAAAACTTTGAACTCTACATTTCTGATTTCTATGTTATAAAACACTGAATAAACATGAGTGTTTACCAAATAGTTTGAAGAATTTACTTTTTGCACAAAAGAAAAGAAAATACAGTTGAGTATTTTAGATAATGCTTTCATTGGATAAATTTCAGAAATCCCATGGACCAAACAGAGAGACAGAGAAAGAAAAACAGGTCATTAACATATTCACAAGACGCAAAATGTCAAGTAACCCAAAGTCAAATTATCCCAAACAAAACTTTTTCTACTTTAATACAAAAAGAAATACAGTACAACATTTCAAACATTTCAGCATGATCACACAAGAGGAGTCTGTCTGGCTGAATATATTTGATCTAAATAACTCTGACTGATATATTCTGTTTTTTATTGTTATTATAATATACGGTATAGTTAAGCAGATCCATCTGACAGGTAGTCCAGTTCAGAAAATCTCTTCATTTTTGACATCAAATAAAAATGGATGGCAATTTTGGGGCATTAAGTTTGTGACCAATAATAATGCCATAATTTGTCTCCATCTTCAAAATAATTAACATAGCAGTGAGAAATGTCTGACACTCTAAATAGAGTCCAGTGGGTTTTTTCAATCCAGGACCTTACCTTGCATTCTATTGCTATCCGGAGGGATCGACACCACTGGGATGGTGGGTAACGGCAGGAGGGTTTAGGATGGAACATCCCAGAACTTCTTCTGTCAGCACAGAGGAGGAAAAGCCCAAGAAACAGTCCTGACAGCTTCATGTTTGACCACAAAGTGCACAGGGTCTGCTGTCCTAGAAAAGATGACTGAACACCAGAGGTGAGAGTGACTGCTGATGCCTTCACTGACCCTCGGACACTCCCCTTTTTCCATAATAAATTATATAAAGATATTAAAAACTCTGGTCGATTAAAGCAGGAAGAACACAAATCCTGCGTTTTTGATTTTAGTGAAAAACAACTTTGTTACAATAGTAGTAAAAATGTTGATTTTATGTTGTGGATTTTATATTATGGTGATCGGTCTCCCTCTAGTGGTCGTTCGTGAGTTCTACCGATATTTCTTATAGAATCAATAACGTGTCAATTAAATTTTACTATCAAAACATTTCACAGAAATTCAAATAAAAGCTACGCCAAACCAAAAAAGAATCAGTAGTAAAAACCGTAGTGCAAATGTTTTATTATTTATTGCATTTCTGTTTTAATATCCCTTGACATACTTAAAAATTAAATGTTTGAATTAAAATGTTTTTATCTTGGTGAGTTTTATTTATTATGGTTAGCTTTGTATTTTTGGGATCTTTATGTAATGTTTTCTTGGATTTATTATTGAGAATTATATATAGCTGATCAAAACCATGGTCACAAAATCCTTTGAATAAAAATGGCAACAAAGACAAAATGAAGGGAAAAAAATTAAAACTTAACTGTGGAAGTTTGTAACCTTAAATAAAATGTGAGGCTAAAATCTGAAAGTGGGCTATAGTTGAGGAAACCCTAGCCCTTCATTGCAAACTGTCACTCTTTTTACCCTATGTTGGTCCAATAAATATTGTCTGTGTAAATATTAGACCGACACAACACTGGTTATGATCACTGACATCGCCGGGTTATCAAATAATACTCACACCAATTCATGACCAATCCATTAAACTATCGTCTCAAATTTATTTAGCGATCTGAAAGTGCATACATGAACAATGATGTTCTGAAGTGGGTTGAAGTCAAGTTTCACACTTACAAAAATGGTTGAAATGATTTTTCTGAAAGAAGATTCCTAAGGAAAACACAGGCTATTTCAAAAATACATAACCAATACAGTAAATAATCACTTACAATAATTGTATTTTCTTACAGCAATAAGAAAAAGAAAAGAAAACAACGGCAGTGAAATGTTTCATGGTATATCAGAAAGACAAATGCTAATAGTCACAATGGAAAAATTAATGGCAAAAGGATCCAAAGCAGATCTTAGCTACCGTTGCACGACGGAGAATGTGTTGCAGAGACGAGCAGAGGTATTTGATCATACGCAAATCAAAAAATCTATCTTTTCTAAACATCAGGTCAGTGGATAATGAACATCCCGTCTAACATTAGTTGAGATGGAAAACAAATCCATCTCCCAAAATGTTGTGGTGTCAGTACAGCCAAAGTAAAATTCCATATAACTAAACTATTGAATGACAGCCAATCACTATGAATGTAAATATCAACCTCCTCCTCCTTACATCAATCATAACCACATCCAGCCAATGTAATGCCAAACCCATCTATCTTTATTATATTTCACCTACACAGACACTTCTTTCACTTGACCTCATCAAACGTTGAACCCAAAACCAAACAGGTATTATGTGACAACCTTTTTTTTTTAAACAAAATATAAATCGATCAAACCAATTTTGTTAAACTATTGTCGATGTAAGAATTTTTGAGCATTCAGTGCGGACAATTTTTAATCAATTATCCCAACAATATTCATGAGAGCAATAACAATGTTATACAAAACAATACTGCTATTCCTGGTATGGTGGTTAAATATTTTAAAATTGATTGTAATTATTGGTCAAAGACAAATTCCATACTTGAAAGTTGTCCGTGCACAATCCTGTCTTTCACGCTCATAATAACCCCCGTCACCTCAAATAAGTGTTACACTAAGTCCAGTGCTACAGAATAATCTGATCTTAATCCCCATGAGGAAGCCGTGTAAAAAAATACATTCTCCGTTTAGGAATTAAACCTAGCATTAAAACCATCCTCATTTCATAAGAGCACAGAACTGACACACAAAATAATCATCGTTGACACACACATCCCTGATGTCCATCGGTCCTCCTACCCTTTAATGACAAACCCAAGTAAATTGACAAATTAAGAAGACAAACTGTCCCTCTGAAAGGAAAATTGGTCTTGTATAAAGTCAAAGAGAGGACTAAGGCTGTCAATACTTCACCACGTAACAGTTTGGGTGCACTATAAACCTTTCATCACAAAGTTTAAATCTCTGGATCCTTGTTGGACATTTCATGGAGCACATGCTGAATAATTTGCAAAACAATATGCAAAATAAAACTTGAATGTCATTTTTCCCTCACATAAACATTTATAAATTGAAAGAGTAATTAGATATCTTACCAAAATAGCTTTTACACAGATTCTTATTTAGACAGGAAAAAGTAAATCAAGACAAAAATTTTATGAAAATAAAATAATAGTCTTTTTATGTGTTTATGTGTTTATGTGTATCTCTATTTCATTTTGTTTACACAACGATAAAACAGTAAAGTTTCAAAAAGGAGAATAACAATAAAAAAAACAAATTGTGCACACCGATTCTACAGAACAAAACATAGAAGAGGTCAAAGAGACAAACTGATATTAGTGCTTCATTATTGTCATGACATATCAATCTCATTAGCAGTTTGTCCATAATTAGCACCACCACATGTCCACCAGCTTCAGTAACAGGGTGGATGTCCTGTACATCATGCCCCTCGTAGTATCTCCACTCACTCGAGATACCGGTGTGCAAATGCTATGCTTTGAATCTAGTTCCCACAACACAGTGGTGTAGTCTATTTGCGCACCAATAAACCATATAAATCTATATATATATTCTGCATTCCTTGCTACAAATATGACTGGAATATGTGAAGAGTTCACAATGTTAAATTCATTTATATTTCATGGACTTAAAAGAACACTCATTAAATTCAGAGTGCAACAGTTAAGAAAACATAGATGACAAGGGGCATGCCTACGACTTTGTCATTTATGTGCATCCATCTATATTTACCAAGGAATAATTTGCCATAAGATCATTAAGAAGTAAAGTTTGATTGTGTCTTCTTAACAGGTTTTAAATTTAAACACATACACACAGTTGTACTACCGCTGGTTCACAAACACTGGGTCATACAAAAATGGTATGAACAGCTGACGGACAATTGTGCAACATCATATCTGGGATTATGCTGTTTACGAGCACAACAGACCACACCCTACATGAAGGCTTTTCTATTAGCTTTATACAGACATCACAGTACCACTCACACTTTATGACTGAGAGCTGATCTCAAAGAGGTGCATTATGAGTGCTTAGCACCAACAGAGATGAAGAAAAATAATTATCTTCAGAGTTTCACAGAAGCGTTAAACCAAAATCAAAAAAAGAGTAAAATCTATTTTCTTGCTGGTGGTGAACTGTTGTACCGAACCTGATAAACACCAAGTAATATAGTTCATATAATACTGAGGCAATCCATTACACAACAGTGACATGCAATATCAATTTTTTTCCAGTTTGCTCCATGGCAATAAATTGATTACTTCAAGTGTATGTATGCAACAAGCATCAAGCACGTTTTACTCACATCCAGTAAGACAGTATTTGTTTTAGGTGACCCATGAAAGAGGAATAATGAATGAACAGTGCAACAAACAAAAAAAGATAATTATTTTTAAATGCTCAGAGTTCTTGACCAACCCAAAGTGACTGCTAATTCATTCATTACTGTTTAAACTAGTTTTCATGATTTCCTGTAACTCAGAAGTTCCAACAAATTCTTTTCACAGAGTACGCTGTCAATGGAGCCTCTATCCCAGTCAGGGCTGGATTAATCTGGATAAGTCTGACTTTATTTAATATAATTATTTTTTATTTTAAAAAGAGTGGTGTTTTTATCAATATAATGTACTTCATAATGTACTTCTTTGGCCCACTATAGATGGAATCATATCCTAAAAGCTATTAGGTAATGGGATAAGATTTGTTGTTATTGGACAGTTTGATAATTACTTTCGAAATTATTTCAAGATCAAATTATCAAATTAATTACTTGGTCTATAAAATGTTTTTCCCAAGTCCAAGATAAATTCTTTAGATTAATCTAGCTGTGCTTTACTCCAAACTTTATGGTATACAGGTAGTCCTTAACTTACGAACAGTCGACTAAAAACAGTCAGAGATAGGAAAAAACGCTTTCCACCATATCCGACTATTGTCCTGCAGTTCCCCTTTCTGCCACAACCTCCGCGGGGGGCAGCACCGCTGCTTTCATACATCTATAATACTCGTTTCTCCCCTCTTCTTGTTTGTTGTTGTCTGTGTGAGCATCTCAGAGCGTCAGGCTTTGAACTTTGGATCCTTTACTGTTTATCATGAACGATAAAGCAGCGGCTATTTAAGGTAGTGGTGATGACAACTCAGACTCTGACCAAAACTCCTCCTCTTCCTGTACTTTAAAGGTAAGCTACATGCTACGTGCTAAAGTAGTGGATCCATGTAATACAGAAAAACATTGCTGATTAAAGATAAGTACCCTGGATATTGAGCCTTGCTGTCAGTCACAACCCAAACCAGATGGTGTGATCCAGCTAAATAAAGAAATAAATACATAGTTAAATAAAGAGATAGATAGGTAAAATTTATTTGATGAGTTGACTGTTGTTGGATGCACTTAAAAACTGGTTGAGAGTTCCTTAAGTATCTTATCCTTCTCCTCCTCAAGGATTAAATTATAAGGAGAAAAAATTAACCATATATATAAATAATGACTCACAAACCTCCTCTTGGAACCAGTTATGTTCGTATATTGAGGACTACCTGTACGTTGAAATATGTGTGTCATATTTTCAGTTTGTGCAACCTGCCAGGGAAGGAACATAGTCAGTCAATAATTTTGTTGGTTAATTTTCTATTAAACGTGCTCTGGTGTACTTGTGCTATTGTATTCTTGTGATATTGTGCTATTGTATCCTTGTTGTTTACAACCTACGTCACACACATGCATGGTACAAAACATTTGCACTGAGAGGAACACAATGATGGCAAGAATATGAACACTTAAGGGCACTTTTCAATCAGAATTCAAAATCACACCACAGAATTAGATTGAAATACTGCAGGTATGTAAATAATGTGCTTTTCTTGGGTTTATATTCCTAAATTTGTACGTACACACAGCACACATAGGGGCTGTCAGCATTAAACTGTGATGTGACTGCCGCATCACAATACCTGCTCATGAATCATTTCTATAGTTTAACAAATGAGCTCAACGCAACACATTGATTCTGCTAAATTTACTGTGATTGTCTTTTCTTACAAAGAAAAAATAAAATTTGCCATCGTACTAATTCTAAAAATCCTATGATGATGATGATGATGCTAGTACGTACACACAAACACACGCCCCAGAGGTAGAATTCATGATTTTAAATTGCCTATCATTTATAATGTCCTTGCAAAATGTGCAGGATGAAGGCAGGACATTTACCATCGAGTTTCTGAAATAATGGGAAAAGGGACAACATCAGCATTGTCAGTAAGACGTCCTACTGCAATATACCTATAGTGCAGTGTCTGTGTGTGTTCTAGTTGTCTTCTTTTGGGTAAAGTGCATCTGTGTTGCCACATTTTCTACATTACCCATAGTGCCCATGTGCTGGGTAATGCAGTCTCATCCTGAGCTCAGTTTCCTGGAAGCACCAAAACACGGCTGCTTATATGGATTATAGTCATACTGTAACTGTGGTGGGATGGAGAAATTGTTTTTTTGGCTTAGAGACCTTTGCAGAAACTTGTACCAGGGACACCAGAAGTTTTTTTCAGTTGCTGGGGTTTTTAGAGGGGGTTTGAGAAAATACTACCTATTTTGATGTTTAAAAGTTTCCTCTCGGCTTAGGTCTAAAAAATCTGAAACTCATTCTGTCTAAATTATTCAATAAGATCAATTTCTCTCCACCACTGACAAATGAGATATTGTCTCTGAGATATTGTACTGAAAGGTCCCTCTTTCAGTACCTCAAAACTGCCGGAAAACTTTGCATTCCGTGTGGAAAGGGATGATTGATAACTATTTAATCCATATGGTGTTTTTACACTGTGCAGATGGAGATTATTTTACATTTTTAATGACTATGATAATAAAATATTTAACAAGAATATTAGAAAAGTTCATATGACTTGTTCTAGGAGCTACATATGTCACTAACTGACGAAGTTGACCATGACCTTAACACCCTTAAAACTACCATGGAAACGCTGCGTAAGAAACAGCTTGGTAAAACAATTTAAGTTACTGCTCAATCGTGTGTTTTTTATTTGTTTGTTGTGACGTCTTACCAGTGAATGATTTTTTTTTCTCTCGTATGATGACATCACAAACCCTCTCCATGTCAGAGCCTGGTTACAGTGTCCATGTTGGTGCCTCCTTAGTGCTTATACAGTGATGATTTTTTTGGGAAAGTGCCATCAGGCAGTTGCGCTGGTGTGTCTCAGCTGGGCTGGTGGTTCAGGGCGGGCCAGGCCAGGGTTACATTCAGCTGCTGGTTGTGTTGGATCAGGGATGTGTGTCGGTAGTGGAGCACCAGCTCTCTCAGGGAGGAGTGCAGGTTGTAGGGCTCGGCAAAGCCAAAGCCGGTGGCTGTCCTGTAGATCACACAGTGCTTCACATCCCCATCCACACTACACGAGAAGAAGATGTATGAACAGTCAGCATTTTCAACAAAATGTTATATCAGTAATTTGTTTAGACCCTCCAGTGCAAGGTCAGGACCTCTAAATGACGCATGGCTAAAGGGTTTGTGTAACTTCCTTTTTCTTTGAGGAGAATGTTAATGCGGTTTTCAAAGATCTGTGTATCGCTAGCATGCAACAAGCACAGTATAAAAAACACTGTTATGCAGTTCCTTAATGTTAAAAGACTAAAAGATCTAACTCACACAACAGAACAGGCAAAAGAGCCTCTCTGAGTCTGACTGTCTCTGATGAGGAAGGTCCCATCCCTCCTCCCCCTCAGCAGCTCCTCTGCCTCCTTCCGTCTCATACCACCAACATACCAGCTCCTCTCTTCCTGGTGGCTATCATCCGCAAGGGTGTATGGGCTGGGTTAGGGTTAGGGTTAGAGACAAGGGGCAAGTTAGCAAAAGATGTTCTTTATTCTAAGTATGTTTTATTTTATTTATTTTTTCAAAATGACAGGAGAAATGAGGATACTCACTCTTCTTCTTCATTTCTGATACCCAGCCAGTCATTGATCTGGCTCTGTCGCATGCCTTGTTGGGTGAGCCAGCTGAAAAATGGATGAAAAATACAGTGAAAGATCTGTTATCATGAAAAATAAACCAATAATAGAAACATTATTATGGTGCATCACAGCCTTTCAATGTGCAATATATTCAACAGTCGTAACATCAAAACCCACGGCGCTAACAGGCTACACTTACAGTAGGTATTGATCTCGGATTGTTCTCAGCTGCATGAGGTCAGGTTTCAGGCTGTTCATTTTCTCGTCAATCTCCATGTTAGACAGAGCCTTCCTCCTGAGCTCCTCCTCCAACTTCTTCTTGCCGCTGTAGATCTCTTCTACCTTTGACTGCAGCTCATCTGAATTGCTTTGAATTCTGGGAAGAGGTGGAGGCGGAAGAGAAGATTAACCTTCGTTAAATGTAATGTAAGTGTAATCTACCGTTTGTCTCAGAGTATGATAAAGGAACATGTCAGACAGAGAGAATTTCAAATTTCATGTCTTTTTACTTAAACACATGAAAAGATGAAGTTTGGTTGAGTTTGATTGGTATTTTGGATTCTTACTTGTCAGTCTCTGTCTTGCTGTCTAATGTGAGAAACATATCAATGTATTCTTTGCTGTAGCGTTCTTGAGTTTCACACTCCTCTTCAAAGATTCGAATGATTTCTGTGAAAGCCTCAATGGCTATCTGCTTGCTCTGCAGTTCCTGGAGAACAGAGGAGGCAAAGCTTTACCTTTACAGTCACGATTTTGTTGCAGTAGAACATTGAAAATATAAACAGTAACTCAAAGATATTACTCGCAACCAGTATAATCTAGTTAATGCTGTTGTACCTGAGAGGTTTGGTTAAACGTCTCATACAGTCGGTCATACTCTTTGCTCTTTTCTTTGTATTGATCCTGAAATATTCTCAGCTGATCTCCAATTGCACCAATGTCAACTTCCATCACAACGTGCTGCTGTAGAGACGAGAACATATCAGGACCAGGTCCATTTTTAGAGCTTTATTGATTTAGACTAACAGGACAGAAGGTTCAGGAGTATGATATTTAAGGAACATTATATTTCCATATGCCAAACTTTGATTTAAAAAATATAATCAAAGGCATTACAGCTATTAGTTACAGCTATTAACAGATTTTAAAGTAGACCTGCTATAATAATAAATCTATATAATGGCTATAGTTGAAAAGGTAATTTAAAGATAACATCACACATGTAATGCTCAAGGCCACCAATACCCACCTGCTGGTATTTAGATATGGGATAAAGTAGCCTTGTGTCCAGTTTGGAGTTGTAGTGGGCTAGAGACTTGTTCTGGTAATACCGGATCAGGTCCACTATAGAAGAAAACCCCAGCGGCTCAGAAAAGCCGTACTTCCCCCCTTGATGGAAGATTTTTATCAGTCTGTTGTAGCCATCTTTTCTGCAAAGATTTAAAGTATATCTATGACATGAGCTGGAATTTTACCACAAAGAAAAAAATACAGATTAATTCATTCTTTGAAACATACAAAATGATAGAAATGAGTAATATTTTCTAGATTCTATTATTTTAAATAATTTAAGTGGGAATTTTAACATTTGTGATGTGTGATCAGATCATTTAACACAAGTGTTGCTGATGCAAGATACAGTGCATTAACAGCAATGCAGGCAGTAGCAGCTGGCCAACACCAAACATGTTGGATCAATGCGGAATGAACCTCAGATGTGGAAATATGACATGCGTTTCTTATTGGGATTGGTCAACACCCAACTTCCACATAACTACCTGGATGCCAGAATATGAACAATCCAGTAATGACTCCTCTACAAAAATGAAAGATGAGACCAAAATTTTTCAGTTTTACACCTCTTTTACTGCCCAGTTTAGTGTTTTACATCCATGCACATAGCATATGGGTTTCAACTTGACTAAAAACAAAACCGGTTAAAGCAAAAATAAAAGGTTGGAGTCCCAGCTCATGTATGTAAGGAACAGTGCAGACAGCATTGGCATGTCTCTTCCTTCAGACAAATGTGAGACGGGCAACTGGAAAGATCATGACTGGAACATCTCCTCTGACAGGGTGTAACATTGCAGACAGTCTCCAACAAACACCCATCAACAAAGCTTTCTCTCTGAAATCTAGCCTGTCCTGAACAAACTGGACAGAAACCAGGAAATGTATAAAGTTACATTTTAAACTTAGTTAAACTAAAGTTAGACTTCGAGGCAATGGTACTGACCTCTGACTGCATTTATTTGACTGTGTAGTCAAGAAAACCAAAATCCAATTAATATAAGCAGTTCCCTTTGAAATCCCTGTTTTACTTGATAAATTTGAATATAGATTGATCTATTTGTGTGATGAACACATAAGCACCTACTGTATAAGCATAGCATATACAGTAGGTTTATCAATAGACTTATCAATGGACTTCAAATGCAGTTACCTTAGTGTCAGAGTGTATTCCCTCTTAACCTTACTGGAAGCATCTCGGACCAGGAATGTGCCATCAGGCGTGTTTCTCATCATCTCATTTACCTCTTCCCTGGACAACCATAAAGGATATTAATGCTCAGCAAGTAAATGCCAGACATTCAAAGTCATTTCACAGCCTGCTGTATGTAAATACTCCATACCTCGAGATATTTCCCCAGTACCACTCTACATCAGACAGATGGTTGTCATCATCGCTGGATTCACATGCTGCCATTGCTTTGGTTATGTTGTTCTTGGCTTGATGTTCTAACCACAAACACAGTGTTACGACTGTTAAAGACACAGAGTTTGAGGTCTGCAAAAATATTCAAGGGGGTTTTATGTGTTTTTGTTATGGGTACCAATTGTACTTTTTCATTTTTGTTCCAATGATAGCCTCTGGTTGTAGTTATTCTGAAGTATTTTACCTTTAATGGTAACCATGATAGTCTCCATTTTTCTATCTCATTTCATTTCATTATATAGATTTAAAGAATAGATGCTACTTTTATGGCAGCTATCCAAATATATATTAAACATAAATAACAACAATCTACTGTAAATTTCCTTGTGGATCAGCAGGTAATTTCTAGTGTTGGCTAAAATGGCTAAAACTGTTAAAGTGGTGATGTTGTGGATGAAGTTGTTATTGTTTGTGGTAAGTATTAAGACCGTAAGTCATTTCCCCCCTCTTTTTGGAACAAAGGTGATAAGGCAATCCAAAACAGATCTGTTGCTCTTCTAACAAGCAGTCATGATATGCTGAGGTTACCTCCTTCCGTGGTGGTGTCTGTTCCTAGGGCAGCAAACACATCATCGTGATCGTCAGGGGAGGAAAGGTCCTGGAGTAATGCCGTCAGGGTTTGAGACCCACGAGCTCCGTGGCCGTTTTCACCCACCTCAGGCTCCGAGAACTCTGCAACATCAAGTGAATAGTTTCCCAGTGTTACCCCTTGATGTCAGCTGAGGTCACTCTGTATGTGGCTCTGTTCAGGACACACTCCTGGCCCTCTGACAAGGGCTCCAGGGGGAGATATAGTTTTGTTGCTTAGTCTTGTGCTATGTGGGAGACCCTGTCCAGACTAGTCTGCTGACAGGTGACACTGTGACTGCCTAAAATACCAGAACTGGCACTCCTCAATATTCAGGCACCCTCAGCCAGACTAAATACTGCTTAGTGCTCGACCTTGCCTTGCATTGCCTTGCCCTGCCCTGCCTCGCCTTGCCTCGCCTAATAAACAACAGCTGTCTGCAGTGGGATGCCAGGCGGGTGAAGTGAAATTAATGAGCAAGCAAGGTATTTACAGCTGAAAGTTTGTGATGTCATGAAGGTGGATGTTTTTTTGTTGCAGCTATACCACCATGGTAACATGGTATGATGAGAGTTTCAGATTTAAAAACAGGTATTCATTTATTAATTAACTGTTTTTAACTGATTAACCCAGTATATCATCAATATGCTAAAGAATGAGGAACTCACAGCTGCTATAGAGCACTTTGGATGTTCCTGACTTTAGTTCTGGTATGCTACCATGTTTGTTTTGCGTACTTAAAAGAATTTCTTCTCGGTATTTCACTAACACACCTCTTCCATCAATAAGATTAATTTTGATCTAGCTAATAAAAATAAAACCATTTGATACTGTTTCATTCTGACACTGTTTCTTTACGAAACAGTATCAGAACTCAACACAGTCCTAGAGAGTAAAATATTAGAATGTGTTCTATCATGTTTAAGATTTGTACTTTGTGAGATATTAACTGGTAAATAAATGTTTTAACTTATTTAAGTTCAACATTCATCTGACAATATATTTGCCGCAATAGTGTTGGTTTTCCTGTGATATTTTTAGCATTTTGGCATTTTTTTCATAGCTTTCCAATGTCACAATAATTCATGTTAAATAAAGTAGGGAAATATGATCAGTCCATTTTGTGTGTAAGAAGAGCCAAGAAATGCAGCAGTGACCCCGTTAAGATTTATATGAGCTGAAGCAGAAAATCTGGGTTAACAAAAAAAGGTTGATGACCATTGTGATTCTTTTTCTCCTGAATGTTTCCAACTTGCTTTATGTTATGCTTTATGTTATTATTAATCACCCCAGTGATATACCACTATGTTCTTTTGTGTTGGTTGTATGTGTTAATGTGTCAAAATGAAAATTGGCAAAGGTGACGACCCATCCCTCTGGCATTTATGAAAAGCATCTGTGAATTTTTTTTTTGTGTCCTCCATTGTGCTGATTTATGTGTCATGAGAAGCACATCACTAGTCACTGATGTGCAACACATCATTCCTTCAGCATGTCTGGAAGTACATTACATTGCTGGCGCCGACAGAGATATGTGCATGTTGTGCATCATATCCTCTTGGAAAATTTTAAATGGTGCAAACTGAAGTTCCACAAACAATGAACATTTGTCAAAAGTATCAAGAGTTTAAAAATAGCTGCATCTAATTAATCTTGAATCTAAGGATTATTATTTAGTAGAGTTCCTGAAACATGCACCTCAAGCTGCTGCTGATTTTTAGAGTTTGTGAAGTTGTTCCCAAGCCTCAGGTTAAATGTTCAGTCAGCAAAAACCAAAGGGAATTAATAAATTGATTACAGTACTTGCCGCACTAAAAGGCGCACTGGACCATAAGGTGCTCCTTCAATGAATGACCTATTTTAAAACTTTTTTCATACAAAGGTCCACAGGATTATAAGGTGCACTGGATTATAAGGTGCGTCTGATTATAAAGCACACCTTCAGTGAATGAATGGCCCATTCTAAAACTTTTCACCAGGATAGGGTGCACCGCCTTATAAGGCGCATAGAATAGAAACTACTGTAGTGGCTGTGGTTGCATTATACATCCACTAGATTGAGCTGCACTAAAGCTATTTCATTCACAACTTTGCAAACTTTTCTCAAATTTCAAGAGCCAAGTCACTGCTAGCCAAAAGTGCCTGGCATGCTACAATTGATTTGCAAATGTGGTTGACACCTGAAACAGCAGATAACTGTGTGTGTGGAGGGGCAGCTTAGGCCCCGTCCACACGATGACGGATTTTTTAAAAAACGGAACTTTCTAAAAACGCATTGAAAACGATTTGCGTCCACACGACAGCGTTTTTAAAATAATCTTCGTCCACATGTAAACGCACCAGTGCGTTTTCGAAGACGGCTATAAGCGTGCCAAACCATGTGGTGGCAGTATTGAGTCAAAATTTATCCAATAGGAATACTCCGTGTTTTGTTATCGCAACACACGGGCCCATAAATATGATGTCACAGCAGTTTTCATCGCAGGCAAGACGTCAGCGTTTTTAAAAAGTCGCGGATACACCGTCCACACGACAACGCAGACCTAGCGTTTTTAAATAAATCCACCTCGGCCAGCGTTTTTAAAAAGTTGCGTTTTCGTTCCGGATATCTGCGTTGTCGTGTGGACGGAAGCCGTAAATGCAACAAAAAAGTTGCGTTTTTAAAATATCCGTTATCGTGTGGACGGGGCCTTAGACTTGTGTATTCTGTCTGGGGATGCTGACTAGATAGGCAAAAGAGTGGCGGTTGTTGTTACAGGTGAGAGCTGAGAACTCATCTTAGAACTCTTCTTCAATAAATGGCCTATTTTAAAACTTTTTTCATATGTAAGGCGCGCTGATGGTAAGGCGCACTGTTGGGTTTTGAGAAAATTAAAGGCTTTTAGGTGAGCCTTTTCGTGCGGGAAGTGATTTTGGTTGTCCGACATTTACTCGCTGAGCATAAATCGTTCAAAAAGGAATAACCTGAAGGATTATTAAGTAGATCAACATAATAAGAGTTTTAATCAAGTTAGATGCAGCAAACAGGTTTTTTGTGTGTCCTGTTTTTGCCATAGGGTTTTCCGTCAGTAACACAGACTGCAAGAAATGCTGATCAAGCTTGTTGTGACTGTTGCTTTGACTATGAATTCTGGATGGACAATTTAACTTCCCTTCTCTAGTTCATCACTCAGTGTGATAACAGTCAATTATCTTTCCATGCAGCAATGTTTTGATATGATATGGACTTTCAATGCTTTGCTACACAAAAAGGATTACTGTATACTGTTTAACAAAGCAAACAATTAATGTAGTATGTTTCTTGACTTTGTTCTCATTTATTAATAGTTCAAGTGCACTACAACTCTAAGGATTAATAAAATGATATGAGTTTGAGGCTTAAAATGCTCTTTGTATCACCTTTTACCTTACCTTCAATTGCTGGTGATGGATCAGGCCTAGTTGCTATGGATATGACTGTCTGCTGCTGTGACTGAGTAAGCAGTGATGACACCATCACAGGAAATACAGAGCGGGGCTCAGGATTATCCTCCATATGCTTGGTGCTCTCTTTGATGACCGCAGCTTCATCCGTGAGATGGAGGGAGGCTAGTGATGACGTCAGGAAATCAGCTGTTTGGAGCTCATCCCCGGCTCTGAGCTGGAAACCCTCTTCTGCCATGTTCACATCACAGACTGAGTAGACTAGCAGTTTTATTGAGGTGCTGAAGCAGCAGGATGGTATAGGAGACACGGTGGGTTGATTACATCATATCAGCTTATAGTTGCAGTCATGATTTCAGTTAGAGAGGGTGAGGTTGTGTGGAGTTCAAGGCTGCCCTGTGTTGTGGAGGTAGAGCATATTCCTCTGCCTCCGTTTTAACCTCATCACAGAGCACAGCAGTGACATTGCCAGTAGATCATCTACTTTTACTTTTATATATGTGTATATATACTGTATATATGTATGATGTTTATAGTCAAGCAGGTTTGGGCTTGCAGTCATTCACTTCAAGGGATTCATTCCTATGAGCTACTCTGAGCTCCCACAGCTGGGGGAGGGTGACAAACTGCAACACCACTGTTTGAGTTCGTCTTCAATGATTCCCACTGCATTTCATATCAGAAAACCTAAAACATAACAGTCACAAAGTTCCACATTCAGTACCATAGAAGGATTATCTAATCAAAGTTAGATAAACTTAAATGCTCAATACTGTCAATCAGGACCTAGAAAACTATATGTAGATCTGAAAAAACTCATATTGTATTGATTTATCCACCAACATCTGTTTCCAATTCCCAATGATAAATAAAAACATAGAATTCAAATATTCATCACAAAACATGTGTAAGCATGTTTAAATATTGTTTTCACAGATCTCAGAAAGTATAAAGTTGGTAATTTTGTAATAAAATATCTTCACGATAGACTGGAGCTGCACAAATAAGATAAGAATTGAAGAAGAGTACAGTATATAAAACAAATGGAAATTGTGTTGTTTTAGAGTGAGACCTAATTTGCACCATGAACAATGTTCAATATCCTTGAATGTGATGAAGATCTACAATAAATTCTTGCATGAGAATTTTTTTTCTTCCCAAAAACACACCTGAAACACAATATTACTTATTTTCAATTTTATGCCACACATGTTGCACCTTATTGGAAATTGACTCTGCATGTGATGTCAAATCAGGCATAGGATCTTTTTTTTTTTTAATTCTAAATTAAAATTTTTAGAATGTCTGTGTCATCCATTTTGCCGTAGTGACTCTGCAGTCATGAAACAATTGCATGGTAAAGAATTCACTAAGATGGTGGCTGAATCCTGCTTTTCTAAGGGTTTTGGATTAAATCAACAATTTCTAATCCAACCATTCCGTTTACGATATATCAGGTTGAAGGGATAAGTGTCGATATGATTTTCCACTCTTCAAAACGCATCATCCAAATTTATAGCTATTTATAATCAAAATTTTGTTTTGCAAATTTAACTGATCAAATACCATCACTTCATTTCCGTTAGAGAAAAGAAAACTTAAGTCTGTGACCAGCAAAATCCGTAACCTCATTAAACTCAGCCGGCATGTCAACAGTCGTCTATTTCAGTACAGTTGTTAAATGACAGATTTTGTAGAATCCAATTGATATATGGAACAAATGCTCATATCAAGTATTAATAAACAAAAGCATAGGATGGTGTCAAAACTTACTGCAACACTGCAGTCCAAACATTGAAGTGAAATGGCGCCATGATCAAAAACTTGGAATGGTACCTAGCCATGGAGTCTTTACGGATCAATGCTTGCGGTACATTGTGTTCGGTCCCAGTTGAGATGATGCAACATGAACATAATTTCAAACGGCGTCCTGCGATCTTTATCTCATGCGCTGATTTGGGATTTTTTGAGTCCTATATGAAATTCTGTATCCATCCACCCAGGATGGCACGCTATTATCTATTTTTTTCTCATGTCATCCTAATCATTGATACACTTTGCTATTTTACTGTGCAATTTAAAGTATATGATACAGAATCATAAGATTGTGTTTTAATGATAAACAAATCAAAACAAAGTAAATTATGTGCTTGTCTTAAGTATTGTTATAGGATTGAAAAGGAAAATACAGGAGACAAGCAAAATTGTCTCATTGCTTTCGAGTATATTATTTCTCTCAGCCGAGAGTGTAATGCAATTGAAACGGTCAATCCACCAGACGATGTTGATGGTATTACATTTGCCAGGCATAAATGTCCTCAGAATATGTTTTTGTTTTTATCAAATATTTATCCATTGGCTGTCATCGATCAGTGTTGCATCCCAAAAATGGCAAGACCAATATACGTCATATCTCCCCAACGTCTTGAAGCTCTCCATCGTCCTGTACCTAAGCTTAAAATGATGGAGAGATATGGAGACTGAACATGCACACAACTTTCAAGATGGTAACTTCTGAGGCAGATAACATCCTGACAAAACGAAGCATCATCAGGGAACTCTGGAGGATGTCGTGCACTTACCTGGGACGAGACAGAAGGGACAGGCAGGGGAAGCCAATGTTTCATCGACAGCCATGAAGTGGCAAAAAGACGTGGCTGGACGTGCACGTGGCTCCGATCAAACCAACCACAGGCCTCAGTCCTCACGCCATCCAATGTCCCCCCACCCCCAAACATCCTGTACTGCCTCTCCCCCATGTCCTCCATCTTTTTAAGATCCTCTCCATTTGGTTGTTGTCCATCCCCTGTGTGTGTCATATTTCCCAGCGATGCCATTCCTCTGTTCCTCTGTTTATTTCCTCTCCTTCACTTCGAGTATCCCTAGAAAAAAAAATCAAGCTTTTCTCCAAGACATATCCAAATTTCTGTCATACTTTTTTTTTTAAAATAACTAAAAGCGTTTGTGGGGTGCAATATATGCTATAAAAATGTATAAAAGTATGAAAAAATCAATAAAAAATATGGAGTCACTAGAGCTTCTGCATCCAAAGAAAAGGCAAAGTAAAAGAGCAGCACTGTTCTTCACACCGTTACTCTTTTTCACAGTTTGCAAGCAGAGTGTAGCGGAGCAGGGGGGGTGGGGGGCAGAAGCATGAGAATGAGTCGGTGGGAAGAAAAACTCCTATATAAATAAATAAAAGAAGGATGCCACTGTTACCATACAGAGCAGGGGGCTTAGTCATCTCCTGAAATCCTATTGGTGGATCTGTTGCCATGTGCTCTGGAGTCAGCAGAGATGATGCTAACAAATCAAGGAAATGTTCTAATATTAGACTGTATGTATCTAGGCAGCGGGAGCCCCTGACCTCTCAACTCCGCCGCCGTTACGTTCCACTTCACAGATCAGCATAATGAAGGAAGTGGTGTGGAAGTAACTGTTTCAAAAAAAATGTTACGTCGCTGTAGATAAAATGGCACACGCTGTTCCCCCACCACCACCACCAGCATCCAGCCAAACTCCCTCCATTATATCCCTGCCAGCACAGTTTCAAGCAGAGAGGAGAAACCGACTCGTCTCATTTTCGGGTCTTTTAAATGCAGATGTTGTGAATTCAATGCATTTTTGGGTCTCTGTACAGTTTCTGGAGTATATTTAGGTGAAATTTATCACATGGAAACAGCTGTACAACTCACTTGTGGTTTGACTGTTTTATGGCATCTGTGTTGCTCTCTCTTTTGATGACCACTTGATTATACATGCAGGTACGTTTATTATCAGGGCACTTAGTGTATATCCAACACATTCATCACTGTGTCTGTCAGTTATCTGTATTTATCATCAACTATGTTTGTGTTTCTTGATTTATTTATGGCGCCTCTTGGAATCAGTCATAATAAATTCCCTCATAAAACAAGTGATGAGTCCTTACAGATCCTGTGAGATGAAGCAGGTTATTATTAGGGATGTGATTTTACTGTATCTCCATTCTTGAATAGGCAGCTCTTAAAGAACCAAATTTGTGTTCATTATACATACATACATTTTCTGCCGCTTCATCCGCCGTAGCGGGTCACGGGGAGCTGGAGCCTATCTCAGCTGGCATAGGGCGTGAGGTGGGGGACACTCCAGGCACAACGCCAGTACACCGCGGAGCCACACACTCACTCCTACTGGCTATTTTTGCATCGGCCAATCAACCTGAAGCGCATGCTTTTGGAAGTGGGAGGAAGCTGGAGAACTCGGAGAGAACCCACCCAGACACGGGGAGAGCATGCAAACTCCGCACAGAGTGGGACTTGAACCCGGACCGGCCTTGTTGTGAGGCGATAACGCTACCCACTGCGCCACCGTGCCACCCTGTGTTCATTATAGTTTTATTTTTCTTTATTTAACATTTATTTAACCAGGAAAAAGTTCCATTGAGATACACACTAGAGTACACCAGAATAAAGACAGCTAAGAGTCGTTTTTTTTTTAATGTCAAGGTTAATTTTCAAAGGTTATTACAAGGTTTTTGAAAGTGTTAAGAGGAGGAGGTGATTCAAGATTTAAGGTGGCTTTATGTTCTTTCCAGACAATTGGTGAATATGATGAAAAGGCTGTTCACCCAGTGCTTTAGCAAATAAAAAATATTATTGATTATTGATTTATGATGTTTGATTCATGAATATTATTGATGTATACTATAATTTGACTATTATGACACATCAGTAAGCCCCAAAATGAAAAATTGAATTTGTCTTATCTTCCAATATTGGCTTGAAGTCTTTCTGAATGAACACAGCTGCACATAAAAAAACAACTGAAGTTAACAAATGTACACATCTAAACAAAGCAAAACATGACAAATTATAGAAAAAAAAACAAATGCTTTGCACATTATAAGATAAAATTGATACATATATGTATCCATTAGAAAAAATAAGGATTAGTTTTACTTTAAAGTTATAGAAAAATATGAAGAAACAAGTCTTGACCATTGGTTAAGAAATGTTTGCACTTAAACATGACAGAACGTCAAAGTAGTATTATCAATTTATTACATCCCGCTTCAAAGCGGTGATGTATTGTAATTGTCAGTGTTCTTGTGTTCATCCTTTAGTATGTCCACCAAATATCTTCGCAACCGTTGCAGAAAGACGAGAGAGTAGGCCAGTGTAAGACCATAGATCAAAGCTAGTGCTCTGATCTACGTATGCACTAGCTTTGTTCTTACTCTGTGGTCTCCTCCATATGCTCTAATCTATGCAGTTGTCAGTCAGGTACTACTTTCAGGGTGCTCTGACCTACTAAGTCGTGTGATGTTGTAGTGTCTGACTGCTTTGGTTCTTATTTGTTCTGTTGTTGAATCTTTTCATTTTCATATATAATGGCAAAATACCATATCTGTGAATTAAGCTCAGATGACAGATTATACAATATTAACAGATTATACATTTTGTTCTGCATTTAAAACACCTTCTGTCTCTGGTAATCTCATAAATCCTGAGTTTGTTTACAGATGATTATCTCTCTGCAGTGCTGGTCTTTCACAGCTGTGGAGTAAATACAGCCGTGCCTTTAGAACTTTAGAATTTAATGGCACAGTAAGGAGATAGGGAGGTTATAAATACTGCGTTTGTGCTTTGGGAATCATGTCATTACATTTTAATCTCATAACTCCCCTTGTATTAGACAAACTGGAGCCTACAGGTTGATGCTTCCTCTATAGGTGGAGGAGCAGCAACTCCTCTGGAGCATGGTGGCCTTTTGCAGCGTTCATTGAATGATTCTGAAGAATCCACTGAAGCCAGGCCTGTGACATAGCTTTGGCTTGGTGGACTCTGGGAGGACTTCACTTAACTTTTAGAGCCTAACACAGGCCCTCAGGCTGCATCATCAGACACACCCATGTAGGACACAATTACATGTGAGTAAAGGTCTGATTGGTGCTCTTCAGTAGGCTTGAAGCTCTCTAGTTATGTGAAACTGTGCTGCTTACGATGAAGTGCAAGATTGCACAAATATAGTAATTGATAATCCCATATTTTACAAATTTTACTGTGGTGCCTGGGGGTGACATTTAGGCCCAACAGGCCTGGACCTACTCACTCTTATGTCTGGTTCATCCTAGGTGTCTGGGAAAACACATGACATTTATTTAAAATTATTCAGATTACCTTTTAAATAAACTAAAATGTAAAATAATAGACAAAAATAGATGTTTTCCTGAGCGCTCATCATTACTCTCATATATGAAATCTGGATCAACTTTAACGGGGCTATTTTTCTGTTTATTTAAATACCAGCCTGTGCAGACATGTCATGGTATGGAGGCCATTCAGCAGTAGATGCCATCTCCAGATGCATGTAGCTGCGTACTACAAAACGTGCCCCCCCCCCCCCCCCCAGACCACCCCAGAACCATGACCAAAGCATTTTGGTGACTGGTCATTTAGATGCTGTGCTTATCATGTGTCTCTTGGCCATTGATCCTTGTTTGAAAAAGTTTTACAGATTACAACAGAGCATGGTGTTATGACCCCACGGGTCATGTACTGTACTGTGTTGTGTATGTGTTGTGCTGCAGTGTTCTCTCTCTCCTTGGTTTGTGTGTGTGTCTTCTTTTTTGTGAATGAGGGAATTAGGAGCAGGTGGTGTCCGCTAATTGGCTGGCTCGCCTGATTACTGCCGCGTGATTGGGCAGGGGGCGGGGCGGGTCCCCTGACCAATTTGAACAGCCCGCCGACTGCACTCTGCCTCCTCTCCAGCCTTCCCACCGCCAGGAAACACCAGCTTGCTGAACTGTTGCAGTAGTTATAGTAGCAATCAGATAGTTTGTGCCCCGTGGCGATTCTGTGAAGTTCTGTACTCATGTGTAAGCTAACGCATATCTTTGTAAATAGTTGTACATAATTAGTAGACCGTTTGAGCAGTTGGTAGGAGGGAGAAGCCATTTTCTTTTGACCATTTTCTCCTGTTTTAAGTTAGGTAGGTAGGTTAGGAAATTGATATTTTTTCCCTTTTCTTTTGTTAAGAAGGTAGGGTTGATTTATGATATTTTTTGTTTGTTATGTTGGCACCTGTTCTCCCTCTGAGGCAAATAAAAACTGCTCCTTTTTTGAACTTTGCTTACTGATGTCGCTGGCCTTTCTTGTGGTGAGAAGACAGGGGGAGCACACAAGCATGTTATGTCAAAGGTTCCCCTAGACCGGGGCATAACACATGGGCTTTGTGTGTGTGTGCATGTGTGTTTAACTATATGTACATATAGTATATTAAGTACTACTTAATACATCACATGCTTGGTTTTACCTGTGTTTCTACAGCCATTAGAAAGTCAGATGTAAAGTTGATATGGAAGGAAGATGAGGTGGACTCACACATGTGTCAGGTAAAATTATTGTGTCATTTGAGTTTGGATTGTGCTTCACGAACCAAAAGCAGATAAACTGTTCAAACACTTCCTATAAAAACTGGGTGTGAGTGGAGCATTGACATCGCTCCAGAAACGCATCCAGTCCAAGAACATCTAACAGAACTTTATATAAGTTCATTAGTCCTTGTGAACTTATATAAAAACATTATACTACAAAATGTTTGTGCAGAAAAAAACTACTTTCCATCAGCTTTTTATGTAAATGTTTATTGACATGAATATATATGTATATATTTATAGGAACGTACAAAGCACACAGTGTAGACCACAAAGAGGTTCACAGATCAGTTAACAAAGGCAGGACAGAATCTAAAATACAGATGGACGGTGTCCTTAGTACAGGCTGGACATACGGATTAATCAGAACATGTTCATTTACTTGGAGAAGGTGGCACATACTGTTACACACATTAGTGTATCAGGGCTTCCATGAAAAATAAAGATTGTAATGTTTTTTGGATGTGCTTGTGCCACCAGTGTCTGTTGTACCAACAGAGAATAGATCAGTAAAATATTAGGGAAGTGCAAAATGATATATGTAACATCTCATCTCCTGTCGCAGACAGAACGTACTGGAGACTTCATTTAGACATGCTAGGATTTCATATTAGTCAAGTATATAATATATATCCATTCACACATTTTATGGAAAAATATTATTCTCATATTAACAATACTTATAAATGCAGAACATCTGGCAGTATATAAATACATTTATATTTAGGTAAATTCCAGTGGAGCTAATCGCTGCTCAGATCCAGTTATAATTGTTGAGTCATCACGTTCTTGTCAGTCTGAAGGCCACGTCTTGTGGGGGCTGGGGGGGCTCCTTGGCTGAGTCTTTGGACTTCCCTTGAAGAAAGAAGAGAAGAGTTGACATAGAATCTGTGTGTGTGTTTTTATAAATACGCCTTATTGTTATACACTTATTGTTACTTTATGTTTTCTTTATTTCCATTACATTTTGAAGGATCAGTAAATTCAACAAAATATTAAAAAGATCACCTATTATGTTATATTATATTATTTTTTGCCTATTCAATTAAAAATACATATTATGTACTAACATACTTTTCTGATTAAATTCATGGATATAGTTTGTAATGGAATCAAAATAACCTTTCACAAAAACTCAACAGCAGATGCTTTATTCCACCGATAGGGGGCAGCAGAGCACCTTTAATCATTGCTGCCCACACCCTTTGTAAAGCTTGCTGTGTAGAACTGATCCTGCTTACAAATGGCACCACTCATCTTGTAGTTATGTTGTGTTTGGCATATTAAAGAAGTTTAAGTGCAAAACTGAACACAGCCATTTACAAAACAAACTCCAAATGTTGATAATTGTTCTAAACATAACAAACTGAGCCAGGGGGGTCTGATCAAAGACAGCCTACATTTTGGAACTTAACTTTAATCACCGTTTCACTTTCAATATGTCTTTAGTACACATTTCCATTAAAATTTCTAGTGCAACATAAAATGAGTAATGCGATATTTCATCCAAACATGCAGTCATGTAACCCCATCTCCATGGAGGAGAGGGAGGAGGAGGAGGAGGTGGTGGCTGGGAGAATGAACTCACCACAGCAGTCTGGCTCTTAGCATAGTTCATATGGGCGTAAAGCAGCACAGCTGTGTCATTGTGAGACGCCTCCAGTGCAATAGACAGAGCATTGCTGCCATCCTGCAGACAGAGAAGAGGGGAAGAAATGGTAAAAGTTGATTGACTATAAACAGTTCTAGTTTGAACAAAGACAAGGATGAGTTCTTCTAAAATGAAACACATCCTTTTCAGCATGGCCTTTTTATTCCACATAGTCTGTATGCAGTGCCTTAATGTCCCCATTGGGAAAACTTCAGGCTGAAACCATGAAAACACAAGTAGGAACTGATTCACTTCATATAAAAGTGTGCAACACAACATGAAACAAACTCACCCCCTTACTTCAAAGAATCCATCAGAGTAAGCTCTTAAGGCTCACCGATAGCATTGTATATTTATTTGTGCCATTTCTTACAGTCATGGTTTCATCAGGTTGTTCTGTGTGTTCTGTGGTCAGGGGATGTGGGGTTTTTTCCTAATGGGGGGGCTTTTCCTTTTTCCCCCACATCCACCTTTGGGTCCAGCTGTGCTGAACTGAAACACAATCCATGAGCTGCACAGAAATGCCGACCGATTCTGGCACAGATGTGAAAACAAAAATATCTGTCTGCCTAGCGTCTCCTCAAGCGTTCAGAATAAATCTCTGGGAAATCACTTTAAGACATGCAACTGTGCGGATTAAAAAAAAACTAAGTGATGCAATGTGAAAAGGTTTATTCCAGGGTAGGTTAAATTGTTCCTGAGGGTTTTACAATTTGAATATGGATGACCAAAATGTCTGGACCCCTCAGTGACTACATCCCAAAAGAGGCTTTCTTTTATGATGTTAACAGTTACTGTTGACTTGTGCATCGGTTATGCCGTCAACTTGGTCAGGAGCCTGCAGTGCATTGTGTCTGAAATCTGCAAGCCTACTGCTGTGAATAGAGGGGTTGTGGCTTTCTAATTCCTTCCCTTGGGGCTTGCAAGTATCCCAGTGAGTGTTTCCCGTAGACAGCACCAATGTTAGTCGAAGGCAGATGAAACTAATCTAATTGTGGCTCTTCAGCTCTCAGCCTTTCTTGCTAATGAAAAAAAACACGACAGAATAGACAGAGAAAAAGAGGTGACCTGGAAAGGAAACTGCGTGAAAGCCATTTCCTGTGAGGAGCTATTTCCTGAGCACAGACTAAGCTGAATCCCAGACAAGGAAGTGTTCAGCAGTTTGGTTCATCTGTCAAACTCAGGTTGGGTTAGAGCAAGTTTTTGTCATTACATTGGATGTATGGCTAAAACACAGAAGCCTTACATTGTCAACAATAGATATGTCACAACCGGGCTGTTCCAGGAGCAGTTTGACAATCTCAGCTCGGCCGTGTTCACTAGCGCACATCAGAGCCGTGGATCCCTCGTCATCTTGCACGTTGACGTCAGCGCCGCACTCCAGCAGCGCCCTCACCATCTCCTGACGACCGTGGCTCACAGCCAGCATCAATGCCGTCTGACCCGCCTGCAAAGATAAAGAATTATATTACATTTCTCCCTTTGAAAGCTCGTCATTTCAAGTGATGAAAAAATTGAGTTATATCCTGAGAAGTATGAAAAAGCTCATACTGATCGCTTTTCCCCCTGAACATCAACATTAACAATCATCAACTTTATCATCGACTTTAAATCAAGATTAATGACAAGAGATTAAACATTTTTTCAGCTCCTTCGTCAAAGGTTTGTCTGGATAACTTAGGTGAGCAAGCTGAGACTGTGTTAGATGAAACTTTAAACTTAATGGTAAAATATTTTCTTGAATTACATCAAAGTGTAGATATTGCATTGATGGAGGGCTGAGATCAAATCACACCGCCGGAGGAGCTCTGACCAATCATAATCTGGTGTGATGACATTTCAGTCACATGTCCTACACTCGCGTTTACAGTCGTCGATTTAGGTTGGCAGAGAAAACTACACCTTCTACGTGGTCTTAAATACGACATGGAGATGAAGAAAACATTCCTGAGAGTGGTGTAGGTTTAGATGATGCATTGTTCCAAAAACAGAAGTTAGGTCGTATAAAAGGTTACTTCTAAAAACACATTGCATACCTCGTGTAGTTACCCGCAGCAACAATAACAAGCGGCAGTAAATGAATTTATAGCCAGTGATGCTATAAAGTCAGAGTCCTATGACTTGGCAGTGTGAGAGTCTGTCAGGCGCCATGTCTAAATACATAATACTACACAACCTCACAGACGTGAAAAGATAAGATGGCTCTAAAGAAGGTATTTCCTTAACCCAATCTAATAAATGCCTGATCATTCATCTGCCCCTGAGCGTAGAATTTCAGAGTTTTCAGACCTTCCCTACTTCCTCCTTTCTTTACCACCTCTAAAACTAACACTAGGAATCAAGTCGACATTCTTTCTTCTGCTTTGACTAATCTTAAAAGATTGTCAACATCTTGGAGTGTTTGACTTCCAAACACACACACACACACACACACACACACACACACACACACACACTAGCAGGCAAAAATAAAAGCATAGTTCAGAAAGAAAATCCAAGAAAATTAACAGATCAAATAAATGACTCATTCACCTCATTAACAACTTTTCTAATTTGGCTGTTGTGTGTAGAATTAGTCCTTTGTTTGTTTTTATGTCGCATTTTCCCACTATAAAAGTTTAAGGAGTCCCAATCCCACTTAATCCATTGAACGATATCAGCTGATCCAGGATGGGCTCATTAGTGATAAACTGTTTTTGGCTGTTGAGCTTAAAGTTTCACAGAGGCTCTTTGTTTCTATTTTGGATTGACTTCACGTGAGAAATTTGTCTTTGTACATCAATTACATCATCAGCTGACACTGAGCATGACAGCAGTCTGTCTCCTGCTGTTGGTGGGGTGAACAGCCCAAAAACTGAAGGATTTCACCTCAACAAAGAGCTACGGACTACATTTTCATTTCTTTCCCTCACCTAATCCTGAACAGAGCGGCTTCACAGTGGAGGATTAGGAAACAAAATGGATGCAGACAGCAGTAGCTCTTCCTCCCAGTCTTCCAAAAAAAACAAGATCCATCCACAACAACAACAACAGAGGCTTATAGTGTTCTGGCCATTCTCAACACAAAGAATAACCTTCTCATTCCCCCTCGTGATAAAATAGTGAAGCGTTGGCCTTGGACTTGCTCACAATCACATAACCTCTGAAGATGTAAATAAACTGTATTTGCTTATTTTCACACTTAACATGGGAAGATTCTCTCCAAATCTACTGTTGAAAATGATACATGATCAAATTATTGTACAAGCAAAGCTGGCTTGCATGTTAAAACCAGAATGCACTCACACACGGCTGTATTTTTATTTTCTTGACAAACAACATGCATTCCTAAAATTACATGCAAATGACAGGAATGACCACAGTAAAAAAAAAAAAAATTCCTGTGGGAACTTGGTGGGAGACATAGAAAGTCTTAACAAGCAGTACCTCAGGAGTAAACAAGGCACCAGTGCTGCGTGGGGTACCAGAGCTCTGTCAGCTGTAAAACTGATTCAGACTTGCCTGGCTGGCCTTTGCATTGACATTGCCCTGACCGAAGAGCGTCTTGACCACCTCCATGTCCTCCTCCTCCTCTTTTACAGTAGAGAGGGCAGCAAGCATGATGGCCGTGTAGCCTGCCTTGTTCTGCTTGTCCACACTGCACACTCCTGCAGGGAAAACATTTTACTGTTGTTTGTTTATGCAAACAAATAGATGTGTGATGCGTCCCAGAACGATGTTCACTTGTTTACTGTAAATATTGAGCTTGTCACATACCCACAATGAACCACATCCACTACAGTTGGATACAGGAGAATGTTGAAAGAAAATTGAGGGCCGGCCTTGGGTTCAGGACCAGAGGGTCGCCGGCTCAAGGCCCATGTGGACCACCACTCTACCTCTCATCTGCATGCTTACAGGTCCCGTGTTTGTGTGTGTATACACATATATATATATATATGCATATGCATATGACTAACAGATTTCACTAACACTAGAGTGGACTAATAATTTCCCTACAGGGATCATTAAAGTTAATTTCATGTTATTACATTTCTTTTCGATTAAACGGCAAAAGAGAACATTATATATTTTTCTTTTATTTCACTTGAAAAAAAAAGTAATTATTTTGCTTGGGTAGAAACAAGCAAAATAAAAAAAATTAAACTTGCGTTAATTCTTTGAATACTGACCCGTGTCCAGCAGCAATGCAACCACACCAAAGTTGGAGTGAGAGACGCTGTAGTGAAGCGCTGTGTTGCCATTGCCATCTGTCATGTTGACGACGTGCTTCTGCAGCATCGGTGACACCTCAGAGAACGCCATCAGGTAGTCTGACACCCGTGACGGCTGAGCCATCTTAGCACTAGAGATGCGGAACCACTCCAGTTGGACTATGTGGGTGCTAGAGAGCTAAGGGTAAGGATGGGAAGTCATTGCTATTAGGTTTACATTCTTATTAAGGAAATAACATAGGATGCTAATGCTAATTTCAAATCCGATACAGTTTAAAGGATGTCGTAGGTGTTGACAAACCCTAAACATTAGCATACAGTTCCACATCTTGAGGTAAATGTATGTTTTGGACTCTTACACTAGATAGAAGTGGAAGCATCACATGTGTAAGTCAGTGATATAGAAGCATGCAGGAACGCACCACTTCCTTACTCTTCAGTGTTTTAATGTCATCATTCAGGTGGTTCTTCAGGATAAGACAAGCTTCACGCATTTTTGAGCTCAGTTCAAACCTGTAATAAAATAATTTATTATACCATAGTCGATGAGCGCCTGAAATGGCAATAATAAATAATCATATTGTATAACAGCGTACTTCTCTTTCACAACATCAGAGGAATAATTTGTAACTTTCAGGATTTCCTCATCAGTGTCACTTTCATCCAGGTTGATGTTTCTCTCCTCCTCTGATGTTTCTTCGTCAAGAGCTGCCTCATCTTCCTCTGTGCTGTCCAAACATTCACCTTCTCCACTCTCAGCAGAAGAACTAACATCTACCTCTTCATCCTCCCCCTCCTCCTCCTCTTCTTCATCACTGGATGTAGATTCATACCTAAGAGAAACAAATATTTAGTACAATTCTACACAACATTGATGGCTTGATTTTAAAACACTGCAGTTGTTTCTTGCCAATGTTGTGACCTGATCAAAGTATTATTTCTAATCTAAAACAGCCTGCTGCTTTTAATTTACAGTAAAACTATATTAACAGGAAAAGTTGTGTTTCATGTTACCCACCCTCCATTTAGAATGCCAACAAACTGCAGGCTCTTCTTTCCAATGGTGCGATTCTCACTGGAGTTACTCCCATCCTTCCTTTTCATGATTGATTTCAGCATGCCTATTCCCATAAGAGGAGCAGTTGAATCAACAAATGGTTCAAACAAAGAACACCAGACAGAGAAATTTATACCTCACACGAGATGATATTATCATCCATTTAGGATTTTAAAAGGGGATTGTGCAACCCCATTTAAAATCCTAAATTAGGTCTTTTTTTATGAAGTCCTGATTGTGGATTTGAACAGAGTCTAAATTTAGGATTATTTTTGCTCTCTATCAGGTCTCCCAGAATGCAGTTTCAACAATTGGTTTGCTTTGTTTGAGTGTATTTGATGTATTTTGTGAAGACCCTTCATATAACTTCCTTAAAGGGACAGGAAACGCATTGTAAAGTAATATATATTTTGTTTATCATTATGAAAAAATAAAAACATTTCCTGATGTCAGGCATCATCACTGGTGTCAGGACACCTTAAAATCTGAGCTGCAGCAGCACCATCACGTGGGGTCATAGGTCATCAACGACGCCCGTCGCCTCATCAGTCAGGACAGCCATTACAGCACAATACGATCAATGAAGTGATACATCTGATAAAATCATCGTTACCTGTGAAGTGAATGGATGTTCCAACACCACAGGAGTTAGACACAAAGATATGAACCTACCTTTCTTCAAAATACCTTCTGGAAAGATTGGAGAGCAATGGAAAGCAAGGATAAACAGGGTCAAAATGACCAAAGTTCCAAGAATCTGCCATGAGCACTTCACCCCAGATGATTTTGAAAGAGATTTGAAGATATGATAATTTTCGGAAAACCCGTAGTATTTATTCAGAATTCCCAAGGTTTAAAGTAAAAGTAATCAATATCAAAAGTGATAGACAGGTCAATTGATTAGGTTTGTTTCACCCGGGGCTTGTTACTAATTTGCAAAAATTATCTCAGATTTTAGTTATCTCCTTAATTGGTATCAAATAGGGGTATAGTTTGCAGTTATAACATCGGGTCGGAATTGTAGGGGATAATTACACGCCCAGCTGGGTTCAAGGGGAACTCCTCTTCCGAATATGATGATGATGACATGATTTGAGATGATTTCATGATTAATGTGATAATGTTGGCTTGTTATGTTGTCGCTTACTGTATATTTACCGGTATATAATGGCACTGATATGGAATCACCCCAATGTCTACGACTGCGTCACTTCCGCTGTCATGGAGCGCTTCGTAACTTACGATATATTTTGTTTGGCCATGGTCCCCATTGATCATAAAAAATAATAATGCCACCAAAACGTTTGTTTATTTCTGTACTTTCAATACTACCCCAGGTTCATTTTGACTTTCCTGTTCCTTTAATGAAGTCAGTTAGGGCAGAAAACAAATACTTCACCAGTTCTCACCTGTATTGCTGCCAGGTGCAGACTTCTCTTCTTTGTCGTTTTCTTTTTTATTGGCCTTACTGACCATTTCTTCTTCTGGTGAGATACTGTATTCTGCTATAGTCAGTTGTCTCTTCTTTGGCACTTTCTGCTCTTCCATCTTTTCTTCAAACAAGTCCTCCCATTGGCACCCAGTGCTGACCACTGCAATAGGTGCTGTTTCCACTAAAGCATCAGTCTGGCTGCCTTGGTCATTATGATCTGGTGTTAAACTCTCACCTACACATGCATCACTCACTTCAGGACAACACAGAACTTCAGTATGCTTTAACATGGGACTTAGTGTCTCTACCTCGGCATGTCTTGTGTCTGGTTTGACAAGAACCCCTTTTTCAATAGTGACTTTGGAGGTTTTCTCCTCCATCTCAGCTTTAAGGATCACTAGGTCTTTGTCAGACATACTCAACCGGTCTTCTAAAGCCACAATGGACTCCTGCTGGAATTTAATGGTGTCCTGTAAGGTGTCAATCTCCCTTTGAGCCTCGGTCGTCAGCCCAAGCAGTGACTCCATAACCCAAACCTCAGCCTCTTTTGTCTCCACTTTGGTCTGTATTCCCTCCTCGTGAACCAAAGGTGGCTCTGTTCTAGTGCCTTTGTCACAAACATTGACCCTGGTTCCCTCAGAAGCATCTTTCACACCTTGGCTGTAGTAGAAAACCACAGAGTCCATTGGGATGTTTGACCCAACAGCCACTGATTTCGTCTGAACAGCAGACACTTTCTCTTGAGTCTTTTCTAAATTTTTGGATGAAGGTTCTGTAGAATTCTCTTCTTTCACTTGATACTTCTCATTGAGCACAACAGAATTCCCAAAGTCTTTACACTCAGGTGAGGATGGTGTAGTCAGCTGACTTTGGATACCCTTCTCAATGTGGAGGGTCCTCATGGTTTGGGTGGAAGACTCTGTGGATGGTTGCTTCTGTTGGGCCATCTCCATGGCTACTTTCTTCTCCTGCAGGGCCAACATTAACATGTCCTTCTCTTCACGAAGCTTAGCTAACTCTTTCTCAAGAGCAGGAACTCCCTTCACTCTTTCTTCCATCTCCTTCAACTGTCTCAAGGCGGTGGCCATTTGCTCTCTAACTGTTTGCAGCTGGCTGGGTGGGATTGGAGTCATGGCTGTGCCAGCAGCTGGAGTGCTCAGTCCAGAGGTCTGAGGACTGGGTTTAGTCAGCAAAGGCTGAGTGGACGGAGAGGTTAGGAGCTGTTTTGGGCAATCTGCGAGCTGGAAGCGTCCACCATTCTGGTGCTGTTGGGTTTGCTCCTGTTGTAGTCGCCGGCTGGTTTCCAAAAGAGTCCTCTCAACTCTGGGGTTTCGCTGGGGTGGAGGCGGCGGCACTTTGGCTCCGACACATAGAGGAGGAACGCTTAGGACAGTCACAGGGGAATGGCAAAGCCCTTCACAGGGTGCTGACCCGAGGCGATTGCGCGGTGGCGGCGGTGGAGGAACTCTGCCATCCTCACTAGCCGGGGAAGCCAGAGACTCAGTAGAAGTCCAGCCACTGGCACGTCCTCCAACGCTTGTACTCCTCTGGGACAGTTTGACCCCTCGACTAGGGCGCCGGGAGCTGACAGGTGCCCGACGAATATTGTGCCCACTTTCAATCTCTTCTACATATTTGAGGAAATCCAGATCCAGCTGGAACCCATACGGAGTCTGGACGGAGTATGACCCAGGCTGGTCAGCTTCTTCCTGACTGGAGTACATGAATGGAGAACCAAGATCTAGAGAGAAAAGGAAATATACCAGGATAATACAACAACACACAATTAGGGCACGTACAAAAGTTTTATTTTCTGTTTTTTGTTGTTGTGTTGTGTTATGTTATATATGATAAATAATTGTTAGTATTGTCCTTTTATTTATATTTTGTTGGTTAGTATGTACAACAAATATGCATCAGTAATGAGGAACTTATTTGTTCTAGTTCAGGGGTAAAGTATGAAAGTAGTAGTATAAAGTAGTATCTTTTGCAGTAGAAAGTATAAATGTCATAAACAATTTAAAATATTTTTTTTGCTGTGGTTAACAGTGACACCATCTGTACCCCTTAAACTTTGTTATCACACTGACAGAAAACAGAAATAAAGGGTAAATATGTTCATTTTAACACTCAAAAATAAATTCAGAGGTGGTGATAAAAGAAACAACAACATATTAATCCAGTTTCTTACCAGGCAGTTTGGGTTTCATTTGCACTGAATGAGTCATTTTTCAGGACTGGAACCTTTCAGCACACACACAGCTTCAAATCAACACCTGGCTAAAGAAAACACACAGAGAATGTGTCATGACTGCACAAAGACCAAGAGGAAGGAAGGAAATGAATGTCATTCCTAAAACACAGCACAGTCCTTTGGTCAAAGCATGGACACATCATCACATGAGGCTTCAAATGTTCGTCTAAAGACGGACAGAACTTTCTCATAACCTGAATTTATTTTGTCTTTAATTGAGCACATGTTCTGAAATATTATTTTTTGGGACTTAAAATTGCTGGATTGTTGTAGTCATAATTCAAACAGGACATGAAATGTTTATGGACATGATAAAGGAGATGTCTGTGGAGATTTTCAGTCGACCAGGTCATTCTAGATCTCTGTTGAATAAAGTCAACTGGGCTCGTCGGAAAACCTTCTTCGGAAGAAGAAGCAAAATGTCTTCAAGCTTTTCTGACAAGTCCAGTTGTATATTCAACACCGAAACGATGAAAAAGACATTCCCCTCCCACATCATGTCAGAATGTGTTTATCGACCTCAAAGATAACCGCTGGCTTCATCAATGATTATCGATTGATTGTTGAAACTTTTGGCTCTTCATTACCATCTTGTGGATGTATCACAGCCGACATAACTTATGGTTAAACGTCTTTGGGGGATGCAGGCATATAGAATATTTATTTATTTTATAGCAATGGAATACAGCATAGCTGATCATAATAAATGTATGAAAGTTAAAACCTAATTATGAATAAATTTATGCAACAGGTCAAAAGACATGTAATGAGTGAGGTTTACCTCTCTTGACCACTCAGTGAGTGATTCATGCAGCTGGAGTTCAGGATGGTTCCTTTTACCCTGATCCACAGAGCCTTGAGACACAAAGACAGACAATCAGAACTGGTGTAACTACAGTAGTACTATGGAGTACATTACCCATGAGGCACCGTAGGTGCGGGTACCTCCATACGTGAAATACACAGGGGCTCACTGAATGGCTTGCTAAATTTAAGAGTCATGCATTATGGTTAATCGTTTTAGCTCAAATAATCCCAAAATGTTCTGTAATAATTTCTGCGCGAGGTCTACGTTAATCAAAGCCTATCCAGATAAACAAGCTCATCTTGGCGACGCACAAATCGGCATTAATGGTGTGTGAGCACACTGCTGTGTTTGAGGATTAACAAGGAAAATTACTGGGATTGACGACTGCGTGAGTCATAAAACAGATATAAATCTGCTCTCATGCAAATCTTTGTTTTCTCTTTGATACAACGAAAGAATGAAATATGAAAATACGATAAGTCGTACATCACATGCACACATACACTACGCCTCGTGTGTGTGCAGTTATTCAATTTGTTTGAAACCGATACAGTTTTGTAGGTTCACATCCACATACATAAAAACAGACAGATGTATTTTCCAGCAGCCTGGGGCACATTCCTGACGCATGCTGTTGCAACATGCAGACCGTCCTTATAGCTGACTAACTACTGATAACCTATAAACACACACACACACACACACACACACACACACACACACACACACACACACATCTGTCAACTCAGACAGCAGTAGACCTTTCATTGTTAAAGCAAGGACTATTCAGATAAATAGAATAATCATCCACATCTGGTTGACTGGGGACAATGTATGAATGAAATGAAACTATGCAGTGGAAGAAAATAAATAGTGTTGCCGATAAGAAGACATTGAACAGAAATGTCCTTATCAGCTCTGTTTCTCCTCAGTGCTTCTGTCAGCTTCAGGCCATGGTAACCATAATCCCGAGCACCCGAGACAATTGCTCACAAGTTTCACAAACGTTAAAAGGATTTTCAAGGATGTGACCTCATCTTGTTGGTTCACGTTGATCCCAATCAGAAAGGTAGTCCACAGTATTTAAGGGTCAAACACAACCTAACCAAACAGCAGAAATGGATCCCATCATTCAAAATGTATTGGAAAATGTTTGCGACTTATTGGGCATCGGTTCGTGTAATGCTTGCTTATTGTCTGTCCTATTCTGTGATGAGTAGGTTGGATTATAAACTTACTCTATTTTTTAAAAAGTCCTTTGTTTTCCTGAATAATGACTCAGAATCAGATGAACCACAATGGTGTTCTAAGAACAATTCCAACGAGCTCCGACCTGGTTTTTCTCACTGTCAACAAAATATGTGACTTTCAATGTAAAACAAAGAACATGTACATTTAAGGAAAATTTCAAGGTGACATCACAAATGAGCTTAAGACACAAACACGTCCTGTAGGCACTATGGAATTCATATTTTAAAAGATATGATAAAATAACATCAGGTTAAACTGTTACATTGCTCCATCCACAATGGCCTACACACAACGGGATAAACCATTTAAAAAGAGATGTGTAAAAGACCACCACAGGCATTTTCCTACCATCATCAAATGGTAAGAATTATCCAGAACTGAATGTCAGGATGCTTTGAAACATTACCCTTCTCTCTTTCTGCTGTACTTCAACTCCATGCATCTGTTATTTCTTCCATTCTCTTCTCCTGACGTGACGTTCGTCACTATCTATGCCTTTTTCTTTTCTTTCATCGATTTATTTCATTCACACTTAATATCTTAGCCAGCTGCCACCACCATGACAGGACGCCCGATACATGGAAGACCATGGATGGATGCATGACTGGATGGATAGAATGATGGATGGATTGCCAGACACTTCAAATCTTATTTCTTCTCTCTTTGTTTTTCCTCTTTCACCGCCTCCTTTCTTCTATACTCTCCTCACATGACTCATTTCTCCTTTCACCCACCACAAACACACACCCCCCCAGCTCCTCTCAAGTGTTACTGTTCTTCTCTCTGATTTGTTGACAGACAGCAAATTACAGAGAAGCTGCATTCCTTCTCTCAACAGCTCCAGTCCTGACCAGCTGAGAGCCACGCTGTCAAGTCACACACACACACACACACACACACACACACACACACACACACACACACACACACACACACACACACACACACACACACACACATGCCACTAACTCCCATTGGCCATAATTACACATTGGACAACCCAAAAAACAAAACTGCAAAAATTCCCTAAACACACACACACATGTGGTGTCACATAAACAGTACTAGAAATGCAGTGCAAAGTTGTGAACTCCGCATAAACACAAACATACACACACACACACACACACACACACACACACACACACACACACACACACACACACACACACAAACACACAAAGGTGATGTTCACAGCTATTATTTCCAGCGAACACATTGCGGTCATTCCTTTGCTCGTAAACATATAACACGGTAAACTGTGCCACATCAGCATTTTCATTGGCTGCAAACCCCGCAGATTCAGGTTAACACAACACTCAATCACAACTGCAGCAGCGCTCTGAGAGACAAGGTCATAAATTCAAGCACGAAGCTAAGATGAAAACAACACTTAGTGTAGTTTGTTCTATGGGACTCATCTGTTTCCACTGGTTTAAGGATGATTTTCTTTGCACACATTTTCAAGAGGTTTCCTGGAAAGGCTGACATACCATTTACAGAGAAACCAGTGATTAAGTCTGAAGCCTTTTAAGTGTTTTAATTAGAGCACAGTAAGGCAGCGAAATAGGCAGAGATGGGAAAATATTAGAGCAGAGAAAAAATATAGAAAATAAAATGTACAAAAGGGTCTTTCAGTTATGTTTCCATTTTCATACAAAATGAAACTGACATCATTGTGAATCTACGAACCTTTACCTTTTAGTTTGCCTTGAGAGGACAAGTTGGAAAAATGACAAAAATCTGTGAGCAAAATTACATAAAAATTGCCAAAAAATTCACCTGAAAATGTAAAAATAAGCAAAAGAAAAAAACGATTATGGGATGCACACCATCACAGTCCCTGGAAAGCATGTGTGAAACTTCACTGACTTCTATCCAAAAGTAGGGAGATGTGGGTTGACAACATCCTGTTACAGATGGTACATAGATGTATGAGTATGAGTATCTATGAGTACTATTGCATAAAATTTTAAAATGTCACTACTTCAGCATGTGCTTGATGTGAACGCACACTAGTTTTCCTAATCCCTCTCTTACATGTGTACGATGCTTTAGCCAAGTATTAAAACACTGAACGGTTGCTGAGTAATATCCTGGACAAAAAACTGCAGACAGAGAGCGATTTCAAGTTTTATTACCCTCCACTGTATACCAGGGGGAAAAAATCACCTGAGATTTAATAAAGTAGAATTAAGGTGGAGGTCTAAATATAGACCAGCCAAAGCAACTTTAGTAATAGGAGGATCAGAGGTTCAGAAGCTGGAGCCAAAAACCAAAGAAGCAGCTGGTTTTAAACTGAAAACAAAACAGTGATTTGTTTGTGTCAGCTGACATTTAGTGAATATGGTGGATCGAATTCAGGAATGAAACACACTTTTCTATATATGACTGAGACAGACTAGTACTTCAATGACAAACACAGAACAATCCATTGATTTTTCACTCCCTTTGGTTCAACAGGAACACATGACGAGTGGAGAGTTTACCACGCCGTCACAGAGCTGACACTCTGGATGTTTTAATTACACAGGAGAGGACATTGGGTTGTCCTGTTCTCTTTATGGAGGAGGAAATGTTGACCTCGCCATGTTTTTCAAACAGTGACCTCATCCCCACACCACCCTTTCCCCCCCAAGAAGAGAAGCCAGAAACTCGATTGGACGGACGAGGCAGGGGAGTGAAACACATCCTCTCTCAGCGACAGCAACTCAGTCTGTGACATCCATTTAGGAATGTGAGCAAACACATAAACATTTATACAAACATACAACACACACCACACCCATAGGTGTTCTATACTCATTAGATCAGACTTTCAGTCTCTTGTAATCACAGCTGAAACACTTCATGAGTAGAATGCAGTCATCTTTATGAGAGACAATTTTAATAAAGACATGGTATAAAAAAATGATAATTGCAAAAATATTCAGGTACAACAAGCAATGCTTAGACTCCTCTCAAATTAAACTGAAAGCAAACAAATAACAGGAAAATAAATTATAGTCAATGATAATAATTAGAATAAGTGCTAGTTGCACCTAGGAGCATGTTGATGGTTGTAACTGTCTCAATACTTAATTGAACTGTAAAGCCTTGTAAAGTCTATTAAGAAATTTAAGCTCACTTCTAGGTACGTTTAGTAACAAAATCAAAAATGAACTTTGAACCGTTTTCTTTTGTGCTTTCTTATTCCAGCTTTCATCCGTCAATCTTCAACCTAAAACCGACGGCTGATCCTGACCTAATCTCTTGTATAAGTGAGAAGATTCCTTTCACGTCTTTGTGAAGAATTTTAAGCCCAATATTGACAGAAACACACATACACACACACACACATATACACACACATACACACAGTCTCTGCTGTCGCAATGTCCTGAAGGGAAGCCCAATGCCCCTTCAATAAATCCCTCCCTGAAATAAACACTCAGGCATACAAACACACTCTACACACACCCCTTCATCCCCCTGTAGGGGACCTTCCATTGTCTCTCAATAGGAACTGGAAGGAGGTGGGGGGTGGGGGGGTTCTGCCAGGAAACCCATCGACCATCCAGAAAGATGCTTCCTGGAGCAGCAGGAAAGCGCTGGACAGAAGACAAGCAGAAACATAGAGCTGAGCAAACATAGCCAATGCGACACACACAAACACACACACACACACACACACACACACACACACACACACACACACACACACCAATATCACTCTAAAATAACGTGTTATCAATTTTGGCTAAGGACCTAAGCAACAATCTGTCACCTCTACATACAGGATTCTGCCGTCAGAGGCCACATCCCACCTCAACATAAATCACAAACTTACGTCTTGTGTGTGGTGCTGTTTCCACAGCAAAAAAATGTTTTAAATCACACTCAGGACTTCAAACATCACCAGCATCCTGCCTCCCCTCCCTCTTCCTTCCAGATCCTCCAGCAAACACAATCAGCTGCATTCAGCCTCCACAATACGGCATTATGCCTCTTCGGTGGCAAGGCTGTTTTTGACATGTTTTGTGAGGCGTCGTTGTTTCCTTCACATCAGCCCCCCACAAATGTCACAAAGTGAATTCAATAAAGTTGATGGGGAAGTCCGATGCATGAATAACGAGAGTCTGGCATCAGGACGCACAAGGCTCCTACAGTTGATTTGAAGATGCTGAGAAGCAGCTACTCAGATTAAAAGCCTGACAGAAAGTTTCTCATGAAGGATAAAAGGAGGCCCCTGGGAATGGATGCCAACATTCAGAGATAACTTTAAGGGAATATTTTAACCACACTTTGTACCTCTGTCTCTGTCAGATCATTTCAGCCTGTGCTTTTCAAGTAGTTTAAGATTAAAAATTTCCTTTTTTTTCCAACCTCAGATAAGGAGGTGAAATGATCAGTTTGGTGTGTGTTTGTTAGCAGGATCCTTCCTGAACTACTGGATGGATCTGTTTAACTCTGTGTGGGTCCATGAGTTTTCATTAACTTCTATTAATTTAGCATGAATTCAAAAATCTTTTGGGCTTGGACTCTTCGGGGAGACTTTTACTGATGGTCATCAGCGGCAGAAAGACGAAGATGAGATGCTAATGGTGGTGGTGGTGGCTGATGACTGTGTTAAAACCAATGAAGCTGATAAATGAACTGGGTGAATCTGCCTGGATAGTGATGGGGAGAGGAGTATGAAACGATAATGAGATGAATGTGTGTTTCTGTGCTAATGGAAAACCCAACAGATAATTAAGACGGAGTCTGCAGAGTGATGTTCCTGAGCCTATTGCAGAAGAAATAAACTGTGGCCAGTGCAAATGACTGTAACCTATCTGACTCAAAACGTTATATGCAGTTGTGCATGAAAATTGATCAAAGACAGGCATTCAGGGAGGGAACAGCTGATTTGATTTTCCTCGCTAAGCAGAGCATGTCGAGTCTCCTACTCTGTAACATCTGTCTTCCCCGTAAAAAAAGTTATGAATGGAGCCTAGGAGCAAATTTTCACAGTGAACGACTTTAATACAGGTGTTAAGATAAATACATATAAATACCCCGGCCCGGTGGAGGCTTCCCATCTCTGGATGCTCCTGTGTTGAATTTGATCATTGTAGTTCACTCAGTCTGACAATGTGCACCTATTTCCTCTTCAGAGATTGTTTGACTTGGCCGGTCATTGGTGACATATGAGTCTTGATGGGTCATTTAAGATTCACAACTATTGTGTTACTTCTATTATGAGTGCTGCTCTAAATGGTCAGAAGAGATGCCAGAGCTGTTCTGGAAACAGGCCTTGATCCACAAAGCAGATAATTCTCACAAATAATGCAGTAACTGTGGAAAACCCCTTGAAAGGCCAATCCAAGGCAGGATGACGGGTGCCATAGACAGTTGGGCTTTTTTTCTTGCCCAGTAGAAATTGAAACATGAACAACTGAACCAAAGACCTGACTGGACATGAATAGATTCTTGAAATAGCAGAGTTATTTGTTTTAGTCTGGAAACAAGTATGTTTCCAATATAAAAAAGCCTCTCAAATGGCGTACAATTTGTATCCGAGCTGCGGACACATCCAGTCAGCTGGGACCGTGGCTGTCCGATGCCTGATGGCTGTGCAGCCCCACCCTGAAACAAAGCAGGCCTTATAAATGGAGTTTTTGCCAGTTAGCTGGTTTCCAGCTCTAAAGTCACGTTGCCTCTTGGAAAATACAAACACACCTTGTTTTCTCTCTGGGGTGAAACACAAACTCTCAAGGCCGGTTTCCCAGGAGGAATTCCAGGAGCCTTTTTCTCTCTATCAACTGTTCTGTTTTGAAGCTTTTCAGTTATCACTTAAGTTATATAAGGTCCATCTGTATCTAAATGAATGTGACCCAGTTCAGTCTACACAACAGTAGTCTCCAGGTGTTTGATTCTCATAACTACAAAACAAGACCAGATGTCAACCAATGTTTCTTACCCAAAAAACAACTCAAATATGTGCCGAGTATCATGTTTTTCCCATCACTGGTGGAAATTATACCAGTTAAGCAGCTCTTTGATGGAGTTGCTTTGGGTAATGACAAGGCACTGGATGTACGTGGGTCTTTGAAATGCCTCCCCAACCTCCTGAGAACACACCTTCATCACCATGCCTATGGAAAATATAGATTTGTGGGCTCTAATTCAGATCCCATCGTGTACTGATTTGGTTGGCTTCTCAGGTTTGGGCCATGTAATCACACTGATTGGTGGTTTGTGAGGTATTTGAACATATCAATGTTGAAACTATCTGCAGGGTGACTGCATCCTTAAAGTTCTCCTTTGCTGTCTTGTCTGTGCCCCTTAAAGATTATATGATTATTATATTAGTGGAATTTGCTATTGCTAAATCCTTTGGAACCGACAGCTTCATTGATGACAATTTACTAACGCTTTCTTTTTGAGGTTTCATAACAAAATATAAAACGCATTTTGACTGTATTCTCTAAAATGGGACAAAGTAAATGGAAACAATCCCCCCCTATGACTATCAGAAGTTGGACATGTAAAAACAGCAGATGGCGCTAATGTCACAATTAGATTTTAAAAGAAATAGAAAAAAAGGGCACAACAAGATGTTGTCTTTCAATGCGTTAAAGGTTTGCTAAACATCGGAAACACAATATAAATACTTATCATGTACTTTTCGGAGAGATTTATGCACTGATACCTTCTCCTATAGCCAGTGTGCAAATCCTTATGAACATCATGATTTACTTGTCATGTTGCACTCCTTTTCTTCAATGCACCAACTTTTCCACGTCCTCCTTTGGGGGTTTTTTTTTGGGGTTGTTTGATTATTCTAAATTCTCTTTTCCCAGTCAATTTATTTTTATACACAGAAGAACTCGGATAGAACCTGCCAACAGATGAGTTATTACCATAACAACCACATTTAGTAACATCAGGGAACTTCTGGAGAAATACGGCGGAGTATCTAGACCAAAATATGTTCACTAATAATTAATTACTGATTAATAAATACCTTAGAAGTGAACTCCAATTGTTGACTTTGTCATTTCAGACTTTACTTTGTGTATCTGAAGGCAACACATACTCATACCAAGAGTAGTAAATAGTTTATGAACTTATTAATAGCATTATTAGTAACTGCTAATTGTCATTTTATTTATATTTATGAAGCTCTTTCCTATAAATACTTTAAAGTTCAAAAAAATTGTTTGTATACCTAAAACCAAACACGCAAAATAAGACCAACAAGATGAAAATGGAAAAGAACAATGAATTAGGTAAAATAATTTCAAAAAAGACTGAAGAAAAGTGATCAAATAGAAATAAGTGTTTTCACTCTGTGTGTCTGCAGTGAGAACTGAAATTGGCAGTGATGAAACTTTTTCACATGAGGTGCTTTTTCCAATGGCATTTCAGTGCTAACAGAAAACTTGTTCCATTATGAGCCCATGAACACATGCTCCCTGTGCCACAACTAGTTTAGAGTTTAAGGCCTCAGAGACATTTGCAAAATTCTAAAGCTGAAACATTTAGATCGAATATGCATCAGAAGATTCAAATACGACTACAAACTCAAAGATCCCTCTCTTCCATGTCGCATAAAACATTCATTGTTTAACCAAAGACGAAAACAGTTCAGCAGTTTGTGGCATCTCTGTGACATGCAATGCTATCAAAAACTTTGAGGTTCGGTTACTCCAAAGTAAAAGCTGGCGAAAGCTGGTCTTAAAGATATTCTGAGTTTTACCATTTAGTGCACAGCAGTGCACCAGCCACAACATGCACACTGTGCATGAATGTGTGGATCCAGACCGCAAGTGTGCGCTTCTAGTTGCACGTCTTTGATGTTGTGGATTTTAAAAATTTACTTTCTGCTGTCATTAACCTAAATTAATCCACTGACAAATACAAGACCTTGAATATGAGATTTTACAATGGACCAATTCTGGGCAGGAGCTGCAGTAAAATGGGTCTAGTAACACTCGTGCAACAGGGCTGTTTTCAGTCTCACTGAGCTATAAAACCTGATGGAAAAAAGTTTTTACAAAACCTTGTAATTCAATACAAAAGAATCTGAAGTGCAATCAGTAGCTTCTTCACAGCACCCTCATGTTTTATTAACCTGACTTCTACTGCAAGCCGACCAAAGAGAACACAGGAAAATCTCTACAGGTGGTGACAACGGTAGTTAAAAAAATTGATATTCACAGTAAAAACAACAGCAGCAGAAACAATCAAGAAGAAACACAAAGACACAGAACATGTAGGAGAAGAAGTCACTGATAGACTGGAGACACATTAGCTATTCAGTCCAGACACACTTGTTCTTTTGGACTGGAAACTCAAAATATTATAGAAGAACAAGCCAAATATATTTTTGACTATAGTAACATGTCAGCCAAGTGCTGGTGAGCCTCTCTCTTTCCTCACTGCATCCAGTCCCGACAGTGAGTTACTCAGTCTCAACGCACTAAAATTAAAACTACTTGTAATAGAGCTAAAAATACAAAGGCATGCATTTTATCAAGCAGCCGCACTAACAAGGACAAACAGACCCAATTTAATTCAATTTTAATATCACAAAATTCTCATGGACCACAGTGTAAACAAGGCAAGCAGATTTGAATCAGAACCAAAGTTTATATGAACAAAAAATCAGGACAGGTATCAGTGTGGCGCTGACCTCCTCTGCACCTCCAACTAACCTTACAGAGTCTATTTTTGAGGCGATAGCAGCGCGTAAGTTAAACCCCAGGGTCCTGTTGCAGGACGTCACTTTCCCCCGGAGAGCACTTCAGAAAGCTGTTAAGAGATTAACACCCATTTAAAAAGATGATTCCACAAAGTTTCTCGTCCTCATCTCATCCTTAAATGGCAGCTTGTGATGTGGTTGTAAGACTGGGAAATATTTGGGAGGTTTTCTCTAACATTGTTATTTTTCAAAACAACATTACGAAACAGCCTTTGTCTAAAAAAGGCAAAATACAGATATAAGAAGACAGCAGCCGTTTAAAATGAGCATTGATTTCCTTTCCCAGGTCGTGGCATCCTGATGTTGTCCCAAATTATTTATTGTCTCCCTTCCTGTGATTATTCCTGAAACAGTCCCTGCTTTTCTCTGTTGGTATCATTTTACATGAACATTCTCATAAAGGCGAACTTGTTCTACCAAGTGCTCCAAACATTGACCTCTGAACTTTCCAATGTGCTGATACTGACTTTCGGTGACATTTTTGGTTTTTTTTGTTTAAAACCCTAAATGGCAGCAAAGATTTTAATTTTACAACTTTTTGTTAGTGGAAGTTAAAATTCCATGAACAAATTTTTGCATAACATTTAAAAGAAAGACTTTTTTTTAAATCAAACTGTAAGTAAGCTTTGCAGATATGATCTTTTTTTGTTTGTTTTTTTACCTCCCAAGGTAACCAAGGTTATAAAACATGCTTCATTGCTTCATTCAGGGTGCTGGACAGGGACTGTAAGTGAAAGAACATTTTCACCGACTGTGACAAACACAGAATTTCTTCTTGTAAATATCTGATGCATTACTCTATCACAAGCCAGCTTCACATAAATGCAGCTGAGGCTGATACACCCCATTTGCAGAAAAACAGGACTTCAGACCAGCTGCATTAACAGTTGTTAAAGCAATTGCTTTGTATAAATACTCCATGTTTCTCCATCACTGCTCCTGCAACAGAGGTAGAAACAGCACCAGCTATGCGTCTGTGTATGAATAATGATCCAGGGGCAACGGTACGGGACTGGGGTGTGACCTGTGACGACATAATACGTTCAACCCTAACACCAACCCTAAGTTGACCCACAGCTGGGTGATTTTAAAAGCAGCTGGTCATGGGAGAGAAGAAGAAAATCAGCTGAGTGTCTTCAAATTAAGGAGACAGCCGGAGGTCCCAGAGCTCCTGACCGTTAGAGCAGGACACAAAGTCATCCGCCAAGTATAATGAGACAAGTGAATAATTGTTTTAGTGATGTTATTTCCTGCTGAACACATGTAAAAACATCACGCTTGAATACTGATACTGCTGTGCTTCAAGCTTCTTTTTGCTTGCGTTAACATTCTGTTTAAAATCACACACTGATTTGTATTGAGTGATCATTAGTGCTACTAATGATCTTCCAATTGGAACACTGTTTATTACAAGTCTTTAACACCGTCAAAGGTTGGAAATTATTCTGTGATTCCCTGAATCACATTCCATTTGTTTGATTCATCCATCAATCACTGCTTTTTGATGTTGAACATTTCATTATTAATGAAATTAACGTTTTCTGCTCTCAAACATCTAGAAATACCAGGTTTTCTTTGCAGGCTATGTCCATTAGATGACACATGACCCTCAGCAAAGACACGTCAGCTGGGGTTTACCTCAATGTGACAGACCTAACATGTAAATACCCAACACCACAGACCAAAACACTGAGATAATGCAGTGGACATACAAAAAAAGTGCAGCTTGGGGAGGGGTTCAATGCTTCTCAACAACAGAGGAGGTCCCATAACAGTATGTGAGAGAAAAAGGTATTTTGTCTACTCTTCTAGCATCTGGAATGCTAACACTTTTTATTCTAGGAGCATTTTCCTAACAGGCTAGACGAAAGAGATACAGACTAAATTGAATTATGAGTCCAAACCACAAAGTAACGGAAAACAAATTAAGAAAAAGAGGAAAGGGTGTGCACAGATTTGCATTCTTTGAGGACTTTTAGAGTCAAGAAACAACAATCACAAATAAAAGTCAATATCTGAGTTTATTGATGACGAAAGTCATCTCACCTCTATTAGACCAAATAAGGATTAAAAAAAAAAAACATTAGTTAGGCTACGCCAAATAAAAATGTAACAATATTTTTCTAAATAGGATTTAACAATATGATTACCATTTAAAATTTCTAAGAGACAATTTCTAAGAGTCACATAGAAGATGACTGAAAAGAAATTCTGAATGAGTTAAAAATAAGAGCCCAATAAAAAATGTCAACATTAAGTTTTTCAACACTAGAAAACTTCAAAGTTAAAACCCATTAAAGCACTCCAAAAGTCCGGCAAAGTTTACAACTTCAACTTCCCTCCATCACAACACAACACAGTAATTACAGAAGTATGCGTGTGGAAGGACTTCATGAGCTTTTCCAATAGCTGTTAACGTGATCTGTGATCAATTCAAAACCACAACACTTCAGAACTGCTCCAATTTAACTCGAACGAAACTATAAATAGCTTTTCATTCGTGCAGATAATCAATGTGCATCCCGATCAGCGGGTTAATCGATGCCTCGGGCTGTTCCTTACCTTCTGGCGTCTCCGTCCAGTCACACTGAGGCTTGTCATGACTTTCCCAGAAGGTATGAGAAGTTTGGGAGAAGAAAAACAAAACAAAAACTCCCATCCTCTGACTCGAGAAAAGTGGAACACATTACAAAACCTGTTCCTGTTTTGATACCAAAATAAAATAGTCGACTAGGTTGCGACATTTGTGTTTTTACGATTGTTGACACTTGGTTAGTTTTGTGTTGAATATACTGTACATTATAAAGTCTGCTAAAATATGCGTTAACAGTTATGGTGCTTTTGTATTTGTATCTTCGTTTAGGAATGTAGACATTAAAAAATAAATTAATTATAAATTAGGCTTTATACCCATTAGTTGTGTTTGTATCCGAACAATAATGTATGCCATGATCATATTATAATTTACCAATCAGAATGAAATCCCGGTATATTAAAAATGATGTACATTAATTTGAAATTGTCTGTGTTATTTTAAGTCGAATTTGATAACAGTATATTCACAAAATTTATTAATCAAGGTCAAACTACGGACCCTTTCTTTCCGGCTTGTTTTTCAACGGATTTGATGCTTTGTTCTGAAGAACACTTCCTGTGTATCAGAACTCACATGGACAATTACAACAGTGATTACGGTTTTAGGGGGAAACAATGACAGACAGCCCGATCCTCCAATGAGGAGAGAGATGTTGAACTGTCTGGCTGACGACAGAGGGTCGTAGGTTCGTCCTTTTTTAGTTGTCAAAGTGATGCAATACTGTACGTATATAGATTCATGAACACCATGCAAACGTCGACCCACATCAATTTCAATAAATAATATGAAAGATGAAACACAAATATTTCAGCTCGTATGAGCCGTTTTATCCCATATATACCGGTGGTAATTTTTCCTAGAAACCTGTAATACCGACTTACTGGCAGGTGAGGGCGGTGTTGTCTCACGTTGAGCAGCTGCCAACTCCGCCTTCCTTCCTGCAGCCAAACATTGACCAGTGTACTGTCTTGTTAGGAAAGATCAGGGTTGCGATTGAAGGGGTTGTCCAAAAGGAATAAAATATTTGTTTTCTTCAATTCAAGATTTCAAACCACAATATAGAAAATTTCAATTGAAAGGACTGTATCATTAAATTTGATTGGCATTTGGATAAAGTGATCAGAAAAATACAAACACACAATTAAGATGTCTCATGGGTATAAAGAGATGATAATTACTCAAACTGATTGCCGTGTGATCCATGATCCCCAAGGTTTGATTCTTCACAAAATATCACAAAAGGTTTTGCATAGCCATCTAGGACCAAGTCAGGGTTGGGAAAAACTTGAAGCACATCTAGATTGCGGTGCAGATTGGATAATGTTTTTCACATTATGATATAGGGCCAATATCGTGACAACGAACAATAAGACAGACATAAACATACACGGTCAGCTTATTTCAACATGATATACATTACATATCTTGATTGCTGTGATATGTATTGGGCTAACAGAGAGAAGAGACCTGGCACTGCCACCAGATAATGATTCGTTTTAGCTTCTCTTTTTTTTTTCTTCACTTTTTGCATTTCAATAACTGATCACTTGAGATGATGAACACATGATTTCAGGTGGTAATAGGCCTCTAGGATCAAGGTATTACAGTGGTATTACCTAATTCAACATGAGGAATTTCTGCATGAAGCAACATCACCAACTTCAAAATATATTTTTTAGCTAATTTGAATTTAATAGGCTGTTCTTAACCTTACTGGCCAGATAAATGTGTGTGTGTTCATCACATAAATCATTGAATTATTTCATGACTCTCTGGTCCTGAGGTGTACAACTACTGTAAAATTTACATTTGTGAGGGATGACCTAAACGTGCTTGCAGTAAATGTAGAGTTTAAGTCAAAGTCAACAGATTAAGTTTCTCTTTCCTTTTGATGCTCTCACTTCGTCAGAATAAGGAAATGATTCTAACAATAACTATGTCACTGCTGTTGTGATGTTCAGCAGCAGCTAAACAAACATTTTATTCAGAGAATTTAGACTACATGTGCTTCACTTCATACATGATGTGTGATTTCCTTTCATTTTTCCCCTTTGAAGTTTTTCTTTTTAATATAAGACTTCTTTTAATGTTTAGCAATATTTTGATAGTAAGTTCGACCAGTACTGGGTGCAAAAGTTATTGACACTTCAAACATGTGTTAGGAAACTTTCAAAATGGTTCAAGGTCCAATTTCTATTTTTTCTCCAGCATTCATCCACGTGCCATTTCAATGACCACGTAGGGTTCTCATCACATTCCTGAAACAAATAAAATAGAATTAATGTTTTACCATATTATCTTCATGGTTGTTTTGTTTTAAAGATTTCACTGCAAAACAAAATTTAGATATTTCAACTGGTGCTGGACTCTTGTTTACATCAAAATAGTCCTCAGCATGTCATCCTCAGCATGAGAAATTTAGACAATGCTTATCCAAGTGAACTGGCCTTTTAATTCTGAAGAGCTTTCCGGCAGGAGACCACTGCTCTCAAGACTGGATTTTAGTTTTCTGTTATTTAGTGAAAGTAAAAGTAATATAGTTTAAATGTTAATTAACTAAAGTGAAGTTGACAAATTGCATTATGGGTGAAAAGGGATGACTGCAGGTGAGCCTCCATCGACAGTTCACCCAGCCCGACCCTCACAACAGACGTCCGCTCGTGCAGCTTTCTGATGGAGGAAGTATAAGTTAGCTGGAGGCATTGTGTCACTTTACAGCTTCTCTTTCCTGCAGGTCGGTCCGACCTCTGGTCCAGAGGGTCACGCTTTGTGAATCAGATGAAAACAAAGAGACACAAACAGACCCTGATCCATCCAACTGCTGTTTAAAGTAAATATTCTCAGCTTAGGTGCAAGACTTTTTGAGTATGATTGAGGTAACAGAAGACATTCATCAAAAATTATTTGTAAATCACGTTATTTTTCATGATGCCAACTATTACGTGAAATAATTACAGTGCTGTACTATCTTGATATGGAGATGATGGTTGTGTCAGATCACCGGTACCTCTGTCTACTTGTAGTTTGAATCAAAGTCCAGAGACACTGGCAGCAAAACATGTTTTCAATCTGTGGGCCTCAAGGAGAGTTCAGGTGGAGTCAAACAGGAAGAAGCCATAAACATGTTTAATTTGGTTTCAAGGCCTCTAAGGAGGGAAAGCAGCTCTTTTGTTTGGACACTTCACATCCAATCAAGTTTAATGGAAATAAAATGGAGATTATCTTTATTTTCAATCAGCGATTTTTCTTATAATGCATCTATTTACCCTTTTTTTAGTAAAATTAACATAAAGCACCTTTTGGTAATAAAATTGCTTTAATAATTGACCGTTTAGTAATTGCAAAAACTTTTACAAAATCTTCTAAACAACCAAAATAGAGTAAAGATAATAACGAAAGGATATATGAAAGTTTGCTTGGCTGAGATCCCTGAAAGGAAGTTCCACACCTCAGGGGCCCGAACAGCATAGATCTGTGGAGAATTTGGAACCACTTGTTGCCAGATTATCCAGCAATTCCTCCATTTACCGCACCGCTTATTGTTTCCAAGAATCTGGATCCCATCGCGGTTGACATTAGAGAGAGGACAAGTACGCCATGGAGGCGTCATCGGTTTATCACAGAGAGGGAAAGGAATAGAATACCCTGAGGAAAGCTGTTCTTGTCAAGGATGTGGAAACTGCCCATAGATGATACCTGGATTGAAATCCAGGCTTTCAGGCTCATTAGTGGACTCAAATCCACTAGATTGGATTTTACCTTTACTTCATATGAAAGGTAGATGTGAAATGTGCTTTTGCCTTTCCTGATGTCATTAGATCTAATGAATCCCTCATCATGTTGACCTTATCTGCAGCTGGAGGAACTTGAAGGAGCTAGGTAAAGGTCACAAAGGACTCACGTCTGGTTATCATTTAAGAAACAATCTTGAAGGAGAAGCTGATACATATTTAAAGCCTATGGGAAGCTCATTAAAAAGAAATGTAGATTTCATAGATAATCAAGGGAGGAAGTAGTCTGGTGACTTTCAATTATGACTTTTTAATAATAAAGATTACATGGATGACAACATTTCCTGAATCTTTTCTCTGACTGGAATGGGCTAAAGTAAATCCTAGAAGATCTTTAAAAAAAAAATTTTTTTTTAAAAAGTAAAAGAAGCATCTCTTTTATTTCAGCTGTAAATAAATCCTTTAATAATCCTCGAAGGGAAATTACTTCTCTATTTTCTTCCAATGACTCTCCAATGTGGTTGTTAATAGAGGATTTCTTTAGGCACTAAAAATATATAATGTTTATTAGCGGTGAAGCATTGCATCAATTTGCACCTGCAGTTTACAAAAACAGAAAAGGTTCATTTTGGATATTTATTCTGTAAACACGACAAAAAGACTTGAGATTTCAAAATTTAACCATTTCAAAGTGACAAATGGGTTTTTCTTACCTGTGAGTGTAAATCTATAATCAACGAGCCGTCTTTACATGCTGTTTCAAAAATGTTTCAACATATAATTTAAGTGATTCTCAGAACCTTAGCCTTGCCTCGTGGTTTCTGGGTTGAAGGTGAACCTGGTGAGGGAGAGACTTGACCTGTCTCACAGCGGAGGCCATGCCCTGCAGAGTATTAAGTAATGTGACGGGGGGAAGCAGTGAACCAGCAGAGCCACATGTGAGTAAATCAGAGGTAATACCGGGTTAATACCATGAAAAAAAGAAAGGTCTGCTGGGACAAATTTCCTGAAATGGAACAGAGTTCAACAAGTTATTTATATTTCACGTAATACTGAGAACAGGGAGTTCGAGGATTAGTTCAGATTGTCGGTACGTCTCTTGTTGCATCTCTTCCTAGGAACATTAACAGGTTCCATACTTTAATGCTCTTCCTAATTTCATAAAAATGAGTACGTTTTAAAAGCGCAAGTTAATTTTCCTGACACGAGCATTAACAGTGGAACTGAGGACAAAACTCAGATAGTGTTCAGCAAAAACAAAGCCTGACTAAGTCCAACTCTAATACCAGTCATAGTCTGAACAGGTCTAAACATGCTTTGGGTGGTCAAAGAGCGTTGAAAATATTTTTCTCTACATACCAGTCTGATGTCTGAAGTGGGGGCTCTGCAGTCAAGCGAGAACTGATAATCAGATCGCATCCTGATTGGCTATGTGCAGAGGTCTGATAGCTGATGGGCTTTAAACTCACTAACTTGTTCAGTTATTCAGGATTTCAGCTTCCTCTCTTTGTCGGGGGGGGGGGGCTGCCGTCAGTTAAACTATTATCGATGCTTCTCTGGCTTTAAGCCTTATAATATTCTACAAGCACTTTAGCCGCTTATCAAGATGTAATATTGATTCGTAATATGAGGAAAAGTTGACATTGAATCTGAGCAACAAAATGGTCGTGGATGAAACTTCATAAATGATCATCACAGTGATTTTTTTTTTCTTTTTCTGGGGAGAACATGAATACGGAACATTTTACAGTAATACATCAATAATTACTGGGTTATTTCACTCTCAGGAATGAAAACGAAAAAGAAAAGAAAAAGTAAGATTATCACTGTGTCATTTGAAATGATCCTTTGAGGGTCTTGGTTAGAGTGGCATCCTCATCTAATTTTACCACAGAAAATATGCATATAATTTACATTAAATTTTGTTCTAAATTACTTAAAGGACAAAAAACATGACAGGTATGTGAAATGACAAATTTACTGTTGAATGATAAAAAGAAAGAAACTGATGAAAATCATTCATCCGTCTATCTCTATCCATTTTCTTATTGGCTTCGTCCGATCGGCGGGACTGATGAAAACCTTTGAATTAACAAAGTGCACAAAAGCCTTTTCCATGTGCGTGTGCCTGTTCCACTCTGATTAGGGAGTGAATGCCCTCTGGGGAAATAACTTTGTTTTCTGGGCTAAAGTGCAAGCTGAAGAATCAAACTGTAAAAAAAAAAAAAGAAAAGAAGAGGCAAACCAGTCCCAGCCGACAAGAACACAAGGATACAGATGTTGTGTGCATTTGGAATCTGGGTAAAAGGTGAAGCCCATGAAAAAGAAAATCGGCCCTTGAACAGCATCCAAGAGCTGCACTTGAGGAGTCTCCCGTGACGTCAGCACAAGAAGTTTTATCACCTTTCACACACTTTCCTTTGGTGCCAAATACAGCGAGCGACCTCCATGAGCTAAAACGTGGATGAGCCCGGTCAGACGGGTGTTTGTGGAAACCTGTATTTAGTTAGAAAGACATGAATACGCAGGCCGAAATCCATTTTAAAAAGTAAAAGATTCACACTGAATAATCCGCTGCCTCTGGCTCTCTCCCGCCTCTGGAGACATGCTTTTTAGGGGGAAATGATCAGTTTTAAATTGACTACGAGTGTGAGAGTGGTTGTTTGTGCTTCATGTTGATTTGCTGGCAACACATCCGGGGTGTACCCCGCCTCTTGCCCATTGCCAGCTGGGACCAGCTCCTGCAACACCTGTGACCTGCAAAGAGGAAATCTAATTACGATCATCTCGTCCATAAGAGGATGGATGAAACCATCCAGCAGCCATGTACCTTACCTTAGCCCACCAAGCATCTCATCCCTCAAACCGCCTGTGATTTAAAATAACTTGTAATGAAACCCTAAAGAATGAAACTTAAAATCAGATCCAGATGCAGCTCTTCTGGACTTGATCCCCGCTCATTCACATCGATGTCCAGCTGATCCTCAGCCCAGATGAAAGGTATTTTGTGGACGTGAGGGTGAAGCAACATACCAGACACGTGACAGAAGCTTTCACCTTTCACACACTAACCCACTGGTGCTGAAAAACAATCTCTACCCACAGCGACCATTCCCCACTTCGCTGCTGTGGAAGCTCACGTACTGTGCATGTGCAGATCTGATGGGACATGTTATCCTGCTGTGATCTGAACGGTGCCCTCGGGCTACTCAAACAAGTCAGGAATGTTTCTAGATGTGGTACAGAACCCTACTGATGTAAAATTATGTGTCAAGATTTACAATCAGCAGATACACATGTTTTAATCTTAAATTGAAGGACAGCGAGCTCATTTATCACCTTTCTTCCAGCCATTTTCAACTCCTGATCTTGTCTGGTTTAGTGTTACTATCATTCAGACTAATACACATCATCTGCAGCTCATGTGAACTTTACCTTAAATAACTCTGGGCAGCTCTGACTCAATAGGGAGTCACCGGCGCCCCACAGGATGAGGTCAGGAAGTGAACTTTACCTTAAATAAGGCTAATTAGAAAAAATTCCATCCGTCCTTTTTCTTGTAGACGAGATGAACCCAATCGTCTCGTCTGCAGCCGCCTTTCAGAGCTGCGGGTCATGGGTCTGCTGGAGACTATACCAACTGAGTATGGGTGAAAGTGGGTACACCCCAGATAAGAAGCCAGCTCGTCGTGGGAGATAGTTCGAAAAATTGTGTCATATTAATCCAAAGTGTTGATTTTCAAAAGGACGTTTTAAACAAATTGTGACGGACTTAAGCAACAAGAAAGTGTTTTGAAAATTACCTATTCAATGTCTACAATGAATCAAGGATTCTTTGTTTGTTTTAAAAATCCTTAAAGTGATTAAGCAAATGAAACAAAGCTTATTTTAATGTCTACAGAGGAATATTGCCATTATCGGAAATATCACTTTAAACCAGCAAACAGAAAATTCTTGATTTGTTGAGTATGACAATTTTTTACTGCACAATTTAAACAATTCAATAAATTTTTTGTCAAAAAATAATTTGCAGTGTCAGAATACATGCACACTTACAGGAAGTCAATTGTTAGTATAAGTCAGCCAAGGAGCAGAGATGCAAGTTGCACATCCATTCACGACCTCACCTATAAAATGGTACATTTTGTTCTGGTGAAATGACATCACTGGAGAGTGGCGGGCTCAGGCGTACGTACACCGGATCACACTGAACAGAAAGCACTGTGTTCACAGAAACTCACTGGGTATTCAGTGTCGTGTTTTAATCCAGATCACAATGATGTATCGTGAAGCTCTGCTAGGAACACATACAGAACATCATCATCTATAACCTCTAATCCTTTGCAGGGTCATGGGGCTGTGGTGCCTTTCCTAGCAGACAATAAGCAAGAGGCAAGGAGAGGTAGGTGATCACAGTGGTGACATACTATTTGAGGACAGAGACTCATATCCATACAGCTGCTGACATTATAATTTAGACTTGTATGACTTAGACCTGTGAGAGGAAGTTAGAGAACCTCGAGGGGAACTGCACAGACAAATGGAGAAAATGAAAACTCCACTGTTTCAGTTTGACAAACCCAGAATCTAACATGAAGTAACGGGGCTTCAAGCAGTAAGAAAAATAATGTCAATGTTTGTGAAGTTTTTATCTCACTGTTCTTTGAATGTAATGCAAATGCTAGATATTCTTGAAAGGTTAATTTGATCTGTTTCCTGAGTCAGTCTGAGAAATGAGTCATCATCTATTTAAGGACTTTCATTTCAGTATTAGGTTAAAAAAGGGAACAACTGTTGTTTTATTTGCCACCAAAACAAGCGTGTTACTCAGTGACTCAAGTCAAACATTAACCAGGCTTAAGCTTCTTTTTTTAGTGTCTAGTTACATTTCTCTATGCGAGACAGAGTCGGTCTGCCCACTATTTATTCCAGACTAAAATAAATCAGGAAATTGATTGGGGAAGACATGTGTGTAAGACCTTTCATCCTGGTCAGATAGTTTGAGAGACGAGATGGGATGAGATGAAATGAGATATATCTTTATTAAATGACCTGTTAAAAGCAACACAGTTAGAAAAAGAGACAGTATGAATTACTAACGACAAAATAGTAGATTATAAATCACTATCTGGTATCATTTATAATCCACCAATAAAATATGGATTAAAAACGTGAAATACATGAACCACTCAGTAACTGTTAGCAGCAAACTAGAGAGTGTGGTTGATATGGTCACTATAAACATGTTAGCAGGCTGAAGTTAGCCTTTAGTCAACAGTACGAGAGCCACTAAAGTGTCCTGGAAGTGTGGACTGCGAGGCAAAACAAGTTAGGAGCTGAATATCGGAATACATTCTTTAAAAACATTCATATTTATTTTGTGAGTTAATTTATTTATTATCTTAATATACCATAATCTCTTTATCAATATGCAGTTTTTCATTCTCTTAGTAGAATAGATCTTTTAAATGCTGATTTAATGTCAGAGCCGCGTTTGGACAAAACAGACTGTGTGACTGACATGTGTGCCTTTATCAGTCCAACACGTGTGTGTGTGTGTGTGTGTGTGTGTGTGTGTGTGTGTGTGTGTGTGTGTGTGTGTGTGTGTGTGTGTGTGTGTGTGTGTGTGTGTGTGTGTGTGTGTGTGTGTGTGTGTGTGTGTGTGTGTGTGATTTTTGTCATCAGTAGTGAGGCATGAGGGTTGAACTTTCCTCTACTTCTCACACCAAGCCCTCATCTATGAGTGTTTTACAGCATTCCACATTCATGATGAAAACACAGCATAACTGAAAACAGAAATAAACAACGATATTAAATCTTTAACATTTTGATTGTGAAGGACAAAACAAGTAAAAACTGTAAATTCAGAGAGCGATCACTGCCTCGGCGTTTAATCAGCCTTTATTCGGGTAATAAAAATGAAACCAGGATAAGGTTTGACACTAAGATTTGAAACTTTTTTGTTGGATTGAAGTAGAAATTTGATACACACTTCTTATTTTTAAGTTTGCATATCTTTAGAATGTAGGGATGTAGAAGTAGCAGCAGTAATATAGAGACAGTTATAGAAATAATATTAAACTTGAGTCTGATAAACAATGCACCTTATATTTGACATTATGCATTGTAATAATGTAGGTAAAATATAAACTATTTTTCACAAATCAAACAACTGATCAATTCTTTGATAAAACAATCAGACACAGGCTTATAAAGTTCTTCAGTTCATCTGCGATCAATCAGAAATTCAGAGCTTCGGTTGCATCATGGTCCCAGTCTGCAGACGGGTTACAACTGTGGAAAACTTTCCACACCCCCAACCCTTCTTCTTCCCTGCCTCCAAGCTCAAACAACCAATCAGAGCAGCCCTCTGCTGCAGTGCAGAGCAATAAAAACGCTCACAATCCCAAGCAGCAGAAGACAATAGAAGGAAACACTAGAGCCATCCTTCATACTGAAACTGATCACAGACTTCCAGCTGACTCAAAGATGAAGATGCCACAGCTCCTCATCCTCCTGCTGACTACTTTGGTGCAGGCAGGAGCTGGTTTCCCCTCTGATGTGAGAGCACTGCCTGGCCAGGGCAAGCATGCCTCCTGGGACGACGTGAATGTAGTGGCTCATGGCCTCCTGCAGCTGGGCCAGGGTCTGAAGGAGCACGTGGACAAAACCAAAGCCCAGATGAGGGACGTCAACACCAAGTTGAAGTCCTTCAACGACACAGTGGCCGAGCTGGAGAGGAAGCAGCTGGAGCACGATGAAGGTCTGAAGGCGAGAAATAAAGAGGTGGAGGATAGGGAGAGACTGGTGGCAGATCTGGCCAAGGAGGTGGCGGTGAAGGTGGAAGAGGTGAAGAAGCAGAACGAGGACATCAACTCCAGGATGGACAGACTAGAGGATGAGATGGCTGGAGCGCAATCTGTGGACACCAACTACAGCGATCGAACAGGAGTCCCTTTAATCCAGGTGAGGAGAAAACTTTTATCTCATTTAGACTTTAGACTCGTCCTTCAACTGGACAGAGACCAATGTGATTTGTGGAGTCTGCATAGATTCTATTATCTGGTTTGAGGATTGTTGCTTCATGCATTTTGTCATTTTTGCTGTTTCCAGAGGCTGATGTTGGCTCAGAACAGACGCATCGATCAGCTGGTGGAGAAAATCAGACAGCAGCAAGATAAACTAGAGAAACAGAGTCTTCACCTGCAGGCATTGCAAAACAAGGTGAGCGACACATCTGAGAAAACAAACCTGTGATCGCTCGGTCAAAATAACCTTAGCAATGAAAAACAAAATTTGAGTTTCTTGATGTTGCTTTGTGATCCATCAGGTTGCACATAAGAGGGTGAAATCACAGAGACGGAGAGATGAAGAGACGGCACTGAGAGGAGAGGCAGCAAATGATGGGAATCAATCAGGTGAGAAAAACATTTTCAGAAACGGGAAGTTAAGATGAGATCTATGAGTAATTATGTTAAAAATACTTTGATTAGTAGCTGTTCAAACATTAAACCGTCACCATCATTTCTCCTGCTATATTTTTTTAGCGTTTTTTTTCTGTAAGCTACAGACTTTACCACCACTAGTATTCACTCTGCTATTTTGAAATGAGCAAAAAAGTTCACCTTTGTACCTGAATTAACAAGATTCGACTTGCTGGCAGAACAGCTCACATAAAGTCCAAAGATCGGTGGAAACTTGGACACAGCTTTTACAGTTATGCACAAACGGGCCTCATGTACTGTCGGGTTACAGGATGCATTGAACTTGACTCTGTGTGTGCTCTCCAAAAAAAGACAAAAAACTTCTGCATGATTCATTTGCTGATCTGTTTTCTGTCTGATGGTTTTCTCAGGTTTGGCCAGAGACTGTCATGAGTTGTTCGTTCAGGGACAAAGAACCAGCGGCATCTACACAATCCAGACAGAGAACTCACAACCGTTCAACGTCTTGTGTGACATGACTTCAGGTAAGGAAAGCAGTGCCCGAGAGCAAGAATTAAAATAAATCAAAGTAACTCTCATACTTTAGCGAGAGTTTTGGGCATCTTTAGTTCAACCTTTTCTTTTTCCCTGCAGAGGGTGGATGGACCGTAATCCAAAAACGCCATGATGGATCCCAGAATTTCAATCTGCAATGGGAAAGCTATAAGCGAGGCTTCGGCAGTCTGAATGGTGAGAACAACAACAAGCAGAAAAAAAAATCAAATGAAATATCTGCATCACTAGACCTCAGTGGTGAAAATTAACCTCAACATTTTGTCACCCTTCAGGTGACTTTTGGTTGGGCCTGGAAAACATTCACTCCCTCTCCAGCCAAGGCCAGTACATCCTGCAGGTGGAGCTCATGGATTGGGCAGGACAGCAGCCACCGGCGGCGCGTTATCGATTCCAGCTAGATGGAGAAGAGAAGAAGTTCACCCTTCATCTGTTGGATGAGTCTTCAACCGGAAATAAGGAGACCATAATGTCTACCGGAGCCTCGGGACTTCCCTTCTCAACAGCCGACGCCGACAACGACCTCACTGCAGATGTCAACTGTGCTGATCTGCTCTCAGGTACGATTTTTCCCCCTGACCTCCAAAGGTCAACAAGTAAAATGAAAGCTGTCTGGAGAGCTTCATGGAAGAGCTGAGAATAAAAAAATATTTTTGTTGCAGGTGGTTGGTGGTTCAGCAGCTGCGGTGAGTCAAATCTCAATGGCAGGTATTTCAGACGACAGCGGCCCAGAAGACAGGGGATGTTCTGGACCTCCTCACAAGGACTGAAGATCTCTGTGAAGAGCACTCTGCTGAAGATTGCACCCGCCGCCATGACACAATAAAGAAGCAAAGGACCAAAGACATTATTCACGTCGATGTCAGCAATAAACAGATGTAATATGCACATGAATAATCTCTTGACTATTCAGGAGATTGATCATATTTATATGCTATGCTATACGATAATCCCTTGTCTTGTGGACACTTCAGTCATATTGACATTGTAACTTTATTCCCTTCATAAGGGTTTCTTTTGTCATGTTTACTGTATAGTTTTTGTAATAGTTTTCATTTGTATGTTTATTTTACATTTATACACTTTTTACATTTTGTTGATATGAAAGTGAATAAAAGTAAGGTTTTAAAATTGTTTAATGAAAACTGCATCTTTGTTCATGCTTTAAAGTTTAACAGAATCTTAACACAATGACCATCCATTAAATAAAAATAATTTAAAAAGACACATTTCATACTGTAAGAACAGAAAAACATATATACTATGCATGGTGGATTAAAATTAGTCGAAATCAATGCCAACACATCATTTTCCCCGCAAACTTTAAGAAAGGGTCGAGCTGGCGGGGGTACTTATGACCCCTGCTGGATAAAAGTATAAATGCAGATTCTGAACTGAAATCCAGCAAATTGAAACAAATTTAGTAAATTTCTTTGTTATACAAGCGAGTTGCGGCTTTGTTTTACATCTAATTGACTTAAGACAAAATTAAGGGAAATACTTTAAGAAGATAAAATTGTTTTGGCTCAATCTTATTAGTTGTAAAAATCGGACACAAAACAATTCAATAGAATAGAACGCCTTTAATGTCATCATACACAGGTGGTACAACGAAATTCTTTCGACATCTATGATGCAAAAAAGACTCGGGTTCAATTATAACTATTAAATATAGCTACAAAAAACAAAACACAGGTGCAAGAACAAGAAATTATGAGAAAATATTTTCAATGAGCCATCATGATTATACGATGTACTGTGCAGTATAGAGGGCTGACTTCTTGACCCTTTCCAGCCTGAGAGCAGCTGTTAAACCACACCAGCATAGTATTGGAAAGGATGCTCTCCACAGAACACCTGTAGAAGGACAGCAGCAGGTCTTCTCAGGGACCTATTTTATGTATTTATTTATGTATTTATTTGTGTATATATTTATTTATTTATTTACGGTATTTAGTCAGTTTATTTTTCTTTCCAGACATGTTATTACAGCAGATTTCTCTTTTCATCAGTTTTGGAACATCACCAACAACATCCAAAAAGAAAAAAAAAAGGGTTGACGGGAGGAATTTTGATTCCTCCATTCAGTCCAATCGGCGTGTTTGCACACGTCTTTGTCAGTTCTTGGAGTGAGTCCAATTTTATTGATCTTTCTGTAGTCCATTCCGAATGACGTTTATGGACAAGTTTATGCTGTGGGTGCCGACTGAATTTCTTGCTTTGTGTGGCTGAGATGATGTTGAATTCTGTTCCTGTCCCCATTCTTAGTCACTGGTGTCAGCATCAGTAATTTAAGAGTGTGAAAGACATTTCATGTTTTGTCAACGTTTTCCTGATAAAAACAAATAAGGTATTTATGAAGTAGATATCCACATGTTAGTGGTGTGATGCCGATCAAAAATCGAAATCTGCATCCAGATGAACTGTTTTTCTGTGGATGCATTTTGTCAGCGTTAGTCTCCTGTAGTTTGAGGTAAATGTATGATTTTAAAGCGGTTCTTTTGTGTGTGTTTTTTTTACTGCCTGTGGGTCTGAGAGGACTGCGATTTCATCTGTGCTGTTTGTCGTGAATATATTGTGCATTTGACAACAAAGTTGAACACGACATCAGGGCGGCGCAGTGGGTAGAGTCGTCGCCGCCGTGTCGCGGCTCCGGGTTCGCGTCCCGCTCTGTGCGGGTTTGGGAGTGCCTGAGCCATGACATGAACAGGACCCATCCTCTGAATACTTTCTAAAACTTTTGTCCGCCACAACAGAAAATGGTTGAAAATCAAGTGCAATCATTTCAGTCAGTTCCTCATCAATTTTTTTTCTGTCTTGCTGGAGTCAAAGACTTCTGGAAAAACTCTCATAGAGCTCTGGGTTCGCCAGCGAATCAAAGACTGGGAGTCGGTCGGGAGCTCTGAGGCCCCGTCCACATGATGACGGACTTTTTTTTAAAACGCAACTTTTTAAAAAGGCATCGAAAACGATTCGCGTCAAAACGACAGCGTTTTTTTTAAAAAAAAAAAATCTCTGTCCACACGTAAACACACCAGTGCGTTTTCGAAGATGGCTATAAGCATGCCAAACCATGTGGTGGCAGTATTGAGTCAAATTTTATCCAATAGGAATCCTCTGTTTTGTTGTCACAACACACGGGCCCATTAATATGACGTCACAGCGGTTTTCGTCGCAGGCAAGACGTCAGCGTTTTTAAAAAGCCCCGGGGATACGCCGTCCACACGACAACGCAGATCCAGCGTTTTTTTAAAAATCCACCTCAGCCAGCGTTTTGAAAAAGTCGCATTTTCGTTCCGGATATCTGCGTTGTCGTGTGGACGGAAGGCGTAAACGCAACAAAAAAGTTGCGTTTTTAAAAAAATCCGTTATCGTGTGGACGGGGCCTGAGACCGTTTCGTTCGCGAACGACTCTGAGAGCCGGCTCTTCGGGACCGGCTCTTAGACCGTTTCGTTCGCGAACGACTCTGAGAGCCGGCTCTTCGGGACCGGCTCTTAGACCGTTTCGTTCGCGAACGACTCTGAGAGCCGGCTCTTCGGGACCGGCTCTTAGACCGTTTCGTTCGCGAACGACACTGAGAGCCGGCTCTTCGGGACCGGCTCTTAGACCGTTTCGTTCGCGAACGACACTGAGAGCCGGCTCTTCGGGACCGGCTCTTAGACCGTTTCGTTCGCGAACGACACTGAGAGCCGGCTCATCGGGACCGGCTCTTAGACCGTTTCGTTCGCGAACGACTCTGAGAGCCGGCTCTTCGCGACCGGCTCTTAGATTGTTACGTTCGCGTCGCCCAGTCTAGGAGTGCTTGAGCCATAACACGAACAGGCCCCATCTTCCCCAAGTCCCAAGAAGCCACCAGGAAGCATTGTTTAAGTATGTATGGAAAATCAGAGTTTTTATTAACAAGAACTAAATATCAAATAATATGTTTAATTCACTTCAGGCTGGACTAATACCAAAATAAAAAAACAAAACGATCCTATCTGTAAAAGAATGATAATTAACCTAACAGAAAAACAAATGACAGACTCTAACCTTCCAAACTAAATTAAACAGGAGGAAAAGAATCACCAAACAAACCGGCAGCCCACCCCTACTTCTCAACCGAGACTAAGTAGTTCATACAAAACGGCATGTGGCTGGTTGGAAGATGGAGAGGTTGAGAATCCGCTGCGTGACGCCCTGCTGCCACCAGAGGACTGTGTCTTGGATCCGATACCCGATGAGGCCTTGGCGCAGCCAATCAGGAGAAGGAACAGGTGCGCTTCCCCAATCACCGTCGGGCGATGGCACAAGTCAATCTGCATATCTGTATACGACAAACTGCATACAGAAAACATGGAGCAAGGGAACAAACCCAACACACGACGCTAGTCGTCACACCCCCACACCCAAGAATTAAACGTTCCCCTATAATGTTTAATTCCAAACAAAAAGACCAAACAAACTTTTTTATGATGGTCTTAACCAGACATTGGAGAGGAGCCATCACATCGGAAAAGGTTCTGCAAAAAACCACGATAATGTAACGCACTCACTGCGCACTCAGCGCACTCAGCGCACTCAGCGCACTCAGCGCACTCAGCGCACTCAGCGCACTCAGCGCACTCAGCGCACTCAGCGCACTCAGCGCACTCAGCGCACTCAGCGCACTCAGCGCACTCAGCGCACTCAGCGCACTCAGCGCACTCAGCGCACTCAGCGCACTCAGCGCACTCAGCGCACTCAGCGCACTCAGCGCACTCAGCGCACTCAGCTGAGACACAGTCGACAACACCACACATATTGACCAAACACGTGTGGCTTCAACAGAAAAAAAAAGCGGCTCCCCTAATCAGGTGCACTCCCGCCGTTCACTCCAGAGAGCCGGCTCTCAGAGTCGGTCGTGAACGTAACGGATTCAGAGCCATTACTTTCGCGAACGACTCTGAGAGCCGGCTCTTCGGGACCGGCTCTGAGACCGTTACGTTCGCGTCGCCCAGTCTAGAAGTGCTTGAGCCATAATACGAACAGGCCCCATCTTCCCCAAGTCCCAAGAAGCCACCAGGAAGAATTGTTGAAGTATATAAGGAAATTCAGTTTTTATTAACAAGAACTAAATATCAAACAATATGTTGAGCTCACTTCAGGCTGGACTAATGCCAAAATAACAAACAAAACGATCCTATCTGTAAAAGAATGATAATTAACCTAACAGAAAAACAAAAGACAGACTCTAACCTTCCAAACTAAATTAAACAGGAGAAAATAATCACCAAACACACCGGCAGTCCAACCCTATTTCCGGTTTGTATGACTAAGTAGTTCACGGCATGTGTCTGGTTGGAAGAGGGGATGAGAGTCCGCTGCCCTGCTGCCACTGGAGGACTGACGTTTTCGATTAGCATATACCCGGTGAGGCCTTGGTGCAGCCAATCAGGAGAGGGAACAGGTGCGCTCCCCCAATCACCGTCGGGCGATGGCACAAGTCAATCTGCATATCTGTAAAGCAAAGTGAGCGTACAGAAAACAGGGACCAAGTGAACAAACCCGACACACCCACGACGCTAGCAGTCACAAGAGTTTTCATGTTCTCCCCGTGTCTGAGTGGGTTCTCTCCGGGTTCTCCGGCTTCCTCCCATCTCCAAAAACATGCAGCTGCAGGTTAATTGGCTACTCCGAATGGACTGTAGGTATGTTTGCATGCGTGGTTGCGTGTCCGCGGTGCACTGGCGTCCAGGCTCAAGCTCCCCGCGACCCGCCACAGCAGGTGAAGCGGTTGTGAGTGAATAAATGAATGAATAAGACATTAGACTTGTGGTTTTGATTGTGATTCCTATCAGTGCATGAAGATACCCGGCTTCACGACATCGCAGATTTTTAGTAGGTAGTCACGTGATACCGTACACGTACGCTATTGGCTGACAGCGTTGCGTTCCCAGACTCACTTCCGTGTATTAAAGAAACACTGAAAAGCGCTTTTAAAAAATATTATGGGAAAGGGAAATATATAGATGGTTTAATCGCAGTTTAAATTAGGGTAAATAATTAATAGTTCGTCACTATATCACGGAATTTAGGGGTTTTTAGCGGCTGGTCCTGGAACTCATTAACAGCGAGTAACGAGGGATTACTTGCGGTCAATTACTATATTATATTCTTTAACACCTATTTGTTTGCTGTATGTTCTAATTCTATCATTTTAAATTTCGATTCGTCTCATGCCCCCAAAAGGCCAACAACTGTTGTCCCTAGTTCATCAACCGACTGCCTGAAGTTTTATGCAGAAACTCAGCATTTAAAAGAAAACACATTTCATTGGATGATAAAGAATGTTCACTTCTATTTATTCCTTCCACATCTGAGAGCACTTTCAACCCCAGGTTATGACAGTTCACTTTACAGATGGTCATCAGAGATACAAGGTATATAACTCATCAGTCGCTCCTCGGATTCCCTGATACACAATATACAAGCAGGCACTCAAATTTTTTGCAAGGCACCTCAGACTTCTATGTCAATTTGTTGGCACCAATAAAAATATTATATGTGCAACAGTCCTCAGCAGAGAAAAAACAAGATACTCCAAAAATAATTGAAGCGAGTGAAACGGAAACAGGCAGCTACATATTTCAATTATGAATGCATCACAATCATAACACTATTTTCAATACACACAGATCTGGTATGTGGTTTTTTTTTTTTAGTAAGTGGTACACTGCATATAGTCATCTATAACCACAAACGTGAGATCATCCTGAAAGGCAGAAAAAGGGTATGAGCTTATAAAACACGGGGTTAAGAACCCGCTATCCTCTATAAAGCAGCTTAACCTTCACTATGTTCACTCCAGTGTTTATTCAGACACAAATGACTTCAGCCGTTGGGTGCCAAACAAACAAAATGAGTACAAAAATCAGGTTCACGTTCATTTTCGTTCTTTATGCATTGCTGACAAGTTTTTTTTAATAGTATTGTAAACACAAATTGTGATTTAAACCTTTTTTTGTTGTTGCTAACAACAGAAAGCTTCACATATATTTGGAGGAGCATCACACCACTTGTTCTGGGGCTTAAAGCAATCCAGCCGATCTCCTGTCCCTGTTTAGATACAGCGTAAAGACGACGGCCATCCTGTTATAAAATATAGTAGTCTGATTAATTCCAATGTGTGAACAGTCATTTCTGTCAATCATCACTCAATCCAGACCTGCTAAAAGTGAAAATTGGGGTCTGTATCTGTAGACGTCTGCTGTATTTTATTGTTAATTTTCTGTGTCAAGATTTTTCTGGGCGTAAGCATTTGTGCAGCGCTGAGTCGTCCTCAGCTAATAACAGCTGCAAGTCGGAGCTCTATAAAATAATAATGACACTGTGTTTGTGTCTCCATGAAGAGACACAGGGACAGGATGAACCCTATACTGCAGTCATACAAAAACTGGTTGTGCAAAGATCAGGGCCTTTTCATTTCATTTTGACTGCAGACCACATGAAATCACTTCTCTCTCTCTCTCTCTCTCTCTCTCTCTCGATCTCTCTCACTCGACCCTTGAGCCATGGACAAGTCATCCCATACTGACAATTTTGTTGCTTGCAAATAGCAACCAAAATATTCTATACATTTCCACTTTAACTGACAAACAGCTCTTGGTGTGATAAGGTTTGGAATAGACTGAAATAAACATATGAAGTGAAAGGAGAAGTGAAGCAGGTTTAAATAAGTGAACAGCAACAGCGAGACGAGGAGGGTCGGTGTGGTCAAAGGCTCATCAGAGGTTCTGTTGGAGGAAGTGCAGCAGCGTAATCTCGTAATGTTCCCCAGACTCGGGACATCGGATGCTGTGTCGCTCATTGGGGTAAACCTGGGAAAACAGACGAACCAAAAACAACTGATTCATTAGCAGTGGAAGGGCTGTTATTAAAATTCACCTCTCACTTTTAATCATAAGATGATTCATCAGGTAATCATCAGTTTGTGACAGATGATTGATGGTAAATCTTTTCATTTTAATTATAGGAAACTGAGCATATAAGGGCAATTCTCCTACCTGCAGACTGTATGGCTTCCCCGCCCGGATGAGTTGAGCCACCAGGAAGTTGGTGTGGAAAAAGTGCACATTTTCATCTAGAAACCCATGCAGGATCAGCAATCTATTGGGTCTGCACGAACAGACAGTTGTTAGTTCATCACATGTTCACCTCTTGCGTAACAGGTAACAGATATTGCAGCTATCAGAAAGAACCAGACAAGAACACTTCAATTTATCCTTGTGTTCGCTTCTAACTTGCAACTAAAACTGAACTATGATGTCATTTTCATCAAACTATAAAGATCACACTTGTTAAATTATAGACAGGTGAAAGAGAGAAGTCAGAGTCCAGTGTTGTAACTGGGGGATTGGTGGATATGGTAACTGAACAAACTCACTCATTGGGGAGTTTGTCAACATGCAAGGCCACAGAACAAGCTTCGTATCCCTTCTGGTTTTTGTCAGGCGTGTCCAGATATCGCTCTGTGTAGCCGGTGTCGTAGGCCATCCACAACGTCACCGGAGCTCCTGCTATGGCAACCTAAAAACACCCAAAACTTTTTTTATTAAAGTGAACACAATGATGTGGGAGAAGTACATAATGTAGCTCCAGCATAAACAGATTTGACCTTGAAGATGTCAGGTTTGAGGATGAGGCCCATCAGCGACAGAAAGCCTCCGTACGACCAGCCGTGGATGGCGACGCGGGTCAGGTCCACAAACTTGTACTTGTCAGCTATGTAGTGCAAACCCTGGACTTGGTCTTCAATCTCCACCTGACCCTGATTGGAGAAAAGAGAGACATCAACTCACTTGCAGTATTCATCCATGTTTACGATACCTGAAAATTGCTATTTATAACAACATAGTTAGAAAACACCAAAATCATTCAGTACATTAATGGCTTCTATAAAAGCATGACAACAGTTCTCTGTTCATCACTGCCCTCATTTTCTTTCTCAGATCTTGGAGGAGATGATTTACCATTTTGTCCTTCACAGCACCTTCAAACTTGAGCCCCCGCTGACAGGAGCCCCGCCCATCGATGACCAGCACAGCATAGCCCAGAGATGCCAGCGTGTTCAGTCGCAGGTACTTCACTCCTTTGTATGAGTTGTTAACTAACTGAACCTGAAAAACAGGCATTAGTTTGATGGCTGTTGTAAATAAATGAAGTGTAAAACATTGTTTCGATGTGACTTCGATCAGATGGAACTGGAAGGGAACAAACCTGCGGGCCACCGTAGACAAAGACAACGGTGGGATGCTTCCTGCCGGGGACCAGGTTGTGCGGTTTGTACAACAGGCCGTACAGCTCAAAGCCAGACTTCCCCGTGAAGCTGAAAATTTCTGGAGGAGTGTACTCGAATGGGAAACCTGGAAAAACAGTCACCGATAAAAAACAAGAACCAAGGGAGTCAGAGACTGAAGGGGAACTATAGTAGTCGCACATGGCGGCGCATTGTTGTTCGTATCTACGAATGTTCATAAGTCGGATGTTTGTATATTGAGGACTACCTGTACAAATTGAAGACACAGGTTTTAAACACAGGTAACCCCCCACATAAGCAGGCGAGTGACTCGTTTCACACTGCCACACTGCAGTTGGTCAGATTTTAGTCAGGTTTTCCAATGTGAACGGAGCTCTGTAAACAAAGTGTTAAAGCTGTTTTCAGTACCAGACGACTCCATCATGCTCGCCCAGAACTGAGGCTCTTTGTGCAGCGGGTCGCCGTCTGAGCTGCTCAGCTTGTAGATGTGTACGCAGGGCGTTGAGGTCAAGTTGCTATAATGGCTGACAAACATGTCAAAGGTCTGTATGGAGAAAACAAAGATTCAAAAATTACTACTAACATTTTATCTGTGGAGGACATTAAGTAGAAAAAAATGATTTTTTTGGTACAGACTTTTTGTCTGCTTGGGGTTTCCCAATGAAAATGTTCAAATATAAAGACTCATGTTGTCCAGGTAATCTATGAAACACAGTCAACCCTCGGTTTTCGAACATAATCCGTTCCAGAAGGCTGTTCGAAACGCGAGTTGTTCGAAATCCGAAACTATTTTTCCCATTATAATTAAAGTAAATAATTTTAATCCGTTCCAAGTCTAAAAAACAACTTTTTAAAGTTTTTTTTTTTTACTGTTTTACACCATAAACTGCACTGTATACTGTTGACCATAAATAAAAAGGGGTAGAAATAGACACTGTTTTATTTTAATAAAAGATATCCTATCGAACTTTGAACACAAATTCGCTACGGAGGAAGCATCCTGGGCATTCGAGTTCGCTCGGCTCCCGAGTGAGTCGCATTCAGGTACGCTCGGCTTCTTTCGGTTTGGTTCAGAAACGTAAAATTCTCAGATTTTCTGGTCGAAAACTGATTTGGTCGAGAACAGAAGCGTTCAAAAACCGAATTTGACTGTATGTTAAAATTCATTTCAATCATAAATAAAAACTATGTTTAGTGAATACAGCAATCAACAAGTTGTTATTAATGTAGATGGTGCTAATTTCAGAGAAAAAAAGGAGTAGTGTAATACCTGGCTCACAGAGCAGCTGTGGGAGAAACCAGGTTTGGTGAGTCGGATAATTTCACCTGGGGAGTCATAGCTCACAACATAGAGGTGATGCTCCAGAGGAGAGTCTTTGGTTCCCTGGAAGTAAACCAGCTTTTCTGCCTCGTCCACCCAAATCTGAGGACTGGATGATCGCTGGAAAACACCACAGCAGGAAAAACTGCTTTCATAGTTTGTTCAAATGATTAAAATTCTATTTGTTCACGTCTGCTGATATATTTTCACTTTGTGTTGTAGATTTATGACCTGCTGACCAACATATTCTGTATGCGCCTCAGGTCAGAAGTTGTGGCGCCTCAGCAAGCCTAACCAGATACGTGACTGTTACCTTTGCTCCGTGATTGGCCAGCACCTCCCACTCCCCACTGGTTACAGTCACCTCCTCTTTGATCAAACACTTGAAATCGTCTGGTTCAGAGAAGGGAGGAGAGAAGTTAGTGTATGGATATGCAGATAAGATCAATTAACAGACATTAGGGGATATTATAACTTAACCCTGATACAACTGGTTTCTTCTGGGATGACAGAACTCATTTTAAAACATTTTCCTGCAGCGCCTCGAGGAGAGTTTAAAATTCAGTGCAGTAAAGATTTACTTACAGTTAAAACTGAAAGACTTTAGCGACAAAAAAACTACAATAGATCCAGCAGATACAAATCAAAATGTTGTTGTTTTTTATGGAATAAAAACTATATAACTCAAAGCAAGTGTTTTTGGGCTGTGTTGATTTTCAATTAATCCATCTTCTTAATTAAATAAGGGATCAATAACAGTGACATCTTCTCAACGGACACACTGCACACCTCTTATTTATTGTATAGCCAGTGCTCACTGACAATGTTACCTTCAGAGTGTGTGTAGCCTTTGGCCCATTTGTAGCTGCCCCTCTGTAAGACTGAAGTGATCTTATACAGGTGGCAGAAACCTGTTTTTGATTCATTTACTGTGATGAAGGTGATCTCATCATCACTGGTTTGGATAAATGGATGGAAGATGTCATGAACCTAAAAAAAATAAAAAAAATTGATCTTTAAACATGACGTTTAAAGATCCATTAAATCGTGAAGTGGGTTCAGCTGGGCCTCACGTTGATCCAGATGTCGCTGGTCTCCTGGTAGATGATGAAGGGATGAACGGCCTCTTCGAGGGCCTCCAGGCTCTTCTGCCTGCCTGCTTCATCCTGATGCACAGGAATGAAGAGTGCTGGAGGAAGAAGCACCAACTGCAGGTTCTGCTGCCGTCGGTCCATTATGACTACCCACATGCTGAGGAAAAGGAAGAGGTTTCAACATGCACTGCACGCTGATTCATTTAACTCGTTTCTGCGTTTTAGAGGTTCGCAAAGGTTAAAATCTAAGGAAGTTTTTCCATCTTTTGAGGAAGATACTTACTATCGACCATCATTTGTCCATCCAGCTCTGGTGATGTATTCAGCAGTAGGGAACAAGCTGGTGAAGGGAACAGGTAACTCCTTTTCTTCTGTGCTGACAATCTGAGGCAGAATCAAACCAAGATGTCAGTTGAACAGCATTTCTACAGAACGTTCTGCTAAACTTGACATTTTGTGGCATTGCACATGCACTCACTTCGCCAAAACTGTCGATCTTGATTTCTGCTATTTTGAGAGTAGTATTGGGATTCTTGCTGCCTGGATAAAAACAAAACAGAGTTACTTAAAAGCATATTAATCCTTTGTGATATTAAACCAAGAGTTAGAGCTACCTGCACGTGGGTATCTGTAGACGTCTGTCTTACGATCCTCCAAAGCCGGAGATGGAACATGAATGATCTCGACTTCAGATTCGTCCACCTCCTCATAAAGAATCTGCAGAGTCTTACCTCCATCTGATTCTGAACCAGACAGACCAGTGAAACCAGTAAGAGCTTACAGGAGAAAACTTCAAGAAGGTGGGAGCAAACTACATGGGTCAACTCATTATAATTACGATTGGGTAAGTTTAATAATCTCAATTATTTGTTCTGATATGGTTATGATTATTATTAATAATGAGCACTCTTACTAGAACATGGATAAACATTTTGTTTCTACATTATTTACTCACCTTCATGGGCAACTGGTGACCACCAGTATCCAGTGAAGCGGTCAAATTCCTCCTGTGTGACAAAAGTGGCGACACCAGCTGATTTGGTGTCTTCCTTTGGGTTATCGATTCCTAAATGAATACAGAGAAAAACATGAAATGCAGAGGATGTCCACTGAAGACATACTGTACATATGTATTCTAAGCTGACACAGATAATTGGAACTCTTACGTCCTGAAACCCCTCATCTGGCACAAATCCCAATTACAGAAGAAGACAAATTTAAAACTTTAATAATGGAAACAAAAAACAAACTATTGACAAAAGTTCCTGAATAGAAAAAGATATATTTTTAGTACTCTGTTGTTGTGTATAGAAGATTTTGTGTATAGAAAATTCTGAACCGTTTTTAAGTCACAATCCCAAATTGAATTGTGACAGATAGATGGGGGAAAATGTGTGCAGGGTTTGATGAAAATAAAACGGATACCAGATTTAAAAAAATCAGAGAAGTGAGAAATCCTAACCTTTATGACAGAATGTGAGCCTCCTCTCTTCACCCGTCTGAATGCTCGTTACCCAAATATCACTGTTGCTAATGAAACCGATAAAGTTGGGATCCCCATGGCAGATCTTAGGATCCATACGTGTGCCTGAACAGTGACTCTTAATCTCAACAGGCTGAATGGGAGAATTCTGTAGAAACACACAGAGAGAGAATGGTTAGCATATCAGGTGGAGAGGTAAAATACTAGCAAATCAATTCATTTCCATTCTAGTGTTTGTCCAACAGAGGATTTCTGAGACAGGATCTCTCAGATTTGAAAAAAACTGATAACATATTGTTTTGTTTTTTGTTTTGTTTTTTAAAACCAGTGCCATCTAGAGGTGAATTCGTGAAATGCAACCATGGTTATTTTTACTCCATAAATTAAAAATAAATTGGCATCTGTACTTATCACTGCACAAAAAGCTGAGAAGAATTTCACTAAATGAATAGTCAAAAGGTAGCCAAGTGAACCAATTCACAAAAGATCCAAGATTCTCACTATGAAATTCAATAACCAGAGACAGAAAACTAATTCTGGCCTTGGGCTCGGGGCTGGTTGAAGTTTTCACTTATTAAGTGCAATCATCAACCCTTTGTAGCAGCCGGCATTAGCGATGAAAGTCTCACTTAACTCCTTTAACTCACAATAAAGCTGTTGTTTCCTCCATCACAGCAGTAGTACAGGCTGCTGTTGGCCTGGAAGATGAAGAGGCCACTGGGACGGTGGTAATCATAGGTGGTGATGCCGGACACTCCCAAACGTTTCCTCTCTCTCAGCAGCTCCTCTTCCCGGGAGAAGCCCCCATGGTGAGGGCTGGCCTGAGGTCAGGGGTGACAGGAGGACACACAACGTGACAATGCTGGCCGAGTGAGGGCAATGTGAAAGAGTTTGTTCAGGGCATGGAAAACACACAAACAGTTAAATTAAGGAGATAATCGACATGTACTGAAAAACAGAAGAGCTCTGTGAGAAAAAATTCTCTATACAGGTAGTCCCTCAAGATATAAACATCTGACTTGTGAACACCTTTACTTTATTTCATTATGTGTTGTCTTTATATCCTGTAGTAATTGTTTCTGGTAAATGTTAGGGAATAGTACTTTCTTATTTAGAGTAGTAAATGACCTCAAATGACAATTAGAGATCGAAATTTAATAAATAATGACTTACGGACAATTCAGTTTAGGATCGATCTTTCAGAACCAGTTGTGTTCGTAGGTTAAAGACTACCTTGTATATGGAATCACTAAAGGCAACTGTAACAGTAAGACAGTCAAAAATGTCAATCCCATATTACCTATAACTTTTCTGTGGCGTGAGTTCTTCAGGTTATTTTGGTTTTGAATTAAAATTACAATAGGTTTATTTTAAAAAAACTGATCCCTTTTCTCAAACCTGGTTTGTCTAGAATCAGTCAATTTTAAATATCGGAGAATGGAGGAAGAAGGCTGAACTCATTCTCACCTTAAAGTGATCCAGTAGCTGCTTCCATGACAAAACCAGCAGTCCATCTTTGCGGACCTTCTTAGGAACATCTGAGTAGAGTAATGCATTTTCCCTGCTGGCATAAGGCATTCCTGTATAAATAGAGCACAATCAAGCAAGCACTTCCTATTTTCCCTGAGAGATCTGATCAGAGTTCAGCTGCAAATAGCCTGACCTGCTTTGTGTTCTGGTCTATCTTTTATACAATGCCACAAATACTTTTGCTTTGAAGTAAAAATGGGACTCAAGTCATTTAAAGTATTTGATAATACTTTTAGCTAACATTAACCACCACACATCAAAAATCAAACTGGACCAACTGAAGATTGGGCAGCAAAATTCTCTTCTGAGTTAAAAGTGTATTTAATGTATATGAATTAAATTTGTATAAGTATCACACACTAGAACAACCTACATGTCAGCAAAGAACACCAACCACTGTGGAGAAATTGTCTGCAGTAGAACTAATGCAGAAAAAATGGCACAAACTGAGTGATGTTTCCAGATGACCGTCACTATTTCTACTGCCCATTCTAACTAGATCCACAAGTGAGATCACAAGTGAGCCTGAAAACCGATGCGCTGTGGGTGGAAACACTGACTCACCAGCTGTGTCCACAGATTCAAAGCATTCAAAGTGATGTGAAGTAACTGAATCTGCAGGTTAACAAGTCAGCACTCAGTCTGGGTATGATTTGTATTCAATCTATTTATGAAAATGCCATTATTTAGCATTGAGAATGTTTAAAATGCTGATGCTACCTGGAACTACATACTTTTACTGTGTAAGGTTTCAACTGTAGGGCTCACCTAAGTAGTAGATGCGATGGGAATGTGGACTGGACTCATCCTTCTGTATGAACTGGAAATCATGAGGTGCCTTGCTGATGACTAAGCCTGTGTTCTTGCGGCTGTTGTGGATGATCTTCCGCAGACCTTCCCATGTATGCTTCTCCACCTGGAACTGGGTGGGATTCACATCCTCCATCTCCACCACCTCTGTGCTGTCAGAGAGCTCATCCACCCCCATCATGCCTCTCAGTACCCCTCTGATGCTGTGAATAAACACTCCAACTGGTCAGGGAAGACTCATCTACAGCTAATCGTGAAGCAAAAATGATATACAGGGTATTTGTTGTCTGTTCACAAAAATCTAGGAAAAGAAAAATGTTCATAGCAGAATGTTCCACATCTTTTGGTGAAGACTGAAAACTGAAGACAATAATAATAATAATAATATTATTGTTATCATTTAAAAAATTATTAAAAACATTGTTTTTCTTCTTTTTCTTCTTCTTATTATTATTATATATAGTTAATTATTATTAGTATTACTATTATTATTGAACTATAAATAATAATAACAATGGTAATAATAATAATAATAATTTTTATTATTATTGTTAATAATAATAATAATAATTATATTATATTAATACTATTAATATTATATTAATTATTATTAATACTAATAATAATTAACTATATATAATATAAATAATAACAATGTTAATAATAATAATAATATTTTTTTAATAAAATGTAATTTCATTAAAACAAAAACATACCGAAAATATAAAAGCTGTGAGAGAAACATACCTGTCGTGTCTGTTTTCTGCTTTATCTTCAATTTTCAGCCTCTTTTCTCTGTGCATGAACCGTTCAACAACCACGGACCACACCTGACACCCTGTGGCAAACAGAACACACCCAAGTGAAGAAGTTTCTTCCATGATATAGCAGATTCAGCTGTTTACATGGCGACACCTGGTCTAACTGATTATCAAATCATTAAACAGGATGTTTTAGGTTCCAAACCTTGGCCATGCCCTAGGCTAAGCTCACAAGCTTTGCTGAGGTGACGTCCCATTCAAAGCAGACGTCTGTGCTGCTTCATCAAAGAAGTGCTGCTCTTCAGTGGAGAAATCACTACGCTTCCAGCTGCATGTCACTGCCATTTCAATGTCTGTCTCATAACTATGTCAAATGTGACACAGTTACTCCACATTTTACTGTGGCTTGTATTCTGTAAGTTGTTGCCTGGAGCCGAAATGAAGAGCAAATTCTGCACCAATTCATAACTAAAATGCAGCTGAACTACATCAATTTATGTTTTCTCCTTCATGCTTCTTGTTGGGTAACGCTTCTAGTTCATGTCCAGCAAGGCCCCTGAATTAAAGGTTTTTTTGTAATCTGGTTGACATGTGATTTTCTTTTTTCCCCCTCACAAACCACAAATTGATAAATTTCATCACAAACTCACTAAACACCCCCACCTGTCATTAAAGAAGATGCTGAGAGTGCTCTTTGTTTTGGTGTCTACAATATTTGGAACACACATCTAGCATAATCTTATTCAAATACATGAGTCCTAAAAACATGTTGTGAGTTGCTCCTTTTAAAATAAGTTAATGAAGATAAAACAGTCCACAGAGTGACCCACAGCTTCGCACCGTACAGAAAACATCTGTCTTAGCATGTCCTCTCATCCAGCCTGATCAACACTGACGACACACAAACTAGTTAGCTTCTTAGCCGCCCATTGTAGCTGCCCAGTAGTTAGCGCACAGAAACACGTTAAAATGGTAAGAATAGTTAACATTTATCTTACATTTTCAGCCAGACGACACTGAAAGCGCTTTTTAAAAATTATTTTTAGAGGAGGACACTTGACGAAAACGATCAGTCTGAATGAATCCTGCCTTCCAGAGAGCAGGTAGCTCAGCGCTAGCAATGCGGAAGTAGCTTCGGCTTCAGCTGCGGTTCACCCAGTAACCCGGATGAAGGTTTATGTTCATACGGTCATTTTACTTTTTGCTATTTAGGGTATTAGTGTCCATTTGTGCCGTGGGGATATGAAACAATATTAAGTACCAGTTAGACTCACATTTACTTTAAGTCTGGAATTGCAAATGTTATGTATTAAAGGCGAGTTCAGTTGGTAATCAATTCTACTACTTTCATGAACTTTTATGAGATCTACAAAATGTCTTGCGTCAGATGACCACATTTTTTAATACACAATGCCAATAGGTGCATGCTTTCAAAATATAGATGGTGACATCACAAATTTGCAATGTCTTCTCTGTAGATGTCTCAGAAAACGTGTTCATCACCACAGTGTGGAATATCTTCGTTTTCTTTATGTCTTGTAAAAATGTTAATAGTTTTATTTTTTTGATGGTCTGCCTTTGAATAAGTGGCGACATCTACTGGCAAAACTGTTGTGTTGTACAGAGTGGGCAGCTGCGCAACTCAAATTGATCAATCCAGTACAGTAATTGTTGGTAAGGATGTGGCAGGTTTTTTTCTGCAGATGCCACATGCAGCTGTGTGGTCAGCAGGGGTCTGCCATCGCATCTCTGTAAGGGATTTTCCTGCTATCACTCCTGCATCTGTGATTAAGGGATTGGAAAACAATTTTCTGAATGCAAACCCAAGAGAAAGGAATGTATCCCCAGAAGACATCCAGTTTCTACTGATCCTGAATCGGAAAATCCAACACAACAAGAACACAAATACATTCCATTCTCCATCAATAAAATAATACACTAATACTTGTTTGTCTACTCTGCACCTCCACTCAAACATCATCAGAATCAGAAAAAAACACAAACAGGAATTATTTCCTTAAAACATTTATTTTTGTAATAATTTGTCCTTTTTTTCTTTTTGCACCAGTGCAAAAAATGCACCCAAAAGAGCCACCTGAGGGAAGTCTACATCTTTAAATAAAAAACAAGCAAAGTGTACATTTATAGTACAAAATTCTTTTTAAAAAATTGCACAGTTTGTGTAGAATATATATATTTATATATTCAGAATCTCCATTTTCAAACAAACTTTAAAGGCTCATAAAGTAAACAAAATTCACTAAATGAAGAATAAAAACATTTTCCCTAGAATTTAAAGCTGAGGAAACTAGAGACCCTGTTTTCATTTGTGTCGACCATAAATATACATATTTATATGCAATTCTCTTTACATATAGTCTCTGTGCTAGTGTTTGACCAGACAATCAAAATTATTGCAAAGTAGTTAAGTTCTACTATAAAACATAGGGGTGGGGGATAAAAGCTTCTTTATGCTGAATGTTACTCAAGTTATGCAAAAAACTTTATTTCTTTACAACCCATTCAAATTTACTAGAATCCCTGTTTTCACCAAGAATTCCATTTCTCAAACTGTGCATTCAACATTATCTTGGTACGACTCAGAGCTCCAGTTTTGCCTTTTAGCAACACACAACTCCCTGACTTCTTTTTTTGTTTTGTTTTGAACTTTACATAGCAGCCATGCCCACAGATGGCAGTCAGCGTCGATACGGGTGGAAGCCCTGCACGTTGTGGTTCTGTCCTCTGCCAAACGCACTGGCAGCAGGCTGGGGGGCAGCGGCAGGCTGTGCCGTTGGGGCCCCATACGACGCTGTCGGCTGGCTGGGGTCTGCAAAGCTGTGGGTGAACGCCGTCAGGTCCTGCCCGTACCCTAGCGAGGACGACAGAGGGGAGAAGACATTCTTTTACTATTAGATTGAACTGAGGGTGTTCAGAAAGAAGCCCTATTGCTTTAAAATGGTTTAAAGCTTCAGTGGTGTATGGGAAAAATCCACCCCTTGCACTGATTCAGTTTTTATTTTATTGAATTTGATTATGTTGGTGAATAACTCTACTGTAATTTGAAGTCTTGGTACTTAATATCCACAATGATTGTAGTTTTTCTGATGCTGTCCCGTCTACTTTAAAGTTAAAACCTTTAATACCCATGATTTATCCCTACATTTTTTTCACTATAGATATTTTGTCTTAACTTGTAAAGATGTAATAGATTTATATATTTGTCAGGAAATTTCTCTGAAATGTGTCTGTCAAGGTGCTGCAAAAAGTATTTAACAATAAGTCCATTGGCAAATATCAAACAAAACAACTAAACACTTCATGAGCCTTGTTGAATTTAATGATTTCTAGGTGGATTTTTCCTAAAGATACAGATGCTGCATTCCTTAAATAAGCCCTCCAGTGTTGAAAATCATCATTAACAATGTTTCATGTATGGAGCTAAAAATGACAATATAAAGGTGAATTTAACAATAAATTAAAACGGGCTTACTTGAGAAAAACAGTCTCTGGATTCTACTGCTAATCAGTAACACCTCATGTTTTTGTTCTATTCAGACACTGGATGGCACCATCCCCCTGCAAAGACACAGGGTAACCAAAGTGACTACCAGGGGAGGAAACTAATCTGCCTGCTGCAACTAAATATTTAGCATCCACTGCCTCAACTGAAGGGCTTTTCAGGTTGAAAACACACGAGTGATTATGCAGTGTAAAATATAAAACCAGAGTGGTAGCCAAATCTTTCCGGTATCGATAAATTTTGACGAGAGGAACATTATAAATAACTGACATGGAAAGACAGAAGAAATAGAAAGATGACAAGAAAAGGGAGAAACGCAGTAGAAAATTCACAGTACTCAAAAGTTTGTGAACTGACCCAAAACAATATATCTAAAGAACAGTGGTCCCAGCAATACAAAGAATCAATACAGAAATTTGAGATTTACAGGCATCATGTCATTTTTGAATTTTTTTTTCCTTTCACACCATTTTAGCTACCATGCAGAGAAAGAACATGGGGAAAAAAACAACAGATGAATGGACTATTGATGTACACAGTGAACCATGAACAAAGTATTTGGTAATTAGATCATCCTTTTTATAATCAGCAAAGCAATGAGTAGAGAAAGAGACACAAGCGCAGGACATGGTTGGTCTTTGTATAGTAAGGTTACAGCCACTGACTGAACTTCCATGATTGGAATGGAAAATTTCAATGTGAATTTCTTTTGAACAGCTGTGAGACAGCTGTAGGCTGTCTGCTACTATACTGAAGTAAACACAGTCATTTGTATGTACATGCAAAATGTACATGCGAAAGACTACAGAGCAAAAAACAAACAAAAAAAACCAAACGAGCTTGTGGCTAAATAAATGCTACTTTCTGTGGTTGATGAAGACAACGCTGGCACCTACCTGCACTATATCCTCCCTGCTCATCCTGACCATAACTGTGAGAAGGACGCGTTGGTCCGTAGGCAGATGGGTCCTGAGGGTAGTTACCCAAGCCTATCAGGGAGACGAGGAGACCAGGTTGACTGAACCCAGATACTGCTGGCCAGCTAGTTTACATAGTTCCCCCTTATTGAGCTAAAAGAGCTGCGTAGTTGTAATAGTAATTAAAGTACGCACTGTTTGGAGAGGCACCACTGCTCAGCTTTAACTGGAGGTTTAAGTTAAATGGGGTGAGGAGCTACCTTCTAGCATCCCTGTCTTTTTATTTAAAATCAAGCCTGTCTGCTCTCATGGAATTTTGTAAAATGTGCATGAAATGCTAGGATTTTTCCTACCACAATGATATTAAAAACAAGGACAAGAACCATTTCAGTGGTTTTGTATGATGTAGTCTGTAAAGCATGATGTGGAGGCAAAAAATATTGTTGCCAAATATTTTCCAAAAAAGATCCTGGATTGATTTTTGTCATTTGTCTCCATTAAATTTGTGGTGTTAAATTTAACCTGAAATTAAGTCACTTTATATTATTTCTTTACTGTACTTCAGTTGTAAGCACTGATTATTTTCAGTGCTGCTGTAACTGCTGGTTACATGTCTAGCCTCAGTTTTCAATTGCATAACATTTCCTTGTAACAAATGATCTGTCAATCACTTTCAAACTTCAGCCAGTAGTTTGCTGGAAGTTGAGAATTATTAGAAATAAATTAGAAAAAAGCCATTGGCCTGGCAGAAAGCATTCAAAACCACTAACTTAGCCTTTACCAAATGTATTCATTTCCATAAAATTTTGTGTGGAATCTGCTGTCGTATGGTAGGCTTGTGGTCTGTGTTCACAACAAGAACAAATATGTTTCTTATTTTCTGGTCATTTCACAAGAAGAATTTTGAGACTGTCGATACTACTAACTTGGATAGTTGGGCTAACAGCCTGAGCAGGCAGCCAACACTAAATGCAAAAAGCTGGATGGAAGATAAGCACAAGCAAGAAAACACTGAACAAGATGAGCACTGACAGCAATCACATTACTGATTTTTAATGTGCATCCAGCCGTATGAAGGAGCTGGAAATCAAGTCAAATTAAAAATATCAGCTACTCGAAAAATTCACTGTAGATTCTGAATGAACACAACCTTTTCTGACTGCAAGTTCACGCAGGTGAATGAAGACCACACCTGTTCCTTTCCCATGATGCTGGCTGGTTTTGACAGTATTTCAGTCTGGTTTTTGGTTCATAGCTGAAAAATCTAGAGCCTCCATTGGTGCTCTCAGCACGAACAGTTAATCCTGCATGACTGAACAGCATGTCATTGAGGAAGCCGGGCTCTGAATTTTCGGTTCATAAGATACATCGAAATTGACACTGGAGTTGCTTCAGTAAAGATTTGATGAAAATCAGTCAAAAGCTAATGTAGAATTAAACTAACAGGCTAAAAGACCAGAAAGACACTCACTAGAAAGTAAAACCTACCAACACATTTGACAAAAAATGTAATATCTGCAACAATTTACACAGCAGAGCGGCCAAGTTCACATTCCAGAAATTAGCTTTCATAGACATAATACTGTTGTGCTGGTACTCATTTCCGGAATCGTTCCAAAACTAGGAAAATAAGCCAGCATAGTCTCAAATGAGAGAAAAAGGAGATATAGAAGGGGGGAATCAAAAAGTAAAAAACATTTTTATAATGTGCACTGTACAGGCTGTCTGAAGAAAAGTTGCAATCCCTTGAATTTCAAAATATTTAAGCCAAAAAAGAAGAAGAAAAAAACAAATTTGCAAGGCAGGATGATCTAATTCAACAATACCAGGACCTACCATTAATATACCAATGACAGCTGAAATACCAAGCTAAATGAAATCGATGCGGCCAATCACACAGAGACCATCGTTTTCCAATGTGGTAACGGTATAACTGCTGTGAGGTATGTCGGCTTTTGATCATGCATAAAATGATTTCACATTTCAGTGCAAGACATGGAGTCAGTCCTGTTTTTTCATTAATTGTTTGATTTCCCACTTCCACAGGCGAAGCACATTGTTTGCTGTCCTGCATTCTGATGCATATTTGAAATGTCTGCACCAATAGAGAAGAATCTCTGTGTGATCTGGGCCTCAGGGTTGTACATTTGCACTTAAATGAGCTGTAGTGGCATTCAATGAAGTAGCCAGAGACATACTGTAGGTAAGGCCAAGGGGTGTACAAAAAAGTGAGTAGGAGTGAAAAGGGCAGCAAACATCATAATGCACAATGCTATTCTTACCATATTGGCTATAAGGAAAGTCAGGTTGCCCAGTAGGAGCCTTGCTCAAGTCCTGAGTTGGTGTGGTGGCGGGGGCAAAGCCCAGAGTTGCAGTTCCTGGAGTGGTGGGCGGAGGAGGTACCTGTGGAGCATACTGGTCTGCCTGCGGTGTGCCAAAACTGTAACCTGTGGGACATAAAATCATTCCTAGGACTTTATATCATTTGTTAGAGGTACTTTATAGAAAAACAACCCTGACTCAGTTTGTGAGTCAAGAAAAAAATTTACTCCAAGATTAATTTTTAGTGAGTTGTTTTAAAGATGTTGGCACACCGCACCATCATGTTAATTTAAAAAATCATTAAATTTCTCCATCAACCCTCTTCATTTCAGGTTTTTATGCCAGTTACATGTCCACACATCTTTTAACCATTTGCCAGATAAAATTGTGACCACTTTGCCAACACATTGGCAATTCATAATGCCTGGCTCATTTCCCACTCTTAATTCAAATACTTCACCATCTGCCAACAAATTTGAAAGGTGTAAGGAAATAATCTCCCTCCAACATTATCTACATTTCATGAACTGCTGGGTGTCTGAGTCAAGCTGTCCATTTCTGATAAGGTCGACGTTCCTCCCTGACTACAGCAGGAAAGCTGTCATTTTACAGATTTAGTTATAAAATGCTGCATTGAGCAGCTACAAGCTAAAAGAAATTGTTTCCCATGTTGAGGGTCTAGATGTAGTTTTTGTAGGCCCAAAGACAAAGAGATGTATGTGAGCATTTTGACATAATTTAGATGCATCTGACTGATCAAAAATCAATTACATGCATCTGACTGATCAAAAATGAATTACATTTTCAGAAACTCATCACCACCTTATCTATATATGCTACGTTGTCTGTATGCACCCTGTGGTAAAGACAAAACAAAAAAAAAGTGTGGGTGTTACTGACCAAACTGTGGCGCTGTGCTGTAGCCTTGCTGAGGGTAGCCCTGAGGTGCAGCAAAGCCGGCTGCCGGCGTCGTCACCAGGAATGCATTGAAAGGTGAAGGAGGTTGTGCAGGAGTTCCACGACCTGCTGACAACTGAGGTCCATATCCGCCTACTCCAACACAGAAGAGGTTTTGACATACATTGATATTTTTGAGACATACACACAATGATATAATACATTATAATACATTTTTCTGGTGTATGTGTGCTACAACTTATCATTATCATAAAATACTAAAGATGGAAGAAGACAATCACAGATATGAAGTACCTGCTAAATAAATGTTTTTGTAGAACACAATGTGAAGTGGAATAAATCTAAATGAGCACAAGGCTGACACTGCAATAAGCACTGAAGGTTGACCCAGAGGTGGTGAGACTGCATGAAATAGAGCCTGACCAATAGAGAGGGAAAAAAGCAGCCTGGAATCTATTCAAGCCTGCCATCTGTCTCAAGCAGCAACTTATCTGCATCCTCAGCCATTATGGACCGGTGATAACACGTGCTGTTAACCGTCATCAGATTATTGGCCACAAAGGGAGTAAAGCCCATTCCAATGACACAAGTGCTTCATGATAAGCACAATGATCACATGGCAACAACACAAAATCTATTAGCACTTTATTTATCAAATAACCCACAGAAAACCATGATTCACTAAAATGAAAAAACAAATTATGCGTCTTATCAAGTGGAGATGAAACACATACCTATAGGTTGGCCTGTAGTCGACACCCAGACTCCTTCAGGAAGAGAAAAACATAACACTGAGGATAATACTACTGCCTTAGATGTACACCCTATAGTGTAGCAACCTACATGCACAAAGTTAACATTGAAGGAGAAGGTTCAGTGTATTTTAAAATTAGTATAACATATTCCACATAACAAACCTCAAACGCTCAACTGAGATTGATTCCCACTCACCCTGTGGCCCGTAAGCCTGCTGCCAGCCTTGGGGAGGTTGCGTTGCCCAGCCATTAGCTGTGCTTAAGATGCCCCTGGGGGCCCACTGACCAGGCCCAAGCTGGCTGGGAGCTTTACTGTCCCGAGGTTCAGCCTTCTTTACTTCCACCTGAACAAATGGACATAGAGGGCACATTTGGCAACACCAGCATAAAATTCATTAAGCCCCACACCTAGACGGACCTGTCCTCTCACTGATTTTTGACCTCAGTACTTTGGTCAAGTTTTAAATCCTTTCCTTTATTCTTAATAGAATTAAATGGGGAGTCTATGTTAACTAATATTACTGTGTACCCAGGAGAGTACAGCTATGTGTCTCAGGTACTCATTATGTTATTGGACAAGATCATAATAGAAAGAACGTCAATGATCAAACATTTTCAAAATGCATCGTCTCAAATATCTATTAAGAAGCACCTGAGAAACACAGATTTATTTTTTCTATACATGAATTGTCCTATATATCAAAATACATCTAATAGAAGGTCGTGACTTACCTATATCCAGCTAACACAAGTCTAATTTTAAGATTTTTTTCAGGAATAATAATTTTAGGGGTTATATGGATGTAGAAAGGAATTTTTATCTCACTTCTAACAGAATATGTAAATGTAAACATGCAGAGTACAAATAAATAAATGTTTCAGTCAATTTAAAATTGAATCTTCATACTGTGTCAAAGATAGGAAAAAGATTTTCCCTTCTGTAAAGGGACAGCTTGATTATATGAAGTTGCTGCTCTTTGTGCAATAAATCCTTCATGTCTGCTATGTCAGTTTGTGTACTCCATATTCAGGAGACACATTTCTGAAATCCATCCCGTTTATCCAGTACTGTACTGTAATCATGCAATATATGGTGTCAAACAATTATTGTCCCAGTAACAAGTCTCCTCCCAGTAAGTAGGCAAAGCTACCAGCAGTTAACAAGAGCACAAAAAAAAAAAAAACAGGCTGAGGCTAAGGGGAGCCAACCAGAAATAGACTGAGGGGCTGAGTTATTGGGGTCACCTTGCAGGAGGAAAACGAATCACAAATTCCTCCCTGCTTTAAGGTGTTGCCACCTTCCCCAGCCTCCCCTCTTCCTTCTCTGTCGACCTAATTACATGCACATGTTTCCGGCAGTGGTCTCACCACCGTCGGCGACTACCTGAGCACGTTCTCCCATGGGCATCACAGCTTCGAGTGATGGATACCATGACTTCTGTACAATCCCCAACAGCAGAACTGGGACTTGTTCCACAGTTTGATGTGCTCCAATTTCTAATTTTGTAACTCTATCTCTAAGCCCTCCTCAAGTCCCAGCATAAAGTAATGTCAACTCAAGAACAATGAATTAAGTCAAGCCTTGATTCCTGCTGGAAACCAGGCCAAAGTCAATGGGGGTAAATGCCATTGGAGAGTATGCATGTCGAGCAGAATAATTTACACAGGAAATGGGATTCAGATCATTATAATGTGATGATCAGTGACATTTTACTATAAATGTCTTGTGTTGCTAGTAAACGGAACAATAATATCTAGCTTAAATATAGTTCAAGCAAACCTTTTAGAAAAAAGTCTACATAGCAGCACTATTCTGGGAAAAAAAAATTTGTGTACAGAATATTTAAATTTATTCCATGGGGGTCAAGGTGGTTTGATATACTAACCAGATCTGGCAACATAATTGTTCCAGGGATCTTTTGTTGTATGTTAATTCCCATTTCCGTCTTCTGAGAGAAACAACATACATATGCCATTAAAGTTGAAATTTGATGATGTTCTTATGCCCATCGATTATTGCTGTCATCATGATGGGCCAAAAAAAGATTATCTCTTTGGCTATCTCTCTAAAGTGTTTAAATTATGTAAATGACTAAATATCTTTGTGCAAAGCTTCATACATACACTTAAAACCCAAGTGTGAGAAACAGTCCTTGCCAGTTATTCACTAAGTAGTACTTTATTACAACAGGACCACAATTACTTAATGGCCTGTTTTACTCAGTGGAGATATCGGGTTGCTGGTATCTGCTTCATGCAGCAGAACAAAGGGACTTCCAGAAACTTATGAGCAGTGCTTGAATATATAACACCACGGTGTGTTTTCCCAGAAGAAAAGCTTACCTGACACTGAATTCTGAATTGTATTTATGCAGTAAGCCCCATCCATCTGGTATACACTTAAGATTAAACAAACACCAAAAAGTGACAAGTCAATATTGTCAAACTCAATACTATGCAGCCCTTTTTTAGAGAGACCTGCCATTTGCTATTTTGAGAACTGACACAGTATGGAGATTCTTCAACTGAGGTCACTGAATTGAGTTTTTTCATTAACTTCAACGGGAACAAAAGAAAATGAAAACAAAAAAAAAACATGTTGACGTGTAAGTGACCTGTGAACAAAACATCAGAACACAAAGAAATATTTAACCAATCCTTTAGGTGTTTTATACTCATTGCAATTGTTTGAGCTTTGCAGCCTTCATCTTTTCTTTAGCTTCTGCAAAAAGAAAAAGAAAAAAATAATAATAATAATGTAATTTTAAGGGTTTAAGTATCTAATGCACTAAAGACATCCTAAAGGAGTGGTTATTTTAAACAAAGCCTTGAGCGACAACAGAAACTGTACTATAGCAGAATTGGTGAAAGGCTAGTGTCTCCCTAGAAAGTATAGAACATTATGTTATGCTTAAGGAAGCCATCGGAAAATGAGCTACAAACAATAACACAACTTAATATAACTGTCAATGTCGCCCAAGCCTCTGTTTGATCTTAAGGGTAAAATAAAACTACAACTACACACTTTTTTGCCCATGATGTCGTGAAAATGCATGTTGACAGCCTGGTCCACTGATTGTTCGGCCTCGAAAGTAATAAATCCAAAACCTAGCCAACGACCAAGAGTGAATCAAGGTAGCAGGGGGGTTGTGACAACACAAGATGAAGAACAGTATTGGGCTTCAGCAGAGTGAGGGTCCATCAAGACTGAGCAAGAGGCTCCTGGGGTTCGGCTGATGTCGCACATTAAAAAAACAAATATCTCTGGGTAAAACCAGGGAGATTGAAGAAAATGTTACTGTTTTCTGTGTAAATAGTTTAATTATCAAAACAGGGGAGCTTAACTGTCACACATCAAGTTTGTTGAGTACAGCATTTGCTTTGATGTAAAATGTGTTTTAAAATTGTCAGAGTGGTGTGAAAAAGTAATCATCTTTTGATTTCTTCCATTTTAGCCTGCATCTCAAACTAAAACTGCATTGAATCATCAAACAAAAATTACATAAAACAACCCATTTAATTTGATTACAAAAAAACTTAACAGGAATAATGTTCTTTTTGTGGAATGCTGTGTTTGGTTTACACCAGATTTAACAGGATGTTATTTTCCAAACAGCTTAATCTTCAACTCACCAGCCCATAGAATATTCTCCCAAAATCTGTAGGCATGCATACTGACCTATATTTTTTGGCCACTTCTAGCAAGGTACACTAATGTTCACTATTGAGTCATCTGTATTTGTAGATTATATTACTTGTTTCTTGTGGATTTATGGAGTTCCAGAGTCTTTTTTACTTTCCTTGAGGATTAATAAAGTAGAAGTAAATAAAAGCAAGTGAGTACCTATCCATCCATCCATCCATCTATCTTATCTATCTGTCTAAGCAACAGTTTTAGAAACCTTCACAGACTAATGTATTTCAATTGCCTCTTTCATCTCATTTGGAATTCCTTTTGATTTGGAATACTGTAGTGTGCTACTTGTGAGAGCTACTTGCCAACAACATGTATAACAAAACTTCCTATTTAAGCGATGGTTTCATTGAACACTGCTGGTAGTAACCAGGCCTTGGTAAGATATTTAGATATTTATTAGTCCCACAGTGGGTAAGTTACATCTGGTGTGTCGACTCCAGCTGTAACCACTGTCAAATGCAGTTTAGTAGTTTTTTCTGACTTAATTTCAAAGGGGGAAAATGCCTTTTCACATTTAGGTGTTTCTGATCCTTTCTGCCTTAAAACATTGTTTAAAATTTGTGATTTCTCATTTTGTACCGAATTTCCTTTGAAGCGTTTAGTATGAAATACACACCAAAAAAGAAATCAAAAGAGGGTCCAATATTTTTTCACACTATTGCCGACATTAATGTCAGTTGAATTCAATCCACTTTTGGTAAATTGATGCGATTTCATCCAAACCCCACCTTGATCTGTTCCTCGGTACATTTCTGTGGAGCACACACTCTCCGCAGCCATTGTTAATGCATTACAAAATATGGAAAAACACAAACTATAGAATGGCTAAAGCTTTCTCCAAGCTTTCCCAATTTCAGTATTTACTTTTGAGTCAGCCAGGATAAGCCTCAAATGGACAATTTAAGTATTTTTCACAATGATAACACAGAGATACAGGCCATTACTAGTTTCCCAAAGTACATTTTGCTGATTCCGATCAGAAGTTTCCTTGGGGTACCAACAAAGTTCATCAACAAGAATGCAAAGCTCAGTAAACTGTCTGTAACGGAACTTTTCAAAGAATTTGGAGGTCGTAAAAAATCGTTCTGATCTATTTTCAATTCGATTTATTTTCTGCTGTGGCAGAACTAGGTTGTGTGCGCGACTCTACTTGGGGACCTAACCTGAATCCAATTAAATGTCCTATCAGACAACTGAGATTTTTAGAGACCTCTAGTACTATGCCAACCATTCCCAAGCTTATCTATTGCTATTAATACCATCTGCCAATGACCCGTCCTTCATCTAAATTTAATGCATTACAAGATCTGACATATCTTGGGTGCAGTGACATTAATACTCTTTAATACTCCAACATGAAAGTCAGGTAACTATTTCAATGAAATGAACTCTTACAAAATGTTAAATGATGTAAAAAGAAAATAATTTTGATCAACAATTCTTATATCAGGATTTTCTTTATACTAGAATAACAACAATTAATTGCAGCCTGCTTAAGTAAATGAGGAAAATGTCTGGTTTCTTCACTGTGTAAATTGTCAATTAAAATATCATTAGGTTTTTTTAGACACCTTACATTTTGAAACCTTTTTCTTTTTACTATATTTTTTTATGGACCAAAAGACTCAAATTGTATTCATTAATTGCAGCATTAATCATTTTTTCTCTCTATAATAGTTTACTATGAAATTAGATTATTACTATTTTAATATCTTCCAGGACACAGAACTAACAAGTGATTTAAAATTATCACCTATTTACCTGATTATACTGTCTACCAAAATCATTCTTCAAAAACACCGCTAAAATGAAAGAGACTCTCTGAGAAAGTCAGAGTAGTCCAAGTGCTCATTTCCCATCAAACACAATTTATGAATACAAGCTTCACCATCACTCATCACTAAAATAACCTGTAAGCAAATCCTCAGAAAAATCTTCTTTCTAATTTCATGATAAATTAATGAGAGTTTGTGATCTGACTTTGTATACACCCCCATTCTGACCAAGTCAAATAAATTTGGAGGTTTTACATCTGGCCTGTACCTTTGTGCCATCAGTCAATGCACTGTAACCTAAAGGAGAAAAGACAAATCTTAGAGACACTGTTAATCACATTCAAACCATTCACAAGGAGAAGGGGACAGAAGAAAGAAAATTGGAAAGGGCTTACTTACAAAATCACTTAACTTTATACATACAGTATTTAAAAACATACTATGCTATTTAAGATATATATGTATATATATATTTATATATATAAGTGATATCTAAATCAAAGCAAAGAAAACTTATTCCAAAATTCTGATGGTTTTAGTATTAAAAACTGATTGTACTGTGAAAGATTATGTAATTGTTTTTACAGGTACAATACATCATGTTAAATTCCAATGACAAGCTATTCTGGGTTTCTCCCAATAGAGAATAAAAGTGGGTTTGAGGGAACCGTAGTAATACATGTTGTGGGTCATTGGCTACTGCATCATTGCTATGTAGGACAGATGAAACAGCTGTGACTGTAACTCAGTGGAGAGGGTCTGACACCAGCACTGCCAGTGGCGTGGAGTCTGACTCCTAGTGAGGCCATCCGTGCTGAAACTGTCAGCACACGTCATAAACTCATGACAGATTTATGACTAACTGAGCGAATGTTCGTGAGATTTTAAAGGCTTTCGGGGGTTTTTTGTCCAAAAATAGGTTACAGAGTTTATGATGGCGAGCCCTAGGTGACAATGCTTAATGACTCCATTTTTCTACTGGAAACAATGGAATATTCACCTCAAGTCTTTGAGGTGAAACTTGCCTCTTTGAGGACAAACTTTAGATGGTCTGTGCTCAATATGTCAGTTGCATGTTGTGTTTCAGAACAGTTTTTTTAGACCACCTATTTTCTTGCAATGCTCCAACTTTTGATTAATTTCCTTTGCCTTCCGGGACGCTTGAAGGCAAATAAATTACAAACATTTTAGGGTTATTACACATTGAATTCTGGTCTACTGAAGACTATAGTACTGTGGTTTAAAAAGCTTCACGTTTCATTTACTTGTCGATTAATGGTTACAGTCAAATTTGACAAATATGTCACTGAATTTCAGGGAAACAAGCATTTTACTATTAACACTTTTATGATCAAGCAGGTAATTGATTCTTAAAATATTAATAATAAATTCCTTACAAGTTTTCTTTTTATCTTGAGTAATTATTGAACGTGGGGTAAAATAATCTATGCAGTTGGTCAGTTATCTACAGATCTGAGGAAATAAAACAACTAAATGTTTTAGACATTGTGATCAACTGCCAATTAGTTTGAGGGAGGATTAGTCCTTTAAAGACTGAAATCACAGTTTTTAAATGGTCATGTTCCAAATGAGCGCTGCTCACTGCAATTCTTCCTCTTTTTCACTGTAAGCATTACATGATCCCATCCAACCAAGGTTTCAGTGTGAGACATGTAAATTTGGAAGAAACCAATTAAATTTGACTTACATGAGTGAAGGACCACATGTTGAGATGCAAAATGTGGTTAATAAAACACTTTTTCCCCATACGTTATCTTTACATATAAAGTATGTTTATTAAGAGTTTGAAACAAAAACATCTAAAAGATCATTAGACCAGATTTTTGTAACACCTGAAATTCTTTGTGCATTCTAAAATAAATCTTGAGAATCTTAACTGATAAAGTTAATTTATTAGTTAAGATTATCATAAAAAAACAACATTTTCACCTGTTAGTAAAGTCATAAGGGACAATGCATCAGTCAAAATCAGACCGTGCAATATTGTGAGCAATTTTTATATTTGAGCCTATGCTGACAGCTGACACATGATTTTAAAGGTCATTAATCTACACTTCAATATGTGGACAAATTATGAGTTACATTACACAAATTTATAACCATCATATAAAGTAAAGATGTTCCCTCAATGAATATTTATGAAATGTAAGTATAACTGTATAATGAGTGCATTCCGCATCAGATTGTGTTTTTAACGTAATAGCACATATTATATTTTACATATGATGAACACAGTGATGATTTGGTGTGAAGCTTATAATCCTTTCATGTTTAATTGCGTGTCATCACCATACACAAAATTCCTTTTATGGGTGATGTGTTTAAATTGAATTAAAAATATGGAGTTGAATGGACTTTTTGTCATTGGGCCAGAATAGTCTGTCATGGGATTTAAGATGGTCAAGTATGAAGAGGGGAGAAGGGAAAAAAACGGGATCAGCTTTTACCTCGGGGCCTCTGCTTCTCCGCATCATAGATCATTACCACCTCTGTGACCTTGAATGGGACAAAGGGAAACAGTGGCTCCATTTAGAAAATCACCGTCCATTCTTAGTTCAATCAAAAATTCTGCCTCAATTAGGACAAATAATTTATTTTCCTAACTCATCACATTATGTTTGAGCTTTTTTAGTAAGGTAGTACTGACCCTGTTCAATGTCAAATCTATTTAAACAGTATTAATGACGATATTAACCTATTTGCATTGTGCAAACGACAATACTCACCACTCCGAATCTATTGAAATAGTCCCTGAGTTCAGGCTCGCCGCAGTTATGGGGGATTCCACCTACAAATATCTTCTTTGATTTATTGCTATCAGCTTTGCTGCCCTTCTGAAAGAAAACAGGGAGTGTATGGATTTCAGTGTCTGTTAAAGGATCACTCTGGGAAAGGGCCAGTTAGCCATCATCTATTCAGACAGTGCAAAAGAAATTAGGTTCTCCTCTTGCCCTGGGGTATAATTCTTAACATGTCATGTCAATGCAAACACTAGTCTCCGCAGATCAGAGAGCACGCCTTCCTCCAGTTACTCTCTACCATTAGGCATTTCACTATCGCTGTGCCCTACACTCATGACGTAAAGACTAGAAAGACGCTGCTTTTAACAACGCTGATTTTTAGCAATTAAATCTTCTTCTTTGTTAGTAAAACCTTCAGCAGCTTCAACATAACTTTAAGGAAGCAAAGTGCCTCAATGACTCTACACTTGCACCAATGTGTGACTTGTAAAAAGATCTTACTAACAACAAAGGGGCAACAACCAGAATCTTCGCTGGTTAAAGGAACAAAACTACAAAAGATTTGAGGTGGCTCGGTAGATCTTTAACTGACATTAAAGTAGCAACTTTCCTGAGGGTTATTAAACCAGGTTGAAATATTCAAACTAAGAACACAAGAATTATTTTTTTTTAACTCAAAATTCTAGAAAAATTACGCAACTGTTTTGGTGTTAGTTCAAGTTATTACACAGTGATAAAAGCATTATCATATTATTATTCAGTAATTCAAATACAAAGCCTGTTTATACTGTAACAAAGCTGGAAAATCCAATATTGTTGCAGCTTCTCAATCACAAATAGAGGTCAATTCATAGATTCTTTAAATTACTGTGATTAATCAAAAGCCCAAACCGAATTTTAGCATTTCTATAGATATTAAATCTGGTTTCAGTTATCAACATGATACACTAGAGATTTTTTTAATCAGACATTGTCAAGGCTGGGACGCTTTTCTTGATAAAGCTCAATATTTCATCATGATCCATAAAAAGGAAGAGCGGATGTAGAGACTTATTCCCAGAGTTTTATTGCAGTACAAATATAAAATCTAGCCTACTCAGTAGAAGTCATATTCCTCTTACCCAGCCCTCCTTGGTTCGAGATTTTTCAGGTTGCATTCCTCTGGGAGTGCATGGCTTGGGGTCAATCTGACAGCAGAGAGACAGAAAACGTTTGGCATTGGACCCAAATAGAGGCACCTTCAAATGCTCTTCTGCACTGAATCCATTATGCTATATTGGCTTAACTCACACAACAATGCAAGGTACGTACTTGTGACACATTAATTTAAATATGTGGTTGATAAAATTTTATGCCCCTCTCAACCTCCATCAACGGAACAAAGCAGTGAATACATCAGCAATTCATGGACAGACTTATAGAAACATTGAAGCAGCAGTTTGCTCCTTTTTATACAACCCAGATGAATCCAGCTGTAACTGACGCTTTTCCTAATTTGACTTTGAACAGGTAAGTCTTGTTGAACAAATAAATGTCAGTCTTAGCAGAAGCTGTGCTTCCTCTAATGTCTGCAGGCAGAAACAGCTCAAAATTGTACTTATCCTTGAATAACTTCTAGCAACGTTCTACGATGAAATACTGGATAAAGTTTTTCACATTAATCACACAATGAGCATGCAGATTGCTTGAAAGGATTACACTATCTGCTACTTTGATCGAAAATACTCACATTTCTTCCATCTAGATTGTGTGGCTTTGTTTCCAGCACTGTCCGTACACAATTGGGGTCTTTGAATTTGACAAAGCCAAAGCCTCGTGATTGGTTTGTAGTTTTGTCCTTCATAATGACACAATCTACAACTTCCCCATACTGTGAGAAGTAATTTCTTAATGTTTCTGAGAAAAGAAAGAAAAAACACAACAGGGCTTCTTCATAAAAAACAAGCTCATACAGCAAAATTGCAACCGTGAAATCATATGAATAGTTTGCCACCTGAACACAACGTGCAGTCACAATTTATAGAACTCATACTTTTTAGTATGATAAATGATGCTGAAAAAATATCCCCAGCATTTCAACCTGCTCTAAATCTGTAACTAGTAGCAAAACAGGTGTGGAGGAGGGAAAAAACACAACTACCGTTCTATGAAATTTACACAGTACAAGTCATTTGCTGACCTTGATTTTGTCTTATGGCAGTATGTTGGGAATTGTGCTATTATTTCATTATGTAAAACATGCAAGTGCAATCAGATTAAAGTGATATACTGGCACTCGTTAGGGACAAAGCACTGACCCGTTGTCGTATTGCATCGCACTAAATATGTACACACACAAGAACTGTAATGGTGAACATGTCCACAAAAGAAAACATGCACATTTGAACAAATGAGAATTCACTTTTGAGAGTTATCATAATTGCTTTTCCCATTGCTGGGAAGCCCTCAGGCATTGCCAGGGAAACAAGCTGAGAGTTATGCTGCACTATAGTTCTGATATTAATGTTAATAGAGCTGTTAACACAAGTAAGGCCTGAATAGTGCTTCATACAACTAGACCATCTCAATGCAACTCTGAATGAGAGGACACTTTGTATGCAGACCAGATAACAATGTTATGAATAAACTCGTCCATCAATGTTTGCAACTGGCCATCAATAATGACTCCATGACTCCAGAAAATATCAAAAATCTCAGTATATTCAAGAGAGAAAAACTGCATTGATTAGGAGGCTACAAGCAGACTCTACCAACAATTTCTGGAGTACAAATCCTCTGACATTTGCATGCAAATTACAGACTCAACAAATGTGCAGAACAGTTTAAGCAACAGTGTTTTGCAGGCCAGCATATTGCATTGTAAAACATTCCTGCTATTTTTTCCACTTGGTGTTATTGTGACATAAATATACAATCCTTACTGTGATTCGATGTTAAACCATGAACAGTAACTGGTTTCTATTGTCTACACTATGCTTTACCTGAAACATTACGATCATTTTAGAAGGTGACACGTTATGTCCACCTATCAATCAAAACTTGATTGGTGTCAATTTGATTCCTATACAGTAAACACATACCAATACAAAATGCTTCTGAAGTGACACTTGGCATCGTATGATGCTTAAAATATGATGCTGTTTAAATTGATGTCTACTGGATAATAAACATGTTATAAGCGTTTTGATATAAATAAGCATCCAATTCAGCCTTAACCCAGTGTCCAAAGTATTTTGTAAGTCCTGTCAGTAAGGAAATATCTGGTCATCTTGTTTATTCAACTTTTAATCAAAGTCCCTTAAAGTTCCCACAACTACATCAGTGTCACCTCGACAAATTCCTGTAAAACAAAACAAGTGGTGCATGAAAAGACAGAGCCTTAGCAGATTAAACACTATGGCTTACCTTGTGTGGTGCTCCAGTCCAATCCGCCCACGAAAAGTTTACTGATGAGAGTAAATACATCACCATTAGGCAAGTCACCGATTGTCTCTTTGAGCAAAAAGCAAATGATAAACAGTAATATGCGCACAGTTGCCAACTCAAATACAAGACGAACACCATGCATTTTTTTTCCAAGTCCAGTTTTCTTCATTAAGTAAAAAATACAGAGGTCTTGTTGGGGGAATCAACAGGATTACATCCCTGGTGGTGAACAACATCCTATGTAGTCAATATTACACACCTGGAGGCAAAGCTGCTCCCAAAGCTTCTACAGACCAACAACAACAACAGCTACAGACCCTGTATTCACTGTGATCTGTGTGTTTGTCATTGGTTCTCAAATACTGAACACTATACCCAAGACAAAAATGGACTTGTTGTGGACCTCCTGCCACATGAGTTAGGGGCATAGCCACTGCGTTTAGCAGGCTGACGGCTAGTAACCGACTCCAGATCCTGCAGCAGTCACCATCAACCACCGAATCCACCATCATCAGTGGAACCCCCAGGATTTTCTGTTCGGAGAGCAGTGAAGGTGAGCTACTCCTCGGCTACCTGCATGCGGAACAACGAGTCCGGATACTGGTTGCAAAACTGGAAGTTTATAGGTAGTCGAAGTGCTGCTCGTACCGAAACTGTTAAACGAGTTCAGTTACGTTTGACCAAGAATGGGGGGTATGAGAAAAGTGGACGGTGAGTGCGGAGGAGAGCGCTCCATCCTCTCGCAGTGTCCGCTAAATGTCCCCTCGCTTTGGCGAAGTGAAGATGAGACTTTCGCTGCCAAACGTTTCGTAGCTATGCTAGCTCAGTTGCGTCGAGCTAACTAAAAACAGCACTCAAATAAGTATTCACACGTTCACGCATTAGCTTGACAATATCAAAGAAAATACTCCACATTACAATCGTATATTTTACTGAAGAAAATAACAATAACAAATGACCTTCTATAACTAATGTCACTTTTTGTCCGTCTTTCTCCAGGCTAGCGATGTCGCTAAGTTATAAAGCTACCTTAGCTTGCTAGCTAACGTTAGCTGTCAAATGAAGTGAGGACGCTACCATTAACTTTATATTTAAATACACTTTACGACGGCATGCGTCTGCAGCGGAAGCTTATGTTGAATAAATCTTACCCGACTTCATCTCCGACTAAGTTGTTATTCATTTCTAAGGCTAACGTGTGGGGGGAACCGTGGCAGCGGTGACCGGTTTATTGCTTCAGTGTTGCCCCTCTCTCTGACTGAGAGCGGAGGAAGGTCACTCCGCTTTTTGGTTCAAACTGTTCTGCGCAATGACGACGCTGCAGGGGGCAGCAGCCTTTAAAGGAACAATACACCCAATGCGCCGCTTTGTCAGCCAAAGGAGGACAAAACCTGTCACTATTTGTTATATTAAAAAATATCTGTTTAAAATTTATATTCCATCTTTATTCAGGAGAGGTTGTTTTTGTTTGTTTTTTACATTTTCGAGATCCTTTTAAAAAATCCTTAATCCTTTTTTTTTTTTTAAATGGCCACAATTCTTTGATCCAGCTAATCCCAAATGACAATTTCTCTATTTCAAAACGCAGAAAAACAACAACATAAGAGCTTTCAACAGCTTTGAGCTTCTGTGCCCTTCTGATTCCTCAGAATAATGCAGGAGAAAAACTCACATGTTTAGGTGGTTCGTATTTGTTAGTGTTTATAATGTGTTGTGGCTCAGATTTGACTTCACAGAAGGTGATATTCTCTCTTAATATTAGTTACAGGGATGTGATTTTGATTTGGGATAAGGCATGATTTCAATAAATGGGACTACTGGGTCACTATGAGTCAGTGGTGCACGGTCAGGGCCAGCAAGGCCTTCTCTGCTGGTCTAACATAACCAGAGATCGTGATAATATGTATGATGAAAGTTAAAGGGACAGTAAAGTTAATTTTAAGTGACATATTTGTTATTCATCATTATGAAAAATAGAAGAAAAAATAAATTTTATGTGTGTAGCATCATCCGTTTGGTCAAAAAAGCTTAAAATCTGTGCTGCAGCAGCTTCCGTATTCAGTGGTCACGTAGGCGTCATACGTCACTGGGGCCAAACATAGCTTAGCAGCCATAAAAACAATGCAACTCTAGACGCTATTAACACCAAAAATATCATGGTCACCTGTGTGGTGAACGGCTGCGTCAACAGAACAGCAAAAAGACGCGAAGACAAGGACCTGTCGTTCTTTAGAATAAGCTGCTGCGGCGCAGATTTTAAGCTTTTTTGACCAAACCGATGATGCTACACATATAAAATTTATTTTTTCTTCTATGTAATGATGAATAACATATATGTCACTTAAAGTTAACTTTACTGTCCCTTTAATTATATTTTGATGCATTTTCCTTTAATAAATTTATTCAAATATATGTATAAATATGTAATTATACATTCAGATATAATATGACATAGGCCAACACTGGGTAAGTATTCTATTTTTAGATTAGAGGGGTTTTATCCAATCAGAATTCAGCTAGCTTGTGTTGCCAGGTGGAATGAAATCTGCCCAGGACCTTCAGAATCTAGAACGCAGGTCTCCCTGCATTGTGAGTGACCGGGAACATATAGTTAATAGACAGATGCAATAGCCAATCAGATCACGAGTTGGCGACGTTAAGGCCTTCCAGCTGGCTTCACGTTCACCTGACATGTATGTGTCCTGTGACTGGATACTCACTCTGAGAAGGCGGGGCTATGCATACGATATGCAGAGCACATTTGAAGAGAAGCTCTAGACGGTTGCGATCCCTGAAGGAGCTAACCTGTTCTAGTTAACCTGTTCTAGCTAGTGGAGTGTTCTTGAGAAAAGAAAGGAGAATGTATTTTGTGTTTCTATAAGCCGTTTGAAGAGTTCTTTCGGTGAGTACAAGCATTTAATTTATCCAAGTATTCATATTTAATGTTCTTGTAATTTAATTTCATTTATATCAAATCAATTATGCTGAAATAAAATTAGAAAAACTAATAATGAAAGAAATGCTTGCTCTTGCATCTCCAAGAGCAATGTGTATAAATGATGTGGTGCACTTCGCAGCTGTGTGATTGTTGTGGAAATACACAAAGAGACTTGTTTCCCTGCTGAAATATAGCCTGTTTTATCCCTGATAGAGGTGATGCAACATCTGGTAGTGTGTTAGTGTATGTCTGTATTTCGTTTCTCTAGCTGTGGTGTCATAAATGATGGTCATTTCAGTCGGTTTTGCTCTTTGACGTAGTTGTATGACGTCTATAAAAGGTACCCTGCGGGGTTCTTCTGTGAAAGTGACAATAAAAGGAGTGGGGCTGACGCCGTTTTTTGTCCCATTTGAGAGAAGTTATAAACTTCTCAGTCCTGAACGCTATATTGGTGGCAGCGATGGGAGCTGCTCACAGCATTATGGGATGTATTTATGCAAGTTTGACTAAGGATAGAATTACTGAAGGCCTAGGTATGAAATGCACAGCCTACCACAGCTATGAGTGGTATTTTATTCTTTTTATTGTCACAGTTGCCAACATGCATTCAGTAGGAGATGCAACAAGTTTTTTTTTTCATTTACCTCCAGTAATATTAAAAGTTTAATTTCTCTACAACTTATCACCCATGCAATAAAAGAAAAGCACAACTATGGATCACTTTGGATTACTGTATCTTTTTTTTTAATTGATCCTGCTTTACAGGAAATATTCCTTTTACAGTGTTTATAATACACATTAAGCAAACATGAGGTCTAAAAAATATTTATGTAATCACTACAATTGATCATTTTTTTGTAATTAATATCTGAGAGTTCAATTTTTTTAAAATTAGGAATTGGCACAGTAAACAAAAGTTCAACCACAAAATTTGGTGGCTCTGTGTAGACAGTTTTGTTATAAAAAAGAGTTCCCACATGAAGGGGACGTCATTCACACACTCAGCAGCAACTTCTTTCAATAAATTGATATCCAAAGCATGTTCCGGACAATGAAGAAGGAGGTTAGTCCTGTAATCAATGCATATGGCATATAGGCAAATTACAGTACTGTTGGAAAATGCACACAGAGCATGCAGACTAATGCCAACAACACTGTCGCTAATCAACTGCATTGCACCCAGAACATAGCACACATTTGAAATAGACTCTTTGGATATACTGTAGATATAATTATTTCAGATACAAATCATGGTATATTTCCCAAATACATAAATCCCATTTGAATGACTCTTATTTGACTTCAGTGGATAATGACTGTCACATATTGGTGGAAATACAGTCTGATGCCATACAGTGACATCCACTGTAACTCTCCAAATAGGGATATGGATTATGATGCGGGTCTGGATCCAGTTGCCTGCAGTAGAGGAACATCATTGGCCTATGTATCTTTGAAAATAATTCAAAATTAAACAGTGAAGTCATCACTGCTGAAGAGAAGACAAAACACAAATTCAGCTGCTACTTTTCTCTTGTTGACAACAGGTTGAGCTGTTGAAGTGATGAGCATTAAGCCGTGACATTTAAATCATGAACTGCAAGTGGTGGAGGTAAGACGTGATTTAATGTGATTAGATAACACCTGTCTGGCACGACGTCTATTATTTCTTTAACACACACACACAAGTACGTGCGCACGCAACCTGTACACAAAGTGCACGCAACCTGTACACAAAGTGTGTAAAGATTTGTTCTTGCTAAAAACCCAGGAAAGCATAATGATGTGTAAAATGGAAAAGCAAATAAACTTCCACATACTGTAATAATTTTTAGCCGGCATATTATTTAACGTCCATTCAATGTAGTTTCATTGAATTTGCACCTCAACGCTTCCTGATGGTTCAACAATACCTGCTTTCAAGTCAAGCGAAGATAAGTGAAGAAATGTTCTGCCAAACAGGAAAACACTCCAGTCAGCCTCTGCTGGTACAAAGAAGAAACACATTTCTCATGCACATGTCTGCAGCTGTGGAAAAGCAGGTACAAAATCAATATTAATGTGAATTTTTGTGATCATCATCTGTTTTTATTAAGTCTCAAAATAAACCAAACTAACGGGAAGTTCCAATGAACGTTAGAAATGTTCATTCAACAATGATCTTGTTTTTCTTCCTCTTATTTCTGTAGGACATAAGGTCACACACATAGATTGAACAATGCCTCTCCATTGAGACAGAGGGACATCCGCATACTTTTTAAAATTATTATTATTATTACTAGATTGCACGTCACGTCATAATGGAGACACTAGAAGGTGGTAAAGTTACACGTTAATTACCCTTAATTAGTACCTATAAAAACATTCACATCGTTTGTTTTTGATGTGTAGCCTGGAAGTTATAATTGATCGCTAGGTTTTAATGACGATGGTGGAGACACACCTTGTGCCATTAAGACAAACAAGGCATTCAACATACTTAAACACTAGTTAGTTGTGCAAACCAGCCGTGGTATTTGATCACATAACAGCCAATAAAATTGAGAATGGTTAGACGGATGACAGCTTTGAAATGAAATCATGTCTCATTCAATCTTAGATAAGTGTCATGAAACCATGACGCCACAGATTGCAATGATTTGCTGCTCAAACTTCAGATCCTTTGCCTTAAGGAAAACAGCGCCCTCTTCCTGTTGTGTCCTGCACAGCAATGTGCTTTAAAAATGTACACAAACAGCCACCGTGGAAAACAAGCTTTCAACCTACAGAGGCTGATTTAGAACAAAAATAATGTATTTTCAGAATGAAAGCTTTGCGCTGCATGAAGGCTTTTCCTAAAATGGTTGTACTGAAATTTGTAAATAATTCAACATGTTTTAGTAACTAGAGCGAGGTACAAATATCAATGTAAACAGTAATCTATGCAATGTAGCAGGTAATGAAATATTTTACTTTCCACCGCCCACATGATCTGCACAACAATAATCTTAGATAAAATTTTATTCAACAATTGCTTCCAATCTCAAATATTGTCTTTTATATGCCATACTTTAATTTATAGATTTATGCCTGACTCATTACAGCAGTATTAACAATGATCCTGATTGAAAATGAAAATCAACACAAAGACAAGAAAATGTTCCAAGTTCACAATTATTATGAGACCTCAGAGTAAAAAAAAAAAACATTGGCGTGATTTAAAGAGCACACATTTATCCCAGAACCAGGAGTCATTTCAAGATAACTTCTGAGAACCATGTGTAAGTTGTAAATTGCAAAATAAATGTGCCATGGAAGATATATTATCCACTGCTATGTTGAACTTTGAATAGTGTAAATAGATATATGCAACAAAGAAGATGAGCAATCTGCAAAGCCAGCTTCAAATGATTGTTTTATTTGTAGAAACATGAAATACCTTCATTGAAATGCACAAATTATCATGGCTGACAGACTCTGTGTGTGTGTGTGTGGAGAGAAGTTGTGATATCCAGGTGAATGTGAATTTTAAAACAAAAGGAACCCTGAATTGACTGATAAAGAGAAGAAGAGAGGGATTATCTGTCTGACCTGTGGAGATTTGTCCTGCCCTCTACCTCAGATTATTGGACGTCACCTTTCATATGAGTGACCTGATCAAGAAATGCTGAGGACAGCAGAATGTGAACTGGAGGGGAAACAGTAAAGCCTGTGATCAAACTGGTCATGTAGTCAGTTAACTCTAAAATTAAGATAAGTGTACTTAGTGTTAAAAGTAAGATAAGATAAAAGGTATGTTACTTGTGCCCAATTAAATTTAAAAAAAAAACATGAAAAGAAAGTCTATGATCCCGTCAAAGTTTTCAAATGTTACTATGGTGAAATACTGAGATTTTGTTACGTTAAGTTTACATGCGTTATGGTCCAGAGTTTACAGAGGTTTCCAATAATTTCTGTTGTAGGAGCCATGTTAATAAATCACTTATGCAATACCGTACATCATCAATCACTCTTTTGTAAATACATTTCCTGTGCAGAGTTGCAGGGGTTTATAATTCATCCCAACTGACACTGGGTGAGAGGTGGCAAAAAGCCTGGACAACTCAGTTCAGTTCAGTTCAGTTATTTATTATCCCAATGGGAAACCTGGTACTCACACACACACACACACACACACACACACACACACACACACACACACACACACGCCCGCGCGCAGAGTTACAAAATCAGAATGAATCAGATGGTCTTACAGCGTACACCCGGCTGAGGACGGCATGCTGGGTAAATACCATGTTCACACCATCATGCACACCAAGGCCACCATCACAATACAGCTGAGGTGGTTCAGTCCTCTATGTGCAGAACAGTTTATGAATTATACTCATTTTTTGAATTACATAATTAAACAACATTTAATGTCCTTTGTGTACAAATATTCAACTAATTAATTTATCATAATCACTAAATCGAGAAATTAATGTTTTTCCAACTTTGACACCAATTGCTTTGCTGAAGGTCTGACATGGTGGGTAAGACGGTTTCCTTCATCAACCACATCAATGATCTTTGTGGCATTTATTTGACTCATCCGCAACTGGATGATGCTCAGAGTAATTTTTTATGAACAGGCTGATTACAGCATAACCAATAAAGTCCAGCACATGTTCCAGCACCTTGTAGGGGATTGTATCTGCAGTAATATAATTGTGGCATCCTCTTGATCTGGTCCTTACAAGGGTGTGGACATCCTATTCCTGATGAGTGATGGAGGAGGTTATGCATCACTCATGTTAGTTTGTCAAAAAGTTGGGTGTGCAGATGTTGATGATACTGTATGTACAGGGCTTGATTAAATGTGATAAACTTTGGGTGGGGCCTTCTTTAATGTTATCATAAGACTGGGTCTGCTTTAATTTATAACAGAATAGAAAGACAAGGCATTGACAACTCATGATGTTTCACAATGATGTATAATTGAATCCAATGTGGATCATAATCCTGATAAGGGTGACTAGAATATACAGTATATTTGGATGGAGGAAATTTGTTTTGGTCATCGTACTGTTATAGAGACAAGTAGAGACACATAGATGTCACCTATATGTAGCTGGAATAATACTGATTCAGTCATATGGATTTCCTGTATCAGTGAAAGATAAGACTTTATATCTGGAAAATACATCACAATCTGTCATAATGAAATTGTATGCTCTGGGTGCAGTGATAAACTATAAATGTAAAACACACATTATTTCACACTCACTTTAAGAGGTCTGAATGGTTAGAGAAATTGACATTTAAGTCAGCTAACTTGCATATTTATTGGTAGAGGTAATTAGATCTAATTACACCCGTAAGAGCTGCTACATGGCCTATGAACAAGTTTTCAGTTCTTCAGGTTTTAAGAAGAAAGGATGGACGCAGATAAATGTAGTCTGTGAGTGATGTCCAGTCGTATGTTATTAGATATTAATGAAGAACCTCTCTCTTATTGTAATGGAAATATTATAGCTTGCATACATTAATATGCTATAATAACACTCATAATTACAATGAAATTATCATGATTACTGTATTAACAAGTTATAACAGTTATAACTAAAACCAATGCAGTCACAGACTGCAACATCCCACGTCACCCCTGAATTCAAAATTTTACCCTGACCTATTTGCATAGGTCAAAGATCAAAGCTAGTGCTCTGACCTACTTTCATAGATCAAAGCTACTGCTTTGATCTATGGTCTTACACTGGCCTTCTCCCTCGTCCTCCTATCTTATCTGGTTCCCGAGTGTACAAAAGTTAAAATTTGACCTTGCCCTAGTTTTCTAAAGGTCAAGGTCATCATCTCATTTTCATCCCCTATGCCACCCGAGTAATGTGCTTTTTGTTTCATCTTTCTATATGCAACGGTTGCAAAGATATTTGGTGGATTAACGGACGGACGAACGAACGGACGAACGCTGACAATTACAATAAATTACTGCTTTGAAGAGGAATGTAATAACAAAGACAGCGTCCTAATGATGATGATTATGTCAGTGGCTGTCATCCATTTCCAGGCAATAGACTCAAAGGACTCAAAGGAGGAAGTCAACATTTAATGTATTTTAACAATTCTATCACTGTTATATTTCATATTTTGATATATTGGTTTCCAGCATGAACAACATTTGCAAATTTATCTACAATAATTAGTATCAGCCCGCTACTTTTCTCAGATGTAATAAATAAGAACATGATCAGCTGTTGAGATGACCAATTATCAGGTATCCATATCATTTTAGAATTTGATGAAGTGACACACATGATCTGCAGAGGTCCTTGACTTTTCTGCTGTCTAGAATGCAGAGTGGTTTTTTTGTTGTTGTGTTCTACAGTCCTGTCATGAACAGGCTAAGTAAAAGAGAATGGTGGTAAAAAGTAGTGTGGGAAGTCTCTGGAGTATTCATGCTCTATAGATGTAGATATAGATACTGTAGATTATATATATATATATATATATATATATATATATATATATATATATATATATATATATATATATATATATATATATATATATATACAGTATAAGAGGGTGGACATTGAAATGTAGATTATGTACATGAATCCTAATGTATTTTATATCATAGGAATAGTCGAGATTTTGTGGGACAGGTCACCAAGAAATATAGTGCGAATTCACGCATCAACAATTGTGACTCCACCTCATCATGGATTTTTAGTAGACAGATACCGTAGGCACATTCTATTGGCTGAAGGCATCCATCAGTCTCGGACTATCATGAGACACAAAAGTGCTTTAAACAGTCTATCAGAGTGTGGGAAAAGGTTAATACAGATAGAAGGTGCTTTAATATCAGTGTGGGGAGGGTTCACAAACATTTAAAGTACCGTAAATAATAAGCTAAATAGTTTGTCGCTATATCGCGGAATTCGTGATTCGCGCGTGGTTCCTGGAACACATTAACCGCAAAGAACGGGGGCACGCTGTCTGTATTGCTCAAAATTATTGCTCCTTTTCTGTTTGACAAGCACACAGAAAGCAAAAATGTTCAAATCAGTGGGAAGAACTAAATTTAAGCCTACCTTAAACAAATTTTTTTATTTATTTATTTATTTATTTATTTATTTATTTATTTATTTATTTTTTCGGACATGTTAATATAACAGACTTCACAACTTCATCACATTTACAACATCAACAAAAACATCCAAAAAAAAGGGCTGACAGGTAGAAGCCAATAGGCTTGTAAAATTCCCGTCCCCCAGAATCAACACACATCTCTCATTACAATATGTTGTCAACAAACTCAGACATTAAAAGTTTTCAACCAGTTTATACATTGATTTTGACAGACGTTCATACCCTTACCCACTTCCAGATATTAGTCTTTTACCCGACAGCAGTGGTACTTAACCTGGGTTCGATTGAACCCTCTGGGTTCGATGAGTCGGTCTCTGGGGTTCAGCGGAGACAGAGGTCAAGAAAAACACCCGACACGATGTGTCGGATGTTTTTGCCGAAGAGGTCTAGAAAGCATCAGGGCCACTGTCCAGGATGAGACATCAAAAATCCAAGAGTACATCAGGAAGATGGCCCCAACAGATGAACTGCTCAGTGAATGCCTTAGACAGCAGAAACCTGAGGAGGAAGAGGAGGAGGAGGAGACAACATGGAGGGACAAGCCCCTACACGGCATGTACCACCATCAGATGGAGGAAGTGGCTGATATCAAGAAGACCTACCAATGACTGAATAAAGCTGGACTGACAGACAGCACAGAGGCACTGATCATGGCAGCACAAGAACAGGCCCTAAGTACAAGAGCAATAGAGGCCAATATCTACCACAGTAGATCTGGCTCCAGCAGATTCCTGGAACAACATCTAAAGCCTCAGTCCAGAAGAGCGCAGTCCTAGGAACAGCTAAGATACTGCGCAGAACCCTCAGACTCCCAGGCCTCTGGTAGAGGACCCGAGCTTGAGGATGACAGATACCACCCCACAAGGGTGAGAGGGATTTTTTAAAAAATACATATGTATAAATTATTTTATTTTATTTATTTATTTTTTACTAAAGAAGGCTTCGGTGAGTGAGCATATGAAACCGGCAGAGTTCGGTACCTCCAACGAGGTTAAGAACCACTGCCCTTGAGCATAACCATGTTTACATTCCTCCTAGGAACAACGAGGTTTGTTAACATCATAGATAGTCAAACAAGAAGTTGATCTTGCCAGTGTTCTCCACAAGAATATAATGATCATATTAACCTCTTTCAGCAGACAGACAGTGTTTATAATTAATGAGAATTAACCAGTTTGTCGCAGACACTTAACAGTTTCATATGGTATTATATTGTCAAAAAATATCAACATGCTCTTTAAAGTGTCTGTCTGAAAGCCTATTCGCTCAGCGCTAGTATTTACGAGATGCGCTTGAACGCCCCATCACTAATGTGTTCATGCTCAGAGATGATGAAAGCAGACACGGAGAACTCTCGTTCTTAGTTTTGTGTGCGTTTTATGGACACTGAGTAAATTCATTGCTACAGTTACATATGTATCTCTTTGTATTTGTATGTAACTGTGCATTGTTTTACATCTTTATTACAGATGTTACTGTTAGTTTTATATGACTGTTATGCTCATTGTATTATCTCTTTTACTCTTTCTGTCTGAAAGACTGAAGCAAGCACTTCTCTCTCTGTCTCTCTCTCTCTCTCTCTCTCTCTCTCTCTCTCTCTCTCTCTCACACACACACACACACACACACACACACACACACACACACACACACACACACACACACACCTGTTGCTCAGAATAAAGCTGATAAAAGGATTCTCTGGCCGGAATCTGTCCTTAGTGTCCGCATTCCTAATTGAACCCTATCCATATTCTACAGTGTCAAATCACAGAAAGGAAACCTCCCAAAAAAAAAAAGTGATCCATGTTTTTCTCCTTGAGTGACACCTCCTCTCACCGGAGGACCTTTGACACCACGGTTCCATGTGAAGCGACGTTGACCTGACGTTACCCTCCAGTCAGCAACTCTCAGCCCGATATAAACCGCATCTCCTCACCTTTCCCTCTCTTCTGAGTTGAGACACAGTCCGAACAGTCCTCAGCTCAACTCCACGGCATCAGAACAGCATGGCCTCCACCGCCCAGCCCATATTCTCCAGCGGAGAGGACTGTAAGGCCGCTTGGCACGACGCAAATGCCGGCTACAACGAGACCGATACACACCTGGAGATCATGGGGAAACCTGTGATGGAGCGGTGGGAGACACCTTACATGCACTCTCTTTCGACTGTTGCAGCGTCAAAAGGTAAACGTGTGTGCGTAAATATTTGGAAACGTAAATGCGTGCATTTGAAACGTGCATTTCAAATCCAAAAATACATACAGAAATACAACAGTGGAGGTTAAAAGTAGTCGCAGAAACGTGTTGTTAATGTGCAGTTATATAAAATTGCGAGTTGATGTTTTTAACTTTTCACTTTTGACATTTTACTATTTAAAAACGAGCGTTTTAAAAGGTTTTCCTTCCGTGTTGGTGAGTGCGCTTACGGACATTTGTGAGCAGCCTGGCATCCGCAGCTCTGAATACCACAACAGCTGCTACTCACAGGGAGGCAGCCAGGAATTCTGCAGGGTGTGCTCATCTGCTCTTAGCTCTATGTGAAAATAGACCGATCCACACATGCTCGCAGACATGTAGGAAGGGACAAGCACTGAGTCTGTCTAGACAATGCTGAACCATCGCACATTTCTCCTGCACTTGCATGAATCATGTCAATCCACAGGGAATTCTGAAAGTGTGTTTTTTTTTCCCACACCATGATATAGCTGTTGGGCTTAGGTCTTTATTATTCCAGCAAGCACATGTCCATCACAATGTATGTTGATTCCTGCTTAACTGGAAGTTCAAATTGATCGCTTCTGTATGTGATCCCTCAGACCAAGGGTGAGCAATTAATTTTTACAAGCGGCCCTTTGACACACCTTAATTGTGTCAAAGGGCCGCATGGTAACTTGGAACGTAATTCTGATCAGCTTTCTTCCATTGTAAAATGCACCAAATTAAATATTTTGAAGAGTTGGTACTGCTAATCAGAAGAATAGAGCACTGTGTAAATATTTGTAGTAGGCTATGTGAAATTGCGCTGTTTAATTTATGATTGGTCTCATGCATGCCAGACAGAGACGTACAAACCAACAAACCCCACTAACATTATTAAAGAATAAAATCCATCCAACACACACACACACACACACACACACACACACACACACACACACACACACACACACACACACACACACACACACACACACACACACACAGAGTTATTCCCATTGAGTAGATATGTCTGCCTGAGGCTGTGGTTCTCTTACATGCACCTCAGATCATTCGCTAACACAATGCCGGAAACTGTTTATTTTCTTCCGACAGGAGGTCGGGTTCTGGAGATCGGTTTCGGCATGGCAATCGCTGCCACCAAACTGGAGTCTTTCCCCATTGAGGAGCACTGGATTATCGAGTGCAACGACGGTGTGTTTGCCAGGCTGGAGAACTGGGCCAAGTCTCAGCCCCATAAGGTCAGTGGACCCGGCCGATGAAACAGAAAGCATTTATAATCCACCCATTATTCTTTGTCGTGTTTGCCCAGAACCCAAACACCTGCTGCCATCTCTATTTGACTGTTATGTAGTAAAGATGTTATTTGACTGTTATGCAGTAAAGATGTTATTTGTGTTGCTGCAGATTGTCCCTCTGAAGGGCCTCTGGGAGGATGTTGTTCCCACCCTGCCAGACAACCACTTTGATGGTACGAATAACTCTCCACCTGTGGAGATACTCAGTTTAGCCTGATGCTCAATACTGAGTTTACAGTTTGATATCTTATGAGTTTCATAGCAGACATTTGATTCAGATAGAAAAATGGTTTAACCACTCCTTCTAATTAATGATTACTAGCAAGTAAAGGTGTGTCCTGAAAATGTCAACCAATCTTGTGTTTAAAAAAAAATGACATGATTTAATCTCATCTCTAGAAGCTGAAATAAATCTGGAAAAATGAACACCCTAGTTGTTGTATGCATTCACTGTGTATGCGCTAACGCAGTGTCTTCTCTCCCAGGTATTCTGTATGACACATACCCGCTTTCAGAAGAAACGTGGCACACACACCAGTTTGACTTCATTAAGGTAGGCCGTTAAATATCGGAAGGAGGAAGGATAATTGCTTAATAAACTGGTATCAGTTAAACGTGATCACTTTGTGTTTGTCTACAGGGTCACGCTCACAGAATGCTGAAGGCTGGCGGTGTCCTCACCTACTGCAACCTGACCTCCTGGGGCGAGTTGCTCAAGAGCAAATACGACAACATTGACAAGATGTTTGAGGTACATCATTATTCAATTATTCATTATTTCAAAGACATTTAGTGGAAGTGTAAATTCACTGGGTGATTAGACTGTTTCTAGGTAAACAAGACATGGTGTGTCATAGGATGTACTGCAATTATAGCATTTTTTTCCACTTAGCGTAGTATAAAACATGTGAAACAATGTATTAACATAGGGAAAGAAATATTTATTTTCCAAAAATACCACACATGGGAAGTGTGAGTATTTTCACATTTTCTGCTTAAAGCTACTATGGTAGTGTAGAATTAAGACACAGATATAGGCCATTCATGTTGTTTGAATAAACATTTTACATGGATTTAATGTATCATACAAATCTTAATGGATGTCTTTCATTATTTGAAGAAGTAGGTCTCTGTTTACCTGAGCCTAAAAATTGACTCAAAATTGAGTTGACTCAAAAAGTGTAAAGTAGAGCATTTTAGATGCATGTGTTGTAGTGAAAAACTGAGACAAACACGCCAGTAGTAAATAGATATTCTGTGTCTTGTACCTGAAAGTTTTAAAATATTTTCCAAACAGTCTCCCCTGCAAGTCGGGATTTTTTGATCTATATTTATCTCTGCGGCACAGTACGGAGTTATGTGATAATTTCCAAGGTGAATGATTAAAGGGCTAATAGGACCTCATAAAACGGTGACCTTCTTCACACCAGCCACCTCTGTCAATGATTTTTCAGGAGACCCAGGTGCCTCATTTGGTCCAAGCTGGCTTCAAGAAGGAGAATATTAGCACCACCACCATGGATATTGCACCGCCCAGTGATTGCAAATACTATTCCTTCAATAAAATGATCACACCCACGATTGTAAAGGAGTAAAGTCCAAGGGCTTTTGCTTTACTCCTGCCTCCTTAAATGACCCTCCTGACCTCATGAGTCTGTTTATTACATCAACTATTGTATTTTAAGATGTTTATGTCTATCCAAACTCCACTCACAAGGTGCCTGAATTCATTTTATTCTTGTCATATTGTTTCTACTTAGGTTTTTTTTAAACAAACGACTAAATTATGGTGCTCCTTATTGACAAGTAGCTGCTCTCTCCTAGAGGAATGGGCAGTCAGTCTAATATCAACCAAAAACATCTCAATACACCTCTAATCTTAGCCTGTCTTAACAATTATGCATTTTTAAATGCATGACTGCATGTTTAAACACCTAATTAAATGTAAACGTTGAGGATGTATAGTCGAAGATTCAGACTTCTTTCTTCTGTGAAACACTACACTCAGGTTGCTTCTGTGAAAATGTTATATACCAAATAAATGCAATTTAGCATGACATCATTTGTGTCAGAAGTGTATTATTTCTAAACTCACTATGAAGGTTTTTTTTTACGAAACACAGTAAACATGACCTTAAATGGAAAATCATGTGTGGAATGTCCACAGACATTTTTGTGGCTATCAATCAGGTGTGACATGACTTCAGTAGTTGTTTAAAGCTTTTATTACTTGAGTTGTGCAGTCCCCCAGAGATGGACAGGGTAACACACTCTGTTTTAAAGTGTGAACTTTGACACCAGTGTGACATCTGAACCCACAGGGAAAGGTCACCACCTGACATGAACGGACGGGTGATGCACTATCAGAACAGTTTCCGGCAAAGCTGTGTCACATGACAAACGTCAGATCTGAATTTGCAGCATATGATTCAGATATTAAGTCAACACTTCGAATAGGCAAAAACAGACAACCAATAAGGCTGGAGGTTACAGAAATAGGTCTTTGAGTCACTTCTCTGACAAAATAAAATCCAATGATTTTCTGGTTTCAACTTCTAAAATGTGACGAGTGAATTTCTTTGAAGTTTTGAAGCAAAAAACAGGATGGATGCCCCCTGGAGTTTAGGAAAATACATTTTCACATGTCTTATAGACAGAACACTGAAAAAGTGTTCAGCAGACTAAAAAATATAATACAGTAGTAGGTTCACATTTAGATCCAGACCCTAACCTGTAACTAACATCTACATAAACAGGTTGGCAGATACTCTGTACTTGTTAACCTGTAGGGTCAGATAGTAAAATATATTTCTACGTTGTCAGTAATATACACATGCACACACATTACTATATTAAGAAGCATATCTTATGTAAATAATATTAAATATGAAATATACTGTCCTGACTTAAACGTGATTACTTTGTGTTTGCCTACAGGGTCGCGCTCACAAGATCCTGCCGCGTGTCCATTATTATATATTTGTCTCCTGAATCCAGTAGAACACGAACAATCTACAAACTAGTAAACATGGATGATTCTCACTCCTGTCCAACCAGAGGGCACCAAATTCCCAGTTGGGGACCTAAGATTGTGTATGTTATCTTCAGCAGAGGGGATCAATAAATAACCCATGCTTACTCAACACAGGTTAACACAGTAAAAATGCTTTTCACTTCCTACCACTATCCCAGAGCTGCTGGAGCCATCTTGTAGCTAAACCTGACACTAGTGCTCACTTAAATAATAACAGGACAGAGAATCAAAAAATGTTTTCATGTGAGTCCACTTTATTCAAAATATATAACACAGGTTGACACACTTTTCTCCCCATTCTGTGTAAGTGGAAGCTTGATGTTGTAAATGAGAAAAATGAAGCAACTAAAGATAAATTATAACTTTAACATCACACACATTGGGCAACTAGCCAACATGTTTTTCGATACTTTCTCCAGGTATCACTACTGAAGATAAGAAACAAGAACAAGCCATTGCTGTGTCTGGTTGACTGACTGTAAATTCCAACAATGAATTTATTGATTTTCTGCAGCGCTCCAAATGAAACCAGTAATAACATTTACATATCACACGCATACACGAGCAAATATAACAAATTCACATGCGATACCAGATCCGTATCTTCTTCTCACGCTTGATTTTCTTCTGTAACTGTAAGGTCCCGTAGAGGAGAGCCTCTGCAGTGGGGGGACAGCCTGTGGATGGGATTGGTGAGGAAACGTAAGAAACCTCTCTGGAGTTTAATCGAAAGCTATGGTGGCACAGAGGTTAAGTCTGAGTGACAAAAAAGCAGCTGCTAAATATTTCTATTCGATAATTTCATAAACTGATCTCACCCCGCAAGATGGCTAAACAGTGACTAGAATAACTACACAGCAAAACACAAAAATATGTTCACTATTTATCAAACAACCAAATTTAATACAAAAACTAATATTACAAATACAGATTAATAAGCCAGAAATTACAGTAGTACAAATATACGACTTTTATATTACAATAAATTTAATTTATCCACTTTGGTCACCCAATGGACTTCATTGCCAAAAGTATGTGGACACCCACATACTTATATATGACTGTTCCACTTTCTTATTGAACCATGGACTTTAACCTGGAGTGATAAAACCCTCCACGATTCTGTGAAACATTTTTCATAAGACTGAAGGGATTTGCTCAGTAAGATTATCGGTGAGGTCAGTCAGCACCCCCCCCCCACCAAAAGACATTTTTTATATTTCAAATAAAGTTGGAAGTGGAAGCAAAACAATGACACAGAAATGAAGCCAGTATTTTCTTTATACAGTACAGAAAGTCTCCTAAATTATAAACATTTATCTTTGACATTTATTGAACATTTCCATGAAGTACAATAAAAATTTACCTGGGACATAAATATCTACTGGTACGATCCGGTCGCATCCTCTGACGACGGAGTAAGAGTAGTGGTAATAGCCTCCACCGTTAGCACAGCTAGAAGAAAAAGATTAGGAGGACACGGTTTCTCATAGATGCTACATGCTGAGGTTCAGGCTCTAAACATCTTTATGTAATCAGGGAATAATGGTAATAAAAATGAATATGAAAAAGTTTGAAAATGGACACTACTGCTGGCAGAGTAAATGTCTTAAGGAGTTAACTTACCTTCCCATGGAAATGACGTATCTGGGCTCAGGCATCTGGTCGTAAACCTGTTGGGATGCCGGCACAGTTAAGTCACACTTATACAATAATGTCTGACTAAGACTTAGTCTGTCCTTTCAGCTGGAGGAAGGATTCATGCCAGCCTACCGATCCATCAACAGGCTGGTCATAATCCAGCTAGTATTTAGATAGCTATACTTTTCTCAGCGCTCCCATCCTGCATATAGAGGCGTGTGAGGTGGAGCGCTGGCATCTGATAATGGTTTTTACTCAAACAGTGAATCAAAATGTCAACATTTAGTGGAATGACTAAACTAAATGTAACATGATGATGGAACCCCTGCTATTAAATCCCAAACTCACCTTCCGCAGGGCTGGAGCCATCTTATTGGTCAGTGTTCCTGCCACAATCATGACATCGGACTGTCGTGGACTCGCTCTGAACACCACTCCAAAGCGGTCCATGTCGTATCGAGGTGCTGCCATATGCATCATCTCCACAGCGCAACACGCCAATCCAAAGGTCATAGGCCACATAGAGCTCTGAGGAAATAGCAGAGAAGTTCTAGCTCAACACAGCAAAAATAAAGCTAACACATTACAACACAATACCTCCACTAATGTTCAGTTCGAGCAGGGAGCAGGTGTAGACAGAAATACATAAACATGTTCATTGGGGCGGCAGTGGCTCAGCAGTAGAGCAGATGTCTTGAAGACGGATCGCCCCAGCCATCGGTGGTTCAAATCCCGCTCCCGCCAGGACATCCCTTGGAGAGTGTGAGCTGACGGTGGGAGACGTCAGCTCACCTCCCAGCCACTGTCGAGGCGCCCTTGAGCAAGGCACCGTCCCCCCTACAAGCTGCTCGTTTGGGGCGCGACCCCCTGTGCGCGACCCGTCACTCTGCCTCCCCCCACTGTTTGTGATGTGTTACTAATAGCATGCCTACAGGCCCCCAGTGTGTTGTGTCCAGGGGCCTGTATTCAAAAACTGTGTGTATGCATGACTAACAAAAAGACTGTAACCACATGCAAAAAGAGTGAAGAGAGTGTAAAGATAATTTCCCCACGTGTGGACAATAAAGTAAGATTTAATCTTAATTTGAAAAGGTGATGTCACATTTTCTTACAATAGCTTGTTAAAAGAAAAGAGATGCCCCTGAGCACTTGGAAGTTTCAGGTGTTTTACAAGCTCACAAAAACCTGTCTACACATGATGTAAAATGGAATCGTGACAATTTGAGAAAATTGACAGATGAACTTTATTTCACGTGTTCACACTGAGATCTCAATTCAGTTGTACAAATTTAACGTGTAGGACAAAATTAAAACAAAGACTCATTCAACCACTCCACATGCATGTTTGTGTACTCACTCTGCGTGCCCAGTTAACCAATTCATCCAGTTTGGTGACGACGTACTCTCCCCTGCTGCTGGCTACAGCTGCTGGTTTGGCTGCTGCCACCGCCGTGCTTTTCTCTCTAACTGGAACCACCCTGCAATAGACAGTTTGAGGAGTGCTTATAGTGTGCCCATTCTTCACTCTGATAATCAGACAAAAGAATTCTTTTGGAATTTGAACACACATTGTGGTTGAATTCTCGCTTCCTGCACCACCGTGCAGATTCCTCTGTTGAGCAGCAAACACTGAAACGGGCCTGTTGGGCAGAAATCAGGATGGAGGGAGAAAAAACATGATAAAGAAAAGCTAGAGAGAAAACAACAACATGACTCGAGGGTCATGGGAGGACACATTGATTAATACGGTAACGATAACGTATATTTAAATAGCCATATTTACAATATATAAATATACTGTAGTTAAATAATACAGTCTAAATTTTCAAGAGCTTGAGATATTATCTTGTGGGATAACAGGATTTTGTTTAAGCTTCCTAAACTTGATGCTTGAAAGGGATAATTTTGACAGAAACTCTAAACAGCATTAAGGCTCAAGCACAGGAAACAGGAAATATTGCAGCACTTACTCTTGAGTGAAGATTGAAGATGCTTACCATGTTGAAGACAAACCAAACAAATAATTTAACCACAATTACCCAAATTAGAACATACTCTTACCTTGTTGAATAGCGGCCAAATATGGCCAGGCGAGGAGCTGCAGAACAGAACAAAAAAAAATAATTTTTACAGTCGAAAAGATTTCATGTATTTTCAGTATTTTAATGACTATATAACCTATCTAAACAAAGGGGTGGCTGCATGTAAACAGTGCATTCCAATTGTTTTAGTTCCATACAAGAATGAGAGACAACTCTGTAATGGACTTAAAAACCGAATCTCACTGTAGCCTCACTTACAGGAGAATATGCTACTTACAGCAGTATCGAAATATATAATCATCACAATCACGCTACACAGCAACTGTTTTATAAATTTTGTTGTAATTTTATATTGCATTGCAGTTAACTGCATTTAACTATACTGCTGATTTATGCTGGATTACATATTTCTTTTAATCCTTGTAAAAGATCCAGCAGGAATAGTTTTGGTCTGGGGCCTAAATCATGTTTTTAGTGAGTAGTATCAAATCTGAAAATGACAATAAACCATAATCATTTTCCATAATGTATCCCTAAAGACCCCTCCCTTGTTACTCTAGCCCACCCTATGAAGTCAAACAAAGACAGAGAAGAGAATTTCCTCTTCAGAAAAGCTTGGGCATCATGACCGACTGTGAGTGTGCCAGTTTGTAGATAAGAATGATGTCAGACTTCCATCCTGGCCATCAATGAGCTCCAAAACCAAATCCCATTAAAAACTATAGCCATGTTAACATCCTCCACACATTCAGCAGCAATTCTGACTGAAGAGCCAGCCACCAACCCACAGCAGGACACCTGGAGGTTGTATATATCTATGAGGAGGATTAAAGCTTTAATCCAACTACTAATGGTTAATACTGCTGGAGTACAGAGCGTCATTTAAAGTCCTCTATACTCCAGCTGTGCCAACTGAGAAATGTATGTTTTTTGGTGTTTATTTATGATTCTTAATTTTGGCGAATGATGAACTCTCGATGACGAATAAAAGTTAACCATGAACAAAACAAAACAATGTTATTTGGATACCGCAGCGTATCCACGTTTCTCATGCACAAGAGATACGCTTTGAATCATTTGAGAGTAAATTTAAAAAAAACCCCAATAAACTATTATCGTGGTTCAGAAATATTTTGGTGCGTTGGTTGTTGAATTTTACTGTGACTGCAAAATTATCAGACATATGTAAGCGGCTAGTATAGTTAGCTTCCATGCTAACGCAGACAGAGCAAGGTCAGCATACGCATTTATTAAAAGTTACAAATCCGAACACGGATACAGTCAAACAATGAGCAGTGCACATTTTTTCTTATTTTTCTCAATCGTCGTCTTAAAGCAAGTCTACAGACATATCTTGCCTTTCTAGTAAAATAATGGGATTTTGGTCATAACATTGCTTACCAACCAACACCGCCATCTTTGAAACTGTGATTATGTCACAGTACTTCCTGTATTTTTATGACTCTGGGCAGCAGAGGGCGCTGCTGTTCTTTTCACACCCGAATTTGTAGTGACAGCAATGAACAATTTTCTTTATTCCCCATATGGCAGTTTGCCATGTAATTGTAACCGGTGTCCAGAGAGGAATAGAGCTCTTAGTTTATTCTTCAGTGAGACACACTGTAGTTAATTTATAGTCTTTAATTCGCATATGTTTCCTGTTTTGGGATGGTGGGAGGGAGCTGGAGCACTTGACGCAGAAAGGCCGCATATCTTGATTAAAACCCACTGTGTCTAACCATTATAACACCTGATTAAAACAAGCAGGTGTGACTGGCACTGACACGTTCGTATCGTATGATATTGCATTATATGTGGTTGCACAACAGTGGAAGTGGCTGAAATGATCAATAGTTACAACTACAACAGACTTTCCATATCATGGAATTTAGTTTACAGGCTTTATTAATTATATCATCTTGGGAGTCTGTGTAAAACATAACATTTGAGCATGTATCTGACTGATGTAAGAACACAGAAAATGCATTAATGTCTATAAAAATACCCACAGAATCTACATTATGCTCACATCAATCTAAAAGCGTTCCTACTTTAAACTTAGAGGTTGGGACTTGAGTTGATCTGACCTAGATAATTAACCAGGAGCAGCAGACTGGCTCTACTGGTTGAGCTGCATTTGTATCATGCATTGTCATAATAAACACGTTCATTCAATCATTTGTATTTGTCAGAGAGTACATCTCCCATAGCAGATCAAATTGAAAATGGTTGTTTTTATTCATTCATTTCATGAAATGGTATGTATCCTTTAGAAGGATTTGATCACAAATCTGAAACAGAGGTATTGGTGTATGCTGAAAATATTTTGCACTGTAGAAGGACTGAAATGTTCAAATTCCTATTGACTGTAAAATACATTTGAAAGTTCCCAGTTCAAGTCAAAAGTGTACCCTAGGTTATTTCCTAGGTCAGGAATTTCACACAGAAACACCCATTCATTACAAAAGGTTATCCTTTGCAGGCCTACAGTCCATTGTGCCCTTCCAAAATGACCAAGATCAAGAAACGGTTCTGAAAAACTCAACCTCCAAAGCTGATGGAAAACTCTGACCTAGAGGCAATAATTCCTTTATTTTACACTACTAAAACAATAATGTCATGAAATAAAAAATATATGTGAGGGAAAGGTCAGATTTAGTTCTAGTGGGATAAAAACATTTTATCACATATGCAGCATTTTTGCCTTAGGCTTTCTCCAGGCATGCCTTACTGTGTACAGGACTTTAATATTTTCCATTCACTGAATGGGTAAAGGAGAGGAATCGTTGAGCTTCAAGTCTGAAAATGTTTATTGTGATATAATAAATGGCTTGAGTCAAATGAATTGCCTTTAATTAGAGTAGTTTTGACAGCTCTTTAATCTACTGTTGACTAAGTGGCCAAAGAGGCTATCTTTAGCAACCTGTTTTTGTTCTGACCTCAGTTTCCACCGCAAACCCAGTGAGCGAGATCAGGAACAGCGAGGATACCAGCTGGGTGGAGATGCAGAGAGAAACATGTGATCACATAATGACTGCTCCAGCACTGAAAAGACACGCTGCAAAGCATCTTCTCCATTCATAACTGCTGCAAAGGAACTAAAAACTAGAGAAGACAACAAGACATGTTTCCAAATGACTTTTATTCTGTCTTCATCATGTACAAACACTTTGAAGAGTTGAAATAATAATAAATCCATCAACTCAAGTTGCTTCGCTTGTGGTTTATAAGGACAAACCAAATTCAGCCACATATGTAGCAGAGTTTTTAAGTATGTAGAGGTCAAAACATTAAATATAAGCACTGGAATAGCTTAAAAGAACAAATGTTTATAGACCACAGAATTGTTCAAAGGCTTCCTCCACCACTAGCAGGGAAATAGCTGCATTTCAAATAATAAGCATGAATCCACAAAAAAAAAAAAAAAAGGTCCTGCACAGGAGGAACAAAAATACAAGTTAAACTGTCACAGACTTGGAGGTTATTGTTGCAGCGTGTACTCCTGCGCTGAACGGCAGACCACAGGAATGATCCATTTTTGGTATGATCTCCTCCTCTGGAAGAAGAAAGCACAGCTCGCCTCCTCACTGAGCGTTCAGGATGTCTGGTGTGCCGCTTGGGCTCTGTGATGTCTCATCTGACCAGGAAGATGGGGTGACCTGATTATAGAGGACATCCTGGGAACCAAAAAGTGGCTCTTTGAGATTCAGGGTGTAGATGAGGAACAGATTGAGAGCCACCATGGCGAGAAGGGGAAAGACAGTCAGGCCAGAGCCGAAGCCTCGCCAGGAACTGCAAGTGTTTAGGCTGACCCAGTAAACAAGCCTGCAGAGCGTTGGAAAAAATACACACAAACAGAAAATTAGATCAAGATCAAACTTCAATTAGCATTTCCCTGATGGTGATTAATAAAGTTAACACAAGACAGGAGGAAACATGCTTTTCTTCCTAGTTAAAATGTCAACACAACAATGTAAAGGTGGTCTTTTTCAATTTAAAATGAGTCAAACTCATATTTAAGTTGCAAAAATCAGCAATATCAACAGTCAGGGTTGTGATATCAGTAAAAACATAAAATTTCATACTACTCTATATTGATTAATTGGCCTTCTTTCTGTTTTGTTCCTTTTTTGGGGGGGGTGTTGCATTTTTGGCACTCTTAAAGCTTGGAGGAAAAATTCTTCCTGAGATGAAATAACCAAGTTCTCTCAAACATCTGAAGTACACAAAGCTTTACTAGGAGACCAAAAGGTCAAAACAAAGCTGGGAAGGATTAATTTAATCTTTACAGTTTACGGTAACATAAATGCTCATTGTGTTCTTTTTTATATAAAATTGGAAACATAACCTGTAACTTCATCTGCTATGAATGTAAAGGAGTAGAAATGTGAGAGCAGTAACTTGCTGGAGTCTTTGCTGTTTATCTATTGAATGGTCGCAGCCAAGAAACATTCCAGCATATATTTACAACCTTGGCATTAAAAGGTCCATCTGAAGTTATTTAAATAGAAATGTCCCTTTGTGGAGGTTGTCATCCCACTTGCACAAAGCACAAAACTGACAGACACTACAGTGATGTCATCATGATGATGTCACTACCTCGTGTGAAATTATGTAAAACCACCAAATTCCCTGACTACAGAAATCTAATCCAAGCATTAAGATTCATGTATTTATCATCAGTAGTCTATTTGTAATGAACAAAATATGAATTTCCATAATGGTAAATCTGGATCTGCTTTGGCTTTCATGGTCCCCAGAGGATAAACCTATAGGACTTTGGAAGTTCATTTATTGCCTGCAGCAGATCACCTGCTAAACAGTGTTGAAACTGTGAGCATGTTATAATATTGAATTTAGAATTTACCTCGGAGCAAAACTATGTCTGAGAACCCCATTATAAATATTCATAAAACTTTTAATGAAAACAGCACAATCATTTTGTTGCAATACACTCCCAAGTACGTACATGTCATAATGTAATTCATAGTTCACAAAGAGGTGAACTTCACCCTGCATTTGCTTGTGAATGACTTACAAGCATCTCTCTCTCTATCTTTCATACTAAATCATCATGCTTTTCCTGAATGGATTATTAATGGTTATAAATGAGCTTTTTCTTCAAACCCAAATAATAAAACCCTTACGGAAAATACCAGTTTTGCATCTGGTTGATGTTTTTATGATCCAATTCTGACAAACATTTGAGGCTCACCTTCCTAAGACGAACATGGCAACCAGTATGGGCACCAACTTCAGCTGTTCTTGAGGCAGTAAAGCAGCCATAACGACAAGGTTGAGGACATAGAGGAGTAATTGCTCCAAGGATGCCGAGACAAACAGCTTCTGAACTGCCTGTCCTCTGGAAGACACCTCCTGCAGATGGAGGGAGCCTGTGCAGAACTGCCACGCTGCATCCATGAGCATCGCTGCAAGGGATAAGAACAATAAGTCAGTAAGCATCCTGAATCTTAGCCATCTTTCCACAAAAAAGCAATTCTTCACTCTAACTGATGATGTCTAACAGTGTGCATTGTTAGTATAATATGTTAACGTGAAGACATCACCTGCCACTAGAATGGCCTCTAGCACATATTAACATTGGCTTGAAAATGGGTGAGGAGAATGGTCTAGACAGGATTTGGTTTGGATGTTGTCACCACCTACAATCTAGTTCAGGTCACCCGGTTTTGGAAACTGATTTAGTACTCGGAGATAATTTAACTACAGCTTTGGAGACAAGAGATGCATTCAATCTCTTATTGTAGTTTCCATTTAAAATCATGAGCAAGAGAAGGAAATTATGCTTCTCTCTTGAGGCCTGGGGAGACGTCTACTGCACTGAGGATGAAAGCGCATGAAATTAAAGGGGACGGCAGACTTTGAAACATTCCAAGACGAGGCGGACAGACAAACCAAATCCTCTCTTAGTCTTGAGCTTTCATTTGTGGCTGTTTTTGCATGTTAGTGTGCAGGTGTCTGAAGCGTACCGAGCAGGATGGGGACAGTTGCCACCACACAGCAGCAGAGGGTAAAGACGATACGGCTGGTTGTGTCAGAGTAGTCAGGGGGTTTAATGGGGACATAGAAATAGAGTGCATATAAGATCCCGGCTGCGCACAGTAGGGAGATCATGACTGCGAAGAAAGCATGAACCCGGCCGTTCTGGCAGCATTTACACTGGCAGCAGCATCGTCCCTGATCAGAAGCCTGCTCTGTGGCCTCGCAAGTCTCTCCTCGTCCCTCTGAGCTCCACACAGTCAGCTCCACACTCTCCGGCGGTGGACCTATCAGAGGACGACCCTCATCCATTGTGCTGTCCAGATTTGTGGATCCTGGACTCCATCGCAGTGTGTCTGTGCCATTGGGAATGTCTCCCTGCGAGGCTGGGGTTGGACGGCCGATGCAGTTTTCCGCAGCGGCATCCAAACCGTGCACTGTAATGATCGGACTGGAAAGAGTTTGATCCAGCTCCCTTTCTCCTGTCTGATCTCCCCGTGGCTCCTCTAAGGGATTGTCCCCGGACTGCTGGTGGCAGGGAGCAGAGCCTGTTCAAACCAGAGTGTATTTTAATACAGAATCCCAAACCACTAGAAGCAATCTGCTCTCTGCTTGTCAGGCCTCTCTTTTACCTGGACTAGTGTAACAGTTTTCTGAGGTAGGCACATGACTGGATTACCCATTTAGGAGGCCAGCACACCAAATATTGCTGTCTGTCCCCAACCGGCATCATACTTCAACCTTTAAGCATTCAAGTTCAAGCTGTTACATCATTCACAGAAACCTTCTAGCACGACCAGAGGTTTCTGTGGCAACTAGTTTATGATAACTGAATTAAACACATAATATAGATGTGAATGTATGCATTAGAATATGTAACATACATGATCAGAAGTCAAAGAAGACCTATGGAACAAGTTTTGGCTAAATAACAGCTGACAGTGACTGAGAGGGTTTTGGTAGTTAAGCATCTTGTTAAGCTATTAACATTTGATATTTACTTTTTGATAAGAGTGAATTATCTACTTTCTAACAGGTGCTGTTTATATAGAGGCCTAGTAAATTTATAATTTCACAGAATAATTGCAGTCATCTAAATTTGTTTCCTCTACCAACAAAGGCGTTTCCTCATTGCTGCAGGCAGCATCGTTTGGGTTGAAGCACATGCAACCATTAAGACTCACAGTAAACACATCCCTCATTGTTTGATTTAAAACTTAAAAAGGCTTTATTTGCTAGATAATGATGTGTAATGCATGTTTAAGTGCCCAGACGATATGGAGCTTAGGAGACATCAGAATTACTTTTGCATAGATGAAATGTTTATCAGAGAAGAACTTTACTTTTACACACAGTCAGAAGCTGGAAAAATCAACAGTACTAAACTTAAAGGCTCTTTAATACACTATCAAAATCCCATCATTCATGTAGGGCTGAATTTGAGGAAACTTTTTGTCGTATTAAAACAAACCTGGTTGTTTATCTAAGTTTAGGAAAAATTTACTTATTTTTATGAATAACCCTGAGATTTGACAGTTTTTAAAGGAAGAGACACAATATCTCCACAAAACTAATCCAACTCTATAAAAGCACATCTATAAGAATTGGAGAAAAATTAATCAATTAAAGCTTAAATCGAAGTACCTGTTGAATCACAATATACTTATTTCAACCTGTTATGACATGCCCTCACCAACCCAACAGCTTGGGTTATTAGCTTAAATGCAAACACATTAATACTTGACAAGAAAGTTGAGGTCATTTAAAGCAGCTTTAAACATTTAGCATAATTTTCCAAAGTGAAAAGACAATCAACACTAGGCTTTTTATTCAGGATCATGTCTGAAATCAAAATCAACTTAAGCTTTGCTGACTTGGTTGATCAGACATTTAATTTGTGGCGGTTACTTACTCCTTTGCTGATTGGTTGCTGGTGGTGGTTCAAGGGAGCGCTGAGAGCCAGAGTGGGAGTGGGAGGACGAATGTAACTCCTCCATTGACGACTCGGGACTGTCTGAAACTGGCGCCAAAGAGATTTGAGTGTCCAGGTCCAGGAAAGGGGAGAAGGAGAGCCTCGTCGGATCGATGTCCTGGAGCTGGTTGATGATGTCGCTAATGGACTCCTTCATGCTGTCCAGCTCTTTCACATTCTGCCTGTTAGTGGCCTGAAGCCCCGAGGTGCTCATAGTCACACAGCCTGAGAGGAGCAGAAGGAGGTCCAGAGAAAAAAACAGACCAAACCAGTAAAAAAACACTAATCCAAAGACACAAAGCAGTAAAACCACACCAACTTTCCAAGCCTCAGATTCGTCAAATCAGTGTGCACTTCCACAGCAAGAGCCAGTGTTTCATCTTTACTATTTATTCTCTCAATTTTTCAATGTTTTGCAAATATCTGGTGGTATTTGCTGTAAAAATGAAGCTACATCATCAAAAGCCTGACAGATTGTTTAAGGGCATTAAAGAAGATTGCAACTAAAAAGAAAAGTTATTCCCATCCTGACTTCATTTATTTACTTTACTTTTTAGCTGTGAAATGTTCCAGTCAGATGTTTTTGTACTATTTTACAATGTTCCCTGTTTTTTTTGTGTGTTTTTTTTTGCTCCTGTGTCAACTTGTTTGAAGCGTGTTGTTAAATTACATTCATAAGTATTTACAAAAGTCAAATCAGAGGATGAGTTAAAACCTGAAATATTCCCATATTACTGTTTTCAAAATAGTTGTCAAAATGGTTCATAAACATTTTTCAGGATTTCTTGAATGAATAATATACAGTAAGTATGAAGCGATGTATCTGTAAAGCTCTTTCTACCTTTGCCTCAATCCATCAATCTTTGTTTTATATTCTCTGTGTCGGGTTGCAGTAGCAGCAAACTAAGTAGGGTATTCCAAATATATTCCAATATATTTCTATATGAGAAATCAGATTAGATATTATAAATGTATGTTTTTCCATTTGCTGGGTTGAGTTCTGGTAGCTTCCCAAAATTCTAAAGTATTTTTTAAGCCGTGATTTTTGATGAAAGGCAAAATATAATATTTTCAGTGTACTGAAAGACGGTGTAATGGAGTTGTTTTTGAAGAAGAATGACAATGACTCTTCCGTCTAGAAGGGTGGGATTCCTAGAGTTCTCAGCTGTTTGGATAATAATGCAGTGGTGACAGAACTCACCAGGGAGGGCTGAGAGGACAAAGGAGGCCCGACTATGGAGACCACCTTGATATCATGCTCTCATCAAAAATCAAACATTTCATTCTGGACTACTGGTAACTTCAGGCTGAATCACTACTAGGTTGAGAACTTAGGTCAGGCACTGGCTTAAAAACAGGTAATGGGTTGTTCCATTTCAGTCATCCTTTTTGTTGTTCCCATAAACACGGCTCTCAAGTCCGCGGAGGTACAATGCAGGAGTATTTTGAGCAAAACTGGCTTGTGACAACCCTAAATATGAACTTTTACAAAATACTCAACTGTAAGGACAATATCTGTATGCACCAGGTAACAAGAGTGTTCTCCAAGGCCTGGAGAAACTCACCACCTGGGTACAGATCATATTCAGAGTCTTTGCACTAAAAAGGGACAGTTAGCAACCTGCCAAAATGCCTTGCATTGAATTTAGACTCCAGTCCCTCAAATATTTACTTCATCCAGAAAAGAAGCAGAGAGCTTGATGACTGGCTCACCTGAAGGTTCAAACCTACAAAGAAGCTCCAGGGGTCCAAAGGTGGCATCTGCTGGAATCCAAGTTTGAACAGGCAAGAAATGGAGTACAGTACAGAAAATGCTCTGAAACAAAGGAACTGCTGGGACCCACTGAATCAGTACTGGATGACTTCTGAGGATTCATTGTGCAAAGCACAAACACTATAGAGAATCACAGGGCCATCAAGGTGGAAGTCTGTCCATCTCATCATTGAGGCTGCAGAGAGAGACACTTGGTGGTTCTGGATCAGGTTCTGGATCAAACTCAGGTCTTGATCTACCTCAGCTGAGTCACTGGTGAAAGGGTGTCAATCCTCAACCCCAAACACCTGAACACTCTTATGACACTTACAAGTGAAGCACCCCAGCCCATCCATCTAGTGAATAGTTCTCCTTCTGTAGAGTGAAATGATATTGTTCTTTCAGTTTGGACAGAACCACAACAGCCAGCAGACATCAGTTATAAATGCTTGTATTTTTCTAATTTTGTGGTTTTGTTGTATCCTTAAGAGTAAAAAGTATACCCACTTATTTCCTTTTATATTTGGCCAGGGGGTAAAATTTACACCTGTATTATTTGCAGGATTTCAGGAGGACAGCTGATGGATTTCCATGAAACTTGGTGAGTATGTGATGGGAATGCACCACTTATGTTTTGGAGTAAATCTGGATAAATAGGTACAATTTTTGTTAATTTGTATTATCTGTAACAAAAAGCAATTTCTCCTTCAGGGGATTAATAAAGGATTCTGATTGTGATTTTTGGTGGGTATCCAGATTTTCAAATGTAGTACTGCTTTTCCTGAGTATGCTCTGCAATTTTATAGAGGCCTAATGAATATATCTAATGTTTAACTAAAAGTTTTAATCCTCATTTATAGTTCAAGACATGTGGAAAAAAACTCAGCCGAGGAATCTTATGTTGTATTGGGGTCATCACCAAAATCCAACTGTTCCTCAGGCTATACCTCCTGCAGAGGTAAGACTAAAGACATTTATGTAATAGATGCTTGATCCCTTTAATCATCTAGTGGCCCCTCAGAGATATCTTGGGACCCTTATGGGGAGCCTCACTCTAATAGAAAAAAGCAAACAGGACAAGAAATAATTCTGTCACCAACAGAGTTAAAACTATGCACGTTAAGAACAAACACCAAGTATATACTGTACCTTCCTCGTATTAAGTTACGCATTGCATCTCGTACTGAAATCAATTATTTGTCTATGTCTTAAACCACTTTTATTTTATATTATAAGAACTATTGCGATAGAACACCGAATAGCGAGCTGTAGTTACTTGAACAGTATGGGGGGGGGTGTATGTGAGGCTTACATTAACATCTGCAGATTGAATCTGGAGCGCTTTCTTTTTGGCGCACATTCAAAGGTGGCGCAGAGACTGCATGCGAAATGTGCAGTGAGGTTGTTTCTCCAAGCAAATGAAGACTTTACCATGTATAGACCGCGGTTCAGGCTCTTCTCTTTGGGTTTCGATGAATATCAGAGTTGGCCTGGATGTGGAACGCGTGTGTGCGTGTGTGTGTGTGTGTGTGGAGGGGGGTAATGCGCGTTAACTCCCCGCTGAAATGAAGCACTCCCCCCGCTGATAGACAACTCTCAAACAAAAAATGTATTAAATCGAAGAACGCAACATCTGCTCAAATATATAAGACTGCATTAAAGGCAATAAATTAGTTAAAACTATTAAAATTAGGGCAGCATGCGTCCGAGCTCATATTAAGATTGTGCGTAAAGTACGCACAAGTCATTCTGAGCTGTGAAACCTTAGATTAAGTGGCCATTCAGCACCATTTACTGCAGTTTACGCTTCAGATGTCAATGTGAATTATTTTAACTCCGCGAAATGCCTGTCTAACCGCTCTATTCAATGGGAATCATACCTCAAGTGAATGGACTTACCTCTGTTGAGGGTTGCAGAGTGTTTGGAGACTTTGGTCTTTTGTAGTAAAAAAACAAAACAAAACAAAAAAACCTCCGTCCGTCTCTGCCTTTCTTCCCTCCCCCTCCGTTTGCTTTTTGTCTTGCAGAATCCTGAACTTCTGAATCAAATTTCAGGACGGACAAAATACAAGGCTTTTCCTCCGCCCACACAAGTTTTTTTCCCCCCCTTCCTTCCTGGGTACCATGTCAAAACCATATGGAGCAAATAAAGCCAGGACGACGAGGAGGAGGAGGAGGAGGCACTTTCTCTCAGTTTACCTTCAAACTCAACTTTAACAATCACATCCATCACAGCCTTCAGTTTACCTAAACATGAGACTAAACATTTACTTTGAAAATAAACCCCAGCGCTTCTGTCTATTCATGCTCAGGACAGTAGTAGTGTGTAGGCTTAATGATGCACAGTATTGTCTATAATTTAAGCCTACAGAGTTGGGGGGAGGGGGTTTGTTAGGGTTAGGTGAGGGTTAGGCTAAACACAACTCTGTTGGGACACAAGCCCTCACTAAGCCAAGTTTATTTCTAGACGCCTGCTGTATGCATGCATTATACTATATGATCTAACAAAGCTTCACCCACTGACATAACAGTGCATTACAGCAGTAAAAACAAATTAAAAAACAAAAACAGATTTGATTCTCTAGGAAACTGCTAATTTCTGCAGGTTTAGTATAAATCCTCTACATATAATATACTGCAAGTATTGCTAAAAGTTATAACTCTGAATCACTTTAATTCAGCACCAACACAGCATATATGGACTCCCACGAACCTTCGCACACTTGATGGAGAGTGTAGAGCTGGTCTAGTGTTCCGCGACTGGGACGAAAACCGCATTGTTCATTTTGAATCCAAGGTTCCACTATCAGCTTAATTGTCCTCTTTAGTACCCTGGATAAAACTTATGACGAGGCTGAGGAGTGTGATTCCACACCCTCCGATCCCCTTTCTTGAAAAGGGGGATCATCACCTTGGTTTACTAGATGTACTGTCCGCGACCGCCATGCAATGTTCAGAGACGTTTCAACCAAGACAATCTCTGCATATCCAGAGACTTGAGGTACCTGAGGTAGACTTGAGTAGTCTCAAGTTTGAGTAGACTTGAGTAGACTCAAGTCTACTCAAATCTCGTCTACCCGCGGTTCCATGCCACCAAAGAGTTTGGCAACCACCTCTGTGACTTCTCCATGGCCTCCTCGAACTCCTCTCAGACCAGAGTTGTTGGCGGTGCTGTGGTACGCCTGGCCTGCTGTTACCTGTCAGCTGCCTCCGGAGTCCCACAATTCAACAAGACTCAATGAGACTCCTTCTTCACCTGGGCGGCTTCTCTACTACCAGTGTCCACCACCAGGTTTGGAGGTCGCTGCCACAACAGGCACAGGAGTTGTTGAAACCATAGCTATGATCACCTTCTTCAACAATAGATGACACGTTTGGTCCTGCCGAGTCTGTCAGAGCTCCTGGCCTGCTAACGGATGCAGCTCACCACCAGGTGGTGAACAAACAGAAGTACGAGAAGTACGAGTACAAAACACAACTCGTATTCTGATCGGGGAGGCCGTTCATCCCAAGCACCTTTCCAGGTCTCACTGTCACTGCCCACTTGACTGTTGAGGTCCGCAAGAGCTCAAACTGGAATGTTAAATTGTTCCACAAGTTTAAAGGTCAGAATGAAGAGAATCCTATCTTGTGTATCATGAATTATCTTAGAAGAAATTACAAAACTATTTTCTACAAGCTTTTATTTGTCAATGTGGTCAGTATACTCGCAGGTCACAATTAGCAGCAGTAAGCAGGGTGACATTTATGTGTGACTTCAGAGCTCATGTTATTTGATGTCAGCAGTGAGATGTTTATACTATCAAGATTTACCATGAAAATTACTTTTAAAAATCACTATTTGGGGTATTTTCAACCCAGGTTGTCATGACGTTTCCCAGACCAGCAAATACATTAACCATTGTGTTTCATCAGTCCCACCTTTCCATCCTGACACCATTGTTTGCAGCTTTTAAGTTGCCTGAGGAACAAGTTGAGCTCAAGTGTCTTCCTTTTACAAAACCAAACAACTTCCACAGATCCAAAGGGCAGAGGTGATCATATATTCAGGCTTGTTGAGTATGTATGGTTTTAGGATGACAGGATGATGTGAATTCATTGTTACCTCACTGTTGATATTTACTTCTGTTGACTACGTCACCAGATCTATTTAGCCTAAAGCAGTTCTCATGGCAGCCATAGACTATGCACCGGAAATAAAGGATGTGTATTTTTTACATTTAATATTTGGGTAATTTTATTGCATAAAAAGGCACATCTAAATATACAGAGACAACATTTGATAAGCAATAAAATCAATAAATAAGAATCAGCTTTTGTCTAGACTCTAGCATATATACACATACACTGGTAGCAATTTATTGCCTTGTGGAATGACTTAGAGAAATGGGGGTTCTGGAGACCATGTTTGAAATACCAATCTGTTGTCCTATAAAGATTGCCATGGAAGCCAGGGAGGGCGACTGAGTCCATCACAAACGAACACATATCGGTTTACATATTTCCACCTTGATTCTTCTTTTAGGCAACGCACAAAAAGAGCAAACAAAACTGTGGAACTCAAATAAAGCAGTTAAGGTAAAGGGGAGGAGGGGTGAGAAAGTCCCGTTAGTCTTCTGACAGGAGCCTGTGGAAATGATCCTTCCTCTTCTTAAGCACCTCCTGGAAGTCCTCCTGGAAAAACACAACAGGGATATTCAGACTGATGGAACAGTGAGAGGAAAGATCCACCAGATGCAGCTCCAGATAAACAGCTGTGTTATCTACAGCTGACTGGGTGGTACAACTCTGATAGTGTTTGGAAGTTGTTAGCAAAAGACTCAAACACAATGTACATCATGGGAAAATGCCTGATTAATAAGGAAGCGGTGTGTGTGAGTGTCTTAAATTATAAGGACAGGTAAATTAACCAAGCTATTGTCATCATTTGTTAATCTGATGATTACTCTCTTGATAAAGATTTATTTTCTAGAAACTTGACTACACTGCATTTGCTAGAATACTTAATGAAAGGTGTACCGCTGCAGAAAGCTTCTCCAAGGTGGGGATGAGCCTTTGGAGCTCTCTGTCCCCCATCTCTCCAGACCAACTCTTGATGTGAATCGTATTCATCAACTGCAAACACACCAAAAACACACATGAATGAAACCATCTGTTTTGATTGAGCAGCTGAAAAATTAAGACATTGTGAAATTCTAGTCAGGAAAACGAACAAAAACATTCACCTTAATATTTTTGACACTATGAAATTCCAACAAACTATTAAACACATTTGTGAGTCCAACATGGGGACTGTAGCTTTTTTTTAATTAATCCTGCAAACACTGTCCTGCTGCTCTCTTCTATTCCAGGCGACACAGCCATTATTAACTCACTGGCTGCCACTGATGTCTATAGACGAAAATTCAAATCCAAACATTCACTCACAATGACATCAATAGACGTCAGTTATGTATTTCAGCGTGAGGGCGGGGGGACAGGCAATGTCTCCCTATCAATATCATACTTCAACAGCAGTGTATGTGTGAACTAATTCCCTGTAGGTGGCAGCAGAGCTAAAAATCAAACATATCTAACAATGATTTGTTTCCCATTATTTAGTCTAAATAACAACTTAAGACTTTTAGACAGAAAAACACACATTTAATTTTAGCCTTTCCACAGCACAGAAATATAAAACCATACATTATCATCATTTCAATTAGTTAGATGTCAAATTAGCATCGAAAGATTACAATTCCACTATGCTTACATGGTAAGGGTATGTGTGGGGCGCGTTGTCCAGGACGACCGTTTTGGTGAGATCCCTCCCAAGGATGCTGAGATCTTTTACGTAGTGGCCGAGAACACACGCACAGTCATCTTGATATAAACGATGTCTAAAGGGGAAACAAGCATCAGGTTAAAAACCCTGCTGAGGCAAATCTCACCCCACGTTGGGTAACAGCTGTGAAGCAAGGCTGGGATTGTGTTAAATAAAAATGACATTTAAACAAAGTCTGTGGAAAAATTTTTTGAATTTGATTACTGATTATGAATAATTTTGGAACCTGCTTTTAAGTCATTTGAGGTGTTGGATTATTCAAAAAAAAAAAGAAAGAAAAGAATATCAAATCTAAATGTAATAATCATTCTATGCTATTCTCTGCAGCAGGCTATAAAAAATTGTAAATTCAGATTATTTATAACCAATACGAACACTTTTTATTCATTTACATGTTTTAAATGTAAGGAGTTAATACAGTTTAAGTCTGCACAGGTAATGTATGAAGGACACAACAATTTAAATCCATTATAGATTCATAAAATGTCTGAATTTAGAGCCCACATGAGTTGGGGGCCCACATATGTTGAGGGTAGGTTGCATGAAAGGATGCCAGATTACATTCTTTTTAAGTAATGTATACTAACCTTAACTTAAACGCTCACATTTTAGTTGAAGTTTTGGTTTGATAATTTAACTTTGAGGCTCAACATGGCCTCGCCCCTCACTGTTATAAATATTATGAAGCTTTTCACTTAATGTGCTCCAAGTCATGAGATCACCCTTATCCTGCTAGTGGGTCAAGGCTGGTGACAAAAGCCCTGTTGGTTACACATCAGAACCCCTCTGTAGGGTCACCAAGCTACGAGTTTATGAAACACAATGGGAGGCCGATAAAGGAGACATACCGAAACAGTTTTCTCTGCGGGTCCAGGACATTCAGAATCTTCTCTGCGTATTCCCTCTTTGCACATGTGTAAACAAACAGCTATGAAAGAACACAAAGAGCAGCTGAGTCCACACAAAACTGAAAGGCCACCAATACACAAGAAATGATAAATAAATCCTGGTGGATATTCCTTAACAGAGCTGCATTAAATTATAATAAAGACACAGGGATTATGGAAGAAGAATCTGGAAGCAGGAGAGAAAATGTGCTCTGAAAACTAGGAGCGGATGACTTGATAGTTCAATATCTAATGTTCCATGACAGGGAGCAAAAACTTACAAATAATTTCAGTTCACGTCTATATCTAGAGCCAGCTGAAGCAATAAAAAAACAAATTATTCAATTTTATTTCAAATTTAAACATTGACGAAAACAAACCTCAAAGACTTTTGCCATGGACTGCAGAAACTCTTTGACATGTGGTCGTAGGATCATGTACACCTAATAAGAGAGAAATTGAGAGAATTAAAGAATAAATATGACCACATATTCATTTTCAATAGATTATTTTTATTCAGCACCTCAAAAACCAGTTTAGAGTATAAAAGATCATCTCATCAGCCACAATATTGGCCTATTTACAACCAGGTTCTTTTGAACCTCCACAAAGAACTACTTCGAGTCTTGACAATGGTCATTGGAATATGAATAGCACTGGCCACACCTCACAGGTTTAAGAAGCTGAGGCAACACCAACCACCACTAGAACCGAAGAAGCCTCTTAGGCCCCGTCCACATGATGCCGGAACTTTTTGAAAATGCAACTTTTTTGTTGCGTTTACGCCTTCTGTCCACACAAGGACGCAGATATCCGGGACGAAAACGCAACCTTTTGAAACGCTGGCAAAGGTGAATTTTTTTGAAAAACGCTGGGTCTGCGTTGTCGTGTGGATGCTTTATGTACAAACTTTTCTATCCGGGGGGCGTCTCCCTGCGTGTTGATCAATGCACTGATGTGAATACGTGTGAACAGAGATCTTTTTGAAAATGCTGTCGTGTGGACGCAAATCTTTTTCTATGCAGCGTGAAAATAGTAGCATTTTCAAAAAGCCTTAGAAGAGAGGTGAAATATCTTTAAAAAACTTTCTTTAAGAAACTTTCTGAAAGTCAGCTAGATTGATTTAAACAGCCTTGGAGTATTCTTTGATTTCAAATTCTGTCCCTTGAACACTACCACACAATGCGATGATTACCTTGTACTGATTGTCTTGGAAAGTTGTGTAGAAGGTGTACTCTGCTTCGTCGATCACAGTTAGAGAGCTGAACATCAGGGTCTCCTCCTGGAAAGTCATACATTACTGTGACTTACTTTAATAAAAATAAACAAACAAAATTATATTCACTGTCACTACAGTTGCATTCTATGTGTCTTCATGTCATAAGCTCTTTGCTGTCAAAGTTAAACGTCCATGCTGTCAATTCAGAGGGTTGAACTCACCAGGTCGACCACCAGCGTGGCCTCTGGAGTGCTCCTGGTCTTGGGTGGAATATCTCTGAGTTGAGGCTGGGAGTACTGAGAGTGTGACGGTATGTTCTTGATGAATTTACAGCTAGAGAAGAAAACAGTGGTTTTAAAATGGTAAAAATCATTTAAGTGGGTGAGTTGTGGCATGGACATGAAACACAGAGTGGGAACAAGCTCTGGAACCAGATTGACTAATTCATACGAGCAAGAATAAAGTCACTGAAGCATTGTAGTGGGTTTCTATTCATCGTCTATTGCATTTTAAATTATCAGTATATGAAGAAGTATTGATTTATCTAGTATGGGAGTCTCTGGGAAACAAATGGTTCAACTTACTTCTAATTAAAAACTGAATAACAGAAAATCAGGCCTCAAGTTTCCCATGAAGCCTGTTCCCCTTTATAGTTTGACTGGATATTCATCCATCAGTGCAGTAGTCAAATCATTATTGTAAGAAGACTTTTCCATCATCTGTGCTAGGGTCATACTTGACCAATAAGAGAAAACTGACTTAATCAACACCTCACAACTTCAGAGTTTATTAAATCGATGGTGTGACTATGATTAGGAGCTAAATTTATATATTAAAATAGTAATAGAAAGCAATAGATAGTTGTGCAGTTCCATGAACAGCATCTACCGAATATAAAACGACCCTGATTATAAGACGACCCCCTCTTTTTCAAGACTCAAGTTTGAAAAAAGACTTTTTGAACACCAAATTTAATTATTATACAGAAAATAATTACTGTTCATCTGAAACAAATGATTATAACAATATATTCGAGAGAAAAAGCATATTATTTTGCCTCATTCAAATCATGCAAAAACTGTCTATCACATCTTAATATCTGAACATTTAAATATGTAAACTAAAGTGCAATCACATTTGTAAATGACTGGTGAGTGGCACCAACCTTGCTACCATCAGAGTACCGACCCACTTTTCTTCAGATTGTCGCTACTTTTCTCCATTTTCTGTTATCTCTTTTCTCGTTTTCTTCTCTTTTCTGTCTTACAACTATTTTTATTTTTCTTCTTCGTGACAGGGGTTCGCTATGGCCTGGGGAATTAAGTTCAGCATTCGCTTTAAAGATATCTGTCGCCATCTAGCGTTGTGAATGGGTATAATGTCTAGACCCCGAATGTAAGACGACCCCCACGTTTTCAGTCTTATTTCAATGCAAAAAACACCGTCTTATATTTGGGCCAGTACGGTAATTCAAATATGCTCTGTTATCTGTGTAGGTTCTCAGTTATCCAGGTCATGGTTATCCAAAGCTGTTTAAGTCAGTCCACTGGATTGCTCTTTTAAACATGTTAAACATGCTCTGCTAAAATTTTGATGGAAATGCTTTTTCTGACCAGGTAATGTTCTCCTGACATTCACCAAAAGCTTGCCAGGCTTGAGGGGAATATGTTCCACTACTGACAGAGTAATGTACAACGGCGAGCATCTGTAAGAGGCTTTTACTTACGGACTGAAGACATCGTCCTCCTCGTCTCCAGTCAGAAGGTCAATGGAGCCATAACCAAATACACACTGTTCTGGGCTCATCAACACGTTTCCAGTATCACTCTTCACATCTGGACAGGAAAGTCAACATACAGTGTCATAAGTTTCCAAGCAATAGGAAAAGTTTGCCAGTCAGTCAATGATTTTAATGCTAGGCTGATTCCCTTTCCATTGTTGTGTAACTGGATGCTATATTATCTAACGTAATAAAAATGCAGTACTATCAAAGAAGTTAGCAATGCATAAAATGCCAGCTTAAGTAAAGATTCATACAGTTTGTTTTGTTCTGGTCCAAAATTGCAGCAAGACATCCTGTCAGCTCACCACATTACTGTCTGCTACAGGTCACAAGGCTCCTTGATTCATCCATTTAAAAAATCCAGAAAGGAGCTTAAAGATGCTGATTAGTTTATACTGTGGATTGGTGAGTGTACAATATCACACCCTTTGGTTATACAGGAAGAAAGAGATGGGCAACAGTGATACACTGTGAGGCTCTCTGAGGGTTTGTTATTGTGTAATTCAAGTCTGTTTAAGGCCCGACTTCCCCTTTGTTAAATACAAATTCATAGAGACAGTGGTTATACTCACTTTCCTTGCTGGGTGTGAGGAAACGCACAATGGGTGAGTAGATATTTCTGGCTGTTGTGTGACGAGGAGTCACTGGGTCGATCTCTGACAATATGTTTTCACGGCGCAAGATGGACCTGACTGGAGTCTTGAAGGCCAAATCTTGACCATAAAAAACAGACACAAGTGCAGGGAAGAGTGTAAGGAATGTATATTTAGGAAAATAAATGCTAAAAATTTCAAAAGCTATGCTTGGAAAAGTGGAAGCTGCCAAACAAACCTGTTTCTCTGTCGATAACAGCAATGGCCCTATTCCTTGGCCGGCCACAGCGCAGTGGGCGTCGCTTCATGGTGGGAATTTCATCATATGAGTGGTGAGATTCGTTTTTCAAAGTCCCTTCACTCTATGTGTTTAAAGAAAGAGACCCTTAAACATGCCTTTCTATACAAAAATCAAATATTAAAAATCTTGACGATTGCTTGTGAGAGGCTATGTGACAAATGTTAGCAGATGGAGTCTTCTAATGGCATGACGGGGTTTTGATTCCAACATAGCCCTATGTATATTTATCCCTGTGTGCTATAGGAATCCATATAAGCTGCATATCAGTTCTACAGTCTACAAAGTGCATCTGTGGTGTTGTACCCTTTTTTTTATTCCGTAATTGAGACATTAAAGAGAAAACACACATGTAAGCAATAAAACCGAATAACTCAAGAGACCAAGCACGCATCAGTGGAGTTTCAAGTACGTACAGTCTGCATACTTATGTCCTGTTGACCTACTTTCCCTGGGACCCTCTCACATATACCACTGCTCTGTTTAATCCTTTGCTGCTGCATCAGTCCGGTCAGACCACACGTCACAGAGCTACACATCTAAGCCATGAAGTCCCAGACGGCTCAGAATCACAGGGGGGCAATTTCCAGTTTACACAGCATGCTGCTCTAGCCATGCTCGGCAGATCTTCTGTTTATTACAGGTGTGCAATTTAACATTTCAGACATCTCCTACATCTGAGTGAACAAATTGTGTACATGCACATACTGTATATTATCTATAACAATAACACTACAAGCCATCAAATTCTGACAGAATTAGTTTGAGATAAATCAAGCATTCATTAGCATAGAACTGTTTTTCTCTCTAAAAAATTGTCTCTGTAATATTAAGGAAAGATGTACACAATGTTTATTTGTCGAATTAGTTAGGAAATCTAATGGGAAAACAGGTCTTTGGCTGGAATGAACACTTGTAAATATTGACGCATGAGTGGATAAAGGAAGATCTGTTTGGATGTGTGATCTAATGACTGCTATTCAACTGTTCAGCTCCGACTGAAAGGCTAATGAGCACCAGTGTCCACCATTAAACCACACCATAACACACATACAAAAAACAAAACAAAAAACCCACCATAAACATAGGTGAAAAAAATCTAGGAATCGCTCCGGTGGCAGTACAAAGGGACTATTTTATTCTGTTACCGAACGTAACGCAAGATAAGGTTGTACACACAAATTCTGTCTGTAAACTGTTAACTTACTTCCTACACGTGACAAATCCAATCAAGCTCATTGGTTAAAGGCTTTCAGCTATTTCGTCACACATCGTTTCATGTTACTGTTTGTTGTGAGTGCTAACGATGATTAGCTCACTTCAAGCTAACTGTTAGCACGCTGACCAAGCTGCTGAATAAAACCTCGACTGCCGATAGTGTCCAACCACACCGTTCAGGTCCATCATACCTTCCCACAGTTACGTATCTATTATCGAGGCAAACAATAATGTGTTACCTTGGTCTGTAGCGGGCTTTCGGCCGCAGAGAGACGAGTTCGTCTCGGCGTTGCTTTGTTGGACCGTCGGTGGTTGCCACTCCGTGTCCCCGGCGAAACGGTATAGCCTTTTCGAGACCTGAGTCTCATTTTTCTTTTAATGTATGGTTTCTAAATATTCAGGTACTGGGCTCTTAACGTAGAAGCTGGTAGCATTGATTCAAAGGTTTGCTTTTTTTTCTCCCTACCTGGCTAGTTTTGTTATTTCGAAGCCCACCTCTACGGTTTCTGTGATTGGTTAAACGTAAGCTATACAGCGGAGAATACGACTAACAGCCAATCACAAAAGAGAAAAGGGCGGAACTGCACAAAATGTGGGTGGGGAAAACAGATTCCCCGCTCTGGGTATGTGTTCTCGAATCAGTTTGTGTGTTTAAATCCGCCGGGGTACGATAGGTTTACCGCCGAGGACACAGTAATTGGGCGGGACTTCAAGACACTTCAACCACAACGTGAGGGCGGTGTCACGTTGCAGAGGATGACCCACTGTCCGACTGACATTCAACGTGATGCCGTGAGCGTTTCATTCCCGAAGCTGTCACTTCAACGCCACACACACACACACACACACACACACACACACACACACACACACACACACACACACACACACACACACACACACACACACACACACACACACACACACACACACATTGATCTTTTATATTTTATTTATTAGGTTTATTGATGTTAGATTTACAGTGTGATGTAAATAATATGTACTTTTTGGCGACCCCTGAAGGGAAAAGCCGAAAGGACAAGAAAAATTTACAATAATATGTACTTTTATTAAAAGTTAAGATTTTATACTCAGTATTATTGTTGAAATAAAGACGTTATGATACTCTGCTTGGTAGGATTATGAAAAAACAAACACTTGGAACAAATTTTGATTCCACATTTTGTGAGAATGTATCTTAAACTAAGCAAATATATTACATTAAAATTAAAATTTATTCAGGAATTGTGGATTCTAAATCCCTGTCTTTAGTGGGCTAATCACTCTAGTGGAAATGATTATCTTCTACTAAAAATTGTTTTAATTTTTCCATGAATTTCCAGACTAGGATGACATAAAAATGTTAATAAAAAGCGTTAGACTGACCCAGGATGTGTGATTATAGGGCTCATGGAAAAATCATGCTTATTGTGAACTCTCAACTCAGATCAAATTGCATCTGAAACTTCTTGGTGGATTTATTGAAAAACACAAAGAATGGAGGCGCTGTGCGGTGTTAGCATCGTCAACAGCAAGACTGTTCCGGGTTTTAATCCAGTTTTGGATTAAATGTGGAGCTTTATTTCACACATTGAAACTACCATCAAAATTGCACACAATGTAAAAACCACTTAAGTTAAAACCATACTTATTTACAGTTTCCTGACTTATACAAAAAAATCCAAAGGTCTGGTGACATTTCAGAAAGGTAATATTTTATTAATTTCAGATTCAAAATAAAAGTATTCACACAAACACGTATTGAGTAAATGGGCAAAAACAGCTCTTTGCCCTTTAAAAACAAAGAAAAAAAATAACAGTTGCCTTGCCCACCGCCACTATGCTGTTGCTGTGGTTACTGGGAAACATCCCATTCATCTAAAATGTAATCATTTATCAAAAAAGGAGGAATAAGCACACATTTATAGAACAGAAGAAAAAAAAATTGACTCGCAGTACTAAAAGTGGTACTAAAAGCAGCACTTGTTGTAGTACTAGTAGTAGTTAGTTGAGCTGGAGGTTCCCTGTCGTCGATGCATAAAATAAACTTAACAGTAGAAGTGTCACAAACTTGTAACACTTAGAGAAGCGGTGGCAGCAAAGCCAGTGTCCAAAAAGAACTTATCCTTCCACCTGCAGTGTGACAAGTATATATTTCTCATGTTTTCTACAGGATTTCAACTCTCATAATCTTAATTACTGCATGTGGAAGTTCATTTGGGACCACTGTGCTCACTCTCACGCCCTCTTTGCGAAACCACTAAACTGTAACTTGAACCCTCACTGATTTAAATGCATCAAACTGGAGGTAGAGGTAGATTTTCCTGAGAAGTTGTAAAAAATAAGAGGCTTGTTTCAGTTCTGAAATTAATTTGAAGACATGTGAATCCCCCCCAAAACACACAGACATTTACACACAGACATTTACACACACACACACACACACACACACACACACACACACACACACACACACACACACACACACACACACACACACACACACACACACACACTTATCACATGCTTTCCTAAAATAATCACATTGTTATTATCATTATTATTGGTATATTAATTAATCTGATATAAATTTAATCTCTGCGTCCTGGGGTTGCTACAGCAAATCCAAGATTTAAAAAAGATGAAAGCACAAAAAAAAGCAAGAAATATAAACATGATATAATTTCACAGCCCTAAAAAGCCATATTTGAGAAATATTCTATTTAATGAATCTTAGTAATACAGGTAAATCCATACAATTGTCACAGCAGAAGGCATTTCGTTATTTCTTCTTATTTTCTTGTCCACAGTCCATCGAATGGAGATAAAGTCAGCGGTGAAGTCCAGTCTTACCCACATGCACCTTAACCCGCAAATGCAACATGTGGGTACATGTGGTAATTTTTCATGCAAGACACTCTGGATTGAGTAAGATTTGAAAAAGTTCTTAAAACTACGACTCTGGTGGGTGTGAAAGCAGCAATAAATCAAGGACTTCATGTTATGACATTTTGACATAAAGTGATCCAACCAAAGACAGAGACACATAGGGTTTCTGTTGATTTAAAGCCCCAGATTTGGGAGTCAGCCAGCACTGCATCTACTACCAGAATCATCAAAAACTAAAGCTCAGACACACAAGATGTTTTTTGCATTAAAAATGCTATAGATATTAGTCCAGATAAGTCACTGCTCCCATACAACATGAACGTGTGTGGATACCAGCAACAAGCAGAACTTTTAACCACACTGCACACAAGAATTATGTAACTCTGACATCAAAATAAACCGTAGTACCACCGACTGAAAAGCCGAAGCAAGCACCATCTGACATAACAACGAACACCGCTGTCAGGTTGTAGGCCAATAAGAGATGCAGCTGACGACATTCAGAAAAAATACCAATCCTCTTCAAAACTCAGAACAAACTATGGATTCATATTAGGTCCTAAAGTGTTAAGACTGATACAGTTTCCATAGCAACATATGCAATTGTGTGTTCAAATGCCAGATGTGGTGGAACCTGCTTGACTGTGCAGAGACTGACAAAATAAAATTCCATTTAACTAAATTACTGTTTTTTGATGTGATGATCTAAAAGCTGTTTGGAAGCAAGTATTAAAATGAAAGACATAAAAAAACACTAATTGTGTAACTGTTAGAAATTAGAAATAGCATCCGTAGTCTAGAATGATTGTGCGTTATAACAAAAGCTTCCACTAGGGAGAGCTCTTGGTGAAGATTTTAATGTGCATCCTTGACTGTCAAGACATTTCTGGTTTCCCTTGTGTTACCTAAATCAGCTGCATGCAAGTTACATTTTCAAGCCAATATATGATTGTCTGTGATCTTTACAATCTCTTTTATAGTTAAGAAACCAGTATCAACGACATTTTAATCCTGCATGAACCTTCAACAGGCTTCACTGTCATCTCTGATGTGAAGTAAATCTGATAAAAGGCTTCAATTCTTGAGGTAGAAACAGGTCTTGAGTGTGGTTAAATGGATGTAAATGTCTTTGGAGGTATGCAATGTTGTTGACATGTTTCCTGATTGTCACTACCACGCAAGTAAAAAGGTTCCCAGAAGATGCTTCTGTGCATTCACTGAAAGGATCAAGAGAAAGCTGCAGTACCTCCACTGTTCAAATGCAAATGTATCACAGAGCTTGTCGATAGCAAAATGATCAACATGGATCTACTGAAGGGGGCAGGTGCTTGAATATGCCTCAGGGACCAAAAGGTCACCGGGTCAAATCTAAAAAGGTAACGTTGATTCTTTAGATCATTATTGATTGAATTTTGCCAACTTCTTCAGCCCTCCCCCCCGCTAATGCTTTCAGACACATGTCTGTTTGATTGTCCACCATTACTAGCAACTATCACATCTGTTACCCCTGCAGACTGAAAGAAGAATGGAGACCAATGCCAGGCCTTACCAAGAAAATCATGAAAATCCAAGAAAAAAAAAAGTATATACCAAAAATTGTTGTAATCAAGCTATTTGTATCATTTAAACAAAAAATACTGGTTAATACTTTTGCAATGGAGACAAAAATGAATACCAGGTGAAGTCATGCTAACCAAAAACCCCCATCTCATAGCTTCTATGTACAGAATGAAAGATAATTCATTAAACCTAAATGTACACCATAGTCGGAGAAAATAATGCGTTGATTGTGGTTATGATTGTACATTTGTATTTCGATGTTTCTAACATTTAATGTGAGGTCTGTGACGATTCCAAACATCCAGCATAAGCGTAAGGTTCATCATTTTGAATACCAGCCACCAAATGTAAAACCATCTTCCTTTATTTCTGTTGACTGCTTTCTGATTTTCAAAAGGTAAAATACGTGAGCACTAATCCCAATAATGTTAACCCTATACATGTGAAAGTTCACTTAGTGAAGTCAAAGCAAGACATACACTAACCTAACCCAACTAACCTGGCTAGTTAAAGGAATCCTGTGGCCCAAACAACAGTAAAAGAGATTGTGATATATAAAACTAGCAATGCTTCAGATGAAGTTGTCTCATCAAACTGTATTTCTTTGTCTTTGTAACTTTTGTTTCACAGCAAGTCAAAACCACATAAATGCTATTCAAATATTAAAAGTCCAAATTACCAAAAATATCTGAATTTTTCATGTAAAAATGTAATCGCTCTCTGGTGTCTATTCTTCATTTGTTAAATGACTTCTCCAGTGACCAATGGCTGTGAATAGTGTATTAAAAGGTGGTCTTCATAAAGCTGCAATGTCGTACAGACAGGCCTTTCAGTTCCGCAAACGTTTCTCAGAAATAAGACCAACGTCATTGGTTGAGTTAAACCTTAGTGGTTGAAACTATAGAGCCTGTGATTATGAATGTAGACTGATAACCAGAAAGAGCCAGAGGAAATGAAAAAACACAAAAAAACATGAGCAGAACATGTGACCGAGGCTCACGGTGCTGTCTGCGCTTAAAAGACACACTCAGATAATCTTGCTGGTCTGCTTCTGGAGATCACAAATAAAATACAACCAAACTCCACACACAGAGAGGAGACGCTAATTAAACTGGACCTGGCGTTATCTGGTTGTAGAGATTTAACTCGTGTCACCAGCAGGAAACAACCATCACCAGGGCACTTCACTATCTGCTGTTTGTGTGTTTGAGGTTTTGCATCCATTTTTCACTGGGCATTGTTTCTAGATTTGGGCTCCTTTTCCAAATAACTAATGTATTATAAATTCTCTGTCCAGATGCCAGCAGTCTTGATCCCTTTAACTCAGTTTTCATCACTGATGGTGACGTTCATACTTCACTACATTTATCAATTGATTTTAGCTTGTTTTTGCCAAATTTGGTGTGCAAAAATACAAACGTGTATTTAAGCAGGTACATGAAAGAACTGTTAAATGTAAAAGCCATTACACACAAAATATAAGTAACTATTAACATAACCAGTAGCACCCACTTGCTGTAGCATGTGAAATCAAAATACACATACTATACTGTTACTTTGCCATGCATTTAACTGGTCTGATAACCACGTAGCTACCCCTAAAGTGATTAAATTACAAATCTTAAGGATTACATTATTATCATCCGTATTTTAAGTTATCTGCCATAATTTCGACAAGAATTCCTTCTTTGTCAGTATGGAAAAGTTGTTTTATGCTGCACTGAGATATAACTCAACCAACGGGATCCTGTGGCTGCCTCCAGAGCAGCTTTATCTGACAAACTTTATAAATTGGAACAACAGCTCCACTTTTCATTTCTAGGAAGTCATAAAACAAGTTGAACAGGCTGAACAGTTTGCTTCTTTGTATTGAGAGGTACTCTAGCTATTTTACTAAACTTCAAGATTTACATTTAATGACTGTATGTCTCTTTCAATGAATTCACTGGCTGTCTGAGCACAAAGCCTACTTTTCAAAACTGACCAGTGTGTGGCAGCTGGTGGTGATTTCCCACCGAGAAGCTAGTCCCGAATCAAAGTTACGACAGCCATCTGGTGATATTTGAGTGGAACAGTAAAAAGTGATTAGGCTGAGGTACTGCTCGTTCTCTGGTCATCTCATGCTGAGTTAAGGCCTCCAAACAGAACCCACATACAAAGCCTGATTTACTTCCTAAAGTCAGTAGGAAAGAGGCTGCTTTGCATAGCGGTGGGTTTTGGGGGTTGAGTAATCTCAGTGACCAACTGCACAGAGAGGTAACACAGGTTTAAGTTCAAAAAGTGGAATGATTGATCTAATTCAAGAAATGCAAAAGATTGATTGCTATGGTAAAACCACCTTGGCTAATTTGACATTTTTCCTAATTTAGATTCTAGTGAGTTCTCACACAAGCGCGAGTGCACAAGCCGTGTCTGCGATCACCTCTGGGCACACATTGTCAAAAGCTTGAAAAAAGTAACTTCTAAAAGCAGTCAGAGGATCACACGACATTCTGTTACATCTTTGACAGATAACGAAGCACTAAGTCATGCAAAACACAAAGCTGAAACAACAAAAAAAAAGATCTGTAATCTATGATTCAAAAAACAATATATTTGATATAAGATGAAAAAAAACCCTGATTGTACATATGAGTGTCTCAGAAATTAGTAGATAGTTTTCCTACTTCATTCCGGACAGCTTTACAAATATGCCCATGGATGTGACCTTTGGACATAGTCACTCCATTTGGGGGCCATGTAGTAGAAAAGGTTGAGCATGCAGACACCTAAAACAATTGGAAGCTACAGGGACAGTTGGTGTGGATGCTGTTAAGGCTCAGAAAGTCTGGCATGTTGAGGTGCAATGAGGGTAAAAAACAAAAAAAAACAAAACCTCATGAAAAATTAGTTAATTTTTCCACCTGCAGAATTGACCTTGATCTAAAAAGAATTAAACACACTAAGCTCAACAATCTGCCATGGATACACACTGAAATAGCCACAGATCAAGAAACAGCTGAAGATTTTACATTAAAAAAAAAAAGTCATAGGTTTCAGGAACAGGAGTCACAAAAGCTGCTAGGACGTTGCAAGCGCGCTGTAGCATTCTAGCTAATTTGTTAATTCCTATATGTTGGTCGCCATCAGCGATGGGCTTTTAACAGCAGTTCACTTACTTGCAGTTGAGATTAAAAAAAAAATCTGTGGCATTGATATGATGCACACCCAGACACACACCTGCACTGATCCAAAATGGCTGCCATGTGAATAAGGTTTTAAGGTTTTATACAAAATGAGGTCACAACGGTAAATTGTTATATGCCTTGAAAAAACAACATATACCTGTAAAGCTTTTCTGATTAAAAATAGAGGATATTCATATTTTCTTCTTTTTTTTTTTAAATAGAATTCTAAATATATAGATTTTTTTTTTCCTGCTGTGAAAGGATTGTTAAGGATTTAAATGATATAACACAATAAAGAGAATAACAATAATGATAATAAAGACAACGAGAAGATGAAATAAAAAAATTCTTCCCGAGAGGATAAAAAATTGCTGTCAATCAGTAGCTGTGTTGGTATGTGTAAACAGTGCATTACCCTTCCTAGTTATTACGTTCTCTTTTGTTCTCCGATAGTCTGTACATTTATGCAGAAATAAATAATTCACAGGTTGTGCATACATATTTGTTTAGCATATACTGGCTCTCACTTGGGGTATTTTTCTTTTTTTCCGAAATCCTTTTGGCTATGAAGAACAAAAGAGTCGAGTTGGTGGGAGAAAACCTGAGATAGTGTATTTCAAGTGATGCAAGTTTCAGTTTGTGTCTTTCTGTACAGTTTACGGTTCTTCTCTTTTTGGCATAGATTGTGTAGAAATTTAGGTTGATTTTTGGCTTTACTTAGCATGGTAAAAAAGGGATGGGGGCTGAGGGTTTGTTAAGACAATGAATTGCTGGAGGTTGAGGTAGTTGTGTCCTGCTGCGGCCGCTGCTGCGGGGTGATACGACTGCTGACCGTCTTGTTGGAGGTGCATGATCCAGACGCACCAGACAAGGCTGACCCTGCTGCTGCCTGAGCAAAAAGAATGCCTGGGAGGAAAAAAACAACAACAAAGATACAAGAATATAGAAGGTAAGAAGAGAAACTGTACGTTTTGAATTAAAACGTTTTTTAAAGGAATGATCATTTTGGTCAATATCCTGTCTTTTAAGTACAGAGCTAATAACTAACCAAGGGAAGTACATAGTTAACTTAGTTCTGTCGTAAATTATTCAATCTTTAAGCAATAATTCCTTAATTTGGAAAATTATATATGCAGTATTATATAATCATGAAATCCAACTGTGAATTTCAGGCTTAGTGAGCACAAAACAGATTGTTCTTTTACACATTTCTGTTTGACTGCACATCTGTCAAAATGTTACACAGCAAATCCCACTTTACCCTGAGAATGATGTGAAACATTAAAGGAAGTGATGGTGTTACCCACCAGTGTACATCACTCCATTCAGCTCCAATGACATGCTGATGCTGCTCGTGCCGTTGGTGGTGAGGTTCAGAGCAGAGTCCTGCCTGCCTTCTGTAATGCAACCATACAAAAGAACCATTTTAACACCTTTTTTATTCAGTATAAATGTGACAAGGTGTCATTGTGACAATGTGTGTTCAATAAAATGAACAAATGAAATGCAGTAACATAATATCATCTCAAAGCACGAGCAACTCTGAAACTGCGTTTCTCTGAAATCATCTGCATTTTCATTACCGAGAAAAGTATCGACAGTAACCGAGAAAAACTCTGCTATACAGTTAAAGAAGGGAACCCCCCATAAGGGCAAACAGACTTTCTATATGCATGCATAAATGTGTTTCTATAGGTAAAATAGGTCAATAAAGGAACCTGGCTCCTCAACATTTGGTTCTGTGGTTTGAGGTGAAATGAAAAGAATGTTTAGAGATATCAACCGCCATAAAGAAGAACAATCTAAATGCAGCTCGTATCAGCTTTGGGTTAATACAACGGATGCTCTGTAGTGATATTAGGTATTGATTTTTTTTCTTTCAGTCAAGATCCTCAGAAAACACATTTTGCTAGCATTTTCCAGTTTGATGTAACAGGTATGTGTTTCCAGTAAAACAGCTGACATCTGGATTTATTACTGTTACATTAAATACGTGTGTGTACATTTCCAATGTGTATCTCCAGGGAGTGTCTTTACAGATTCAGCGTTGATCAACATTACCTCAAGTGATATCATTCAACACTAGTCAGTATAATTTTATTTTTATCATTATGACACATATTTTGACCTCTTTTACACAAACAGCTCTGCTCTGCTGCAACCAGTGACTTTGAAAGAAACAAGTGGGAGAGCATTACTTTTACTTCAAAATAAAATATCTCACAAAATATAAGAAGAATAGTATGTGATAATTTATTACATTTTGTACGTATAATCAGCTTGAGACAGCATAAAACAATTTGCTTAATGTTGTAGGGCTGTGTTTATCTTTTTTTAATTAATCTGGAAACCCTTACATGTTTAACATTTAATGCAAACTGATCGCATGAACAAACTTCACTCAACCAATTAATTTCTGTGACAGCCGCTGTTGCAAATACTACAATAATTCAAATGCAACTTCCACCTAAACACAGCAGGTGGAAGTTCAATTTTAGACATCCAGGAAATAAAGCAACACAACAAAGTCTCACTGGGGGTGAAGCTAGAACAGGAGAGGCATCACTTCACCACACTTAACTCAGATAAATTTATCTTACCAGCAAATTTAGAGCCACTGCTGGAATCACAAAGGTGTAGTAAAATCCATACCTTCTGACAAATCTACAGCTATAATTATCATAATAGTCACTTCCTGGTTTTCACTGAGCCAATTCTCCATCTAATTATGAAATCAAGAAAACTAAGCGGAGATGGTATCAATAAACTTTGCAATCCTTATAAACATTTTGTCGTGTGTTGTTTTAATAAAACATAAAAAAAGAAGTCTATTTTTACTCAACTCAAAAGTAAATACATACACTGATCATGATTAATTACAATTAACTGCAGCTTATTATTGCGACTAAAATGAAAAAACAATTGATTTTACCTGACGAAGGTGAATGTTTTTAACTAGTAACATATTTCAAGCTTAAAGGGGGGGGGCAAGGAAAGTTTGAAAATGGTGTGGAATGCTCAAAGGAAACCTGTTTAGAACAATCCACAGATAATCTGAATGACTGGGAACAGGTGACAGTATCAGGACTGAGTTTAGAAGGGAAACACAAGCGTGGGGGGAGGTGCCGTTCACCACTTGGTTTAAATGCATGACCACATAGAGGATATTACCACATGAACTTACTACATTGGGGATGATTCTGAAAACTGTTTTCTGGTAAACACATCTGATTTGCAAAACATTGCATCACATGTTCATGTATGTTTCACAAGGTTTCAGTATTTTTTTGGATGGATGTTGTAACCAGAGATGAAACCTATTTTCATCATGACATGACAGAGATCAAAGGTTTATAAATTATTGTTTAATCTCTCAACAAATGTACCATAAACCCCACTGTGTGCTCTTTACCTTGGTTATTAATGCGGATGTTCATGGGTAGTTGGGCAGTCATGGCCAGCAGGTTGTGTTGCAGCAGCGCTCGCTGCAGCAGTCGGTGGTGCTCCTCGGCCGGCAGCGCCATCTTCTTCTCCGGAGGCTCGCCGGCCTCAAGTTTGTCCCTCAGCTGCTCCAGAGCCGCGACCTGAGCTGCTGCCTGGACAGCAGCCACCGAGTGACCTGCCAAAGCCCCCGCTGGCAAACGGGCCATACCAATTCCTGGTAGCAGCTGGCCTCCCTCTTCTTCTGATCGATCACCACAGTAAAGGAAAAAAAAATGGAGAACTTTAAGCAAGGAAATTCTAATTATTATTATTAATATGGATAAAACATGAACACTGAGATAACGGCTGTTTTAATGAATACAATAAATCGATATGTCTGACTACTCTAGACACATAAAGGGTGAAAAAACGGAATTTCAACTCAAAAATATAATTTATCCCACTTAATACACAAACCACACCTTTCTTGATCTTTTGGATGGGGGTCAACGAGGCCCCATTGGTGACCAATGGCAGGCTCACGCTGGAAGTGGAGAGCTTTGGTGATGAGAGCATGGTGGGTGTCCCGTTGGGTGAGTAGGTGAAGAGGGAACTGCCAAAGCTCTGCCGTCGGCCCTCCCGACGATTACTGTCGATGGCCGCCTGCAGCTCATTGGGGTTGCTGAGACCCCTCTTATCACATTCATAAGGGTACAGGTACTTCATGTATCTGGAAGAAACAAAATTCCAAGTTTTCGTACAAGATCAGAAACATTATCCATTGATGGATGGTAATGTATAGAGAAAGAAGGAGATACTCTTGAAACTGCAGGTCATATTCGCATGAAAACGGATCTGAGGTGCAGCTTATTAGTCACATGGTGGGCGCTAAGTGAAACCAACGACAGGATATGGCTTCAAACACAGAGGCTGATTAGTACCAAAAAAACCCAAAAACTGTCATTGACATCTGATAGCTGGCAATTCCACATGTCTGAAACACTTAGCAGAACAAAAGGATTATGGGTACAGAGTCGTGGCAACCGTAAAGTCAGTTGTTTCATTGATGTTTTTTTCAATAGTACTTAAATCGAATCAAATACATTAGCTTGTTTTGAGTGTTGAAAGACCTTGTGGGGTTTTTTTTATTTTTACTATGAATACGAATCCAAAACAAACCCAGAAAACTCCAAAATTCAGTTCAAAGAAGAAATCAAGAGTAAATTGTGGCGTGTATGTGTGTGTGAGTGTGTGTGTACTGACTGTGTGCGGAGGGTGAAGGCTGCACTGGTGATTGAGGTAGGCAGGTTGAGTCCTTTGGTGATCTCTCTCCAGAGCTTCTTGTTGATGACCTCCACCAGACCGCCCTTCTCTGTCACCAGTCTGTAGAGCATGTACAGATCCAGGACCTGCTTCGCCATGATGGGAATACGATTCACTGGGGTTCCTAGAATAACACACACACACACACACACACACACACACACACACACACACACACACACACACACACACACACACACACACACACACACACACACACACACACACACACACACACACACACACACACGCAGGTGAACAACAATCGTAGCAGTGATGCCCACACTTCCCTTTCCCCAGACACCTCTTTCAGCTCTTCTGAGGCGTTCCCAGGCCAGCAGAGAGACATAGTCTCTCCAGCGTGTCCTAGGTCTTCCCTGAGACCTCCCCCTGGTAGGGCGTGCCCGGAACACCTCCCCACAGGGAGGCGTCCAAAAAATAAAAAAGCACTATAATGGCAGGAAACATCATCTGAGATTAACGGTACAAAATTCCTTGCTGGGAAAAAAGGCACACTAAAGGTCGCCGTCTCTTAACCCTGACATGTAGAGGTCACTGTAACCTTTTTTTACCACGTGTTCTCCACTGATTGGGAGTCAGAATAATACAAACAAAGGACAGTACTCAACGCAATGAGACAAGGCCTAATCAATAGTTATTTTAACGTGAAGGCGTGATGCTACAGTGATCCTTACAACCTGCAGATGGTGCTCTCAGATCCTCGGAAAGGACTTGGCAGAGTCGCCAGTTCCTGTTGGCTCGAATATTGTAAACATTTAGTACTGCTTTTTCAGTTGTCAGCACATGTCTGCTGGTCTCTGATGTCAAACGCCGTCCTGCAGATCTGAATAAGCCATGAGCCGACTTGACAAGTGAGCGAGGCTGCTTGGTATTTATGTCAGATTGAATATCTCATATGAGCCATTTGAACATGTCAATACAACACATACAAATACATTCAACGGCCATGCGATGCTGTTTTTGTTGGTATAAACTGAATGTTTTTGACTCGGTGTTCATGTTGTGTGCAGCCCTGCATGGCGGCTGACTCAGCGGTTGCTAGAATGTGTGTGTGTGTGTGTGTGTGTGTGTGTGTGTGTGTGTGTGTGTGTGTGTGTGTGAGGGAGAGAGAGAGAGTGTGTGCATGCATTTTAGGTGTTGGCAGACATTCGTGTGGACAAGCAGTAGGATGAGAATGTAAAACAATCCACTTCTAGGCTCCGTGTGTCTCCTTTATTTATTGCCTGGGAATGATGAGGGGCTGTGCAGCCTTAAAGCAATCATCTCCAGAATGAATGAAGACCCCACCCATGTGAGCGAAAGACAAGTAGACGGTGCTGTGTCATATGTCAGAGAGAGGTGGAGTTAAGTGTCTCTGTGCAACACAACATACAGTGGGGAAAAAAAGTATTTAGTAAGCCACCAATTGTACACGTTCTCCCACTTAAGAAGATGAGAGGGACCTGTAATTGTCATCATAGGTGTACCTCAACTATGAGAGACAGAATGAGAAAAAAAATCCAGAAATTTACATTGTTGGATTTTTAAAGAATTTATTTGCAAATTATGGTGGAAAATAAGTATTTGGTCAATAACAAAACTTCATCTCAATACTTTGTTATTTACCCTTTGTTGGCAATGACAGGGGTCAAACGTTTTCTGTAAGTCTTCAAAAGGTTTTCACACACTGTTGCTGGTATTTTGGCCCATTCCTCCATGCAGATATCCTCTAGAGCAGTGATGTTTTGGGGTTGTCGTTGGGCAACAAGGACTTTCAACTCCCTCCAAAGATTTTCTATGGGGTTGAGATCTGGAGACTGGCTCGGCCACTCCAGGACCTTGAAATGCTTTTTACAAAACCTATCCTTTGTTGCCCGGGCAGTGTACTTGGGATCATTGTCATGCTGAAAGACCCAGCCATGTTTTACCTTCAATGCCCTTGCTGATGGAAGGAGGTTTTCACTCAAAATGTCACGATACATGGCCCCATTCATTCTTTCCTTCACATGGATCAGTCATCCTGGTCCCTTTGCAGAAAAACAGCCCCAAAGCATGATGTTTCCACCCCCATGCTTCACAGTGGCTATGGTGTTCTTTGGATGCAATTCAGTATTCTTTCTCCTCCAAACAAAAGAAGTTGTGTTTTTACCAAAAAGTTCTACTTTGGTTTCATCTGACCATAGGGCGTTCTCCCAGTCCTCTTCTGGATCATCCAAGTGCAAACTTCAGACGGGCTTGGACTGCCTTAAGCAGGGGGACACATCTGGCACTGCAGGATTTGAGTCCCTGGCGGCGTAGTGTGTTACTGATACTAGCATTTGTTACTTTGGTCCCAGCTCTCTGCAGGTCATTCACTAGGTCCCCCCGTGTGGTTCTGGGATGTTGCTCATCTTTTTGTGATCATTTTGGCCTCACAGGGTGAGATCTTGCATGGAGCCCCAGATCGAAGGAGATTGTCAGTGGTCTTGTACTGTATGTCTTCCATTTTCTTTCTTTTTGGTCTTGGCGGTAGTGGAGTTTAGAGTCTGACCTTTTGAGGTTGTGGACAGGTGTATTATACTGTATACTTCTAAGGAGTTAAAACAGGTGCCATTAAAACAGGTAATGGGTGGAAGACAGAGGAGCCTCTTAAAGAAGAAGTTACAGCTCTGTGAGAGCCAGAAATCTTGCTTGTTTGTAGGTGACCAAATACTTATTTTCCACCATAATTAGCAAAAAAATTCTTTAAAAATCAAACAATGTGAATTTCTGGATTTTTTTTCTCATTCTGTCCCTCATAGTTGAGGTATACCTATGATGAAAATTACAGGTCTCTCTCCTCTTTTTAAGTGGGAGAACTTGCACAATTGGTGGTTGACTAAATACTTTTTCCCCCCACTGCACACACACACACACGGAGAGATACATACCTCTTTTTTGCATGAAGCTGAAGAGATCATCAAGAAACTCTTTCCTCTTCGGATCCCTATCCAGTTCATAAAGCTGCGGGGAGGAAGAAGAACAGATGAAGGAGCAATCCATGATTTCATGTCAGATGTTGAAAATGCAACAAAAGAATGACAAGTCCGGGGTGTAACACAGTCACAAAAGAATCTGAACACACAATCATTGATAGAAATAATCATGGGTCCTCCTTTGCAGTTACTATGGCAACACATTCTGTAATGAGTGACATCAAGGTGAACCGTGTCAACACACAAAACAATATGCGGTCAATTGACAATGAAGATGCAAACATGAAGCTAGAAGGTCTGTCATGAGAACCTCTGATCACAAGAATAGATGGCAAAGAAAGAAACGGACTATGAACATGTCGGCTTGATGAGAACCTGATGTGGGTCCAGCTGCTAGCGGGGCCTCGGGCTCTGGAAAGTTCGCTGAAAGTTAGCAGTAAAAGTGGGGCACCCACTCAAAGGGAGGACAGTGAGACCATTGAGCCTGTGGTTGTTTTTTCCAGCTCCAGTTGCCACAGGGATAGTGAAATATCTTGGAGATTGGTGTCACACACACTTGAAACTAACAAGCACTACATCAAACTCGAGCGAGTCGTGGGGCAGTTTCAACAGATAAGTTGTGGATGCTTCGGTAGGTTCACGGTTAGATTTACCCGTCTAGACTAAGCACAAAGGTCTTAACAGCTTCACATCAGACAGTTAGGTAATGGAGTTTCACAAGCTCCGATTGGAAATGATAGGTTGTGAAACTCAATGTGGAAATGAGCACAATCAAACCACAACCAGGCCACATATTCTCATTACATATGACAACAAAAAGCATGCAGGACAAATCACAACCAGCCTTGGGCAGTTAATTATTCAGTCATGTCATCTTCAGATTACCACCGCTATATCCGCCGCCGGTATCGACAAACCATCAATGCTTTTGACAGCGTTACACTGGAATATCTGCAAACGGAGAGTATTTGACATCCAAAGGTTTCCAATCAAAACTCATTGATTGATTGGGGACTTGTTTCAGTGGGAAGCTTTGATGAAATTTATTCATCATGTATTTTGATGCAATCCTGTAGAAACACAGGATTGATCACGATTAATTTGAATCAACATTTGGGTAGTGAGATTAACTCTGACCTTCGAGCTGAACTTTAAGCTACTTTGCATTCAATATGTGAGGAGGACGGACAAGTCAAACTGCGCTCAAACGGTTCCTGTGTTTGCTTCACGCTCCCAACCTGAGGGAGTGAAAAGGAGCGGCTGGCCCGGCTCGCGTCTGGAATGACGGTGACACCAGTGGCCTCTAACCACTAACAGACTGTCCCACATCGTGGCCTTCAGCCCTCATTAGTGACACCAAGCTGCCATCAGATCTTATTATGCAGTGGGTGGGGTGAACTGAGGGGTGGGGACTGCTGGGGAATGAGGTGGAGGGAGCAGTGGGGGAAGGCCTGCTAATGTACAGGCCTTCTGCAGGCAAGGGGGAGTTTTAATTACAGGATGCATGCATTTTGTGAAGTGCCGCACCATAAATCTTGGAAATTACCGCTCCCATCCCCCCACGCTGCTTTATATGCTCTCGCTACCCCCTCCTCTGTCTTTGTCCCAATCACACAAACAAATGCTTCCCTAGTGGACGCTGGGAGCGCTGTCACATGGAAACAAGGGAGCAACACAGATAAGGTTCCTCCAGTGCTCCAGATGTGCTAACATGGCCGCTCACAGAAGCAGACCAATTCTGTTAGTCTGTTGAGATCACATGGGAAAAAAAAAAAGTTTACAAGAAAGTAGAAGTGGAACAGCAGAACGACACAGAGACGTACTGCGACAATTTGATTTATTGTCTCCCCGCCAGCTGAAGGAGCTGGAAGTCCACTATGAAGTGAGAACTTTGTTAAAACACTCACAGCATGCCTCCAACGACTGCATATCCAGTTTCCAGTCTCATTCAGAATTCCCTTTTAGACACAGTATCCTGCTTATATCCGTGAACACGGATACCTTCTGTATCTGTCCACCACATTTCTGGCGGAAAATTTCTATTTTTAAAGTTCCCCAATCAAAATTCGGGATCAATAACAACATTGGAGACGCAGTTTAAAAATACACACCAAAAATACAGCATCAAAATACAATATCTGGCAAGAAAACAAATCCTAAATTTGTCTTCTTTTTAATCAAATAATTTATTCATATCTGTAGCCGAGTGAAATTTCAGTGATATTTTGCGGCTCCTGTTAACATCATGAAACACAGGTTGGGTGTGGCATTAAATGCTGGCTATAATTGATGTGGCTTCACGCTTTAGGGCTGAGGCTCTCTGGTAGGTAACGGGATTATGAATGAAGCAGTTCGGCAACGGTTTGAATTTTCAGACACTGACGGATTACGTCCATGTTAACCGATAAACCGTCACATCACACAGAGGAAAATGAAAGAGAAATGCATTTATCAAGGTTTGTCTGGTGGCTGCAAACACACATTACTCTTCATAGAATATTCACTTTAAACATGCCAACCTGTGGCTTGGACAGAAGTGCATAATGGACCAGCTGCATTATGAGAGCAATGGCTGTTATTGGTCTGGGGGTTGGAGGAATCATACCTGACTAACTACCGCAATCAGGATCCCGTCCTACCGGAAAAACCGCTACCACCCCCACCCCCATTATATCCTACCATCTCTCTCCAACGCAATTTTTCCCCTATTGCATCTTTTATCTTTTAATCTCTGTCTATACATGTTTTTCTCTTTTCTTTCTCAAGTATAGCATAGAACCTTCATAAACACTGACACCACCGACACCCATGCACATATTTTTATACACTTCAAGGAAGTGGATGTGGGTGTGGTTATTGTAGGCTTACGAGGGTTTTCATGTCAATAGCATATGCGCTGGAGCAGGGGGCCCCTCCTGGATTAAAGCTCTGCTATTCAGATAAATGACAAGAAACTAGATAAAGGACTAGAGACAGGGCCAACTGGTAACGCTGGGAGCCCGTTTACACCCCTTTATCAAATTCCCCGCAGACAAAGAGCGGAGCTATCTGGTGAAGAACATTTAAAAGGCTTCTTCAACTCTAAAAGTTATGTTTACAGCGAATTAAATAAAAAGAAGCAGAGCAGTTTTTTTCTGGGGATGGTTAGACATTTAGCCGTCTGGTTATCTGCTAGAGATACATTATAATGACTATTCCATGTTTGACTGTTGTGTAATCGTTTCACAACCAGATTCTCCATGTAGGTCAAATAACATAGAAACAAGCCTTAGTCACAGAAAGCATTTCATACTGCTCATATAAAGGGCAGCCTGTTGCTACAGCTTTGTAGTCACCCGGTTGTGTTGGTTGTAGGTAATACTGTAAGGAACGGATGGGGGAGGGGGTCCATTTCACTGTTAATGCAAATAGACGTTCGCAAGCCAGCAGCATACAAGTGTCACATAGCATATAATAGAGGCTTTGCAACTGAAAACCAAAACTGAGAGGAAACCAGAGTATGGCCTATATGCTCCCTCACACCTGTCAATCACCTTGATCACAACAAAGTGACACCAATACAAACGCACAACAAACACAACTGGGGTCAGAGTTTAATGTGTTGCTCCTATCTCTATTTAAGCTATAAAAATAAATCCTCCCTTTTAGTTTTTACTACTGACTGGATATTTATCTGTCTACTAACTATACCAAAGACCTTGTTGAAATGAATGGATGCTTGGTTACAAACAATTAAAAATTAAGTTTGAGTTAAATTCGCTAAGTGAAAACCTTTTTTTTTTTTTTTTTAATGGAAGTTGTTTACAGGGGTTGTAAACAAGAGGGACCTTGTTCAGATTAAACTGCCTTGAAGAAAATGTTGGAAGATCAGTTTCACAACTTCAAATTAATATTTTCCTCTCATGCTAGAGATTAATATGAATTTGTTTTCTGCATATCCTCCCGCCTGATGGAAGGGAAAACAGTGGTTTTTTAAACTATTTATTCATTCATTTTTCTCCTTCAAGACGAGACGATCGTAAATGTCTTGCCTTCAGCTGCTTATCCAAATCCAGGTCACAGGTTGACGCTGGAGCCTATCTCAGCCCACACAGACAGAAGGCCCCAGGTGGAACTGAACCCAGGATTTCCAGCTATGAAACAACAGCGTTACCCACTGCGGCACCATGCTGCCTATTTAACAGCCATAAAAAGAGATAATGGTGAGTGGCAGACATGATATACAACACATGAATACATGGAGGAGGGAAGGGGGGGGTCTTGATACTGCGAATGAACACATGATCAGCCTTATTCAAACGCCGCATTGTTCCAAGTCAATGACCTTTGGTGAGTGTCATTAATGCGTCGAATCAAACACAACAATCAGATCAGTTGTCCCAGAAAGAAATGTTATCATAGAATGTGTCTGACTTTAATACCATAATGAAACGCCTGGCTTACGTTCCTCAGATGACAGATCTGTAATTATGGCTATGGAACATAACAATGTTTAAAAAGTTATGCGTCATCTCGCATCATAGCATTTGACTGATGTCAGAGAAGTCAGACATCAAATATCTCAAATCAAAAAGTTCATGAAGAGGTTAAGGTAAAATCCAATCCAGGTTTGTAAAAGTGGTTTATCAGCTCCCGTTTCAGTAAAGACAGTTTCTTGTGTACAGAGACATTTTATTTCTTTAGTGGGGTCAACCCATAACTCAATATAACTGAGCTGAGGTCTACATTCAGGCACATGAATCACTATCTAATTACATTCATCAATGTATGCTCTTGTTTAGGTAGATTCAGATTCCTATGTTTAAAAAAACAAAAACAAAAAAAAAACAAGCAGGTCAGAGTCAAAAAACAACTGAGGAAATGAACAACCTTTATGGAAATAATAGGTACAATAACAACCTTAAATAATGGGAGTCAGCGTGTTGTTGTTGTTTTTTTACACATTATTATCGCTTATTATTAATATATGGTATTATTCTTCATGATCCTACTTCATCTGCGATAATCCAACTTCAAGCCTGGACCAAAAAAGTTAAATTTTTTGTTTCTACAAGATTTATAACTGCAAAATTTGGGAAAGTAAATCAGAAGAAATACAAAAAATCCAAATGTTCTAAAACTAGTAGTGCAAGACAGAGTCAAGCCTGTATGTAAGCAGACTGGGAATCCAAAAAACATCACGGCATCTGATGATGTCATCTCTGTGTTCTGCATGTCCACAAAATCAAAATGAACCTGGCTTGACGTAACAAGCCAAGTTCTCCGCTGCTGTTTGCACGGCATTTTCCAATGATCACAACTTAATCAAACAATCTGTCACCGCCCGGCATGCACAGATATAAAAAAAACCAAACAGACAAGACTGTCTTGACAGACATGTAAGCAAACAATCAAATTTCTTCTGTCAAACACTACGCCCCTTTTTCACAAGCCCTAAAGATAATCAAGAAAAAAATTAGACACTACAGGCTGAAACATGAGATTAGATGCATGTGTGGGTCTGATGTTCATTCAAAATGCTGCTGGTGTTCCAGCTTGCAGCTGATGAGCCATTCAACCCGACTACTTCACATTGGCAGCACGAGAATTAAAATTAAAATCAGCCAACATCTCAAATAATCTAATCTGCAGCATTGTCAGTGGATTGAGTGAGTCTTGTCTCTATACGGCTCTGGGCATGAGATGTGTGTGGCAGCAACTAAGGATTATTTTCTCAAATATGCTGCATCCAGTGACCAATCTGTTGGAAACATGATCTGTTTATAGGAGTTCTGTAGTACAAACTTGGACATGCCAATCAGGGGTAATGGTTGTGTTTACTACGAGAAACAGGAAGTAAACCTCGTGACGATGCTTTATTTGCATTAAACTTTCACGGTGTGTTCTACACTTGATACACTGGAACTTACCCAGTTAGTAGTGGGTGTTCACTGGAGCCACATGACACAGGAAGTCATGTATAGCTTTATGGTAGAGTGTCCAAGAAACAGAAAATCCTCTGGGTCCGACAACAGCTTGGGGGGTTGAGCGATTGTACTAACTGTTTTTCAGAAATTGTGTTTAAAAAAACAAAAAAACACCCAACAATTTAAAGTTTGTTAAGTAAACAATGTGCTTGCTAGGCAAAATGTAATGTTCCTGCTGGGGTATGACATGATTGTGTAACTTATAGATAATTATAGATAATGAATTTACTTTTACATTAGCCTGAGGCAGGTTTTTTTTTTTTTAAATATTTAGGAGTTGGATTAGGCACACAGTCACTCATTACACGCTTTTATGTGGTAAGCATTAAATGATCCATAAGAGCAACAGCTTAAAAAGTACTTGTGATTTTGAGGTAGGTCTACTTACAAGAGTGTAACATATACTTTTCTGCCTCCCTGATTGACAACAGTACATGCAGCTTATTCTTTAGTTTCCTATATCGGTATTCATCCTGTAACGTAAACTGGGTCTGCTCCAACTGTCATCTTTATCTCACTCCTTCTCATTAATTGAAGCCTGCCTACAGAAAATTTTCTCTGACTCACTCGTCAAGCCGTCTCTTGCATCAACAATGTATTACTCATTAAATTGGGTCGAGGCAAAAAAAAAAAAAAAAAAGCCCCACCCTTGCTGCAGTGCGCTTGATTCGTCAAAGTGTATTAATATTGAATGTCGTACATGTCCATCTCGAGCCAGACTGACACTGCACGATGTTAGAACTCCAACGATACACCTTCTCTTGTGAGAAATAGATGGGGATGAAGGCGTCTGGGAGGACAGAGCAACCAGGCAGACACAGAATTATAATGGCCCACTACCTAAAAACTTCAGTCTATCTTCTTCAATTCAAAAATAAAGGTTTAAACAGTAATTCAATCATTTTCTTCATGTATGCAAGTCCTGATGTAGTCAAAATTTGACGATGCTCTTTACTCTGTCAGTTTGACGTGAAATAGCTTATTTGCTCATGTTCATTGGGAAAAATCACTTAATCCACACAGTTGACATCAGCATGACAGAAACTGCCCCAGCACGTCTCTAGGAACTGACAATGAATCCATCTTTGTCTCCTCTACTTCCTGGCATGTCCGTCCCATCCCCCCACATCCACACAATTAACAGCAACAATAAAGCAGTCTGATTGCAGCTGCCCCAAACTGTGTTTTATTGACAGGCAGGACCAAACACTGCATAATCCTTAATGACTGATTAACGTTGTAAAATTCGACACCAGTGAGTGCAGACGAGGAGCAAACAGTCGTTGTGATAGACTCGCTTTATGTAACGCACACCCTTAAAATAATACAAAACATTTGGTGAGCAAGAAAAAACAGGAACAATGACAGATAGTTTGCATAGCTGTTGAATTAAAAACCACATATGTGAATATTGTAATTGTGATGAAAAACAACCAGAAGTAATTTATAATATTACACATCCCACGGTCAGCCTTTCATCATTAGTCAATGTGAACGGGACTTTTTCATGGTTACAACATTAACATCTTTGATTTGAGATTAAATCTATCTCGGTTTGGTCATGAAGGCCATCAGCTGTGTTTCCAAACCCAACCCAAATGTCGCCTTTAATTTCCAGACACCCAAACTCTGTGAATTCAATGATTTTAAGGATATGGTTTCATTACAGTGTCAGAAATTCTGTGAGGCCTCAGCCTATGGGGCTTTGCCAAAGAATTTTTATGCTTGGCCTCTGTCGGATATAACCGGATATGTAATATCCCTTGTAGACATGAGGAAAAAGGTGAAAAACCAGTTGATAAAAACAGGACATGGAAGCGGGATCAGTACTATCCCGTGCTCTACATACAGTCCATTCCTACACCGTACTGTCAGTCATCATGGATTGTACATCTAGATAATAGTCAGAAATAGCAGCCAGCTTTCCCAAGGCCCTTAAGAGTTTGATGTATGACGCTGAAAGCAATCTGTTCAAACCACACTTCTAATGAGTAGTATCATGATGATGGATGCCAAAGCTGGGCAGGGCAAAGCTGTCCAGACGAAACGAGGGGAAGTGGGTGTAACAGTAATTAAAGATCATAAAACAGTGTTATTGATATTACCAGTCAGAACTTCTAGTACGGTATATGGCGTTCCCTGGTATCATCTCATTAAAACTGTGTTCATTAAAAACGAGCCTTGCTTTCCTAATCGTAAAACAGTCACGCCTTGATGACAATCTATAGAACTTTTGTGTGTAGGTTGGGGGGATTCCTTTATTCTTTTTGATAAAAAGTGAATCTTAAGAAAGATATCAAAAATTATTCAACTCCTTTTGAAACCAACAATGGGTGTAAACAAACAAGACAAAGAAATTTAAGGGGGCTGTTTACACATCAGCTGTTTTACCCAGATGCAGCACAATTTTGGGTGTTTTTTGGTGGTTTGTTTTCACAATAACAGTTTTAACAGGACCTAAAAACACACCTTTTGAAAATGGGCATTTGAGTGTCATCTTCAATGTAGAATAAATGCATATTCAATCATTCGTACAGATCAATGTATCCAGGGATACATTGCAAATGCAGAAGGTTTTTTTAAAAAACCAAAAAACCAAAACAACAACACAGGAACACACATCCATCTGTTGACACCACAAAGAGGGCAGATATCTGTCCACGTGGCTCATCAGACACCTATTGCCCTTGAAACTGTACAATTATGGACAAAAATGCACGTCAGGGAATATTAACATGTTATAGAAAGCCCTCACTCTGTGATATCATTGCGCCTTTTACTGTAAAAGATTGTTCTGTAATTACAGCGCGTGTATCTTCATTCATTGGTATGTATTTTTTATTCACATTTGCATATAAACTTTTCACAGAAACCTAAATTAGAGTCCTTTCCAACAGTAGGTGTGTTGTCTGAAGCCACACTTGCATGTTGACATGAATCCAGAGCGAAGGCACTGTAAAACTGTGCTGGAGGCAATCTGTGACCAAGTTGTTTTTAATGTGTTCATGCACAACATGCAGGTAAATGCCTTTATGCCACATCATTACCTATTATTAATTAGACATGTGGATTCTTTTGCTCTGAAGCAAAATATCTGGAGTCAAGGCAAATCCATTATCAATTCATACAGGTGGAAGTTTGAGCTAATAATCAATATTTATATCATAAGTGTGGCTACAGGATATAAACTCAGAACTCCTACCATGTTTGTGCAGGTGAGGCAGGCCAGCTAGGGGCTTGTCTAAGGAGTCAAATGTTTCTCGTAGATTATGGATCGGGTGTTTTCTGATACAGCGTGAGAGGAGAGTGCTTTGCTCTTCTCAATGTTTGAGTCTTTGACAACAAACACAAGATTCAAATCTTGAAAAAGTGCAGTTAAGTATTTTCTATCTATTTCTTCACAGAGTCACTCAAGAATGAAAGCTTTCAACACGGACCATCTTTTCAAAAGCATCTCAAGGCAACAGCGCACCAAGGTCGCCTTTGTCCAGGTGGATGCCTTCCATTCGGTCGTAGTATGAAAAGACCAAAGGCCTTTTGTTTGTCGACAACTCCGACCTTTTAGTGGCAATCTATTTTCGTTGCTTACATTGAACCACAAGGCTAAGCAAAGAGTTCCTTTTACAGTGACAAAAGGAGAAGAAAGATTAAAAAAAAACAACATAAGGGTCGCACGCAACAGTCGACAAGATAATGGAGAATTTGTGCAACTCTTTGTGGCTCAAAATAATTATTTCCTCAATCTATATAAGGGCCTCCACTAAGTGAAGCCAACGGAAGGCTGAGGAAGCATTAGTACAGAAACATTGTGAAATATTTCAATAAAATCTAATATACCGGTATATCATTTGACATAAGACAGGTGCCAAAAACCAAGACAGGTTGACAGAGCCAAGGTCTGTTTACATTCCCGTCCAACCCCCTCTCATCTAGTTATTGAGCCTCTGCCAGCATCCAATATCCTATAGCAATGCGTCGTCTGGCATCAGCCTCACGACTTCTCACAGCACGTGTCAAAACGAACATGTACTCCACACTCCACTTGGCAGTGCATCAAAAGCCAACACCAACTGACTTCCTGTTTTCTTTTCTACACCTACTTCTTCCCGCCTCTGTGCTGTTCCTCTGATTCACAAGATAAGACTTCCCATGTTGCCTCTGGCTTTAGTAAAACAAGAGGCCATTTAACCTCTGGTTGTTCTTTTGTTCAACACAGAGGAGAACACAGTGAACAAAATAAAAACTTCCTTATGATTCCTGGAATGACTCCAGATGATGCATGTCACGTGAGATTTAATTATTTACTGCTCTGACGTCACTTAGTTTGCAAAGTAATACTTAAATCCAAGTAAATTGAAGGAAAAAGTAACTCTTAAACAACAATAAAGATAAACGCAGGATCACAATTCAAAGATATATGATGTGGGTGAAATGGAATCCTAATAATTAATGATTTTGTTGTGTAGTAAATACTCCGTAGAGCTCTGAGCAGATTTAACTGTTCTTTTTAATTGGCCATGAAAAGCAACAATCGCGGATGAAATGGCAAAACAGAATGTTATACAAGTAACGCTGACCAAAAGGCTGGGATGAAACCATGCAGGTACACAAACCCAACAAGCACTTATCAGACAGCTGTATCAGCAGAAACCTGACTGGCAATCCCAATAAGTGTCGCTCCCAGTTGGCTCTCATTCGAGCTACACTTCCTGTAGCCACTAACGGCCCCCTCCCCCATCTCAAAATGAACATGTGTATGTGTGTGTGTGTGTGTGTGTGTGTGTGTGTGTGTGTGTGTGTGTGAGAGAGAGAGAGCAATTTAATGTTTAATGCCAACTCCCCTCCATTCACCCTGATCATGGTGAGTGCCATGAATTTTTAAAGACATCCCTACTTTACTGTCCATCTGGGCTCCATCTGCCCAGCCACTGGTGTTTAACACAGACACAGAGACACAAGAGAGGAGACTTCAAAGGCTTGACATGGCCTCTGGATGATTTCTGGCCCGGGGAGGATATTTATAAAAAGGGGGCAGTGAAGTGGGACAGTTATATGAATGTATACCGTAGCATTAAAGAGACTACGCATTAATGAAACCAGGTTGTAATTATACAACCATGAATATTGGTCGATAAAGACATACACTAGAGAACTCACAAAAGTGGACGACAAAAAACAGAATGAAAAAATACTAAGAAAATAGAGAATACTGATTAAAAGCCAGCCTTAAAGTTTGGGGAGTTTGTGTCTCATGTCTTTTCTGCTTTCCTACATGCGATACACTTGCAGTAAATACGTCTAACACAACCGTGCTATGACAATACTAGGATATTGGGGTTTCATTACGATGTACTTTCTATCATTTTGGCTGTTTGTAACAGAATACACAGCAGTACCTCTAAAAGGAGCGCAAAATACATAGTGCAACATGGTGAAGGAGACTGACATGGATATTTACTGGTCACCTATGAGGGAGGGTTACATCAGTATCACTGACATCATTCATGTTAGGATGAAATATTATCACAAATTCTCACTGCGCGCTGCCGCTGACAGATGCAGCACTGCCATGTCGTCTATCTTCCATGAATATCTTGGATTAATTCACTTAAAACCAGTGTCATCGGACAAATTTGCAGACAGCCCATTCTGGCTTGATTTAGTCTGACCTTTCGGGCAGGGCGTGGAGAGATGAAGGTTGGCTGGATGATCCACCAGGAATGCAGTTTGGCGTATGTGTCTATGTTGCATACAGCCGGGGGGAAGCCTCTCGTGGACGAGGAGTGAATGAATGTGTTTCCTCACCTACATACCACCTTGGACCAAGATAGGTGTGAAGAATGGAAGTTCAACTTATTCAAGAACTTTCCTTGCATTTAAATCACGGTGCATATCGCTCTGGGTTGACTCATTTTATGGCTCCTGAATGTATTACTAGCCCCTTTATGGAGAAAAAACCCACGTGATACATTTCATTGCATTTTTCCAGTCACGTTTATGACTAAAACTTCACACTCCTTATAATGGAGGGAGGGAGGGGGGGATCTTTGTTTTCAATGTATATTGTTGAGAGTTTTATTTATGGCTTTTACATAGACTGGGGCAGCAACCAGTGCTGCAGCATTACTAATATTGACACGGCTTAAACAAAAGACAGGGGCAGTTCTCCGTCTGAAGAGCTACAACTGCTACAGACCAATAGAGGCATGCAATGCTTTTGCTGAGGAACTGGGGTTCCTAGTGGCCACATTATCACCCTCCCTCAGGCGCATTCCAACAGCCTCCACCCACCTGCCCAAAAATAAACTGTACAATCTTAACCCCTTCCTTCCCACTCAGGGGCTTCCAAAACACTCTACCTACACATGATTTTACTCCACAGCACGTGGATATGTGAGTTCTAATGTCGCAAAACACAGCTCAGAGCCAGAATCCAATCACATGTCAGACATGCTGGATCCTCATGTTCTCCTGCAGGTATTGGAAGTCCATGATGACATTTATTTTTTCTGGAAATTCATGTGGTCTCTGTGTCAATAGAGCAAAACCATATGAAGAGTTGCTTTGCACGTGCTGTAATCATTGGTCCATTAAGGGGTGCTGCTTCTATAATGTTTGACCCACGCTGACGTCAACTATCCTCAATGGAACATTGATGATGAGCACAATACTGGAGGGAATGAATTACTAAATGGAGAATGATTCATGATTTCATGGTTCACCTTGACTCTTAATCGTTGTTTAAATACAAGGACAGAATTTTGCACTTCTGCCAGAGTTGTACCTGCTGCTCACTAAGCAACATTTAAGTAGGCAGTGGTTCACATTAGAGTGGTTACAACCTGACTATGAATAGCATGTACACTTATATACATATACACAAATGTGTGTGTGCCCACATGTGTATGTATATGTATGCATGTATATACATATATATATATATATATATATATATATATATATATATATATATATATATATATATATATATATATATATATATATATATATATATATATATATATATATATTACACACGTATACATATATACACCCATATATATGTATACACACACATATATATACAGTGCACCCTCGTTACTCACGGTTAATGCGTTCCAGGAACCACACACAAATCACTAATTCCACTATATAACGACAAACTTTATTTAATTATTTGCCGTAATTTAAACGTTTATGAATCCTCCCCATACTGATATTAAACCACCTTTTTCCCACACTCTTATCGACTGTTTGATGTCTCATGGAAGTGCGCTGCGTTCCGTAAACCACGGAACGTACGCACAGCCAGATGCTATCTGCCAATACAATGCGCACGCAGTATCTTGTGACTACCTGCCAAAAATCCGCGATGAGCTGAAGTCGCGCGTGTTGATGCGCGAATACACGAGGGATTACTGTATAAATATGTACACACACACACGCGCACACACACACACACGCACGCACGCACACACACGCACGCACACACATATACACACACAAACACACACAGTTTGCTTCTGGTGGTTGAGCAAAGCAGTGCATCTGTTTGCATATAGTCTTGGTAATTATTTTCAATTTCGGTGACTCATTAACTTTTATAACAGATATTATAATGTAATGTCAACATCTCGTAATTTTTAACCTCCTTATTGAACCGAGTAAACATGGGTGTTTGCACTGAAAATAAATTATAAACGGATCTTTAGATTTAACTACTGTCTGGTTTTCACATGACTACAAGAAAACAAAAATTGTGGTTTCAGTTGGAAAGAAAAAAAGGTGAAGCATAAAAAGGTACCTAGCGAATATAAATTAAAGATGAAATCATTGCGTTTGATTTGCAAGGGGTTAGAATTAATAAGGGACAGCCCGTCTTCACCATAACCGGTCTATCATTTCTGGTTTACGCGCTGCAGACACAGCACATTCACAAAAGGTAATAATTACAGCCCAGCGCTGCCATTATTGCTAATCACAGTCATCATCCAAGGTCAAAATTAGCCCTGTGTGAATAAAGACTAAAATCTCAGATTCACAATTATACAAACTCTCAGCAGCAATGAGGTTGAGAGCAGAGACTCCCCAAAACAGACGTGACCATTGCAGCTCTGTGTCATGTTAAAATACAAAAGGTTTTAAATGTCAGTCGGCAGTCTTGTCTCCACAGATGGAGCTGTTTGACGCTGCACAGGAGTGATATGTTTTAATAAAAATGGATTGGGTAACACTATCTTAACAGTCAAGACACTCGCTATCTTGTTTATGCAACCGTTGGAGACTCACTGACTTGTTATGATAAAAATGCACTCTCTGTCGTACCTGACATATGAAAACCACCAACTGTTGAGAGTATCGAGTCCTGTCATTCACACAAAGCTTTATGAAGGGAGGGGTGGGCTATTTAAAGAAGCAGAGTATAGGTTTTAAAGGAGTTTTATTCCATGAACACTGTCATTATGAGAAATAGGCCTGAAATTACAGAATCTGTGGTTGGGTGTAAAAATGAAGCACTACCGGGCTGGGTGACATGGACAGAAGTTAATTCATCTCTAACATGCTGAAAAAAAAAAAATTCCAGATCCAGTTTTCTCCTCCAAAACAGCTCCATAATCTCTGCTCAGATGAAACATGAGATGCTTCTCATAGTGAGAAAACATGTTTTATGGTTTCCAGTGCTGCTACAGGCCATGAATGTGTTTACATTTCAATAGTGGTTTCCATTATGTCATTTAAGCTTCCTTAAAATGGTGGCTGGGAACGCGTTACACGTGAATCACAGTAAATGAGTATTACAGTAGTTATGAGTTGATTACACAAAAAGCAGAAGACAGTGAAGGCTATCAGGTGTTTGTTCTTCTGGTTCTTCTTCGGTTCTTCATTTCTGCAATTGATGCAGAAATGACGACCAATTTCATAAAATATCTAATTTTGCCAAGTTGTTCACATACATATTCAAATGCCACCAATGTGCAGCAAATATATGGAAATGAAACATTAAAAATTTCTATTAATAGTCTGTCTTCACATCTTTCCCCAGACCCTCCATTTCAGTGTAGTTGTTGACAGACTTAAATCTCTTCATATAAACAGCCCATCTTATTCCAGTGGGGCCTCCCTCATAATATTTATCCCACTAGTATGTTTACAGTAAACACGAGTATGGTAAAATGCACCGCTACCCACCCCCTCCCATTCAACTGCCCTCAGTTTTGCTGCGTTTTGACAGGAAACAGACTTTTCTTTTAACCTGAGGATAAATTAGTGAGAAAGTGTCATTTCTCACTGCATTTTAAGATGCTACACCAGATTAAATGATGGATTAGGCCATAACCCATACATACGGTGGCAAAGACGAATCCTAAAGACTGTTGAGGGGTCATCAATATTTGACTGGTGTCTGGTGTTATTTTCCCACCCTGGTCAGATAACTGCATGAGCAGCTGAGAGCCTGTTCATACCTAGTATGAACATCCATCCAGGGTGATCAGATCACAGGTACACAAGTCTAAATTTGACACAGTTCACTTCGTATTATAATCTCCACACATATCTCGTGTTACCACTTGTGATCAGATGTCATTTCCCGGCACCGTATGCTAATTAACAGGTACATGACTGGGACAAGAAGATTATACAAAATAATAATTATAGTACTAAAGCACAAAAAAAGCAGGAAATGAGTAAAACAATCTTTGCAAAAAGCTTCAGACTCAAAATAGGACAAGGCAGGTATAGTGACTTTTTAAAAAATGTTATATATCCTTTCACGGTGGATTTACTAGAAGGAAGTATTGATTTTGAATTTGAAATATCTAATTATTGTATTTATTCTTCATTTAATAGTTTTCAGAAGACTCTGGGGGCTTTGTGATGACCAGTTCAGAATAACAGTGTTTATAAATGTCTGCTGCTTACTTACCTTGACAGGTAAGAGAGCCCAAATATATCATTTGCATTGCAGTGAACCAAATAGTATCAGACAGCGATTAATTCATAATGACTGAACAGAGCCTTATGCAGCTATATGATGGAACTGTCCCCCCTACCTGTCTGAACTGCTCCTCATAGGTCCACTCTCCGTGATCCTGTCCACCCAGATGGCCATGCGTGGCGTGGGGAGGCATGATTGCTATGCGCGGCTCTGGGTCAACACTTGGACGGGCCTTCAGCAGCTGGGAGTGGGGGTGGAGTTGACGGTGGGGCAGCAGGAGGATACCTTTCCCCGGAGCCACCGCGTCGTGACCCGTTGGCAGACCCTCGTCAGCCAGATCATCTTCGAAATCTTCTTCCATCTCGCCTTCGAAGTCTTCCTCATCCCATTTCCGTTTGCTGCGTGGATCATAAACAGAATATTGGTTGTGTGGCACGGATGATATGTTACGAGTCAACTTGACAACAGATACTGAGATCTTACATCTGTTCCTCCTCGTCTGACCCCATCATGTCCTTGTAAGTCTCCCCCCCCTCTCCATCGTTATCATCATCATCTTCGTCCTCGCAGCCACTGCTACGCTCTGACATGGGGCTGTCGGACACTCTCTGCAACCCAGCCGCCGCGGCACGCATGGCCGCCAGCGCCGCCATCTGGGCCTGCTCGGCCTCAGGGGCCGCGCTCAACATGGCCTCATTCCCTCCTCCGCTGGTGCGGATCTGAGTGTGGTGGCCCGTCGCTTGCTGTTGGAGCTGCTGCTCCATCAGCAACTTAGCCCTCTGCTGCCTGTGCAGGTTCTCCATGACCGCCTGAAGCTTCATCTCCGGGGAAAGCGGCACAGTGTCAGCTGCCTTCCTTCCCCCTTCCTCTCCTACTGAAGGAGCACCAATCAGTCAGTCAAGGTACAGCGTTCAAAGTTTTTCAGAACAATCACCGACTGTACCAGTAGTGGACCAATTTCTGCTGATCGAAGGCTTGAAGGTAATGTGGAAGAGTGGTTCCTTGAGGAGAAGCGGAAGGTGGAGGAGGAAGAGCAGGAGGGGGGTCGGTCAGAGGTCTAAGACATGCAGTCTGTGGTTGGCTGCAGTTCTGGAGACAGACGACTCTCTCTCGTCTCGATGGGTATTTTTCTTCCTTCGATTGGGGAGACACCAAAGCCAGAGGCAGAGTCGAGTCGACGGAGTTCAATGAGGCACCAGCGGTGAGTGTGAGGCCTGACGTGCACGAGCGTGCTGACAGACTACAAAGACCTGAGGAAAGAAAAACAAACAGTGTCAAACTGCTACTTCCACACCGTCTGTGAACATCGGTACCTTCAGTCTGAGGGAAAAACGTTTTTGTGATTTATGGAAGAAACAACAAAAACTGCAAAAGATTATCTGAAGAACATAATTTTAAGATTTATGATTATCAAGAACCCAGAGATTTGCAAAAAAAAAAAAGAGACAGAAAAATGAGACAGAAAATTAGCACAACGATTACAGAGATGTTCTTTCACATACAAAAATGCAAGAAACAAATATAACAGATTTTAGAGTTTAGTCTCTGTTGTGCAACATGTGCAGAATTACTCACATGAACCAGACAGGCTGGTCACAAAGGACAAAATGTTTTAGCCTCAACAAGAAGAGGAAGCGAAATCACAGGAAGAGCAGCCACTTTCTTCACCTGGTTGGCTCAAAAGCAGAGACGAACATCAGCAAACCACCAAAATGTATGATGTTGTCCGCAGTCTGTCAACTTACGCACAAATATTCAACCGTCTGACTTTATTCAGGTATGACACGTTTTTCCCCCACAGTGAAAAGGGACACGGTTGGGGGAGTTATTGTACATCATCTGTGGGTGGGAAAGCTTCACCTATATAACAGTTACCATAAGGTATGCAAAGCAACCTCTGTTATAAGTAACACACCTGTCAACACACCTTTATAGCATTGTTCACATTGACAATCATAAAAACACAGTGCTATAAATCCTACCTTCATTCATACCGGGTGTGAGAGTATTTTCCTACCTTGTCCTGATCAAAAAGAAATATGGCTGGAGGACACACTGGGTGAGACTGGTCACTGGTCTGGCTAAGATGTTAGCAGCAGATCAAGTCCACGCTGTGTGGGGAAATTAATTTGAAGTGCAGGTGCTGGACACGCTGAAGTATGAGTCATGCCAGGAGGCAGCAGTGACTGCACGCCATCTCTTACTCAGCTCTGCTGACTAATTCATGAACAAACCTCTACAACCTCCACCGAACCTGATCCTGTTCTTTTTTGAAACTTCAGGTTTTGCATTGATTGCAGTTTTATACTGAAAGCATGAATGACGTCAAGTTTTTAAAACATTTGTACTTCTATTACAGCCACCCTGTACTAACGATTGGGTGTAAGGTGACTCACTCCATAAAAATCCTTTCCCTCTTTGCTCCCCTGACATACAACTTTCACATGTAATTATTTTACACGAATATAAAACGTAAAATCATTTCTTGACCACCTATTTTCAAAATGCACATCTTCATTAACGTAATAAATTATAAAAATAAGCTGAGTCAGCGGTTCCCTCAAGGCAAGATGAAGACATCGCTAACCAGTCTAAAAAATGGTCACCACAGCAATCATTTCCCTCAATACGACACAGCAGCACACTGCAATAAGTGAATAACCAGAGGGGTTAGGGTTTTTTTCATATTGCATTTAACTCATGTAGCTCCTACCAGCATCTCTGGGTAAAATGGAGCAATTAGGGCTCGGGCATGCTCTGGACATAAGAGAGGAATTAACAGAAAACAGTCAGTGGAGAGAGCTGACGGCTCTCCAACAGAGTGAAATTGAGTTAAGCTGCCATTAAGAGGAAAATGGATGTTTTCCTTTACTTCTGTTGACACAGTTATGAATATGTGAAGAGAAGACAGGCAACACCCTGAAATATTCTAGTTATTGCTAAGAGCTGCATATCTCAATCACACAGTGCAACAATATGAGATCTGAATTTAACAAAAATGGACTTAACGGGGATCAAGGGGGATCAAGTGGGTGGAAAAATATATAATGTACTGTAATTGTTATCAATCTACTCATCACATAGTCTTTACCAATTCTCATTCATTCCAAATGTGTAAGAAAAGCTGAGGACCAAAACTGTCTTAATGTGTAAATGCTTCCTCACGGTATGTTTTTTTTAATGTTTTATCTTTCCTCAGTTGTTTTCCTCAGGCCTTAAATAGTAGTTATTTGGAGGAAATAATAAAAAAATGAAATAAAAAACTGAGTAATGAAATAAATGTGTAACAGTTGTCAGTTTCGTGTGTCGGCATTCATGAAGAATCAACTGTAATGGAGATGAGAGTTTATCTGGACCGGCTGAGACAAGATAAAAGGTTTGAAGCAAAGAAAAAAACGAGAGACAGAGTGAAGGACCCACCCCACAGCAGCCACTGTACCAATGACACCCTGTACCTTCTGCAGCTCGACTGATCGCACACTAAAGACACAACATGTTTTTCAAAGGACAAAAACCCTAAAAATGTGTGTGATAAAAAGCTGCATAGCAACAAAAAGTTAAAACAACACAACTGCCATCATGTAAGAGTCAAGAATGAACCACAGCATGGCCAGGAAAACTATTTCAGTCACCCAATACTGTGGCTGCATGTCAGAGAAATGTTACGCAAGGAAATAAGAGCTGTGAAACTTGTTTCTTCAGCGGGTGAAGGAAGTGACAACTGATGGAGCAGATGCAGCCACGCAGTCGACAGATATTCAATATTGATTCATTGCATTCTTTCCAAGCAATAGGGGTGCAACTGAACGGCTGCAGTTGTCAGATGGAGAATAGCACCACTATAAGTAGGATTAAAACATCTTACCTAACAGGATCTGGTTTGACAGAGAGAACTTCTCTCTTGTATTTAACGACAGAATAACCACGGAGCAGTGAGTGCAGAGGGAAAAGATTGAAGGGACGAACACCAAAAACTACTGGGAACAAACCATTTTTTTTACATTAAGTGAAAAATTCACTTCAGAAACAGCTCAGGTGTTTTTTGCATGCACTACAATATTTACAATGACCATTATGCAACATTACAAATAGTAGAGCTTAAAACCATTGAGCATATGAGCAGATTATTGAGTTGTTACTTCATGTTTGAGGGAAAAGACGTCCTGCGTCGGATACGGTCTCTCCCCGTTTGACACATGTAATTTCAAAGACAGAAGTGACAACAAAGCTGTTTTGTTGGCTCTTCGTGTGCAGAGGAAAGCAGAAGTGGCCACTTTGTTTCATATCAGCGTTCATCATAGGAAGGATGGATTTCCTATACTTTCTAGATGGTGCAAATTACATTGTGCCACATGCTTCCCCAAATGGGGGGAAGGTTTCACGCTTATATAAGACTGCAGTCGTGTCTCAGAAAGGAAGATTGTGAAGTTAATATGTCAGATGTTTTCTACATGCGTCTGGCTGAGAGTACTGATAATCACTCATATGGGCTTGACTGGTAATGAAACAGTATCTCAGGTGTGGATCCATTAGTGTGCAGTTCCTATTCCAGCAGCTGAGTTCCTTAGTCGTCCCAACCCTCAACACAAGTCCAATCAACATGATGGTGTTAAAACTGAGCAATCCACCACTTCATTGTACAAATTGGCTGTTGGTTTCTCATTTTCACACACTATAAATAACTAAATCTTGACTAGAGTGATGAGCCGTTCAATGTATAAACCATAGCTTAGTCACTTAAGATGTATCTAGGGATTGATCGCTTTTACCTATTCCCAAAGTTTCAAAGAATTCTCCACTCTAGTTTATAATATCAACCACTTTGTGCAGAATTCTGACATCATATGGAAATAAGACTTCAATGCATAGTTGATGAATTCCGTTGCAACTGTGGCTTGGAAGCAACCAGCTGATGTAAAGTCCTTTTCTGCCAGTCAAACTACATTACAGAAGCCTCTTTGCTTTATGGTTTGTCTCCATTACTCATTGTAACATTAACCATGACCGAGTAGCCTTGGTAATTGGGGGCTATTTGTCAGCCAAGGAAATACTTACAAGACTAATTCCCTCTACAATTTTATTTCCGTACCATTGTGAAAGCTTTCTAAATGGAATAGTCTGATTCAGCATCGATTGGACTCTCTGGCATCTTGTACCAAAGACCAAAGGGGAAAATGTGAATGCTGAGGGACTTTTTCTAAGTTCCCATGGCTGACCATAGGTGAGAAAGGAAAAAAAAAACACAGGAAATGGCGACATTTCCTTAAATATGCCCTCTTCCTGATCTAACTCATTACCACCTACTTGCCTCTTTGCTCTCTAACATGCTATCAATCTCACAGTCATATTTTCACTTGATTTCACATTTAAAAGCTTGAATTATCACTTAATGTAAATCCACTCATTACTTTATTGGATTTCCATTCAAGCGTCTACCTGGCCTGCATTCCAACCTGCATTCAGCCTTTCTGCATGTGCACAGTAACCTCTGACCTCATGTAGAGGGCAGAGGGTACAAGACACCAGACTGTTTACCCAATGAAGGTATCTAAATGATCACACAGTGCAATAAAAAGGGTTATGCAATTTTTATTCCGAAAGACGTGAAGGAATCATTTAACACCTTAATTGGCTAAAAGGATGCTGGATAAACCGTTGGGGATCCACGTGTGGGTAGGGAAGCGCTGTTGGGAGTGGAAACGTTGAGAGTTGGGCGAATGAAGGATAGAGGAGAAAAGACGAGAGCTTATGGGTTAATCCTCTTTTTTTAAACGCACATTTAAGAGGTGGAAGATTGCAAGGTCTGAGCAAACAGGGCAGAGTGATAAGAGCAAGAGCTAAGGGTCTAATTCCAATGAGATAAAGAGACCCATACTGCCCTGCATACATACACATATGTGCATTTCAAACTGGCTGATAGTACAGACATGAACCATGCAAACATACTCCTGATAGATTGTGAAGTCTTCTACTACCGCAGTCTGTAGTGTGGATGAATATAAAGGAATTTGTCTTGGTGACCTTCCTAAGCTTACACTCTGACAACTGCACACTTGGAGCATCCGACATGTGTGCTATAAACATGACGGCGTGTTAAAATCTGCTGAAATCCTTGTAAAACAAGAGACACAAGCAGTATTTTTGTTTTCGGGTGCCGCCCTTGGGAGAGACATGTCACGTTTCAACATTTAGAATTTACATCCTGACTTCATTGTGTATGAAACTTAAGCATCTTTTGTAACTAGATAGAGTTTTTAGAGATAAGAGTTTGAGATGAACATGGTGAAGCGTCACTTATAATGTAGAACCAGATCATTAAAATGATTACAATTCCATCTCCATCTCTGCTGCCAAGTTGCGGTGTTTCTCTATGTTAATCCGCTGAAAATGTCATTAATATCTTCCTTGTATTGTCTGTTAATGTCGTTAGAGTTCCTACCTGCTGTACTCACTACACTGTAATTTACTTATGAATCAGTTAATACGTTTAAGCCCATGATACCAATGTCTTTTGTAAAATATTGGAACCTGACTTGCAGTCTGATGATTTCTGTCATATCCACCTTCAGGCTATAGTGTATGTATGGAATGAAATGTGTTGTCAGTTTTTATTCTATTACCCCTCAGCATTGCAGTTATGCACACTCTGTCAGTATGAATTATACTGCTATGCCTGTAGTGGAACAGGCTTTGTACTGATGTTATCAACACAAGCATTCCTGGAAGAGTAAAACAATTCTCTGCTGGTTTCTGACTATACTTTAATGCCAGCGAGCTTTAATCTGCCGACAAACATTTAAATCCTTACAGACTGAAGAATTGCAAAACCATTACACCCAACAAGTTAACTGACCTTTACTTTTTGAGAGATTTTCCTTCTCAACTTTGAACTTTACTCAAAATATAGTAAGTGGCAGTATAATAAAAAACAACAGAGGACCAATCACACCCATATAGGGCTTCAAGCTTTCTATGTGGATGAGCCAGTTTCTGTTAATACCAGTTTCTGGTAAATAAAAGTATTTTCATATGTAACTGCCTTACAGCCCACACCAGTGAGAGAAAACAGTAAAGTAGGAGCTAACCTCTAGTTTGTTTACATTACATTGTTTACATTACATTACCGTACACACTTTTATTATTTATTTGCTTTAAGTTCCTCCCTACAGCTAAAATCAAGCTGTGGAAGTAGGTTTGTACCGACTTTGGCTCCAAAAAGAGGGTAACAATATGTCTAAATGGACGTCTTAAACTGTCCAAGGAATAAATGTTATAAAATCAATTACTGACATGTGTCACTAATGTTACAGTGTGGACGAAAGCATTTAGAATACATAAATGTTATGGAAGGTCCAAAGGTAGACTGGAAAATGCCTCTTAAACCACTGTGGCAAGCATAATTATATGGAAACTGAAAATAAAAAATATAATAAATTAGTCCTTCACTGTCTTAGGAAAAATAACTGCAAAAATGTAAACAAGTTCAATGTCTAAAAATAAATTAGAAGTAAGAGTACATCTATGAACGCTGTTAGATTTCATTGCAAGAATATTTTACATTAGAAATAATTTGTTATTGATAATTTTTCCATTACTTTTCTTAGTAGCTACGTTCTCAGCTTGAACTCCTCTAAATGCTGGTCAGCATTAAAAAAGGGCTCATGTTAAAGAGTAACTGCACAGGGAGTAAGCCAATAGTAGCCATTCATGATCCTTTCTACATAAAAAAGCAAAGAGTCGGTCAGTGGTGCTGGCCTTGATTACGCTTCTGACATTCCTTGCAGTATTACCTTGCAAGGCAATAACACAGGCTCCATTGAGACACTTTGCACCAACAACAAGATCATTGAGGAAGTGTTACGCGGCCTCGTCACGCACTTTCCACTGACCTCTTCCAGCGAGCTGCGGCAACATAGTGAACAAAATCTGATTAGCCCCAGCTATGCCATAAATTGAGTGGATATATAGCATGAACAATCCAGTGAGCCACATCTTAGCAGCAAAATCTGTGGCTATCTATCAAGCAACAGGAGCCAGCTGTTCAGACCACAGGCTCGGTATTCGAACCGGTGTTCCAGTACGCAACATCAGAATACCACCCTATATAGTACAGTAGTTTGAAGGGACGCTACTCCTTCTGCTAACTAGGTTGAAAATGTGAAAGCGTGCCTCTGACGATGAATCTGGATCAACTGAACACTACTGTGGCATTTAGAACTGACTTTTAAATTTGGATATTCACCCATCCATCCATGGTGGGTCACGGGGAGCTGGAGCCTATCCCAGCAGACTAAGGGCGTCAGGCGGGGGAAACTCTGGGCGCAACGCCAGTGCACTGCAAAATTTGGATATTGGCACAACCAATTTTTCAAAAACATCCATAGACGTGCTGTTTTCCCATTAAGGAATAACAGCACAGTGATATGAAAATTTACAAAGGAAAAACAGAGAAAACTAAATCGAAAATGAAGAAAGCAATTATGGGATAAACACCCTTAAAGGTGTCTGCACATTAAAAATGGCACTTTTTTAAAAACGAGATGTGGATACACCATTTAATTGCATACCAATGTAGGGATATGCAGTCATGTGCACAAGTGTAACCCTATATATCTCTGCTGAAGGGGCCATAAAATGTCAATAATAACGTAAAGAAAATATACCTTCTATTTCAACTTTGTTCTAGAGACAAATGCTACAAGCAGAACTCAAGATTTCAAAGTTGTTTTGAAAGATCAGGTGTTTCTATATTTAAGACAACAGCTATATAAAGATCAGACCACAAAAACATGCATTCAAAAACGGTTTAGTCATTAAAGCACTTCCTTTAAACACAGGAAAAGGCACCGGATGAATAATCAACATTAAAAAAAAAAGAAGTCTCAGTTGAATCAGCAAAATTTTTTTGTCCAACCACTTGGACTTAGCCTCCCCATGTTAAACCTCACCTACAGCTTCATGTGGACGCTGTGCTAGTGTGAGACAACATAAACCTCCTGATGACAGCTCAGTTGGTGAAACACGGGCCACTCTTAAAATCTGAAGGAGGGAAACACTAACTGGTGCAGTGTAATTCCACCGCCTTTTCATCTGTCAACTTTTTTTCCCCCCTGACTCCTCAACTATAGGGAAAGAGGTTTGCTTTTTCATTGAATGGAATGAACGCTACAAACTGGATTAACATGTTGGTTTCAATGGCAACTTTGAAGCCACGTCCTGACATTGTGATCTTTAACAATCAAGTCTTTTGTCTGCTGTTGGATGACGAGGATGACTCAAAATCTTAGATAAAGACCTCTGGGCATTTTACAGCAGACATTCTGAACAAAAATGTAAGTTTTAATAGTGAATCCTGTAGCTTCAGTGTAACAATAAAAATATTGACTCCCTTTTGAGTGTGTGTGTGTGCGTGTGCATGCACATGCGTGTGTCAATGACTGTCACATTTGTTCTTTTTGGGTTGTTTTTGTGCTTGTAAAATAGTTCGTAGCCAATCACATTTTTACTTTTTCACAAATTGTCAGGTTGGTTTGGATAGCTTTTCCCACCTTAATGAAATAATAATTTAGAAAGTACAATTTATATTTACTTGAGTTATTATCATATATAATAAAATGTACTTGATGATCTGAATCACATAAGCGTGATGCATATTAAAAAAAGGAAATCATACTTTTTCACAGAAATGATGTCTGTGGAGATTCTCAGTCTCAGGTACTACTGTACATGGATAGTCCTTTGGGACGTGTGGAACTGATTAGATTAGGTTGTGATTGCTTTGGCAGGTTACCAGGGCAGAAATAAAACTGCTTCAGCTGTGTGCGCAAGTATCCAGGCAGACAAATACCGGGATAGATCACTGGGGCGCTGATCCATGAGCCCATCACTGCCTGAACAGATATAGCCAACAAACGGTTCCAGTGGCTTAATGCGGGAACTGCAGGGGATCCTGAAAACCCTTCCTTGGTCTGCTGACTACCTGCGTCACCATCAGCCCTGCTAGGATTCCCCCATGGCTCAGGCCCAGGCAATGAAGTCACTTGTGAGGTTACCCCCACCCCATCCTACCCCACACCCACAACATTTTTTGGCAGAAGACAGAAAGAGTGTTCAAACGAAATGTGGCTTTTGGCACAGAAACAGCTGAAAGTCAGCCAAGACATGCTGCTTCTCATGTCGAACACACCAGGGCAGCTTGCAGCGCTGCACGCAGTCCAGCTCACGGTGCCAAAATTAATTCTGACACATACAGGTGGCCTATTACTGAAATATTCCAAAGACACAATGCAAGCACTAATTTCAAGCCACGCCTTTCTACCTCGAAGGGTGATTTGAACGCAGCAACAACATATAGAGGAGACTTCACGACACTGAAGAATTAGGGTTTGATAACGAGAAAACAGACGGCAGACCTGTTTCTCTTGTCTGTGCATGTTTGTCGTAAATGCACAGCCATTTTACATCTACGGGCCAAATGCCAATGACTGCTACTTACCCAGTCGTAATGCTCTCAGGCAAAATAACTACCCTATCTGGATATCACATTTATCACTTCCAAATGTGCTTAAAAAACACCCTCCGGCAGAGACCAGCTTGGGACTCTTTGCAGGGAGCTGTGTTGATTTGTTTACATTTGAATGACAACGCGTTCTGCCTAGAATTATAACGTGTGCATTAAACACATGAAAGGATGGATCCATCTAACATCTACCCACTGAACTGTTGTTGTGACAAACATTGCTAAAACACAGGACACTGCGTGAACCTGAGTTCACCAACTACTTGAAGCCAGAGGATTATTTTTACTTGTTATCAGAAGGAACTTGCAGAAAATTTACTCTTGGGAACCCACAATACAACTTCAAATTCATGAGAAGACTGACAGGGTTGACAGACAAGTTGACAGCTCTTTCAACCCCCATTACGAGATAATAACAAGTTTTTCATCAAAAGTCCAAGGTGAAATGTCTGACGGGGGAAAAAAAATGCAATGAATGAAAAGCTAAAACGTGTTTTCATTAACTGTCTTGTGAGTGAGCTATCTTTTTTGTTTCTTACCTGTCAGACAACAGTATTTCTTGTTCCATATGAACAATCGTCAAAAATATGAATTAAATAAACAAAGACATAAAAGAGAGGGGAAAAAAAATTCTCACATTGGAAGATTAGAAATTGGGCCCCCGGCATTTTTATAAGCAAATCTCGTCATTGTGGTCTCTTTTGTTTCATCAACATTGGAACAGTTTTTTTCTTTCATGGGAAGAATATTTTTCTCGAGGCAATACCAGCAATTTTCTTAAGATATTGACATAGTGTGTTTGCAGGACCTGTCAACTCCAGTCTAAAATAATTCACACTGATATTCTTATCATTTTCAGGGCAAACAACAATTATAAGTAATGAAAGAGACTTTGAATACTATTTACACAACTTATATAATTTCATAAACGTGTACTACACAATCAATATGGTTTATAATCCTTGAAATTTTTGTTAATCTATCAGGAAAATTTCAGGGCATCCATAAAAACCCAAACTGAGTACCTCACAAGTGTTTTAAAAAGTTAATGGCCCCACCTCAACCCATCGGCTTGTTGAAGAAGTACCGGTACTTCCTCCATTGTGAAAACACAGAAGCAGATTGGACCAAACAGATTAGTGTGGGAATTTCTGGACAAGAATCTAAGGTGATTGGAAGATTGGTTGAGTGAAGGAATTAATATGTGCCAGGTAATCCCTCTTAATAATTTCAGTGCTTAATAATCACATTGGCAAGCTGAGGTCAGGCCAAGCCAGACCTACAGCCATAGTGCCATATGTTGGTAACAAAAGACACCAGATGCAGTAAAAGCCATCTAGAGTTTGACCAGTGGTGGAGGACACTTCCTACCGCACTTCCAGATGCCGTCAGCCAATAAAATGTGCGTACAGTATCACGCCTACCAAAAATCTGTGATGAGGTGAAGTCGCGACTGTTAATCAAGACAACTGCATTTTATATGTGCCATCTCAGTTATGCAATAAAATTACACATACAGGTTAATAACTTTTGCTCTTACCACAAAAACTTAGGAGGATTATTCTTTTTTACAATGCATCTTTATGTTTTTAGACGTCATCTTGAAATATCTGAGTCTTACAAACATCTATTTAACAGTCTTGATAATATCTGGTTAGTGAAAATGTCCATTGAAACCGGGCTATTCACATCTAGAACATGTATGTTTAAGGTCATTAAGACAAAGTGCTATGTGAGGCACAAAAACAAACTAACTTCCTGTGCCTATTCTCCTCTTACCCCATTACACGGTTAAAAAAACACAATGGTACCAACCACAAACCAAGTCAGTTTTGGTTGTGGCTGTGAGGCTTGGCAGTTTCTACTGAAAATTGGACCCTTGAGCTCTTTTTGAATTCACTTTTGATGAAAAGTTTACTGCAGACGTCATTTAAAAGAAATAGAGTGTCAGTGAAACACAGCAGATTCTCCCCCACCGCCACAGCTCTGCTGTAGTGGTGAAGGCAGTTCATTGTGTCCATATCATCCCCCTGACATGTTGGATTTGACTTGATCTGCTGACAGACTCTTTTATCTGCCAGCTCCACCTTTGTTTTGCACTTCAACAGAAATAGCAAACACTTTGAGATATCCCACCTGCAAGAAACTGACACAAGCCAACCAGGAAAAGACTGAAATAACACCTGATGAACACTAATATTGCTTTGTTTCGAACATTAATAATGTAAGCAGCAAAAATGTCTATAAACAGCATCAAATTAATTCATATAGCCGCATTTTGTGAATTGCTTTCACGCAAACATTAAATTAAATCAGGCTCTACTTTCTTCAGAGACGCAGTTGTTGCTGTGTTGGATGTGGGCAGGCTTTTAACCCTTTGATGGAGGGGTGTATAGCTTTATTTTCCTAGATCAACTAGCTTCACCATTTAAATGCCTATTTTAATCTTAGTTAACTGAAATATGATGTTTAAAGTGAGTCTGAAGGTTGGCTATAACTTCCCCAAACTCAACGCTCATCTCAACCATGTTCCAAAATTGTAATAATTATATTGTTATTTCGACCTTTACATCAGTCTCATTTTGGTGCATATTTAACAAGGTTAAGATGAGTCTGAAGGGTGACCATCTGCACAATAAATTACATTCTGTTTTTTTCCAGGTTTCTACAGAAATAGTAATTTTTAAGTTATATCTCAAGACCCACACAGGATAGTCTTACCAAACTTTTACACATATATAAAATGCCAACTTATGGTATATATAATTCCCTTTTTTCCACAGCTGATGCTTTGTTTAACAATTTCTATGAACAGATCATTTTAAGGTGATTCATCTTCTCCAAAGCACACATCCAAAAGGATATGCACTATTCTGGGCTAACCAGAAGGACTGCAGCTTTGTCATAATGCTGATGAATATGTTGCACAAGATTTTGCGACATTTCAAATATCTCAAAACATTTCAAATATTGCCTAAAATATTCAGCTTGAGGGGAAATTGGAAGAACTGCAACGTCAATATTGTTTGATGGCGATGTGGAAAGATATTCAACTTAGAAATGGTGACACCAGGAGCAAAAATCATTTAAAGAAATCACTTTAATGAATCTCAAACAGCAGTCGGTTTATTTATCCGATCTTCACCCCGATCGAATCTGTAAATAATCAGCTTGTATTATTAGCTTTTAAAATGTGAAATTCTAAATACAAACCCTGGTTAATAAACTGAAGTGGTTTTTTTTTTTTTTTTAAATAATAACGTAGAAAAAAAATGTCGGTTTCCGTTTGTTTACTCTTTATATGTCGATTAAAAATCGAAGTAATCGTCGACAAATCGTGGATAAAAATGAAAGCACCAACTCTTGTGAAGGTAATAGTCTCATGTTATAACCGCAGGTTATAACACGTTCGTGGGTTGACATATGGCAGGTGAGCGAATCCGCCTACGTTACCTTCGAAATCGACTATCGATCAGTCTATTCGATAATCGATTTAAAGAAAAGAAGAAGGGGGGGGGGGGAAGCTGCGTCCTATGACTGATAAATAAAGGAAAAGCAGCAAATTAGAAGGAAGCCACGAGGACTCCATTGACCACACTGCACATCCACGAGAAAAGCAAACGGGAAATAAAGACAGATATAAACTCACCAAATCGGCTTCCGTTCCGTTTTCACGCTCTTTGGAACCGGAAGACACATTTCTGTTCTCCCCGTGTGTGAATGCGGTCTCCTCCGTCGGCAACGCACAGAGACGAAACAGGGGGGAAAGAGCGAGATGAGAGGAGATAAGTGTGTTTATCGGCTTCGATTAAATTGTTTTCATGTGACTGCATGGTATCTTCGCGTTCCGCTTTTGCGTGGGTTTGTGTTTTCAGAGTGTAAGTGTCTTTTTTCATAGCCCGCAACGTTCAGCCCGACGGAGAGGCGTGGAGAGACGCTCCGGTCTGCACCGTCACATCATTGGTTGACAAACAGTAATCAGATGCAAATTCCTAACCTCTGAATCAGCAGTGGCCTGCCCCCATACTCCCCCCCTCCACACACACACACACCCCCACACTGCCCCACTCCTCGTGGAGGGACGGGGTAAATGCCAGGGTGTGAATTTATGGGGGTGGCAAAAGACTGGACATCAACCCAAACTGCTGTCAGACTTTTGTTTTTCATCCATTACTTTAAAGAGAAATGATCTGCAGGTTAATCAGCCCTGACATTGATGTAACTGTAATGTTAATTATGAGACGTGTCTCAACGATTTCGATTTTTTTAAATTTCTGGGTACTGAGGTCTGGCTCTGAGTGAAGAGACATCCTAATGGTCAAAAAGACCTTTGGTTTCTTATACAAACCCACCAAGAAGTCTAACATTTTTTTTAGTAGTATTAGTTAACCGTGCTGGATGCTGACATGTTCACATATAATATTGTCAGACATATTTAGGTATGTATGATTTTTTTAAAAACTTTTCATTGTGTACAAGGAGGTGATACTGGAAACCTCGCAGGAATAAAAAGTCAGAGTCGTTGCAGCGACGCCTTGGCTGCCACATGCTTGGGGAGCGAGGGCCCGTTCTGGTTGTAGTTTTATTTAATGAGGGCCAGAACACTTCGGGTGCCCAGGTCTGGTGCAGTCCCCGACACCAGAACTAATTGCTAATCCTATTTCTGAAAAAAAGGAAGTTGATAATTTGAGGTGAACATTTCTATCTCATGAGTTGCAAGATCTGGCTGATGGAAAGACTCCACTATTCCTTCTAATCTTTTTTAAAGAAAGCTGCTTATTTATTTTGAATTTCAGTGTTTACATTCTATTTCATTGTTGATTTCAGCTGCTGGTCTGAAAACCATATGAAATTAAAAATGAGCTGTGTATGATCTTAACCAGCTATTGATACTTATTTACAGTTTGTATTTCTTTGTGTTTTATCTAAATAGAAATAAATTCATTCATTCGAATAAATTTAGCAAATATTCACATCACTATTTAGAAAAAAGAACCTATATTCTGCTGAATATGTGCTATAATTCAAATGGTTATTAGTAACAGAGGTTCAGCCATTAAAACTTCCACAAAATGGAATTAAATTTATTACATCATCTTTTTGCATTCCGTAGCCTCCAGCAGGAAGTATAAACTCTGAATATGTATGAAGATCACAACTGAACACTACATTTTAAAAATTTGGGTGAAGCACATTGACTAATTACACATTTGAAAGTGGGGGCATAGTTAACTAATTCAAACAAAGTGCTCATTCGTGTGGGAAAGTGAACATTTAAATTGACTGAAAATGAGATGTTCAGTCTCATTTAATTACACTTTAATATACATTTTACTGTCTTCATCACATTGTGGCTGAAATGTCCTTAAAGTCATAGGCCATGTGATCCAAAAAGGTATTTTACACTTTGAGAAAAGAAAAAGTCTGTGAATGCTGACTGGACAGTAGCTGGTTGCAGCTGCTTACTAAAATAAAAAAGCTCAACATATTTTAAAGAGAAAAGCGAGCCACCATCTGCCTCATCACATGTAATGGGATCCAGGGCAGAGGTGTATTCATTGTGCTGACACATACAGACATAAAATTAAATTCAAACAGCGCTGACGCTCTCTGCGGTGACGACAAGTAGATTAATCAGAATATCAGTGATATAACACTGATGATACACGTCAGCTGTAGTTCATCTTTGCAAGGGTGAGGTCAACACAGAAAATTACTGGGTTTATAACCCACAATGATGTGAGCATCTAATGACACAAAAAAACAAAATAACACAGGTACTAAAAACAGCTCACAAGAACTTTTTAGCTTTTTAAACACAATCAAGAGTTCAGATTAAAGATAAAGCTTTAATCACTTCAGGTTTAATATTAACAGCATCCTTCCAGTACATAGCTTTCCATTATGCTGATATGATACATTTAACAAGTGCATTATGCTGACAAAAAGTACACACTGTAAATGTGGTAATCATAAGTTTATGTAGGCGGTTGTTTCACACTGTTGTTCTTTCATATGCAAATATAACAACAGTATGTGGGTACAGAATGAAAGAATTTGACCTTTTCTTTCTGTTTCTCTTAACACTGACACACATGTTTATGTGATAAACTGATTAATTCACTTGATTAATTTGTTTTTAACATTTTGTAAGAAATTGTGGAGCTGAAATCCTTTCGACTTTAGTTGAACTCCTTTTTTAGACACAAAACTTCACAAGAAAGAGACTGTGGGGCACAGAGCATCAAAGTCGATGTCCAAATTCACTTTTAACATTTTTAGTTGATGCTTTGTACGGCCTTTCTACTTGGCTAATTAAAAATGACAGCAAAAAGTGATCAGTTTTCAATGACAAGTGTAGATAACTTATACAATTTGTTCAATTATCATGAAGGTGAACTTTGTTGATCTTTATGTGTTGTATTAGTACCCCACCTAGAGGAAGGACTCAGACCCCAGGTGTCTTCCTCAGACTCACTGCTCACATTTTTACTTGCTCGTTTTGCAATACAACAGTTGATCCACACAGCCTTAAAAGATGAACAATACCCCAACAAACTCTATATTTGAAACAAATAATTTTGGCTTCAGTTTTATTCAGGGAGACTCACCTCCACTCATCTGCAACATATTGAGATGTGCGACGGTGACACGCACAACCACACAAGACAATAATATGAATAATATGAACATGGATGTCAGACTGACGGAAATATATTTACTACACATTAATACACCATTCTAAAGTCCATTATATACATATACTGTATATATATATATATATATATATATATATATATATAGAGAGAGAGAGAGAGAGAGAGAGACAGAGACAGAGAGACAGAGAGAGCCAAGCACCAGCTACTGGTGGACAGAGCAGTACACAGAGACTTTAAGAATAGGCAGACCAACTTGTGCGCCGCCTGGATAGACTACCAGACAGCGTACAATTCAATACCACATATGTGGACACTGGAATGTCTGGAACTGTATAAGATCAACAGGACACTACGAGCCTTCGTCAGGAACTCAATGGGAATGTGGAAGACAACCCTGGAGACTAACTCTAAGCCAATTGCCCATGTTAACATCAAGTGCGGCATATACCAAGGGCATGCACTATCACCACTGCTGTTCTGCATTGGCCTGAACCCCCTTGGTCACATCATCACAAAGAGTGGCTACGGATTCCGATTCCGAAGCGGGACAACAATCAGCCATCTCCTCTACATGGATGACATCAAGCTGTATGCCAGGAGTGAGCGAGAGATCGACTCACTGATCCACACCACCAGGATCTACAGCGACGACATAGGGATGTCATTCGGATTAGACAAATGTGGCCGGATGGTATCAAGAAGAGGCAAGGTGATCAGAACTGAAGGGGTTTACCTACAAATACCTTGGAATTCCACAGGCTAATGGCAATCACAAGGAGGCAGCCAAATACCTCCAGAGAGTAAGGCAAGTCCTGAGAAGTCAGCTGAATGGCAAGAACAAGGTCCAAGCCATCAACATGTATGCACTGCCAGTCATCAAATACCCCGCTGAGATCATAAGCTGGCCAAAGGAGGAGATAGAAGCCACAGATATTAAGACTTGAAACCTCCTCACCATGCATGGAAGGTTTCACCCCAAGTCCAGCATCCTGAGGCTGTACACTGAGCGGAAAGAGGGAGGCCGAGGACTAGTGAGCATCAGGGCCACTGTCCAGGATGAAACATTGAAAATCCAAGAGTACATCAGGAAGATGACCCCAACAGATGAACTGCTCAGTGAATGCCCTAGACAGCAGAAACCTGAGGAGGAAGAGGAGGAGGAGGAGACAACATGGAGGGACAAGCCCCTACACGGCATGTACCACCATCAGATGGAGGAAGTGGCTGATATCAAGAAGACCTACCAATGGCTGAATAAAGCTGGACTGACAGACAGCACAGAGGCACTGATCATGGCAGCACAAGAACAGGCCCTAAGTACAAGAGCAATAGAGGCCAATATCTACCACAGTAGATCTGACCAAAGGTGCAGGCTATGTAAAGAAGCCCCAGAGTCAGTCCAGCATGTGGTAGCAGGGTGTAAGATGCTCGCCAGCTCAGCATACATGGAAATGCACAACCAAGTAGGTGTGATAGTTTACAGGAACATCTGTACCCAGTATGGACTAGAAGTACCCAAATCCCAATGGGACATACCACCAAAGGTGGTTGAGAACGACAAGGCTAAGATCCTGTGGGACTTTAACTCCCAGACCGAGCAAACAGCTGCTGGCTAACAAACCGGACATAGTGGTGGTGGACAAAGAGCAGAAGAGAGCAGTGGGGATAGATGTGGCGATTCCAGCTGACGCCAACATCAGGAAGAAGGAACACGAAAAGATTGAGAAGTATCAAGGGTTGAAAGAACAGCTGGAACAGATGTGGAAGATCAAGGTTAATGTGGTCCCTGTGGTAGTTGGAGCACTTGGGGCAGTGACCCCCAAACTGGAAGAGTGGCTCCAGAAGATTCCTGGAACAACATCTGAAGCCTCAGTCCAGAAGAGCGAAGTCCTAGGAACAGCTAAGATACTGCGCAGAACCCTCAGACTCCCAGGCCTCTGGTAGAGGACCCGAGCTTGAGGATGACACACAGATACCATCCCACAAGGGAGATGTATATATATATATATATATATATAAAATAGTCACAAAGCATTTTTATGTATTCTTTTTTTACTATAACAAATCTAAACTGTCTACCCTGTCCTGAAGTGGAGAGTTAATGCAGAGTTGTTTTGTATTTGTTCATCTAAACATTTCTTTTAACCATATATCTACACACGCACACATACACACACAGACAAGTTTTAAGTAAAACATACAAAGTGAAAGAAGAAATGAGAACACATTTGTTAACTCCTTTAATGGCTGCAGTGTTAATTATAAATGGGTACTGTAGCAAACATGCTATTATTTACAAAAAGATGTCTCAATGTGGATTATAAAGCTTTCAGACGGTTACGGGTTGTGTTTATTAAAATATTGGCACATTCCTTATTTACAGCACAAATATTTGTACCTGTGCTGAGAAAGTTGGTAGCACCCCTAGGTACAGATGAATATGTTGGTACAAGTTAATCTCAAGGAAAATACACAATACACAGAAAATGACACCATGTGAAATATCTACAAGACATTCAGAGTGAGGATTTGAAAGCCTGAGATACGGAGAAAAAAAAAAAAACTTTGGTTGTTGCACCAACAGGTCAAGTTCATTACAGTACACTGCCAACGACAGCATAAAAACATAACAGAATTCAGTTTTCTTAATCGTGTTTCAAAAGTCCAGTCAAGTACACATGTAAATATGTCTAAAAAGCACAAAAACCTGTGTTCATAAGGCAGATTTTTTACAGGGTTGTAGATAAGTGAGAGAAAACAATGCCGAGAGTCAAAACTTGGCAGATATTTATCAAAGCACCTCAGACGTATATCGGCTTCGATTAAATTGTTTTCATGTGACTGCATGGTATCTTCGCGTTCCGCTTTTGCGTGGGTTTGTGTTTTCAGAGTGTAAGTGTCTTTTTTCATAGCCCGCAACGTTCAGCCCGACGGAGAGGCGTGGAGAGACGCTCCGGTCTGCACCGTCACATCATTGGTTGACAAACAGTAATCAGATGCAAATTCCTAACCTCTGAATCAGCAGTGGCCTGCCCCCATACTCCCCCCCACACACACACACACACTGCCCCACTCTTCGTGGAGGGACGGGGTAAATGCCAGGGTGTGAATTTATGGGGGTGGCAAAAGACTGGACATCAACCCAAACTGCTGTCAGACTTTTGTTTTTCATCCATTACTTTAAAGAGAAATGATCTGCAGGTTAATCAGCCCTGACATTGATGTAACTGTAATGTTAATTATGAGACGTGTCTCAACGATTTCGATTTTTTTAAATTTCTGGGTACTGAGGTCTGGCTCTGAGTGAAGAGACATCCTAATGGTCAAAAAGACCTTTGGTTTCTTATACAAACCCAACAAGAAGTCTAACATTTTTTTTAGTAGTATTAGTTAACCGTGGTGGATGCTGACATGTTCACATATAATATTGTCAGACATATTTAGGTATGTATGATTTTTTTAAAAACTTTTCATTGTGTACAAGGAGGTGATAATGGAAACCTCGCAGGAATAAAAAGTCAGAGTCGTTGCAGCGACGCCTTGGCTGCCACATACTTGGAGAGCGAGGGCCCGTTCTGGTTGTAGTTTTATTTAATGAGGGCCAGAACACTTCGGGTGCCCAGGTCTGGTGCAGTCCCCGACACCAGAACTAATTGCTAATCCTATTTCTGGAAAAAAGGAAGTTGATAATTTGAACATTTCTATCTCATGAGTTGCAAGATCTGGCCGATGGAAAGACTCCACTATTCCTTCTAATCTTTTTTAAAGAAAGCTGCTTATTTATTTTGAATTTCAGTGTTTACATTCTATTTCATTGTTGATTTCAGCTGCTGGTCTGAAAACCGTATGAAGTTAAAAATGAGCTGTGTATGATCTAAACCAGCTATTGATACTTATTTACAGTTTGTATTTCTTTGTGTTTTATCTAAATAGAAATAAATTCATTCATTCGAATAAATTTAGCAAATATTCACATCACTATTTAGAAAAAAGAACCTATATTCTGCTGAATATGTGCTATAATTCAAATGGTTATTAGTAACAGAGGTTCAGCCATTAAAACTTCCACAAAATGGAATTAAATTTATTACATCATCTTTTTGCATTCCGTAGCCTCCAGCAGGAAGTATAAACTCTGAATATGTATGAAGATCACAACTGAACACTACATTTTAAAAATTTGGGTGAAGCACATTGACTAATTACACATTTGAAAGTTGGGGCATAGTTAACTAATTCAAACAAAGTGCTCATTCGTGTGGGAAAGTGAACATTTAAATTGACTGAAAATGAGATGTTCAGTCTCATTTAATTACACTTTAATATACATTTTACTGTCTTCATCACATTGTGGCTGAAATGTCCTTAAAGTCATAGGCCATGTGATCCAAAAAGGTATTTTACACTTTGAGAAAAGAAAAAGTCTGTGAATGCTGACTGGATAGTAGCTGGTTGCAGCTGCTTACTAAAATAAAAAAGCTCAACATATTTTAAAGAGAAAAGCGAGCCACCATCTGCCTCATCACATGTCATGGGATCCAGGGCAGAGGTGTATCCATTGTGCTGACACATACAGACATAAAATTAAATTCAAACAGCGCTGACGCTCTCTGCGGTGACGACAAGTAGATTAATCAGAATATCAGTGATACAACACTGATGATACACGTCAGCTGCAGTTCATCTTTGCAAGGGTGAGGTCAACACAGAAAATTACTGGGTTTATAACCCACAATGATGTGAGCATCTAATGACACAAAAAAACAAAATAACACAGGTACTAAAAACAGCTCACAAGAACTTTTTAGCTTTTTAAACACAATCAAGAGTTCAGATTAAAGATAAAGCTTTAATCACTTCAGGTTTAATATTAACAGCATCCGTCCAGTACATAGCTTTCCATTATGAATGTAGCTGCAAGAGGACACAAGCCAGTGTCTTATTGTGCCGGTCCCAAGCCCGGATAAATACAGAGGGTTGCGTCAGGAAGGGCATCCGGCGTAAAACTTTTGCCAAATCAAAGATGCGAATCAAACCTATGACTTCCATACCGGATCGGGCAAGGCCCGGGTTAACAACGACCGCCATCGGCGCTGTTGACCTACAGGGCGCCGGTGGAAATTGGATTACTGTTGGTCGAAGAAGGAGAGGAGGAAAGTGCGTTCGCTCGAAGAAAGAGAAGAGGAACACCAAGACTATAGGACTAAGAGTAGGGACGTTGAATGTTGGAACTATGACAGGAAAAGGTAGAGAGTTGGTTGACATGATGCAGAGAAGGAAGGTAGACATACTATGTGTACAGGAGACCAGGTGGAAAGGTAGCAAGGCTAGAAGTTTAGGAGCAGGGTTCAAGTTGTTCTATCATGGTGTAGATGGGAAGAGAAATGGAGTAGGAGTTATCTTGAAGGAGGAGTTTGTTAGGAATGTCCTGGAGGTAAAAAGAGTGTCGGACAGAGTGATGAGTCTTAAGCTAGACATAGAAGGTGTGATGTTCAATGTTGTTAGCGGGTATGCTCCACAGGTAGGATGTGAGCTTAAGGAGAAGGAGAAATTCTGGTCGGACTTTGATGAAGTGATGCAGAGCATGTCTAGAAGTGAGAGCTTTCCATTATGCTGATATGATACATTTAACAAGTGCATTGTGTTGACAAAAAGTACACACTGTAAATGTGGTAATCATAAGTTTATGTAGGCGGTTGTTTCACACTGTTGTTCTTTCATATGCAAATATAACAATAGTATGTGGGTACAGAATGACAGAATTTGACCTTTTCCTTCTGTTACTCTTAACACTGACACACACGTTTATGTGATAAACTGATTAATTCACTTGATTAATTTGTTTTTAACATTTTATAAGAAATTGTGGAGCTGAAATCCTTTAGAATTTGGTTGAACCCCTTTTTTAGACACAAAACTTCACAAGAAAGAGACACTGTGGGGCACAGAGCATCAAAGTCGATGTCCAAATTCACTTTTAACATTTTTAGTTGATGCTTTGTTCGGCCTTTCTACTTGGCTAATTAAAAATGACAGCAAAAAGTGATCAGTTTTCAATGACAAGTGTAGATAACTTATACAATTTGTTCAATTATCATGAAGGTGAACTTTGTTGATCTTTATGTGTTGTATTAGTACCCCACCTAGAGGAAGGACTCAGACCCCAGGTGTCTTCCTCAGACTCACTGCTCACATTTTTACTTGCTCGTTTTGCAATACAACAGTTGATCCACACAGCAATACCCCAAGAAACTCTATATTTGAAACAAATAATTTTGGCTTCAGTTTTATTCAGGGAGACTCACCTCCACTCATCTGCAACATATTGAGATGTGCGACGGTGACACGCACAACCACACAAGACAATATGAATAATATGAACATGGATGTCAGAATGACGGAAGTATATTTACTACACATTAATACACCATTCTAAAGTCCATTATATACATATATACATATATATATACATTATATATATATATTTAGCGATAAGTCGACTCACTGATCCACACCATCAGGATCTAAAGCAATGACATAGGGATGTGATTCAGATTAGACAAATGTGGCCGGATGGTATCAAGAAGAGGCAAGGTGATCAGAACTGAAGGGGTTTACCTACAAATACCTTGGAATTCCACAGGCTAATGGCAATCACGAGGAGGCAGCCAAATACCTCCAGAGAGTAAGGCAAGTCCTGAGAAGTCAGCTGAATGGCAAGAACAAGGTCCAAGCCATCAACATGTATGCACTGCCAGTCATCAAATACCCCGCTGAGATCATAAGCTGGCCAAAGGAGGAGATAGAAGCCACAGATATTAAGACTTGAAAGCTCCTCACCATGCATGGAAGGTTTCACCCCAAGTCCAGCATCCTGAGGCTGTACACTGAGCAGAAAGAGGGAGGCCGAGGACTAGTGAGCATCAGGGCCACTGTCCAGGATGAAACATCGAAAATCCAAGAGTACATCAGGAAGATGACCCCAACAGATGAACTGCTCAGTGAATGCCTTAGACAGCAGAAACCTGAGGAGGAGGAGGAGGAGACAACATGGAGGGACAAGCCCCTACACGGCATGTACCACCATCAGATGGAGGAAGTGGCTGATATCAAGAAGACCTACCAATGGCTGAATAAAGCTGGACTGACAGACAGCACAGAGGCACTGATCATGGCAGCACAAGAACAGGCCCTAAGTACAAGGGCAATAGAGGCCAATATCTACCACAGTAGATCTGACCAAAGGTGCAGGCTATGTAAAGAAGCCCCAAAGTCAGTCCAGCATGTGGTAGCAGGGTGTAAGATGCTCGCCAGCTCAGCATACATGGAAAGGCACAACCAAGTAGCTGTGATAGTGTACAGGAACATCTGTACCCAGTATGGACTAGAAGTACCCAAATCCCAATGGGACATACCACCGAAGGTGGTTGAGAACGACAAGGCTAAGATCCTGTGGGACTTCAGCTTCCAGACCGACAAACAGCTGCTGGCTAACAAACCGGACATAGTGGTGGTGGACAAAGAGCAGAAGAGAGCAGTGGGGATAGATGTGGCGATTCCAGCTGACGCCAACATCAGGAAGAAGGAACACGAAAAGATCGGGTCCTCTACCAGGCCTCTGGTAGAGGACCCGAGCTTGGGGATGACACACAGATACCGGCCCACAAGGGTGAGAGGGACATATATATATAGTCACAAAGCACTTTTATGTAGTCTTTTTTTACTATAACAAATCTAAACTGTCTACCCTGTCCTGAAGTGGAGAGTTAATGCAGAGTTGTTTTGTATTTGTTCATCTAAACATTTCTTTTAACCATATATCTACACACGCACACATACACACACACAGACAAGTTTTAAGTAAAACATACACAGTAAAAGAAGAAATGAGAACACATTTCTTAACTCCTTTAATGGCTGCAGTGTTAATTATAAATAGGTACTGTAGCAAACATGCTATTATTTACAAAAAGATGTCTCAATGTGGATTATAAAGCTTTCAGACGGTTACGGGTTGTTTCAATTCAAATATTGGCACATTCCTTATTTACAGCACAAATATTTGTACCTGTGCTGAGAAAGTTGGTAGCACCCCTAGGTACAGATGAATATGTTGGTACAAGTTAATCTCAAGGAAAATACACAATACACAGAAAATGACACCATGTGAAATATCTACAAGACATTCAGAGTGAGGATTTGAAAGCCTGAGATACGGAGAAAAAAAATAAAACTTTGGTTGTTGCACCAACAGGTCAAGTTCATTACAGTACACTGCCAACGACAGCATAAAAACATAACAGAATTCAGTTTTCTTAATCGTGTTTCAAAAGTCCAGTCAAGTACACATGTAAATATGTCTAAAAAGCACAAAAACCTGTGTTCATAAGGCAGATTTTTTTACAGGGTTGTAGATAAGTGAGAGAAAACAATGCCGAGAGTCACAAATTGGCAGATATTTATCAAAGCACCTCAGACGTACCGATGTAACACATCTACTGTACATACAGTATACCTCTTTAAACGTACACATAAAGACAGAGGCTTTAGAATTCTGTCATATGTAAACTGAGTGCATGTTGCATGTTACACAAAATCCATGATAAACCTGTGCGAGCAAAAAAGTTCCTTTTGTTTTTGATGAATGAAATAAGAAGCTGCAGTTTCCTGCATAGGAAACTGGATAAGTAGATAAAATCAGACTTAAGGTTAAAGCTTCGAATACGTTTTCAGTGTCATCTTGTATGTAGCTTGTGCTCAACCGTTATTCTGTTGATATATACAGTTTAGTTGGTGAGCAGGCAAGCAAACGCTTCAAATCATAACTTATAAATTTGGCTGATGTGGAAAAAAGTGGCAAAAAGAAATATTAAAGTATGTAACCCCCCCCCCCCATTAAAATTAGTTTCTGAAGAAACTGCCTCAGGAACTTTGTTCTCATTTGTGATTTGGGGAAAATAATCAAACAGTTACACCCCAAGCACATTCGAACATGCGAAATGATCTACCTTGATGAATCCTGTTTCTGTGTTTGCAAAGAAAGACGACTATTAATATTCATGCTCATTACCTCACTACACACACAAATCCTACAGGCTAATGCTTCAGGCATTGATCGCTTCACCTTTCACAGCATCCCTACAAAATGTCATTACCATTACAGTCATGTCAATATTGACTGATATTAATTCATATTTTATTGGTTAATATTCAATATGGGTTCACGCAGCATAATATTTGCTTTCTATTCCTGCAACTGAAAATTAATAATTTATTTTGTGTCAACTTGTCAGTTTCAATCCATTGCAGTGTGAAAGGGGACAGCAGAAAACAAATCTAATTTGCCTGTAAGATTTCATTATTGTCAATTCCGCATCAAAAGAGGGCAATGACAGAAAAAGAAAAGAATAAATTAGCCCCATTTTTTTTTAAATTAAACTTTTCACAAAAGTCTGGAAACTTTTGTGAAAATTTTAATTTAATTACAAATTCTGCATGATAAAAACAAGGTTATCAGATCAAATACACTGTGTGGCATCCGAAAATGCAACCGTAACAACTTTGATAAGAAATTATTATTACATTTTCACAAGTAGGGCAGAAACTTTTACATTTTTTGTAAAAGACCTCTTTTGCGCAGTCTATGCAAAATCTACGTGCACAGGATTAGCTACTTTTCAGACAGATGCCAACTTTAGTAACTACAATTAAAGATTTGTACGTTACAGTTTAAGATCTAGATAGAGTGAATGGAAAATTTGTCACAAGTGACCAAAGAGCAACAAAAGAGAAGCATTTTTCATCTTTTCCTTCTGAGCTTTGCAACATTAAACAGACACTATACAGACGGCGCGTCTTATCGACATCTCTTAGGCTCCTGCCTGCAGAAGAGCACTGTCGTGGAAACATGACGCGGTCCTGATCTCAACTCATTTGCTCCACGTAGACGGAGAGCAGAGGTCTGGGTGGCAGAAACTCTTCTTGTTTGTTCACCACTTCAGTCTGACGTGAACCGTTCTGGTAGGTGCCTGGGAGTCCAACAAAGACACAGTGATCGCTCTCCTTATTCAGTTATAAAGCATGGATTAGTCTGACATACTGCTCCAGAGTGTGTGTGTGTGTGTGTGTGTGTGTGTGTGTGTGTGTGTGTGTGTGTGTGTGTGTGTGTGTGTGTGTGTGTGTGCTCACTTGTAGAAACAAGGTCCATATACTGGCAGACAGCATGAAGCAGTAGTCTCTCAAAGCTGATTCACAAACAGAGACAGCAAGGTTATAAAATCTGATCAATTTCAAATTATTTGCCTTTCTTTTTTTGTTTCCTGTTGCTTCAGTACCTCCACTTCCTTGTGTGGGTCCTAGAGGTTTCACGTGATCTTTAGCTTGTACATGAGTAAAAGATTTCACGTGTATTCGGGAAGTGTGATAAAAGGCCAGACGGAACTGAACGGGTGGTGTTTTGTTGTTTCAGGCACTGGTGAGACATGAAATAAGATCCAGGAAGCTCAGCCTGAGTCATGTTTCTGTAAGCTTGAAGGTTTATCAGACACCAAAACGCCGCCCACTGTTTTATACGACCATGAGCCAGGACTGTCATCCAAACACCCACGACATGATAATCACTGACAGGTGAAGTGAAGAAATGGGTTATCTCATCACAAAGGCACCTGTCAGAGGGTGGGATGTACAGGTATGAGGCAGCTACTGAATATGTTCATGAAGTCGCTGAGTTGGAAGCAAAGATAAACGGGCGACCGCGAGGATCTGAGTAACTTTCACATGGGCCAAACTGTGATGAGGCAACAACTGGGCCAGGGCGTATCTGAAAACTACAGATTTTGTTGATCGTTCCCAGTGGAAGGATCCCCATTTAAACAGAAAGCTGTTTAGGGAAGGACAACTAGTGACAGGGTCATGCCTTGTCACCAGTTGCCAAAAATTCATTGCTGCACATTGGTGCATAGGGTTAGCCTGTCTTTCTCCTTTTCTGTCACAAATCTCTCACATTGTCTCATTTAATAGAAGTAAAACATGACACCAGAGGGGGACCACAGTGCAATGGAATGGTATCTTTAAGGAACCCAACTATAGGAGGTCAAGGTGTCCTGGACTTCATTCAAATTCCCTACTTTTCACTGTTTGGGAACATTGACACAAAGTTTTATTATAAATAATATTTAAGACTATAGGAGAAAGATTTCCAAACCTGCTGGCTAGGTTGGTTGTGTAAACTGAGCGTGGCTGAGCATTGAAGAAGCTCAAAAGTTTTTCTTCAAGTACTTCCAGAGTTCCCTGTCAGAAAATTATAAAAGAGAGGGTTACAGAAAGGGTGACAACAATACACAACAACAACAGTTCTAGAAACTCAACAGTTTGAATTTGAACAAAAACGTTCCATGGGTTGTCATGATTCCTTTGTCACTCAAACTTGTCTGTCTTCCTTTGATTTTTGCGTCAAAATATTTGGTTATGACGCTTTTACAAACAGACAAAAAATGCATATGATATATAGGTTAAACAGAGGTAAAAAAAGAGACAGGTTTAATATACGCAGCATGGAAAAACAAGAAGGTAGTAACACATTAAGTTCCATGTGCAATGATTCCCTTTCTGACTGATTTATACAACAATCATACACAGACATCACTCACCAGAGGGATTTGTTTCCGTCTCAGAGTCACTCGCAATCTGCGATCGATCCTCTGGAAGCAGTCCTGGGCAGTGAAGGCAACATTTACTGTGAAGAGACAAGTGATGGTCAGTCAAACAACCACACCTGAAAACAAGTCAGTCAATAAACAGAGACGCTCACCACTCCTCTCGTCTTTAGGGAGCCGGTTTATGATTTTTTTCTTGGCTCCCTCCCGCTCCAGCAGAGACAATAACTTCTCCTGCTCCTCACCAGAGCAGTTCATGAAGTCATTCCATGGCTAAAAGGATGAGAGAAGAATGACGACCATTTTTAATCATCAAGACTGTCTGTGATTATGTTTGGTTCACAGAGGAGACGCAGCCGCTTTATTCTTAGGTTTCTGAAAGGAGTCGAGAAAATAAAATCCATTCATCCATCCTTTTTCCTGTGGAAGTGATTGTCTAAACACTCTGAGGATTATACCTCTGCTGCAGCATATCTGGGCTGGCAACAGCATGAGGTGGGGTACACCCGGATAAGATGCCAGCTCATCACAAGCAGTAAAATCCAATTACCGTATTTTCCGCACTATAAGGCGCACCTAAAAGCCTAAAATTTTCTCATAATCCCGTAGTGCGCCTTATAATCTGGTGCATTTTATATATGGATTAATATTCATATTAATATTGGTTAAAAACATGATCGCTGAAAAAAGCCAGCAGTCTGGCCACCAGTCATGCCGCACTCCGCCACCAGGGGAGCCCCCTCACAAGGCAACCGGGCCTTCACCCCCTAACAACGGTAGTCAAGCATCACCGAAGCAGGGCGAAGCAGGGCGAACTCTTTCTCACTCTTTCTATCTATAGAGCAGGGGTCACCAAATTGCGGACCGCGGTTCTGGACCTGTGACCACTCCATGATAAATTCACGAGAGTAGATTTTCTTGGCGATTTTTCTTGGCGATTTTTCTTGGCGCATTTTTACTTGCAGTTCGTGGCTACACCCAATGCTCTTTCTTCTCTTCTTCTCCCATGTGCCTATGCTTCCTTCCTTTTATTTTAGGCTAGTCTTTTTCCTGTTGTTATAATTATGTAACAGCATGCATATAATGTAACTTATACAGGGTCTTTGGCTGTGCCATTACTTTCTGTCATTGTTGTGTGTATTTATTGTATCTCTTGCGAGCAGATGTCACCTGAATTTCCCTTGGGATCATTAAAGTATATATCTATCTATCTATCTATCTATCTATCTATCTATCTATCTATCTATCTATCTATCTATCTATCTATCTATCTACAGACGGCGGGCGCTGCTCCTCCAATTAATACGGTAATAGCTCTACTCAGCGCTGTCAGCGAACCCGGAAGTAAGACAGCCCGCTGCCGCTGTGAGTTTACCGCTAAAGCGGAGCACAGAAGGAGGGAGACAGCATAGCTCCAAACGAAGGGAGGTTAATGAGGAAAACCGCTGGTTAACAATGAGTGGACGAAATTTATATTTATTCCTCCATCAGGCAGTTCAAAACCATTTCACCTTATATAGTTTGAACACGTAGCATTAATTAAAAGTGGTAACATGAAGCTCCACTATGAAACAAAGCACAGATCATTTGCGCAGAATTATTCTCTGAAGTCTGAGCTGAGGGCAAAATGACTGAGAAAAATGCAAATGAATGTTCACTAAAGGCATGGTGGAGTTTGGAGCAACATAAAACATCTTTTAGTGATGCTTAAATATACAAAACAATCCAATAATAACCAAAATGGTTCAGTCCAGGTATTGGGCTGGCCTGACAGCGTGCCACAAAGCTTTTTAAGCCACACCCAGGTAGTGCCTCGGTTTGGCCCCTGACCCGGAGGCGGACCAATGCAGCATCCTCAGGTGAGCGTCTCTCATACAGTTTTGTGTGGATGTTGGGAAAACGCATAGGCGCCGAGTGTGCACCCTCTAACGCACTACCGCGACAGTTCGTTTGATGCGGAAACATGAGTGTGGACCTGCCGGAAACCTGTGGCTGCTCTCCTTGGCGAGGGAGAGGCTCGCGGAACGGAGATGGACGGATCGGTCTCCATCACTGCCTTGCTTTTGGGTCGGTGCTCCTAAAGTCTTTGCTGGTCCGACTAACTTCTAAATTTGGGAGCACCAGTGCTACCAAGAAAAAAAGTTAATTTCGAGCCCTGCACCGAAGTCCGGGCTCTGACTGAGCTGCTCTCAGACGGTAGAGCAGACTGTAGGAGCACCGGTGATTACGTAGCAAAACATCAGGAACTTTCAACAATTCTATTAATAAAGTTTGACTGACTGACTGATCTCAGTATTTCCTAACTATTTGGCGTCGGAAATAACCCACTTTAAACTTAATTGGTCTTAAAAAAGCCATTGTGCTGTCATCTGGAAACACACGGAGAAACTGGCATAAAGGTGAATGAAAGACCCTCAAAGCTGAAATTCCAGCCTTTTCTGAAATTTCAAGAGCAGTCACTGCTAGACAAAAGTGCCAACGGGTGTGCTGCATTGATTTACAAATGTAGATGATATCTCTGGGCGGGCGGCGGAGGGGCGCATTCAGGCTTGTGTATTCTGTCTGCAGCGACGTGCTGTGAGATTCACGGCGGTGAGCCACCAACGTTAAAGTCAGTTCTAGGAGTAAAACAGCGTCATATTTTCCAGTAAATTAGCAACCTGACATTAAAAACTAGTTAAAAAATTGTTTTGGACACACAGCAGCAAATAGCTGCACCTCACCTCCGACTGGACTACCGATCGATCGAAAAAATATTTAATTAATAAACAAAGACGAACGTCGGAGCTTAAATATCCTGCTTCAAACTTCGGATCAGGAAATAATCCGCTCTGTTCGCACTGACTGCACTCGTAATGAATTTGACCAGTTTTTAATGTCAAGTTTTTTAATATGCGTGTTGACTTCTTTCTAAGATGGCAAAGTGATCAAGTGATCAGGTTTCCTTGATGACGCTCAGAATGGCTTATTGACATAACAATAGGGGCCATTCAAAGGTAGTCAGGAAGTCATGAATGCAATCATGACTGCATGAGCAGCACGCAGCATCTAGTGGACGGATTGCGCAACTACAGCCGCTGCAGTTTATCAAATAAATTGTATTTATTTTTTATTGTGTGCGCCTTATAATCCGGTGCGCCTTATATATGAAATGCATTATAAAACAAATAAATTATTGAGGGTTTGCCTTATAGTCCAGTGCGCCTTATAGTGTGGAAAATACTGTATCTAAATATACTGTAAGTGCAGGGATTACAAAGAAGACAATTTACCTCTACGTAGTTTCCATTGGGGCAGGCCTCTGTGAAGATGGATGGAATCGCTGGGGTACTGCCAACCTCCAGATCATCCTTTGAGCACTCGTCTCTCTCAAGAAGATTAGCAAGGAAGCGTGCTTTTAGAGAAAAGAGAATAAAAGTGATAAATGACAAGAGTTATGGAATTGGCAGATTTATTAATTTTACATTTGATTCCTTGTGAATACAAAAAAAAAAAATTTTCTGGAGCAATCCAGTGCAAATGATCTTTTCCATTGTAGAAGCATAAGATATCGAGGCTCACATTATAATCTGATCTTCTGAAATGAGAGCTTACTGTTCTCCTGTCTGCGAAGGCTCTTCTTGCCTTTGGCTCGAGGAATGAGGTCAGAGTTGCGGATGGCTTGGCTGATAAAAAACTGCTTCTTTTTGGTTGGAGACACTCGCTTGGCAGGAGAGCTGGGCAGTGAGGTGCATTTCCGCTCCTCTATCAGGCTGTGAAAACAGATGACTATTAATGTAGATGGATGATAGTAAAAGAAAACGCAAAAAACACACTAAGTACACAAAGATAGAGAAGAATACTGTATTTTGTGTGACGTTTTCTTGTATTGTTCTTGCTTTAAACTGTGTATCCACTTTGTCTCTGGCTGATATTTTTAAATCTTGGGTGGATGGACACTACGCACCTCAGCAAAAACATCTGTCTGCATAATAATGGTGGTAAATTGAATATCTGCGTGGGAATTCAGTGTGAACTCATAATATATGGTCACACTTGACTGAACCTGAATCATAATTTTTAGCGAGCCTTTCTCCAGTTCATTTCAAATGATTTGCCAAACTAATTCTAAAGTAAGTTTGCATGAACATCACAGCAGGGGTATCATGTCAGTCAGGTGTCACCTGAATAGTGGACGATTTTTTGGATCTCTTGAGGCCCCGAGACTTAAACCTCACTGAAAACCTGTGGGGTCATTTGAATGGGTGACACACCTCTGACAAAGGATGACCTCTGGAGATTGTGTCAGTCTCTAAGGAGGATATTGACTGATTGCTACTATAATGTGTGCAGATGGGAAGCACAAAGGATATTATTCAGCTTCATCCAATTTGTGGTCCATGTGTTTAGATAGATTAGATAGGTTAGATATACTTTATTAATCCTGGAGGAAATTGTGTAAATCAACGAGGAACTTGTGTATAATGATGAAAAGGTATAAAAATTAATAAATATGTGTCATTATTTTCAAATCAAAACAAAAGAGAATGATGTGTTTTAAACCCCTGTCTGTGGATCCACCATCTCATCAGTAAACGGGCTACAAATGTAGGTCAGTGGGTGTTGCGTGATCAGCTGATGCCATTTTTAGCCTCAACCACTACTATAAAACATCTTACTACTATTACCCCTGATTGAGCACCTCTAGTTCTTAATAATATTACTGCATTTTTAAAAAAAAAATTTTTTTAAAAAAGGTGCAGATCTGTGGCTGATTAGTTTTAATAACATATTTTCACGTTGTTAAAATGCGAAACATTTAACACGTAGACATCGAGGCAGCGGCCTTATCACAATAAAACCACAAAGTATTGTACGAAAAGCAAATCTTATTACTGGTATTATTATTATTATTACTGTTATTGTTAATCTAGTGATAGGAACTATTATTATAAGATTATAAGACGTGAAACATCTTTAAAGTTATATTGGGATATAATGACAGCCAGCTGCTAAAAGGTCAGCGACAAAAATACAAATCAACGCGTCAAAACCTCAATATTTACAACAAAACTGATCTCTAGAAATGATATGAAAGTTATAAATTAACACGGAGGTTTAGGATGTCTTAGATAATATACAAGCCTGCATTACAATATAAGCATAACTTGTATTAAAACTCAACGAGCCATTTAATTGGAGCTAAAATTCTGGCTAATGCTAAATACCTGGCTAACATCATGTACAGGAGAGTCTAACTCACATATAATCCCGTTCCTCATGGTTGTTTGTCAAAACGACCATCTTATTCCAGCAAAATAAACGGAGGAATGTCAAGCCCGGGTCTTTAATGAACGGGTGAAAAATAAAGGACGAAGGGGTGAAATTGAAAACTCAAAGACTGTATTTGTTTGGCGGATTAGCTGGTAAGTAGCTACTAGCTAGCGCTTGATCGTGAGCTGACCCTTCAAAATAAAAGTCAGGCAAAGAATTGTCACTCTACTCTTTTTCTCTCCTCTGTCTGCGCTTAAAAGTCAATGTTCTGATAATAACAACTTCATTCAGAATTTTGGGATGTTTTGGACCGCATCAGACACGATGCTTTTAATTTGATTATGTGAGTCAAGCTAAGAGGAGAACATTTGTGGCACACTTGACCCAACATAGTGTTTTTATAATCACTTTAAGAAAATGTTTCACATTTCCACAATTAAAAAAATAAAAAATCTAAATAATCAGCACCTTTAAATGGTTTCAAACGTTGTTTACACCCGGAATAAGAAGGAATCTTCCCACGCTTGAATGGTATGTTTGCATGTTTCCATAACAACCAGTGTAACACCCTGACAGACCTCCAGTCAAATTGGTTCTTGATCATGAGAGACTGCTTTTGGCACAACTCAGTTCTGGGTAAAGTTTCTAGTTTTACAGGAAATATATATTTTTTAAAGAGATGTATGGACTACATGTGACAATATTGGTGAAGGTATTTTCATGAAAACTTCAGAATGTCGAAAGAGAAGACGAGGCCAGGACCAATGGAAGCACCAGAACCAGACACTTCCCTGATGATCGTAAAATCTATTCCGGGGACAAGAACTGTGAGGCTAAAGAAGAATAAAATTACAGCATCAAACAACAAATGTCTCACTACTAAAAATGAGACATCAGGGAACATACTGAGACTTTGTGTTAACCTCATGCCTGTTTTGGCAGCAGCCAAAGAACTTGTGGATGAAGAGGAGAGGAAAGAAGAGGACCACGTTTGGTCAAATAAAAAGAAACCGGAAACCAAGAACATAAATGATCTACTTGTCCCCAAAGTAGTTGAACAAAAACTCCATCCAAAAGCTTCCTATGCAGGATTGAATTTGGATAAGAAACAGAGTCTTCAGTTTGTGTTACCACCTGTCTCTGTACCAACATCAGCGTGTTTTGTCCAACAGAAGACCAGGTGTCGTAAACCCCTTCCTCCCATCAGCTTAACAGAGCAAATGAAGACCATCGCTCCCAACCTCAATAATGAAGGTAATGGGTTAGTTACAGGCCAGGACCCAGACTGCAGGCCCCTGACAGACAATCCCCTGTTCTCCAAAAGTGTGAGTAAAAAAGATAAACCAGCTGATATTCAAAGCAAAAGTACAAATATTTTTTTCTACAAAAGATATTTACATGAAATGAAATAATTTCCCTTTGGGATTATTAAAGTATTCTTTGTCTTTATTATCAACTTTATGAAGTACTGTACTTAATATAAGAATTCTTGTAACTAATGACGGGATCTGGATATACATTTTCTGTTCTACAAAAACTTAAAAAAAACAAAAAACAAAAAAAACCCACTACACATCGGTCTAAACCTCCTTTCTTGCTCTCTGGGTAGAGATCTGCCGAATTTGGTCTTCCTGACATCTCCTTGTCCAGCCTGGATGCCCTGCTGCAGGCGGTCTCACAGAAACTGAGGAGGAAGAAGAGCACTGTTGATGAAGGACCATGGAGGTATGTCCAGTCTGATCACCTCCTCATGACTGCTAGTGAATGTCTGATGGATGGGAGTAGGCGGCAAATCGATCATATTAATGATGATAGGAACCCAGCTGACATGTATTTTTGGCAGTTCTTGAGGGTCATTTAAATGTTATTTACTATGTTGTAAACTACTGTATACACCTCAATGGATTCATGTTTTTTGGACAAGTTTGTTTTTGATTTATCAGTCTTTTTTTTGCCAACTAGTGGCTACCGTGTCTAAATGTAAATGCTTATTTATCTGAATATCTCACCGGAAGATGATGAAATCATCCAGGAAAATGATTTTGTGTTTTCTTTTTTAAACAGTGAAGTGATGAAAGAAACTTCAGAATATGGATGGCAGCTAAACAGATGGAAGAGCCTACCTCCACTTCTTCCTGCACCAAAACCACGGCTCATTCTCACAATGACCAAGAAAAACTGTGATTTCCAGCATCCCGAGTGACTCTTTGAAATGAACAAACTGGAACAAGAAAGTTTTTTAAAAAATGATAAAGAAACTGTTTATTTTTATTTAGAACAAAACATTCACAATAGACATACAGTATACCCATTTAATTCTTTAGGAGCAGTTGGAGTATATAATCTAATCTTAAAAGTTTATGCAGATAAATGTTCAAGTAGATCTTTTCAAGCATTAATAAGAATACATTCAATAGAACAGACATCCCACCATTTTAATCCATCTTAATGTTTATATTTTGCATAATTTCTCTACATTTAACCTTTTGAAACACTAAAATTTGAATTCATTTTGATACTTAATGCTCGTCTCATGCTTATAGTTACAATTGTAACAATCTTCTGTCTATGTAACACTGCATTACAGTGTAGTAACAACATCCACTGAAAGTCAGACCTGTATCATTTTTCTGCTGTAAAAACAGTTTAATGAAAGAATCTTAAAATTTTAAAAAGCAGAAAGGCAATGTACTTTCATCTGATTTTTAAAGTATGAATTGTTCTTTTTTTAGTGCATATTTATTGTTTGATATGTTTTACCTTTCAAAATGAACTTCAAAATTGATTTTGGAGTGTGTAGTGTGATGCAGAAGTATTTTAAACTCAAACCCTAATGAGTCACATCAGTATGAATTAAAGTATTCCATGATATGTTTTGAAATTTGTAACACAAGATCTGTGCAGGAAGCTTAATGTGAGATTTGAGACAAAACACATGACTTATATTACGATGGTAAATACCAAGCACCCTCCACTTGGCCAATCACGGAATTTAAAATAACACAAAATAAAAAAAGATGGAAGGATGAACAAAAAAATTAATTTGTTTTTACAAAACCGTAACACTTTTTAAGTTGCATTATTGACATTTTACAGGTCTTTGGCTTGGAACCTGCAAAAAGTTTTGAGACACTCAACAAAATTCAGAAACAAAAACAACATATAACTTTCTTTGATATTATTATCAACTTAATGATCACATTTAACACATACTGTATGTTGGGTACTATTTGACTGATTGCAGCATTTTTTTAAAATAAAAAGTGCACTGTGAGGGGTCTAGTGACAGGGTCCTGAGGAACACCAATCCTTGTTGTTTTTTTAAAAAATAAAGCTTTGCATTATATCATTTCTTGATAGGTATACCATGACTTTGTGGTGATAAGACAAAAGAGAAGACACAGTGCAAGATTCATGAACCTGATAAAGGCTATAAAGCTTCAGATCTGTTAAAGAGGTGATAAAGGCACCAAAGCTGTATAACTTTTGGTTCGTACTTCAGATAGATCTGTCTCTAATGCCTCAGTTTCAACAAAGATGATACCTTGAAAGTGCATCTTGTCTGTTGTTCTATGTTGCACGATGAGGCTGCTCATAACACGAGCGGCATTCAAATAAATGCCGAGTGTAATTTCAACAGCTTTTGGTCCTTTAAACTCCTGCAGCCATCACAGTGTGCTTTCCCGTGTGTCGCTGTTGACCATGAAGAGTACTGTGGGGTCTTTTCTGGAGGTCTCTGACTTCTGTTTGGATCCACTGGATTGACTGAATTCTCCCATAAGCACACCATTAGTGCTGTTCGACCCACTGCTAACACATTGGCTTGCCTGATTTGTCTCTTCTTGCTGAAGTATTCTCGTCTTTGCTGTGCTGCCGCTTTTTTCTCCATCAGCTTTGGCTTCTTTAGATTTAACCTTGCTAGCTTTTGCCTTTTTTGATTTAACCTCTTTTTGATTGCTCTCAGCTGATTTCTCATGTTGCTGTGGATTCTTACTCGGCAGAGGGGGTGCAACTGATTGCTGTGGATGGATGGAGATTTTTGCGGGCAGTGGTGTCAGGTTGGTCTCTACAGGTCTGCAGCTGACAACCACCTCTGTGAGGTAGTCTTCATCAGTCTGCTCCTTGGCAAAGTTAACAAACACCTGAAAACATTAACAACCTCAGTATCACATAAATTTTTTTAATTTGTTGGCATTCAATTGTCATTGATTACGCTAACATTGAAACTATGGTAGTACCTCATGATACAAACTGCTTGACATATCGGTATGTGTTATTTCAGATACGAGCCGTCACACTGTCCATATTTTTGTGTGATATACGATTAAATTCAGACTGTCGCCACAACAGGGCACAAGCCAATGTCTTATTGTGCCGGTCCCAAGCCCAGATTAATACAGAGGGTTGCATCAGGAAGGGCATCAGGCGTATAACTGTTGCCAAATCAAACTTGCAAATCAAACCTATGACTTCCATATCAGATTGGTCGAGGCCCAGGTTAACAACGACTGCCATAGGTGCTGTTGACCTACAGGGTGCCGGTGGAAATTAGACTGCTGTTGGTCGAAGAAAGAGAAGAGGAAAGTGTGTTCGTAGGAAGAGAAGAGGAACGCCAAGAGTATAGGACTGAGAGTAGGGATGTTGAATGTCAGAACTATGACAGGAAAAGGTAGAGAGTTGGTTGACATGATGCAGAGAAGGAACGTAGACATACTTTGTGCCCAGGAGACCAGGTGGAAAGGTAGCAAGGCTAGAAGTTTGGGAGCAGGGTTCAAGTTGTTCTATCATGGTGTAGATAGGAAGAGAAATGGAGTAGGAGTTATCTTGAAGGAGGAGTTTGTTAGGAATATCCTGGAGGTAAAAAGAGTGTCAGATAGTGTGATGAGTCTGACGCTAGAAATCGAAGGTGTGATTTTCAATGTTGTTAGTGTGTATGCTCCACAGGTAGGATGTGAGCTGGAGGAGAAGGAGAAATTCTGGTTGGACATCGATGGAGTGATGCAGAGCATACCTAGAAGTGAGAGTTGTGAGGTGCAGACTTCAATGGACATGTTGGTGCAGGAAACAGAGGTGATGAGGAGGTGATGGGCAGGTTTGGTATCCAGGAGAGGACCGCAGAAGGACAGACGGTAGTTGACTTTGCAAAAAGGATGGAAATGGCTGTAGTGAATACTTTCTTCCAGAAAAGGCAGGAACATAGGGTAACCAATAAGAGTGGAGGTAGGAGCACACAGGTAGACTACATCTTGTGTAGACAGTGTAACCTGAAGGAGATCAGTGACTGTAAAGTAGTGGTAGGTGAGAGTGTAGCCAAACAGCATAGGATGGTGGTCTGTAGGATGACTCTGGTGGTGAGGAAGATGAAGAGGACAAAGGCAGAGCAGAGGACGAAATGGTGGAAGCTGAAAAAGGAAGAGTTTTGCATGACTTTTAGGAAGAAGTTCAGACAGGCTCTGGGTGGTCAGGAGGTGCTTCCAGATGACCGGATAACTACAGCTAATGTGATCAGGGAGACATGTAGGAGAGTACTTGGTGTGTCATCTGGAAAGAAAGTAGACCAAGGAGACTTAGTGGTGGAATGAGGAGGTACAGGAGTGTATACAGAGAAAGAGGTTAGCTAAGAGGAAGTGGGACACTGAGAGGACTGAGGAGAGTCAACAGGAGTACAGGGAGATGCAGTGTAAGGTGAAGGTAGAGGTAGCAAAGGTCATACAAGGGGCTTATGACTTGTATGCTAGGTTGGACATTAAGGAGGGAGAGACTGATCTATACCGGTTGGCAAGACAGAGAAACAGAGATGGGAAGGACGTGCAGCAGGTTAGGGTGCTTAAGGATAGGGATGGAAGTCTATTGACAGGTGCCAGTAGTGTGATGAGAAGATGGAAAGAGTACTTTGAAGAGTTGATGAACGTGGAAAATGAGAGAGAACAAAGACTAGAAGAGGTGACTGTTGTGGACCGGGAAGTAGCAAAGATTAGTCAGGATGAAGTCAGGAGGGCATTGAAGAGGATGAAGAGTGGAAAGGCAGTCGGTCCTGATGATATACCTCTAGAGGTTTGGAAGTGTCTAGGAGAGGTGGCAGTAGAGTTTCTGACTGGGTTGTTCAACAGGATCTTAGATAGTGAGAAGATGCCTGAGGAATGGAGGAGAAGTGTGCTGGTGCCCATTTTTAAGAACAAGGGAGACGTGCAGAGTTGTGGCAACTACAGAGGAATAAAGCTGATGAGCCATACAATGAAGTTATGGGAAAGAGTAGTGGAAGCTAGACTAAAAGCAGAAGTGAGCATTTGTCAGCAGCAGTATGGTTTAATGCCAAAAAAACCAGTACTACAGATGCAGTATTTGCTTTGAGGATGTTGATAGAGAAGTACAGAGAAGGCCAAATGGAGCTGCATTGTGTTTTTGTAGATCTGGAGAAACCTTATGACAGGGTGCCCAGAGAGGAACTGTGGTATTGCATGAGGAATTCTGGAGTGGCAGAGAAGTATGTTAGAGTGGTGCAGGATATGTATGAGGACTGTAAGACAGTGGTGAGGTGTGCTGTAGGTGTGACAGAGGAGTTCAAGGTGGAAGTGGGACTACATCAGGGATCAGCTCTGAGCCCCTTCTTGTTCGCTATGGTGATGGACAGGATGACAGACGAGGTTAGACAGGAATCTCCATGGACTATGACGTTTGCAGATGACATTGTGATCTGCAGTGAGAGCAGGGAACAGGTGGAGGAGAAGCTAGAGAGGTGGAGGTTTGTCCTGGAAAGGAGAGGAATGAAGGTTAGCCGCAGTAAGACAGAGTACATGTGTGTGAATGAGAGGGACCCAAGTGGAAGAGTGAGGTTACAGGGAGAAGAGATCAAGAAGGTGGAGGATTTTAAATACTTAGGGTCAACAGTCCAGAGCAATGGAGATTGTGGAAAAGAGGTGAAGAAGCGTGTCCAGGCAGGATGGAACGGGTGGAGGAAAGTGTCATGTGTGATGTGTGATAGAAAAGTTTCAGCTAAAATGAAAGGAAAGGTGTACAAAACTGTGGTGAGACCAGCGATGTTGTTTGGTCTAGAGACAGTGTCACTGAGGTAAAGACAGGAGACAGAGCTGGAGGTAGCAGAGATGAAGATGCTGAGGTTCTCTCTGGGAGTGACCAGGAAGGATAGGATCAGGAATGAGTACATCAGAGGGACAGCACATGTTAGAGGTTTTGGAGATAAAGTCAGAGAGGCCAGACTGAGATGGTTTGGACATGTCCAGAGGAGAGATAGTGAATATATTGGTAGAAGGATGCTGAGTTTTGAACTGCCAGGCAGGAGGCCTAGAGGAAGACCAAAGAGGAGGTGTATGGATGTAGTGAAAGAGGACATGAAGGTAGTTGGTGTGAGAGAGGAGGATGCAGAAGACAGGGTTAGATGGAGGCAATTGATTAGCTGTGGCGACCCCTGAAGGGAAAAGCCGAAAGGAGAAGAAGATACGATTAAAATCAGAGTGATGAGCCGTGCGTTGGGACACTGCCACTAGTTGGCGGATGGAAACATCATCACCTGAGACTACTTCTCTTTATTTCCCAAGTGTTCGTGGATGAATGCATCAACTGAGACCGGATTTCCTTCTGTTTCATGGACTAAAGATGTAGCTCATGCGTGCTTAAAACTTTTGTGTCTCTTTACATACTTTATCATTGACTACACAACTTATACTATATATAATTAATTGTGCAAAGGTAAAGCATGTATGTCTATTGATTGATAAAAAATGTTACTTTTTTAACAATATATCGAGTCTGGGACTTTTTTACAAGGCTGGAATGGAATAGAATGACTTCAGTTATTTTAAACAGTCAAATGTTTGATTTACAAGTTGTTTGACTTACAGGCTCAGTAACAGAACGGATTAAACCTGTATCTTGAGGTACTACTGTAGTTGAAGAGGAAAGGATGATGGGAAACTAAAATTCATGAGTGATTGCCACTTTACAATGACAAATATTTAGCTTGAAGAACTATATGAACAGGAAGACCATAGCATCACCCTTGCAGATTGTGGGCCTTGTTCTACTCACCTGGTCCAATGTGGTCTGTGAAACAGAGAAATCAATGATGCCCAGCTCCTCATAGTTGTTGGACAGCACGTCAAACACTCGAGCCAGGCAGCAGGCGTGTGAAGGCAGCTGGTACTGCAGCACATTCTGGTGGCGCTCCTTCAGCTCAATGCTGGGGAAAGAGTTCTTCATATAGGTGTTGATGGGGCATGAGCCTGGGTTAGACTTGGTGTCCAACAGGCGGAGGATGATGGTGTAGCCATCACCAAACCTAAATGATTGTGGACAGGGAAACAAAACAGTTAATCAAGATTACCTTAAAAAAAAAAACTACCTGAGGGGAACTAGATAAAATTTGCAAGAATTCTATACACATCTCATTTTAGAATTTTAGAAAGTGTGATGATTATTTTTCCTTAAATTGCCTACTGCTGATTCAATTTAAAAATCAATACAACTGAAGAACTGTGTCCGGATGTTATCTGGCATCATATGTTAAGTAGAACATGTAAAAACACTATGGTTAGCAGTGTGCTTGCCTGTTCTTCAGGTGCTGTACAGATCCAAGACACTGGAACCTGCCATTGACCATGATGGCCATTCTCGTGCAGAGGGCTTCACATTCCTCCATACTGACCAAAAATGTACAGTTTGTACATATTAAGCTTAAATCGTGCACAAATGTGTGTGTAACTTGAGTACAAAAACAAACACATGGTCTCCCCCTACCTGTGGGAGGTGAGAACTACAGCTCGTCCCTCTTTGGTGACACTAACTATACAGTTCCAAAGGAACCGTTTGGCTTTTGGATCCATTCCAGTGGTGGGCTCATCCTAACACAATTTAAAGACATTAAAGCATCGAAGAAACAGCCAAGTCACAATAATAATGAATTTCCACAAAATTAATGAACACATTTAAAGAGATATTACTTCTTATTTTCCTCACCAGGAATATAACAGGTGGAGCCCCTATAAGGGAGATAGCAGTGGAGAGTTTTCTCTTGTTGCCTCCACTGTAGCCTCCAGCCTCCCGATCAGCGTACTGGGTCAGCCCCAGCTTCTTCACTATCCACTGCGCCACCTACAGGACAACAAGGAAGGTTCATTACTAAATAATTCCGCAGTGTCACCAGACACACACACACCTGTCCCTTTCTACCACTATGATCACCTTCACTCATTTAATTCTGATATTTCATAATTCTGACCTGCTTCTTTCTGTTACCTTGGTGACAGAGACCTCTGGCACTCCACGTAGGCGGGCGTACAGCTCCAGATGTTCCCGCCCTGTCAGCAGGTCGCTGTTGGCGTCAAACTGTGGACAGTAACCCATCAGCTGATGGACTCGCTCCATCTCCGTCAGCACACTAAAAACCAAGAAAACAGTTTCACACAACTAGGAGTAGCACTGTTATCATTAGTAAAGCTCTTACTACAGCTGTTGCTATAACTATTAGTCTACCAACCGTTTTACCGCTACTACCAGTCTTATAGTGACTGTATTGGCTCTACTTCTTGTTATGCTGCTGACGCAGATATGTTTACCTCCGACATAAGGTTGTGTTTCCACGTGTGTATGTGGGTTAGTGTGTTTTCCAGCAGGACTACTCAAAAAATTAGAACTAAATTTTACAAAATTCAATGGAGTGCATAGGGCCAGAGTTAAATCCCTTGGATTTTAGAACAAATTCAGGTCAGCATAAAGATTATGGGAGCTATATTCATATCAAGAACACTTTCTATTTATTATTCTACAGTTGGAACTACAACGAATGGTGTTGACATTCTGTACCTGTGGTGATTAAGGAATGCCTCTCCATATGTGACAGTCGTGTCTCCGGTTAGCATGCGGAAGGTCGAGGTCTTCCCTGCTCCATTCACCCCTAACAAACCGAAACACTGGTGGACACACGGATAACACAACAATACCACATGTTAAATACTTCTGCACAAGAAGCAACGTTATCAGAGGTACAGCATTGGAAATATTAGTAGCAGTACGAGTTTTTGACACATTAAGCTCCAGAAATGTAATGACAATACTAACACGCACCACTAGCTTCAGCAACAGTGGTGAAATTATAATGATATGATCCAAAATAGAACGAATGGCAAACGGTGCTTATTAGAATAAAAATGTTAGTTTTCCTTTCATAATGTAGGGAATGTTTATCACTCACCTCACCACGAGGTATCCCCAGGCAGAGACGATCTACAGCCGGCTTCCTGCCCACTTTATAAATCTAAAACAAAACAAAATAAGTCTTTCATCATGTGGTTGCTCATTATCCTGACCCTCCATATGCCACAGGCCACAGAATAGCTGCAGGGCAATTACACTGCATTAGACCATGAGTTTTTACACGGGCTGGTGAAAATGAGGAAGCACACAGGAACAACAAAGCTGACATCTATGAAATACCGCTATACCTGCAATGTTGGAAGAAACCAAAGAGGACAACAAAAAAAATCACAGATTGGTCTAAACAAACAGGACACTTTACACCGACTGTGTACACTCAGTTGTACCTTGCTAAGGTCGATCATGGTGAGAATGTCTGATTGGGCTTTGCCATTCGTGACTCTCTGTCTCTCTTTAGCAACATCTTCATCCTCTGGACCAAGAGGAGGCATCTCAGGTTCAACCCACCACGGCCTGAACAGTGATGAAGAGTAGGGATGAAAGCCATCTATCTGAAATTTCATCATAGTTTTCTTTCATTTCTTTCATACACTAGTTTAACTTTTAGTCCATAACCTTCAACACAGCCTCAACAAAATTCTCTGTATTTCAGCCACATTTAAATTCCACTAACTACCCATCACTGATGCTGCTGTAAAAGATGTAAATGTAGAAAGGGTATTCTTCCACAAGATTGCAGATTCTTCTTCTGTAGACATTATATACCTGCAGTGAATGAAGAACTTATACTGCAGGAGTACGGTGAAGATGAAGAAGATAACACCTTGTACTGCCATTGCAAATAAGTTCTTTCCCACAAAGTCCCACTGAAAAGGATCCAATGTCTGTTTTGCACCTAAAGGTGAAGAAACACGAGTCAAGACAAATGCACATACCTTTGTTTTTGGTAAAGCTCATACGAACAACCAAAAAAATCAAATTATTTAAAATAAAGAACACAAATGAAAACCTCATGCATCAAACATCTAAATATATAATTAACATACATTGAGAGTCAGTGCCAGAGAGTCGCAAACAAAAGAACTGGAGTTTAGGGTGTCCCTGGGTAAAATAATTTGACATTTAAACAGTGACTATATTTTTGGTACCCAATCTTTGGAAGGCATCAGCCATGGCCTGGTTTTTGGCCATGTCGATTAGTCCTCGTCCCAGGCAGAAGTGAGGAAAAATGAGAAACACCTTCTTCAAGATCCTGTTCACCTCATTCAAATGCTGAAAAACACAAGAAAAAATATAAATTCTGTATTACTTCCACAACCAATTTGGAAAGTTTCTATTGAATTCAACTTTAGTGAATGACCTCCCACTGAAAGAAGTGTTAGAGGTGTCATGTCTCCCTACAGCTACCATTTAGTTTTATTCTTACACATGTCTGAGATGTTTACCTCATCATGGAGTCAGTAAAATAAATTATATTTCCTGCTTCTCTAAAATGCCTCAGTTTCTACCTGATCGACAAATAACTCCAGGACAAAGGTGGCAATGCTGCCGTTGATTCCGATGAAAAGGTTGATGGAGGTCAGAACAACATAAGCCGTGCTGGGAACAGTGAACACAAAGGATGCTGGGTACATCAGAGGGGTGATGGACCACCTAAAAAGTTAAATAAAATAACAAAGGTTAATACACCCTTTTAGGTACAGACTATGATCCAGCTGGGGCAAAAGAGACTGTGTTTACAGAGAAACACGAATAATTCCATCATAAACTTCATGTCCAAGGAAAGCCCTTATATTAAGGCAACACGGTTAGCAGGACTGCATTTTGATAAATGAACAACACAGAACTGGGAATTTTTTTTTGTCAATAGCGGAGAGAGAATTTTGCCTGAACACACCCATAGAGCAGGAGCAGCAAGATGAGAGCAGGGAGGTTGGTCTCTGAGACGTAGGACTGCTGCTGGAAACAGATGAAGATCAGCACCACCATGGCGGCTGGGACACTGTAATTCAACTGATGACATGAAACGCAAACTTTTGTAAAACGGATTGGAAAATCCACTCAAAAACTGAATGCTATTTTCCATTAATGCAGACGATTTAATGAAAAACAGGATTTCACACCAGAATCTCTCCCCAGTACTGACCATGTCCCAGGTGAAGTTAGCCAGCCAGTAGAGGATCGGCTTGACCCCGCTGACAAACTGAAGATGTTTGGCTTTGCTGACTCGTTCCTCAATCAGAAATAGGACAAAGCTGGCCGGCACAAAGGACATGGCAAAGATCACGCAAATGGAAAGTAGTACATCCACTGATGTGGTCATCCTGAAAGCGAGAAGAGAGAACATTAATGTGTACAATACACACGTCAAACAACACATACTTTTCCATTTGTATTTCCATTTTAAATTCAATAAATTGTGTGATTTAATGAAGGACATAAAGAGGTCTGTAATGTAGGTATATCATCTATTCCTGTTACATAAATTAATTTCATCTGTTTTGTTTTCAGTGGAGCTAAAGCTTCCCTGTTTAAAAAACAAACAAAACAAAAACCCATTCCAGTCTTTCAACATCAACATTTTGGTGCGCCCCTCGACTCAGCTACTCATTAGACAAAGGGAGTGGTAGAAAAATGCATGGCAGAGAACAGACATGGCCATTTCAGTGAGTTGTTCCTTAGTGAGGTTGATTGGGTGATTGTAGGCAGTGATGCCGTGTTTTCCCCTCTCCGGACCCGGAGGCAGATTCGCTCTCAGAAGGCCGTTGTTCATCACATTGACAAATGACACCATAGCATGCCATCCTTTGTTATTGAACCACACCTATGCACAGCAAACAAAAACATTTTTTACTGTTAACATGACTAAAGCAACTGGAAAACATCTGACCACCTTGTCCAAACAAATACGAAAGGAAAAGAAAGGGCTGAAGTGGCACAGCAGATTATGACTTGTTATATTTATCTTATATGATTCAAAATGTTTTGATGGTTCTTTTAAGAATACAATGTAAAAATAAGAAATGTACACATACCTTAACATTATTTTGATTGTTCAGTCCTTCTAGAAAGCTTGGCAGCCTGTTCAGAAGATGATCCAAAGAGCTATTCTGTGACAAACCAAAGAGCATAAGAAAACATGAAGGATAGAAAACAAGTTTCAGTGAAATGAAACTTTATTCATACCTGTGGAACACGAAAGCGTGACCTGACCGCCATGACGGAGTCTTGGACACGTTGGACCTCAGATAGAGTCTGGGTAGCATTGCCTCCGAGCGAGAAGCCTCCATACCTGCAACACAGAAGTTCAACTTTCAATTACTTTTAAAAACATGGAATATAGAGATTTTGTTACATGTAGTTCTTCAGAAGAACAGCATTTAAACTATGTACTCTAAAGGTGCAATTATTTTATTATTTAATGCTTCAAACCAGCAGCTTACCTGAATTCATTCACCCACTTCTTGGTTTTTATGCTGTTAAAATAAAGCAAACAGTGTGTGAAAAATATTTTTAACAGGAAAATAGAAGACTTTTCTGTGCACGTTGACATCAGTGTTCCAGATATGCTGTATGCTGGTATTTAGTCATAAGGTTAAGGAAATACTTTTTATTTTCACGTCACTCACATTTATATTGCATGTCACCCGACAAACAAAATACAACAAATAAAAGATAATTTAATAGATAGATAGATAGATAGATAGATAGATAGATAGATAGATAGATAGATAGATAGATAGATAGATAGATAGATAGATAGATAGATAGATAGATAGATAGATAATATACGAGGGAAAAAAGAAACAGAAATGCGGCACGTAGGCTACAAGTAAAAATTGAAGAATAAAGTTGATAAATCTAAACAAAGGCTTGGAATTGATAAATAAGAAATTTATGATTCTTTGGTGTCTTTGGCCAATTAAAACAAATTACAAATTATTATAACAAATTACCTATATAAAATTCAGACAACTCAAACTACACTAAAAAATAACAGCAAATTGTGAGACCGTTACTTCAATCCTCAGTCAAATGACGATTAAAAAATAACTGGAGAATGAATTAAAAGAATAATAAAACTAAACAGAATACAAAATAGTAATGTATGTTCTTGTATTTTGTTTAATGACGTACCTTTTCTTAAGAATCTGAGCGTAGGTTTTCACCAGGTAGTCTGAGATGTTGTACCCTGTCAGATTTTGGAGAATGTCCCCGGTTGGTCTCCTAATCTGAGAGATAATATTAAAAAAAGGACGTTTGTCCCTCCGTCCATCCATCCATCCTAAATGTGCATGCTGATCCTGATCCCCAACACCACACCGACCTGTGGAGGTGGCAGTCCACCGGCCCCCAGCGGACAGTCAGGCAGCATCCGGCGGACGTCCTCTGTGCTACACTGACAATCTGGTGAAGGTCTGTCTGTGCTCCAGTTGCCTCCGCTGAACATTTGCCAGGTGGAGTAGGAAACTTGTGGGCGCATGAACGCACCCCCCCACTCCGCTCCACACTGAGGAGAACTGCATGGAGAATGGACAGAAGACATTTACTCTGTGATTATTTTTTGCTGTTGTTGAATCATTTAAAGGCTGCTGCTGCTGCATTACTGCATTCACACATGGTTGACTTACGCACTGTTGTTGTCATTCTCTTTCTCCATGCACTTAGTTCCAAAACCTGGCTTGTCCAGCAGAGCGTCCAGCAGGTTCTTCATAGCTGGGTCGCCGGGTGCGTCATTGCTGTAAATATTTAATCAGAAATGAGGAAGTTCTTCAGTTTGTTCCAGATTAGCTGTGACAAAGATGCCAAACAGATCTTTTCTGTTCTGTGCTTAGGTAGCGGTCAATTTTTGGTTGCAAGCCTACCTGAAGAAAGTATATTGTTCTCCATACATCCAAGGGTGGAGCTGCATTGCAGGGTACTTTCCAAACGGAGGGACGATTAAGCTGAAGAGCAAAGCCACGAGCACGAACACAGCAGGCAGGACAATCTGAAGCATAAATCAAAGTTCAGGTGGATAATGCCTCAAGACCAATACAGAATAATTAATTTTCAATAAAGACATATAGAAAAGAAAATCGAGCTAAATTTAACTGATGGAGAAAGAAGGCAGCCTGTTTTCATAATGGTATCATGAACTTATATTAATGCTGCCGGTTTTTATCGTCACCTGAGCGAAGATGCCTCTGCGACTCCTGCGAGCATAAAGCCAGCGTTTGATGAAGAGCGCCCTCAGCTGCTGCCAGGTCAGCCACCAGCCGGTCACGGGGGTCCCACCTCGGCCATCGCCACTGAGAGGGTCCGTCTCGTGTGGTTCTGCAAGAACGCAAACGGAAGACTGAGATGAGTTCAGGCTTTATTTACACATTATAAAGGACATGAAATCCATTTGACACACACTTCAGGACAAATATAAGACAGGATGTCAAAAACATGTGAAGGTACCTTGTCTAAGAAGCCTTTTCCTTCCTGACAGCATTGAGGAAATAAAGAGACACATTTGGGGAAACTGGCAAATTGACAATGCAGAGAGACGCTCTATGGTGTGTACATCAATTTAGGCATTTGTGTGTGATGTGTGAGCATACATACCAGTTTCTGGTTCAGCATTTTGTCTCTCTCCCATCTGCCCGGCTGATGGTTGCTGCCCGCAGGGAGATTCGGCCTGCTGTTCTGGTTCAGCATCCACACCAGTTTCCTCTGCAACTCGCAAAAAGATCTGGAAATGAAAAGAATTGTCAGGATGAAGTAAAAACTCACAAACTCAACAAGGTACTATTTTAAAGGCTGTCTAATGATATGAATAGCATTTGTGACAACAATGTAGGCTAAAGTATCAACAGGCACATGATACTTGTTTCTGCAGCTCAGTTACCTCACTAATTCAACTTGATGTTTAAACCAAGCCTCCAGTTTCAACTTGTCCACATTTAAGCCTTCATATTTTGGAAATTTTACCATTTTTGAGACATAATTTTCACCTTTTTATCAAGGAACTCCCATTGAAATTGTTTTCAGGCCCTGACAGCAGAAGCTGCAGGCAGCAGTTGGCTGTACAAGATATTTGCAGAGCAGTGGAGAGTGATTGGATGCTGCATAACCAACATCAGGATTAATTTAATGCCAACATAACTCACTGATGAGTGAGCTACTCACAAACTACTGATTGTTTAAAATATTGCATGGACAAAAGAAATATAAAATAACACTTCTTTTTTTTTTTTACTGATTTAAACATTCATATTTAACAAATAACAAATGCAACATAATCAGAAACCATGTTGAGGTCTTACCTCCTCCAGTGTGCTGTCAGATAAACCGTAGCTACTGATGCCCAACTCAGTCATTTTCTGATCCAGTTCAGACAGGAAGACGCTCATGCTGCTGTCCTTGGCAGCCATCTGTGGCAGATTGACCACTGCCTCGCGCCCCGACTCCTCCACCAACCTGGCACCGGGGATGTGGTGCTGAGCCAGGGAAACAAGTGCAGCCAGGTCTGCCATTGAGATGATAAGCAGTCAATAAGAGCCTGGACGGGTTGAGTGTTTTTATTTAGTCATCAGTCTCCAAATGATCGTTGAAGTTGGAAGGATGGAAGAAGTGACAAGTAGACCTAATGCCACTTGATTAATAATGAACCACCTCATCTTCCACTCAGCAGGTAAACACTCACATGAGTTGCTCTCATCACTTCCCAGTCCTGTGTCTTCACTCATAGACGATTCACTGTCCTGAAACATAAAGATGACATTTATTATGTAATTTATACTGAACATACAGGTATAGTTTCACAAAAATGAAGCCTGAATGCCAATGCCTCACTGTCTATCAAGATTTTTGTGTGTATAGCATTGTATATCAATCTTTTCATATTTGAAAGCCTTTGTTTCATTTCTACATTGTTGTCATGACAATTAGCCGGTGAACATTAACATTCGGCTCAATGCTTAACCAGCGTTTTCCCCCTCATTATTTAAAGAAATACAGTTGAAAAAAAAGGACCTTGAGTGGAGGTAACTTGTTAGTACTTGTGCTGGTGCAGATGCTATAACTGCTCATGTCCAGGCCCTCTTTCTTCACCACAGTGAGGTAGTAGCCGGATCCAAGGTGGGATTTCAAGAAGAGCGGTGAGCCACAGCAGCAAAGCTTCCCCTGAGAGATGATGGCAATTCGGTCACCGAGCAGTTCTGCCTCATCCATGTAGTGGGTTGACAGGATGATGGTCCGGTCTAAAGGAAAAAGTCAATGCAGTCATGTTGACCATTTGTTTTACTGTATTTTTTAAGTCTCATATTAACATTGCAGTTTGGTTCTTATCTTAATACTTCTTTAGGATTAGGTGTAATTCTTTTCTACTTCTTCCACTATTACTTTTCTTTCTTTCATCCCTCGCTCGGGAAAGAAATAAAGAGGTGCTCAGCTCCGTAGCACCAGGCAACTGTACCTTTACGGTATTTGAGCAGCAGATCCCAGATCCCTCTGCGGGAGTAAGGGTCAACCCCAGCGGTAGGTTCATCCAGAACAACTACCTTAGAACCTCCAACAAATGCAATAGCCACAGACAGCTTCCGCTGCATGCCACCTAAAAGAGACACAGATGAAGGTTTTTGATTTTGGAGCAGAGTTGTTTATTTTTTATGACACATTTGAAACATCCCCAAAAACAAAAAAACAAAAAACAAAAAAAGTCTGTGATGGTTAAACAGGTTTACCAGAGAGATTTTTGGTCTGTTCATGGCGTTTGTGCAGCAGGCCGACATCATCCAGCAGAGTGTCCAGCTCAGCCTTCACCTCTGATTCAGACAAACCCTTCAGACACCCATAAAACCACACATGTTCTTCTACCGTTAGTCTGAGGGAAAGAGGAAGGCAGACAGAAAACATGTCAGCTGGTTTAAAACCAATTTAATGATTAACCAACATCTGAGAATTTTCTAGTGAAAGTCAGAAATACAACACTATTAAGCATTTTCCAATTCCTTTATTTAATTATTTACTTGTTTTGGCAAATTCCATCATAACCAGCTGATATAAAAAATATCAAAACAAAATATGCATTAGAAACTAAACTGATCAGGTACACAGGAGCAGCTCGTACAAGTCGAGCCTTACATGTCAAAGAGGACATTGTGTTGTGGACAAACTCCCAGCGTCCTCCTGATGGTCTCTATGTCATGGCGGATGTCCAACCCCTTGATGTACACAGTGCCTGAGGTGGGTGGGAAAAGGCCAGTCAGGACAGATCTGAAAGACATCAAACACATTAGAATAAATATTTTTCTTTCAGCAAAAAGTTCACTTTGAATTTCCTTTGTGCTGAACCACCGAGTCACTTTTTTATCTTTAATTATTTGGCCTAACATCACTCAAATGATGATTGTGCAGTGGTAGTTAATATCGGCAGATATAATAATGTAATCAAGATGTACTTAGTATAGATGTACTTAATGAATACCAATGAGAAAGACCATTCCCCTGGAATAAGGGATTCTCCAGAGCTTTACACAGCTCATGGAAATTCATTAGGTTTCCTCTGATGTTTTAATTTCATATAGAACCTGAGCTGGACAGACGTACACTTTGAACTGACATGCTGGTTTATACTGTATGCATGGATCACTGAACAATTTGATGAAACAAAATGCACCAAATCTCTGTAGAAAAAGAAAGAAACTCTGAATGACACTCATACAGAACAAAAAGAAGACGTCAGAGCTGTTCCTTACATGGTGGTGGTTTTCCCAGCTCCATTATGGCCGAGGAAAGAGGTGATCTGCCCCTCATAGAACTTCAGGTTCAGGTGATTTACGGCCAGTTTGGCTCCCTGCTTGTAAATTTTCACCAAGTTTTTGATGCTCACCCCCAGTGTCAGATCAGTGGGTTCTGGTTCAATGTGGTCTGATAACAGAAATGCATTTTTATATTTAGAAGAGGAGGAGGGGGTACAAGGATGTTAATATTGTGCAAAACTTGTAGTTATTGGATTCACTGGAACAGCTAGTTTCCTTGATTGTCAGATATCTAAAGCTAAATGGTCTTTTAACCACGATTAAGAAGAGAATATACTGATAATGTCTCCTAACAGGCATATTAAACCGAGACTTGTATTAAGACCCACAATTATCGCTATAATTGTGCTGTTAGACTATTGTAATAGAAAAAATTTAAAGAACTGAGGAGGAGGAGGAGGAGAAACAGCTTGAGTTGCGTACCTGCATCCTGTTCTGCTGGTGCCGGTGGTATCGGCATGCCAGCCTCCAGAGGAACTCCACCCCAGTAGTTGATCTGGAAGATGAAGTACCAGGGCCTGGGGATCCCATATTCACCTGGTGTAAACAAACACAGACACACACATGGTTTAAATCATCAAGTGTTTTGGTGAAAGAACCTGAACATCCATTGTTTCTGTCATTTCAATGCATTACACACTAAAAATACAACGAGTAACTTGTTAGGATAACTTACAGATATATAATATTACTCTCCAAAGTGAAAAGTTTGTCAAGACATTATCAAAAAAAGATATGGCATCACATTCTTTTAAAAGAGGTAAAACATCTACTGGATTAAATAATTAAACTCATGTTGGTCTCTAATCAAGCAATAAACTACTGATACTATTTGCTGAGGGATATTTCAATTACGGTTTGATATTTTATTGGAGATGAGACTCTGCCATCATTTTATGTTCAATAGCTGTAAACATGAACCCCATATTGTAACACAATAAAGAATAATTTGCACACCATACGTTCAACAATTGCATGCTAAAAGCTCAGATGATCATACCAGGAAACACTGCTTCAATGTACCAGGCTGAAATTGCGTAGATGAAGGCATCAACATAAAGCATGACTATAGCGATAGTGAAGCTGTAGGAGTCTCCTTCCACAGCGCTGGAGTGGAGGTTGTACCACTGGATGCCCACACCTTGCTCTTCATACTGAGCAAAATACTCACAGCCGAATCCAAAAGCAACAGGAGACAAGAAACTCTGAGGAAGGTTGAAAAGATTTATTTTTAATCGTTTGCATTTTGTCTGAGGAACACCAAATTAAAACAAATAATTAGAAGCAAACTGATATTACAAAATCATTTAACCTGTATATCTATTCTTTCTACTGATGCTTGGTCATAATCATCATTTTGTACAACTAGAGTTGGTGTAGAATTGGGCTAAAAAAAATGATTTAATCACAGACATAATAATTAACTCACAGCGAGGACTTTGTGTTTGGTGTTGAGGCGATCTCTCCAGGCCACGCACAGCACATATGGCAGGTAGAGGCCAAAGTATATAAGCCCTCCACATGCAGCAGCTAGGTTAGCTTTGGAGAAGAAGGTGCTGATGAGGAAACACTGCATGATGGTGGCGGTGGCAAATGCAGTCAGGAAGAAAAATACAACAGACGGGCTGCTGTAAGGAAGGATGTCGCCACACTGGATAGAAGACAAAATAAAAAGAGGGAGCTTCAACCGTGACTGCGGGAAACAACATTGAACAGTAACTGAAGCATTTACATATAAAGACAATCCATACTTGAATGTGTATTTTTGGTAATATATTTTGAGTAAAGTGAACGCTCATTTTGCCTTAAGAAGAGCAATTAGGAGTCCAGCAGAGATCAGGAAAGGAACTATGCTGCTGATGAACCAGCTGAGCCACAGAGTTCCTGTTCCCAGACCCATAATCCTCATGGTTTCTTTCAGCCTCGCCTCCTTCTCGTACACCACACCTTTGATAATCATGGCCACTGAGTAGATCCAGGCTAGAGTCATGAAGAGCGGCAGTGAGCGGTTCAGCACTCGAAGGAAACTGTTATACAGGTAAACAAAACAGACATCAAGATGCTATTACGAAATAATATAGTAGTAAACTGGTTTGGAAGGTTGCTCTAAATATGGCACAATTTATAACAATTATGATCTAATTGTGTGTTTCATGAATAAAGCATAATGTTGTGGCTAAAAACTAATCCTGACAAGTTGCTCATAGAAGCAGATTATAGCTCTGCTGGGACTGGGTCAACAGTGTATTAAATGATCAATATCACATGACTCACACGTCATCCACATAACAGGGGTAAGGCATTTGTTGGATGTAGATGCCAGTTGTTTGTTGAACTCCAGTCAGGATTCGGCTAACAGCTTTCTCCACTAAGTCCTGGACGTAGACAAAGCCGCCCCAAATGTAACGCATGTCATTAAATGGGTCGGCTGCTGGACCAGGATCCCAAAATCTGAAGACAAGCACACCAAAATTAGGAATTGGATTGGAGGACTAAAAAAATGTGTTTAGTGAAAATTAGTTTTTGGTTTAAAATCACTATTTTAGAAACATTGTCCATAGAGACCCCAACACAGAAGTGTAGCTTTTCTTCAAGGAGAATAACGTCCATGACGGAGTGGTTAATTATTTCAAAGCTGAGTTTGTCAAATATTAACAAATCAGGCTCTTAATCTGGTTTGTTCCGTTACCAGGTATATTTTTATACAAAGAACAAAACATTCAGTACATGTGGTTTAATCAATAAAAGGTGTTTTAAGGAAACCTTCAGGACAACATATAAAACCAAGCTGCTTCCTTGCAATTTTGATCAAAGAAATTGTAACGCTAATGTGGCTTCCTCAGCACCTGTCCTTGATCTTGTTGGTTCGGGTCACATCATCGATATCCATTCGGATTTTGTAGGTAACGTGGGGCTGCAGCTCATGAGAAGAGGAGTTGGGAAGCAGGAAAACCACACCAGCCCAAAATTGCCTGTCTTCCAGTAGCTCCAAAGCCCTGTCAATCAGCTGACCCTCAGTTCCCAGCCCCTCCAGCTTGTTCAGGGAGAAACACTGCAGGGATAATGGCAAACACAAAAGAAAGGGACGATAAATAACAGGGAGAAAAGGGTGAAGTTAACCTTCACTTTGGAATAAATCCTGTTCTTATTCTCTGAAATTTCTGGGTGACTTTAAGAGTAGCAGGCAGACAAAAAACAAGAATGTCAATGGAAGAGAACCTCCGTCACTTGTGCGAGAGTGGTGATCGTGTGGTTGAAGTCATTGTAGATGTCCTGCCAGGTACGTGCCGCTCCAGGTTGCCTCGGAGAATCCGATGAGGGCGTAGACAGGAACCGTGCAATCCGGGAAGCCGTCCAAGACGTGTTCTCCAGGCGTAGGTTGACTAGTACTGCAACCTCTGGCCGCTTTAATAAATTCTGTCTCACAAATACACAATATGAAAAAAAATATTTTGGTCAAATCTATCATAACCCAGAGACAGCAGGGGATGGGTCTGACCTGCAGAAGTCGAATCTCCACACTGTTCTCCATGTAGTCCTTTATCCGTGGTCCCACTTCCATCCAGGCGTCATTCACATTCAGAAGGATCTGGAGGTCTTCAAAAGTCTTGTTCACCTTCAGACAACATGCAGTTTGATTAAACAGATATATTTACTTTTTAAAACCCTTGGTTGTCTGAAAATCTGAAAGAAAAAGGTAGAATTTGAATAGAAAAATTAAGGCAGATAAAAGTTTGCCATTTCTGTTGATTCTGTGAATTGTTAATAAAATAAAAAGTAACAATCCTGGAGAATGCATACATTGCACACAATTCACAAAGTTGGTGAACAATCTGTTTGCCAACTTTTTCCGCTTGGACAGAAAGTTAAACAGTAAAAAACATCTGATTACATCTTAACTAACAAAGTGGACTCTGAAGTCTGACTCTGTACCTCTTTCATGACTTCTTGCACTGCAGGGGTGTCTGGTGTGTACAGCAGTTTTCCAGTAAACAAAGGTTTTATTCCTCGCCACACAATGCGAGACAAAGGATTGGATTCCAAACCCTGAATAAAACTTTTACAGAATGGAGCTGCAGGGAGTACAGAATAACAGAATAATCAAGACAAATGTTTCACAAAAACATCTGAAAAAGTAAGAAGCAGCAAACACAGACATTCATGATACAACCACAACCTGATGCATTGTGGCATTAGTTGTTAATTTCTAATGCCGCAGTTAATATTTACATTTTCCAGAAATAAAGAATTTTGAGAAATCTATTTTATATTTATTCACCATTTGCAAATAAACTGAGCACAAAGCAAATGCTTAACTCTAATCTCTAAATATATTTATCCAAACTGGAGTCCAAAAGCCTCTTACTGGTGACGTTGTCGTTGTCGAGGTCTGTCTCTTCTGTGCCATTTTTGCCCAAGAACGATTTGATGTCGTTGTCTTCATACCAATTAAGTGATGGGATGCGCTCACCGCTATCTTCAGGATGACCACACATGATCTTGGAAAAAGCACTGAAGCTCTCCCTGGGCAGAACGGAGCGGTTCTCCAAAGACAGAGAGTTAAGAGCTGTGTTCATCTCCGCAAAGCTGGAGAGAGAGGAGACCTGAGAAAACGGAGATGACAGAAAAAGGTTTGGACAAGGAAGGGGAAAGAACCTCAAACACTATATCACTGAATGAGCACTGTACTGTAATATAAATGAGTCCTAATATAAAACACAGGCAGATAGAAAATAACACAACACTCCTGCCATTCATCTGTCTTCTTATAGATGAGACGACCATAATCATTTTGTCTACAGCCGCTTCTCCACTTTGTGGGTCACGGGGTTTGCTGGAGCTTATCTCAGCTGGCTACGGGCAAGAGGCGGGGTGCACTCCGGACACGTCGCCAGTGACAAGCAACCACTCACGCACACACTCACACCTACAGACAATTTAGAGCAATCAATTTGTCTAAGCTGCATGCATTTGGAGGATGGAGGAAGCTGGAGTACCTGGAGAGAACCCATGCAGACACATAGTCTGATTTACTGTTCATATATAATAAATGGGAATGTGCAGCTCCTCCTAAGCAAATCAGTCTAATCTACAGGTTATCTTTTACACAATATACAGACGGCGAAAAGTAGTTGTATTCTTACATCATCAATGAGTGTCGCCAGCTCCTTCGAAACCGAGGTTACACCCTGACTGATGATCCGTAGGTCTGCAGCATTGGCCATCAGACGGTCTCTCTAACAGGACACAGACAGGCTCAATTTATCAAATATAAAAGTGTGTCACATTAAACCAAATCTGAATACAGTATACATAATTTGGTGAACTGGGGAAGTTGGGAAGGTTTCCTTTTCGCTATTTCATACCGTCACAAACTTGGATAGGTCGAGCTGGGACAGGAAAAGGCGTTCAGCCTCCAGCAAAGTGTCAGCTGGCAGGTTGCACAACTGACTCTGAAGATTATTCAAGGTGGCTTCTCCTCCATCAACAGTCAGAAATCTTCCCAACATGCTAGCATTACACACCAAGTCCTTCAGAGACATCTGAGCTCCAGCCATAGCAACCTAGATACAAAATTTTAGCAGCGTTAGGCTACAAGACAAATCAAACTATAAATGTCTTTAACAATTCACCTCAAGCTTTAATTTTTTTTTACTGATTTTGTTCAATAAGCTCCACAGATCACACTTCTCATTTTATTAAAGATTAGTAAATTTGACAATCTGATTTTCTAACCCTTATACATTGCAACTGATTTAATTGATTGTTTTTATGATCATTTTCCTGGGAAATTACTATTGGATTACTATTTTTACCTGCAGCTAAAGGCTGGAGCTTTAGTGGATGTTTCTTGTCCAAATATAGAACAGATACCTCACCTGTAAATTGAGACGAGCCTTCATGAGCTGCTCCACAGTCGCAGGTGACAAGCTGCCATTGGTCAGGAGGAAGGTGGAAAAAGTTTCATTGGCTCTCAGGTATTCTTCAACTGGAAGGTCTACAGTACAAACACAATAATTTAAGACGCTGCAAATATAACACACAACATGACAATTAAAAAGGTCACATTGGTATTACAGGACAAATAAAACATGGGCCCACCCATAAAAAATGACTCCAGTACTAGTAGACATCTAAATCAGTGAAATAAATTGCTTGTTGCTTTTGCGGCTAGGTTAAGATTGGAAAGTTGACTCTAATTACGTTCCTTGGTCTTGTATTTTCTTTGTTCTCTTATTTCTTTCAGGATTTTCAATTATAATCACTATCACTAGAAAATGGATCTAGACATTTTCATGGGACTTAGTTACATCCGATTTTTTTTCTCTGGGATAGTCATGTACTGTAATTTAATCTGCCCAACAACAAGAGGCTAAACAGCCACTCTGAGCTGCATTCAGAACAGCAATAATGGCCACATTGAACTGGTCATTCAACACCTGTTCAAGCCATTCATACACAGATGACCTACTGGTAACCTCAGAGAAGTCTGGGAACAGCTCTGCCTTGAAAAGGTTTGTGAAGAAAAAAAAAGGTCTTCTTACAAATCATCATTTGCACTATCATTTGCAAAACAAAATCTATCATCAGTGTCCTGTCCAGTCTTTTAACAAAGTATAGCTGTTCAATATATTTGAAAACTTTGCTAAGAGAGGCTCAGGCACTATTGTATATCTCCACATGCATTATTTATTCTGCTTCTTGGGAGGAAACCTTGGAGGTATACCTTGACATTATGTACTCATGTACTTCCCACAATCACTCATTCCCAATTTTAAAAGAAGAATCATAATAAGAATCATAATAATTATTTAAGTCATTTAAAGCAGCTGCCTGTAGGAAGTCAACTGATATGTTCAGAATCACTGTGTTGGGTTGTTAAAATATTTGTGCAAGTGGATTTTCAAATCAACTCTTATACTTGGCCAAGCTCCAGGTCTCTCTCCCAGCTTACGGACGTTGTCCATCAGCTCCTGAAAAGCAGAAAATCTCTGGCTTCCACTGAAGGAGAGAAGAGTCTGGATGTCGACAAAGAGACGAGACAGTCTGGAGGAAAACAGTAACAAGACGACACATAAGGGACACTACAGTGTGATTAAAAGAAGGAAAGGTTCAGCCGATTGTTTAGTTTACTCGTAAATACCACTCGTTGGAAAAAACTACTGAGTTTAATGAAAACAGCATGTGACTTTTGTCTTTCTCATGCAGTAAACAGGAAGTTCTGACTCTCAGTACAGTTAAGGGGCTTTCACAGTGGCAAAAAAAAAAAGCTACAGAAATGCCTCAGCTTGTTTTCTGGTAACCTAATGGAAAAAAAGTTTATGACAACACTGCCCTCAGACAAAGAAACAGTCTGACACATCCTACAATACAACAACGACTAAGTGGTTTAGTTCTTCATCTTTTGTGCAGTTTCAACATGACATGATTTGTTGAAATTAAAAGTTGCTGCAGCTCAGATTTAGTCATTGACTAGACCGAGTCAGCTTACTTCTTTAACCATGTTTATAATTTAGAAGGCTTTATGCAAAACTAAGCTGCTTGAGTGCCATCGCTTCTTCCTTGCTGCAAAGAACTAATCCACCATTCACATTTTTAAAAATTTCTACTGCACTATACTGTTCTATTATTTTTTTGAATATGTTTATGCAAAGTAGTGCTTAGTAAACTGTAAACATACTAAACATAGAAGCAGTTCAGATAGTGACTTTCTAGTTGGATTGCTTTGTATAATAGGTCAAGAACACTGGAGTGGATCCTTTTTTAAAGTGTATGCAGCAGCAGACGACATGTTTACAGTGTTACTGATTTCATCAAGTAAATAGCAAGTCAGAACTACACACAGCCTGTGATTTTAATTAAGGTCTATTTACGTTGAGTTATCAAAGTTGCCAACTTGGCCACTTGTCTCGCCTGGTGTTGGGCTGTGGAAGCAGGGGTTGTTGATGTTGCAGATAATGCCCTGAATCCATGGCAGGGTTCCTGCCGATGGCAAGGCCTTGTTTGGAAAGTGACCTACATGTGAATAAAAAGAAAATATGATCGCCTCAGCACCAGAAGATTAGTTCAAGATAGAAAACAAAGGGACTATTGTGGTAGTCACCTGAAATACAATTGAAAGACAGTGGACTGAATAATATTTCATTTATATTTCAATATATTGTAATTTCACTTAAAGATTTCAGAAGGCTAATCGACAATTAAAAGCAAAGATGCTCAAGGTCAGCTTAACAAATGATGTCCTTATCAACATTTGTTTATGAATTTGAAAAGATTACAAGATGAACAGCACAGAAAATGTACTGAATTGAACTGCATTGTTTGGTTTTGTGACTTGTCACAATGTGTTTTATTACATTACTACCTCATGGCATCTCATACTACTGCATGACCTCTTAAAGAAGTTCAAGACACAGCAGGTTAGGAAAACAAATGTGCGTGTGGAACAAGAATCACTCTTAGGGACCTGATCCTCTTTAGCTGGTGGGCACAAAGCCATTTTTTCCAGACCTTGTCACTTTGCGTGTCTGCAAACACCCTCATGCTATCACTCACATTGGCTCTGTTTGTAAGGAGGATGAGACTGACGAACAAAGATGAGGATGACAAACAGGAAAAGTGGCCAAAGGAGCTCGATGATCAGCTGGATCTACATAAGAAAAGTTACAATTCCTTCAAATAATTTGCCCATTTAATATTAAAGTTCTCCTTCAAATCACACAACCAACAATTTTACCTTGTTCCTCCTACGGTATGCAATGTTTTTCCAGAGCAGGAGGCCCAGCTGCCTGAAAAACCCCATTGCACCGAACAGCTACCTAGCCATAATGCAAAGCTGAAAAACAAAACATAGTGAGAAAACACAAGTTGTTGAGGACATACGCTGTGTGGCTGTTGTGCTCCTAAAATTACCTGAACCTTCTATCATATTGAATCACTTATCTCTGTTTGAGTTACCCGTTTGTCCTGTCTGGCTTGTCCCTCTCTAAAAGCACCCTACCAAATAAACAAAGAACTTAAACAAGTCAAGAAATTACTTTCAAATTAAATGAAACAGGATACATTACACACAGATGGATACACCTTATAACACAGATTTAAGGCTCTAAAGGTGCCTTTTGACAACATATCTGTTACTGCTTGTTTTTACACTACTGTATAAAAATGTAATTACTTCTTTGAAATGTGTTGATTGTCCCTAAGATGTCTAGCATGTATAAAGTAACACGAGTGACACTGCTCTTGATCATTCTCATGCAGACAGTACAATGATGTCTGACAGTGTCTGACAGCTTTAACCTCAGAAAAAGCATTTTATCTGTAACGTACATACAATATTTCATGCACTCACCTTGGACAGAAAAATACTTCAGAATCATTATAGTGATAATTGTACATGTTGTTTAAAATTTGACTTTACATAGAGGTTGTGTTATGTGACTTCTGTGATCTTGTAAAGACAGGCAATCCCTTGCTTCATCCTGAAATCCTCCTGATCCTAACAGCTTACATGTTAATGGTCTTCCTTCTGTTTGTGCCCGTAGTGAATAATCTGAACGTCTGACTCATGATCTTTTCCACACAGAAATTACCCTATACATTTAATTTAACCCTCTGTCATTGCTAACATTTCTACACCTCAAAACTATGTATAATTGAATACAGGCGCAGGTTAAAGGCTTGGTGGCTACTGAATTATCTTCTTGGACATTCTAACATGTTTCATGCAGGCAGGATGCTGAAAATTGATCAATGAATATGAGAAGTTACAAACATGATTATGACGACTATAAGTTATTTATAACACATAGTACCGTTCCAGTGCTACGTGTTATAACAACTTTATTATAATAAACTGTTTGGTAAAATCGGAATTACGAATCCTTGCATTTACCATTTTGAACAAAATATTTAAGATGACGTAAAAGAAAACAACCAAGAAGAAAACTCTTTGCTAGCCTTTGAATCGCTTGCTTCCTCTTCCTAGCATGTTGCAGTGATGCTGTAAGTGGTTTTAATGATGTTTTCAAATGCGATTAATAAAATTTAATGACATCCCAAGACTTGATAAACTGTTGTTTCGGATTACCTTTCTCTAATTTAGGTGTTAAAATCTCCGTTCAGGGTACGGAACACACAGAACGCCGGTCGCCCGTCATCGTCCCTCCTTTACCCCACTGTTTTGTAACTGCAGGTGGTAGCTCCTAATAGTCCCGCCCACAAGCGAAGCTGAGTGGTTCAGATCTATCCCCGGATCGGAGATATAAACACCGGTACAGAAATCTGATTGGCTCGCTCCATGTTTACCGAATGGGACAGCTGATTGGCCAGGAGCCCGTTCCATCTGCAGACTTAAATAGATTTGTTCGCTCCACAGTCACCGCCTTTCGATAGACTGACTGCCTTGCCTATACTAATGCCATTACACTGGAAAATATAAAATGTTACAACAGAAATAAAGTTTTTTTTGTCTTCCAATAAAACTCTAATGTTGAATTTTTGAATTTCAGAGTATTTCAATTAGCTTATTTAACCGGCTACAACGCAAACATTGTGGGACAGAGCAACACATTTAACAGATGCTTCCTTGACAGAATTAAAGATTTTATTGAAAATCTGTCAAATACTTGTCATTTACTAATATATCATATCATATCATATCATATTTAACTTACTGATATACAGATCGCGCCCAGAGTTTCCCCAGCCTCACGCTGAGTCAGCTGGGATAGGCTCCAGCTCCCCACCACCCACGACAGCAGATGAAGCGGTTGTGAAAATGAATGAATGACACACAGATAGTGTTAGTTTGTTTGTTTGTTTGTTTGTTTGTTTTTTTAAATCGCAAATAGGGTGACCAAAGAAAAAATATCAAAGACACAGGCTTTGTATTGGTAGCTTAGAGAAATGATGGGTGTTGACATAGCAACCAAACCAAAAACTGCAGCACAAGTATCTGCTAATGAGTAAGTCTTCAGAGGAGATACGAGGCTGCTAGTGTGTTTTTTATTAGTTTTAATTTTGAGGTATGCTAGTTTAGCCTGCGAGAGCTCCGGATTGCATTGCATGCCATCTGCAGCAATGTGGTTTTGCTTTTCTTGGCAGATGTCTCCACTTGTTTGTTGAGGCTCCGTTTCTTTCTAAAAACAGTTTTTATTTTTTATGCAGTGAGTTCTTTTTTAGTATATCCATCATTTTCACTGTTTATCGTTTTAACTGTTTAAAAAAAAATATTCCGCGGCACTAGAAGTGGCCACTGAGACTAGAGGTGTAGCATCCATCCTTGTCCATGCAGCGTTATCCATTTAAAACCATTAAAATATGTTTATCAGAATAATAAATTCTCTAAAATCTTGGTGGACAAATAGAACCTGCAATCAGATATAAGCAACAGGAATTTAAATAATGACTCTGTTGTCATGGTCTTCCAGTTGTTGCCACAACCTCAAGAGAAAAAAGTAAATTTGGACCAAAACTGGTCATTTCCTTTGGTGTGAGGGAGTCAGGCTGGCGAGCAGCTGAGAGATGGTGTGAGAAATATCGCCTGAATCCCATGCCATCTCTCCATACCAACACAGATGGAGAGAAACACAGACAGCTGACATAAAAATGTGTATCTAAGTAGGTAAACGTTCACATACTAATTTCGGTATTAGTGTTAGTTATTTGAAAACCCACAGGACAGACTATCATGTGTTCAGGCACCTTAAACATTGGTGCATTGGTTACTGGAGACACAAACACACACACAAAACAGGTGATTAGACATGTGACTCTGATGCCAGTGTCAGAGTATTGTTGATGAGAGTCAACATCTATAGAGCGTGTACTTCTCAGGGTCTTACAGGTTGTGGTGGTGCTGCAGACTACAAGGAGAATCAGGTCAAGCTGGTGCCGTCAATTGGATCTTCGTGGCACCATGAAACTTTGTCTCTTCTTGTCCTGGAAGGTGTTGGTCATCACAAGGATGTGGAAGCCTTTGGCCATTCTCATTTATTTTGCCAATGCCATGATGGCGGATGACAGACAACCAGGCCTCAAAGTCAGCCCTAACCCTAGTGTTGAAGTCCCCCATGATAAAAAGTTCTTCCTCACTGGGCACACTCTTGATGGTAGAGTTGAGGGCGTAGGAGAACTGGCCTTTCTCCTCCATGGTGGCGCATAGAGTTCTAAATGCAAAGTTGCCTACACCTGATCTACTTGTCATCTGTAAGATTTCAGCAAAAACACCTGCTTTTTTCCAAAAAACTGACAAAACAAGTTTTTTGTGCATCGAGGTATGTTTGGCACAAAGTGCCTTTGAATATTGCCTTTGAATATTTTCAGCTTTATTGACACCTAAAACATCTGAACAGCTGTTTACTTCTATAAATCAACAAAAACAACACAGAGAAAGGGCTTTTGATTGCAAAATCATTCATTTAGGAATATATAAGTGTGTTCAATATTTGACAACAATGAAAGATCTTTTTTTTTTTTCTGTTGCAGCAATGGCAAATCTGGTGAGCACCGAAGCAGCTCTCTGCAGTTTACAGGTTACAGTGAAGGGGAGCTGAATCGAAGCTCCATCCGTTCACCTCTCCATTATCTTCATCATATTTTATTTATCTTTCTCCCTTTAGTAAAATGAAATATTCTCTGTTGGAGTGTGAGCTGCCTGAATTTGTCCGACTCAATGGCATCCAGTGAGTTAACAGCAAAGCCTACGCCATGTAATCTAGGCTTGTCAATTTTTCCCCCTGCCAGAACAATTTATAATTCTGCTAAAAAAAAAGTCCCCAAGGGGATGAATAGTGTTTTTTTCCTTTTTCTTCTTTCTCTTCTTTCAGCTTGTAATGTTAAGGATCGCCACAGAATGTCATCCTTTTCTGTTTTAGATGAACGGTCATATTTGTTTGGCAAAGCTTTTCATCCCTTCCTGCATGCAACCCGCTGTATTTGTCTGGTCCTGGGACCGGCCTACAGTTGATACTACCTTCTGCACCATTGGCGCAGCAGATGCTGAGGACTGAACCCGGGGCAGCATATACTCGAAGCATGCAGTCCACCATGGAGCTACATGCCCGACCACTACCCGGTGGAATTAGAAAATTTCACCCATCATTGAGAGCAACTCCTTTTGCCCAGCTCTGCACCTATTGAGCATCGACTTGTAACTGGTAGACTACTGCTCGCTGTGTTGTGGCGATGCTGAAAGACAGTGAAATTGGAGTGTTCTTTCAATGTGCAAGCCTGGCAGATTAATATAAAGGACTAACTGTTGCCAATGCAGTAGGTCCTTCCTCTCCTTGCGGCTGATGGAGTCCAGGGGAAAATGCAAACCAGTTACGCCTGGCATCGAGGCAACACAGGAGTTGCTGGGACGATAGCAATGATGGCCCACCTAACGGACTCCACCTCCGGATTTATCCTCAGGGTTTACTCCCAAAGTCTTTCCCATGAATTGGTAGGTAGCGAGACAGCAGCGATTGAAATTGGAGTTTTCTCTCCTTTACGAGTTGCCAACCAAGGTGAACAAGCCTCAACAGCCCAAGGCAAGGGAGGCTAAGAGGTTATTTTGATTTGCCTAAGGCCACACCTCAGGACACTGGAGGGAAGGGGGTCTTACTGTCCCTATTCACGGGATGCTGGCCCAAACAGGTCCTGTGCCATACCCATATCTGTAGCACAGTGGTAAGAAACATTTCTAAAGGCATTACTTGGCTGCCTTTGCTTTAGCGGGTTTAGCCTTTGAAGCTTTGCCCCCCTTTTCTGCTTCGGACGGGGGTTCCATTGTACTTTTCAACAACTCAATTATACTGGAGTCGCCAAAGTTGTTGGCAATGTCGAGGCAGTTTTTTCCTACAGGAAAACAAAACATTTTCAGTCAAAAAGCAGATGAAGACAAAATATGTGTTGTTAAATTTGCCTCAAATGACAATAAATGCAATATTTCTTTCAAACTCAGAAAAACATGAACATGTGAATGAAAACAAAATAATCTGTTACTAGTATAAATGAAAACTTGTTCAGCACTTTGAAATCAGCTCTGATGTATTCCTAACCTGCTTTGTTCTCTGCTTCCACATCGGCACCCTCGTTGATCAGGAATTCCACACAAGAGAGCTGAGACTTCTGAATGGCATTTATGAGGGGTGTGCCTCCATTGACAGCCCAAGCATCTATGTCAGCCCCAGACTCAACCAGAAGCTTGACCAGTTGCAATTCGCCAGCGTAAGCTGCATGGTGAAGGGGTGTCCAGAAGAAATTGTCAACAGCTTTCACGTCCGCCCTATCAGGAACATGGCGTTTAAATATTAGACATCCCTTAAAACACTGTGATAATTAAAAATAAGCTGTCACCAAGTGTTTCAAAGTGCATTGAAAGTTGAAAGTGAATTCAATTAACCTCCAATATAGTGATAATTTTATCTGAAATAGTCCTCAGTTTTTTCATAGGAATTGCACAGTACAGCATTTCTATTTGTCCTTATGATTGACACCAGCTTCCCCATTTACTTTCATATTCCTACAGCCATGTCATATTGTTGTGTTACACCACAGTCAATGTGAACCTGACACTTTTTCACTGATATACCAGTTAATCCTCTGTTTCATTGGTAAATCTACCTTATGTACTCATGCAATAGCAGATACTTGGGGTCACTTGGTGAATTCAGGTGTTCATGAGATTTTAAGTTGTTATGACAAACATCCAGCTGTCACAAAGCAAAATTGTCATTAATGGACTGAAAAACATTACAAGCTCAGTAAGTACATTTCATCAGTATGAATGTACTGCTACAAGGCACGAAATCTTTTACAAATAAGTTAAACACCAAAAATGATGTGTCTTACCCTAGACTGAGGAGGTACTGAGCAATCTCATAGTTGCCGGTGGCGCAGGCAACCATCAGGGGGGTCTTGTGATATTGATCAGTAATGTCCACAGGAACGCCCTGAGCGAGAGCCTGCTCTATAGACTTTAAGTCTCCTCTCCTCACACAGTAGTTGATACTGATATATGTCTTCTCTGTCTCGTCTGTGTACCATGTTGAGTCATCTAATATGGGGTGGTGTTCAGGTCTGCGAGTGTCTGTGTCCTTCTCAATCATGAAGAGGGGTGGACCTCCATCGGGCCGGCGGGCCATAAGCTCTGGCGGGTGGTAAGGAATAGGCTCCAGGAGAACCTTACCCTTCTTACCCTTTTTCCCTTTTCCTCCCTTTTTTCCCTTGCCTCCTTTTTTCTTAGGTAAGTATGATGCGAGGAGAAATGGTTTCTTGATGTATTTCGCACCTTTGATTAAATCGTTAATACTCACACTACCCGTATGTGATTGGTCAAGGGCTGAGATGATTTTCTTGAGTTGTTCTTGTTCAACTGGAGCTTTTAGTTCCCCCAACACTGAAATTAATGTCTCTTTGGTAACTGTGTCTGACTTGTCCTCCTCAAAGGCTTGACGTAATTCAGTCTCATTCTCTACAAACCAATCATGGAGCGTCAGAACCCAAAGATCTGAGATGAAAGTACTCTCACTGGATTCTTTGCTCGATTTCTTTGCCTTCTGTGCTTTTTTCAGCACTTTGACTGCAGCTTTGTGACCAGCATCTTTTGCAATCTGATGTGGGAGCAACCCTTCCCTGTTCTTCAGGTTGGATGTGCAACCTAAAACACAGAGCAGTCTTAGGACAAAATAGAAACACAAGTGATATGGTAATTTGTTTGCAACTGGATTTTCTCACAGTTTTTTCTTGTGAAATAAAACCTATATTTTAATGTGCTGGCTCTGAATGTAGCACAAGAGAAATATAAACTGTATAGAACATAGAACTGCAAAAATGTCAAAAGAGAGTTTAACTTGACTACAGAGGTCCTGAGATCCCAAATAAACCCCAGAGGTAGGTGCATGACCTTAAATATATGTGATGTGCACTTGACAAAATCAATGACAACTTGAGATGTCTGCATAATTAAATTTTTATGGGGGCCTAAACCTGTTATTTTTGAAGATAGAGTGAATATAAAAGAATGTTAAAGAATGTAAATAACTATTTTAAGGACATTAAGGATTCTTCGATTATATGTTCCATGTATGGAGTAATTACATCCCGCTTCAAAGTGGTGATGTATTGTAATTGTCAATGTTCTTGTGTTTGTTCATTCGTCTGTCCGTTTGTTCATAGGTCCACCAAATATCTTTGCAACCATTGCAGATAGAAAGATGAAACAAAAAGCACATTGCTCGGGCAGCAAAGGGGATGAAAATGAGATGATAACCTTGACCTTGAGAAAACTAGGTCAAGATCAAATTTCAACTTTTGTACAGATAGAAAGCTACTGGTTTGATCTACCTATGCACTAGCTTTGATCTATGGTCTTACTCACGCTGGCCTTCTCCATATGCACTAGTCATGTACTACTTTCAGGGTACCCTGACCTACTTTCAAGGTAGGTCAGGGTAAGTCGCGGGATGTTGCAGTCTCTGACTGCTTTGGTTCTATTTTCTATCCTGGAAATACGATAGAATGCACCAGTTACATGTTGGATCATGGGTCTTTTATTAATTGACCCTGACCTATGGAAGTAGGTCAGGGTAAAATTTGGAATTCAAGGGTGTCGTGGGATGTTGCAGTCTGTGACTGCTTAGTTTTACATTTGTTCTGAAAGGTTTCATTTTGATAAAAAAATCCCCATTTCCAACGCTGTTGCGGAATTTTTTTGTGAACTAAGGACCACCAGATATTCCATATCTTGTGTTTGCAGTGGTCATATACTTCCATGGCTTCAGGGTGGACCCTCCCATCAAATCAGCACGCTACTGTGGTCGGTGCAACACCTATCCCATTAAACTGTTCCATATCTGGTGGTCCTGAGTCCAAGAAAACATTGTTCCGAATGTAAAAAATGGGCTAAATAATGAGTGAATCTTTTTGGGTGAACTATTCCCTTAACTACAAAGAAAAATTTTTTAAATTCAAATTACCTCTCTGTGCCAGGAACTTGCAGCTGTTAGTATTGCCGGCCGCAGCAGCATAGTGCATAGGTGTGCATGTGTCCATGTTGACCACATCCAGATCTACTGAGTAAGCAGAGAGCACCGGAATCACCTGAGGAAATAAAAAACCACAGAAAAATTAATTCACAAATCTAAGTCTGTAACTTGACTTCCAAATTACATGTTGAGGAAAACAAAGGACAACAGATGAGGGAGGAAGGTAATCAATGGTCATATCAAATAAATACAGCCATTTCCTCGAATGTGTTCTATTGCTTCATAACTTCAATATTCAATCATTTCAAATGTAAAACAGACACAAGGCAAGAAAATAAAACACCTCAAAGCAACCCCCCATGGCGGCATAGTGAGGGGCTGAGGAGCCTTTATTATCCACAGCGTTGGGGTTTCCTCCCTTCTTCAGAATAGTGCCAACGACCTCAGGAGAGCCAGCTTTGGCTGCTTCCATCAACGCTGTGACACCAGTTCTCTGAGGAGAGGGCAGAGTAGAGTCCAATTTGGATAAAAAACAATAAAAAAGACAGCTCTGAGAAAAAAAAATTAATATCACACTGTGCTAAACAAAATCTCCATATAATTGTCTCAGTTTCCATTATCCCACAATGTCTGACCTCATTGGTTGCATTGGGGTCAGCACCAGCATCCAGCATGCTGAGACACCTTGACGAAAACTCCTTGGCGTTTTCACACATCAGCCGGAAGATATGATCCCCCTCAGTTGACACATTGTTGACATCTGCCTGGTGCTTCAGCGCCACCTGCAGGCATTGTGTGTGGCACTCGGTAGGGAAAGTACAGTAGAACAACACACCTGAAGTGAGAAAGAGGATTGAAAATGGAACAAATATGACAGAATTTAAGGTTCTGAGGGAAGCAGTAATGTTTGTGTATTTCAAGCTGCTATTCTTAGGCAAATTTTAGGTTGTTTTGGTCTGTTGCATGTAACAAACGCAATTGGGGTAAAATTTAATTTAACAAAGCACTAAATTAATCAAATCTTGTCTTTTACTTCTCCATATGTTTGCAACAGCTTACCTTTACCCTCGCTATCCTGAAGCTTAAAGTTAGCATGGCTCTGAGCTAGCTGCTCCATTATCACATCATTCCCCAGCTCAGCGGCTAACATGACAGAACTGCGGCCCTTCTTGTCCTTAATGTCAGGGCTCGCTCCCTTGGAGAGAAGGAAGCTGATCATGTCTGAGAGAGTCACAGCACACACATTATCAGGGGTGAAGTGGCTTTAACATGACCCTTTGTGGTTTGAAGGACATCCATTCAATTGGTTTTGGTTTACTTTTATAAAGCTTTGAATAAAGTCAAAGAAATTCTTACTGTTGAATCAAAATATAAGACGGTATTTACCCTGATTGTTGGCTGAAATTGCTATATGAAGCAACCCTATGCCCTCCTGTGGCTCAGTGAGATTGATGATGTTATCCACGCCAAGTTTTATCATCTTCTCAATCATCTCTGTGTCCCCTTTATGGAGAAACTGAATGAGGCGGTAGATCTGCCTGATCTGCAGGGCGCTCTTTGCTACACTGCTACTCATTATGGAATCACTCAAGAAACTGATGGACGCAAGACAAAAGATAAATATAACTATGACCAATGAAGACATACACAGAAGTAATTATAAAGACTTTATCCTGGTGAGTTTTTACGGGAATGAAAAAACGATTATATGACATATTATTGGACTCAAAAGCAGTAGAGAGGCTGCATGTCTCAAAATGAGAAGATACAGTCTGGCTGTAAATTACACGGGTAGATACCCGTGTAATTTACATAGTAAGCATTTATTCTATTAAATCACTCAGTTATGTTAGGGCAGGTTTATTATGTCACCTTGCAGTCTGTCACTGTTGTAATGTTTTTTTTTTAAAAAAGGCACTTCTCTTTAAACAATCACTTTTTTGACTTTCTCTTGACCAGACGTGATGCATTCAAGAACATTTTCCTCACAACAAACACGGAAACTAATAAATCTGTGTCTTATTACTGGTACAGAGAAGTAAGTCATGCTATATTTAAGTAAGTCATGTTAACGTCCATATGAACAACATTACCCATAAGTGTCACAAACTACAGTTATGTTAAATACCTTTGATCGGTAGTGAACATTTGACCTGTTCTGAATGTATGGAATATAATAGTCTAATAGTTTTGATGTTTTGATGTGCTGATTGCTTTGATGTTGTGTGTCTAGACCACATTCCTTTGCAGTAATCCAAAAGCAAAAAACAAGTCAGCAGGACTTGCTAAAGACTTTTTGAAGCCTCTCAACCAAGAGGCTTCATTTCTGACTGACTGGTAGTGGGTCAGATACTTCTACTCCTGTTGGAGCAGAAAACAAACTATAAACTATAAACAAACTAAATTATACATACACTTCAACTGTGTGAGACAGAATCTAAAACAGAAATTTAGTAAATCATTTTGTATGATTTTTTTATTAATTAATTAGCATTTTTATTGCATGGCTTAACTATTGGGATCACCTACCAACTAGTAAGAATTCTGGCCCTCACAGACCTGTTAGTTTTTCTTAAATAGGCTCTTTTATTATTTGTACAGATAGTCCTCAAAATACGATCATCCAACTTATGAACAGTATTGACCAGTTACAGCCCCAAAACCTGAAGATTCTGGAGAAGATCTGTACGGAAGAGTGGGCCAACATCCCTGCTGCAGTGTGTGCACACCTGTTCAAGAACTTCAGGAAACATCTGACCTCTGTAATTGCAAACAAGGTTTCTGTACTAAATATCAAGTTATGTTTTTCAAGAAATTTTCACCAAACGATGAACCCTAACATAAAGAATATATAATGTATATATAGAATTACAGGTACATATTATTATTATTATTAATCAGACAGTACTACAAACAGGTAACACTGTTACTGCTGGAATAACATTTATGCTATCGCTGCAGCTGCTAAGCTCTGAGGTATTTCATGCAAGAAATCCTGAGGAAAAGTTAGTTTAAGTAACTTAAGCATTCAATTATTCATTGTTTATTCATTGTTACATGTTCATTGTTACATTTTACATGTGAAATTACATGTGGATGTCAAAGTAATGCCACTATGTATTGATTGTCACTGTTCACATGACAATCAATAAATCCTTTGAATCCTTTGATTCCTTTGAATATCACAATGTGTTGTAAAGAGATGAGTTATTATTTTATTGGATTGCTTTTTTGGTTTTAATGAAATGGAACTGTCTTCTCTTTCAGGCCCGTTTGCTCATTCAATTGTGGGTGATGATAACCTGTTCCCTGGCTCTAAAGAATACATCCACATAAGAATTCAACAGCGTAACGGCGGGAAGACACTCACCACCGTCCAGGGTCTTTCTGTTATCTATGACAAAAAGAAGCTAGTCAAGGCTTTCAAAAAGGTTATATTTGGTTAAACTTAGCTGAAAGGGGCGTTGCACTACTTGATTTTCTGAATAATTTTTGTGTGCCTTTAACAGTCGTTTGCGTGCAATGGGACAGTGATTGAGCACCCAGAGTATGGTGAAGTGATTCAGCTACAGGGTGACCAGCGCAGGAATATCTACCAGTTCATGTTGGATGTATGTTTCCTCAACTCCCAACGAGTAGGTGATCCTTTTTTACCCTGAGCTACTGAGTCAGCTGAACTAAACCCTGTCTCCGTTGTTTATAGGTTCACCTGGCAAAGGAGGAGCAGCTCAAAGTCCACGGTTTTTAAAAGCAGATAGCAGCTCCTTTCTCCTTGAAGGCTAACCCCCCATCCAGACACACCAGTGCAGCTCCACACAGCATCAGGGATTCAATTCAATTCAATAAACTTTATTTATCCCCAAGGGGCAATTGAAGTCACAGAAAGCAGAAGTATACTGTATGTGCAAAAGAAAACACTTTATCACGGGATGAGTGGTGATGATCCAACCACACACTATGTACATCCTCCTTGTTTATTTCATTTTAAATTTTTCTTCTTTTAGGTTTTTGTGCCACAATAAAAGGGCAACTTTTCTTGTAACATTTGTTTTGTACTTGGGTGTGTTCAATAAACAAAGAGTGTTTCATATGTGGAGTGGCGTCATGGTGAATAATGGGCAGGGGCAAAAACATGAGAAACAGAACAGACAGATTTTCAGCCTACGCTGTCAGCTGTATTACAAGCTCCAGCTAGGCAAACAGTTAACACATTACTTCATTGTGTGGTTACCATGTCACTTTAAAGACATTATTGTTGCAACGTCTCAGGTTTTACATTATCATAAAACATCTCTTCCATTCTCCATGCATCTATGGACCTCCCCAGACTCAGGAGGACGTTACAGCCTTCAGGTCCATGGTCGGCAGCACCAACTCAGTCACCTACAATATTTCCAACAGTTTCGTTGTTTGTAGTTTGTTTGCTGTAGTCATCATCTTTCTGAGTGACATCTCAACTGTTCTGTGATACTCGATGGATTATTTTATTGAACAGTGTTTCTGTCTATGTATCAATTTGTGTTTAGGGTTAACATCACATCAGGATAATAGAGAATAACAATATTCCAGCTTGGTGGCAACGAAAGCACGAGTTTGTTATTCTATATGTTTTGGAACATTTGAAAGCCACATTAATTTGTTTTTACTTGATTGAAATATATATAGTAATCCAATGTACTCCATTTATTTATTAAGAGGTTCCTTTAAAACAAATGAAAAAATGATAGCTGGTTTGTTTTTTATGATTGAAGATTGAATGTGCAGCAGTTTACAGTTGTCCTTGGCTGCATCATTTGGACTTTTAATTCCTTATCTGCTGTGCGAAAAGGAGGGACGATCAGTGGAGCCGTCCAGCAGGATGTTATTCTCCTATGAGTGTCATCGAAACTGAGTTTAACTTCTGTTAAACTTGTTTTAGGGAACAAAATCTTGTGAAAATAAGTCAGAGCAGAATAAGCCTGACTAATTTCGTGAACTAACGTTATGTCACAGGCCTCAGGCATTGACAGAACAATGTTACAAATAAGGTCAAAAATAACAACTTCACATAAATAAAAGGCAGTACTTTATTAGCAGATTGATTTGATTACAGTATATATTTGTGACTACTTAAAAATAGAAATTAATGGCATTACATTTGCAATTGTTACATGAAATGTCACATGATCTGTGCCATTTGTAATTTTTTTTCAAAATCATGTGTTGCAAAAAATATATGTTTTTATCTCTCCAAGTGTAACCAGTAGTTCAGACTCAGATGTAAATATGCAAGAAATTTATTTCAAAAACTAGGTAGTTTTATACATAATGTTGGAACTAGAGTATGAAAATCAACTTTGGAATTGAAATTATTCTGAAACAACGATCAATAAATACATTTTGTGCCATTTTAACACAAACTGTAATGGAAGGCAATATCTTTTGCTATCCGGCACAGAGGAGAAATCTCTCTCGAATGACTGATAGACATTTGATGATATCGGTGTGTTTGTAAGTGACTGGAATACAGCTCAATGAAATAGAGATCCTTTATCGTTTCTCCTACAAACAGGTTTAGCTCAGGCACACTGGCAGCAGACGAGGTTGGAAGACTTAAAAAACTATAGTACAGCATACTCAACGCCACATCCACCATGTAAATGGGTAAAGTCAAAAAACATCCATTTATAAATTACTTAATCTCAGCTTCTACTTGCTGAGTCAGATAAATATAGATGTAGAGCACTAATAATATAGTCTATCCATGTCAGTTGAATCATGATTTCAAAATTTTCCAATGTGCTTTACATCTTAATATTTACTGTTGTTATACTAGTTTTTTGCAATCAGTGATATAAGAGCTCATGATATGAACAGTTGCATAAGATTTTTCAAGTTTGGCAAAATTTCTTTCAGCTTAAATAGTTGGATAGTTTTTTTTCTTCTTCTTGGATGCTGCAGAACGTGCTCAAAGAAACACCGGCTGCTCTTGTCCAGTTAAGAGTCGATACGTTGAGGCTGGCATAGTTTTCAAGTGAATCTGCCCAGAAAGAAAGAAATGAAACTTTTAAATACAAGAATCTCCAATCATAATTAATTTATTTTAATGTTAAAATAAAATCCAGTTGTCCAAGCATTCAGTCCTGTCTCACCTCTCCAACAGCATTGGTCAGGATCTGGATGATCTTGTCGTGGGGCGTGGCGACGACACTCTGTCCATTGATTTCAATGATGCGGTGCCCAACACGAATGCCTCCTCTTTCCGCAATACCCCCCCGCATCAGGCTGCAGATCTGCAACAGGTAGAGTGTGAGACATTTAGCATCTCAAAACAAAGACATGTGACACAGTCAAACAAGCACAACGAATCTTCGATTCCACATTATTTTATGTTTCTCAGAAGTGATTAATATGAGTAATTGTGAAGATGCAAAAATAACTTGATAACCCTGACCTGATAGTGATACAGTAAAATGTAACTATTGACTCACAATGCCATCCTCTACACTGAAACCCAGCTGAAACATTGGGTCTGGCCTCCTGATAATTGCCATGGTGACTGGTGGGCAGTGGACTATGCTAAGCTTCACGTACTTTTGGCTTTTTAAGTCCTGAAAGAGAAACAAAAATGGGTTAAGATCATTAAAGTAACAATTTTGATGAAACCGAAAGTATAACGAAAGACTATGAAATGAAAATACTGTATAGCTGAAACTACTGACACAATTAGGTATCAAATTTGATGATTCAAGTGTTCTTCAAACGTTAGTTGGCTGAATCCGAAGAAAACCACCATTAGTGAAATATTCTACCAATGAGATTCCAGATTTATGGGATGTTTTTGAAGTAAGACTTCATGTTTAGGGAACTTTACATGCACTCATGCTGCATGGAACAGAGCCATCTAGTGGATTGGACACTTTTTGTAAATACAGTGGTACCTCTAGTTACGAATGTCTCTACATAAGAAAATTTTCTACTTACGAAACGCCTCAACAGGAAAATATTGCCTCTAGTTATGAAAGAAATTTCCAGTTACGAAAGGTAAAAATACAGTATGGGCTGCTACTCGCAGCTCCAAAACGTTCCTGAACGCAACATTCAAATAGCTGCTCTGCCGTTGGCTATTACCTAGCATCCTGGCATCCCATTGGCTAAGAGGGACCTCTGTGTGTAGCTAGATAGGCGTCTATGCAGCGTCCTCGTCATTTAGCTCTCGACCCATGACGTGTTCCGACAGTTTTACGTAAATATATTAACTTTTAGAGTATTCACTATAGACCCCAAGAAAGTGTTGGAGAAAAAAGGAAAAGAAGAAGAAAAGAGTCTTTTTGTCCATACAAAGCAAGAAATAATAGAAAAGCATGAAAAAGGGATGCGTTTGGTTGATCTCGCCAAAGAATATGGCCGTAATGCATCTACAATTGCCACGTTATTAAAACAAAAGGAAGTCTAAGGAGTTTAAGGCATCGGGTGGGTGGTTGGAGAAGTTCAAAAGGAGGTCTGGAATTCACTCTGTTGTTCGGCATGGTGAAGAGCTCATGAACCAAAGAGGGCAAAAAACAATGAGGACAGCAGTTAAAAGGTAAAAGACCATCATTTTTATTCTTTACTCTATTATTTGTTTTTTTTACATTATACACAACTCTCATTTATTGTGTAATAATCTAATTGTAACATGTATTTGTTACATGTTTTGATGGATTTTTATGCTTTATAAAACATTTCTGTTTGAATTTTGGATTTATGCTTGAATTTACATTTGCATGGTAAAACATGTCTCTACTTGTGAAATTTTCTACCTACAAAATTTCTTCCAGAACCAATTAATTTTGTAAGTAGAGGTACCACTGCATAAGCCAATATTTTTTTAGAATCTGGATCAGAAACTCCGTAAAATTTTAACAATAACAAAATTGCTATTGTTATCCAATTTTGAATTTCTGTCTTACCCGGATGATATTCTGGCAGGTAGTGATGGGAAGTCCCACCATGCTGGTATTGTTAACCGACATAATGCGATCACCAATACTGAGTTCACCACAGCGCTCAGCAGGACCACCATGAAGGAGGTTGGCCACCACCACTGTGGGTAGGATGGATCCCCACCCGGACTCCACCACCGCCAGACCCAAAATCTCTCCAGCAGCTTTGGTGATGACCACCTGAACCACAAACACAGAATGACCAATATCCGAGCACTTAAATTAACACAAATTAATTTGAATATCAAACTATGTAATTATACACAATTAGTATCGCCAAAGCAATTACACCTTGATACTAATAGATAGTCACACCTGTCTCAGTCGAGCACACATTTGTATCTTAGCTTTTAGCTGCTGAACATTAAATTAAACTACTATCAGCTAAAAGTGTGACGGACTCAGGAAGGAGAGTAAAAACAGGAACATAGAACAAAGGCAGACAGTGGAGGAATTTTTCTTGCCGTTCAAATGTAATGAAAGCACAGAAAACCTAATAGCTACAGTTTATGTTCAAATGTGTTGTTATATCTGTTCCTCTGCTTACATCTCGGATGTTCTGAGAGTCGGAGAAGTGGGCCAGGTCTCCATTGTAGAGCTCCTGACTTTCCAGGTATTCACTGTACTCTCCAGGCCTCAGATCGCTGGTCTTGATGCCGTTGGTCTGAAGGAACTGCTGGTAGGCCACGCCGAATGCCTGACCAATAGCCTGGGCTATGATCTGAGCCTGAATGGTGAGAGAAACTTGAGTGGTTTTGAGATTGTTCTTAAACTCGTGCATCCATTTCACTATATTAACAACACTCATTGGCATACATAAAACATGTCAAACCTTAAAAGATCTAAAATAAAACATTGAGTCTGAAAAGATTGTTTCCTTTGTTATAAAATATGTTTAGTTTTCCTTCTTCATCAGCGTTTTGTTAAAGTTATTAGTCAGTTGCTCACTTGTCTCCTGTAAAAGGAGATATAGGAAGAGTTAAATCTGGAAAACTAGGCACTAATCATGTGGCCTTGTGTATCCCACCGGTAATTAGTCTCCAAAAGAAACAGTTCATCCTGTTATTTACTCTTGCCAAGACTGGGCAACTGGGATAACAGCCAGTCCATTTTTACATTCAGGGGAATAGTCTAGAGGAAGGAAACCAGGCCAAGCAGAAGCTAAATCTGTAGTCCAGTTGAAAAGCAGCACATTTGATCTGAAATGGGGCATCAAGGGGAGCAAATGATACGTTCATAATTACAGGAATTGTGAACCCATTTGTGGGATTTTCAGTCAAAGACTCAAAAATATATAGAGGAACAGGCACAATAATACTATGGCCACTATAAAAAACAAAAAAACAAAAACAGGCATTGGAGCCCAACAGCTGCTGGGGTTCAAATATAAGCTCCAAAAGTTCACAGATATGAAGAATTTTCATTTGAAAAAAGCTGACTAACTCACGTCATCAGACGAGAACACGTGGCAGATCATTAAGCACTTCTTCTGAGGCCTGGCGGAAGACGACGAGGAGTTGGAGGCTGAGCCGCCATCCTGCACTTTAAGTTTCCTCCGTGCCATAAGGACCACAATGTCACCAATGTCTGCAATGTACGAAATCATCTGCAGAGCGTGATCCATCATGGCTTCCTGAGTGGAGACAAGAGGGTGATAATATATGAAACCAAGAGAAGACAGGAAAGTCTGAGTAACACTTTACTTCAGAGAAAGATTCAAGTCACCAAATGATGCTGCCACACCATTACTTTTTCATTTTTTCAGCATGAGGATCCTGCTTGGCAATTTGCTTGTGCATATTTGAAAAAGTTAAAGCTGAATTGTGAAATTAAAATAATGCCACTGAAAAATATTGAAAGATATTATATGCAACTTAAAACACTAGGTTAAAAATGTAAGTTTGCAAAACTGTGGTCATTTTACAGTATATATTACAAATGTTCCAACATTTCTGCAGAGAACGAGTTGACAAGCAGGAAACAGCCTCTGTAATAACTGTGGCACAAGATGAAGTAGCACTTCATCAAACAGGGTTCCATAAGTGAAAACACCCACATGTACTCTGTTTGGTTTTCATAAGATGAACTTCATACTTTTATTTCATATCTGAAGATCATGATTTTAAAGCCACTTTCAGCTGAAACTAGCTGTTTACACCATTGCTGTTTTCAGCATTTATTTTCCCAAGAGTTGAAAAAAACAAAAACCCTACAAAGTTCATTGGTAGCGGTACCACTTCTGTAGAGATAGTAAATTATTAGAGGTAATTTTGAAACCATTTTCTGTGTGATGGAAAATAAAAGGAGGGAATGATAAACCAGAACCCTGAAAAGAGGGTTAAAATACATTACGCTTTGTGTGCTACAAGCGTTCACATAAGTTCTTCTGATCACTTAGCAGAACCTACTTGTGTGTCAGCAGTCAGCACTTTAATTCTCTGGGTTGAGATGAACAGATCCACCTCTGTCATTGGCTGAGACTCTCCCTCTGGTGCCTGAGATCAAAAGTCAAAATAATTACACACATACTCCTATCATAATGACAACATCTGATGTATGAGAAATGTTCCTTACTTAAATAAAACCACACAGATGCAATATCACCATATTTAGCACACACTCCTGCCTCACATATCTTGAGTTCACCTTGATGCGGTCCACAGCCTCCTGAGCTTGGGTCATGCGGGCATTGGTCGAGGGGTTCTTCTCAGATTTGAGCTGAGTGGAGCCCAAATACTTGGCTCCAAATACTACTCCTTCCAGTAAATCTTCAGGGTCACATGGACCAGGAACTTCAGAATAAAACACACTGACATTAACACAATGACTGCTTGGATGGATGGACAAATGGATGAAAGGGATGAAGCAACTCACCATCTTTATATGATGGTTGATCTGTATTCTGCAATGACAACACAAACAAATCAACAAAGCAGTCAGAGATTGCAACATCACGCAACTTGCCCTGACCTACTTCAAAGGTAGAAGAAGTACACTTTATTAATCCCCGCAGGGAAATTACATAGTCACTCAGGTATTTTTACATGTTCTTTGTGTTAGTTTATGACAATCAGTGTATACACAAGCCCCGTGAAACACAGCACACAAGGGGGCCTGTAAGCATGCAGTTAGCAGTTAGTACACACATCAAGCAACACACATAGGGAGGCAGAGTGATGGGCAGCGGCTTCAGGAACGCTCCCCAATTGAGCAGCTTGTAGGGGGGACGCCTTGCTCAAGGGCGCCTCGGCAGTGGCTGGGAGGTGAACTGACACCTCCCACTGTCAGCTCACACTCCCTCCGAAGATGTCCTGGCGGGAGCTGCTGCTACTAAAGTTAACTTATTTTGTATGTTACAGCATCACTAACACCAACCTGTCAAAGTTTTCTCGTTTTATTTGAAGTACCTTGACTTGTGATGGTCATTTGATTATGTACTTTGATATTTTATAGAATGACATAAAGGAGGAATTGAAAGCAGAATAAACTGAAAAAATTAGTTTCAGTCATACCTAATTGATGACAATGAAATATCATTTATCAAACTGCACTATTTCTGATGGTGAACATGTAATTTGTCGATGGTAAACAGTTTGTGTGTATCTTCTGTCTGAGCTCACGCATATAATATTCGTTAAGGCGTTAATTACACCACGAAGAAATAGTTTGAAATGAATGTAAGTTACTGTACATGATAAATATTGGTTTTGTAGAGGATAAAATCAAAATCTTGATTTGTTTGGAGATTAGAGTTCAGCTTCCTTTTAGCACATTATATTAACGCTATCTCAACCTACCTGCTCATTCTCTCCAGCGGCCTCTTCGTCCTCTGGAGGCTCCTCACCCAGCTTCTTCCATACAGGCTCTGGATATTCATCGTCAGGTAGAGAACTGAGGGAGGTGTCTCTGTGTCGCTGCTGTTCACCATTCCCATGATTCCCCCAGAACCTTTGTGCGTCCTCCTGACTATAGGACACTGATACTACGGCATCAACCTCTCTGTGTGGCAGACATGTCTGATGTTGTGGTGCGCCTATCTCTGTGAAGTGCAGCATCCCCAGCATGTCTCTCTGGTGGCGTTCAGAAAACAGCAACCCTGTGGTTTCAGTGCTGCTGTCTGTTATTAGAGAGGGAGCACAAGCTTCCAGCTCAGACAAGCTGGAGTAATAATGCTCCTCAGGATAATGTTGTGTTTGTTGGTTGCAACAATGGTCTTCTCCCATCAGCTGGAGTTGATTGAGCAAGTGGTGGATGCGACTGTGGTCTTCATCACCTGATTTTCTGTCCGCAACCTCATGGTCCTCTTCTCTATACCTACTCTTAACCTCACATATGGTGATCTCTTCCTGGTATTCCCCAACGTCCTCTGAGTCTTCAACACTCACCAGTCCTTCCAAATCCACTTTAATATCCTGAACTGGCAATACAATATTTCCTACATGTTCCTGTTGGTTCACATCAAGTGAATCCACAGTGTCACTAGTGTTCAAAGGCAACGAGACTGGCCCACTGGGATTGGCATTATCCAGATTTTCAACAGAGGGAGGGAAGATGGGGTCATCGAGGTCATCTCCAGAGCCTGCCTCACTTGATGAGTCGGACCTCCAGTCTAATGGAGGGGGCTCAATCAAGTTGTAGGACTCTAGTTCCTCCACCTCTGATCCTGGCACAGGTGCCATAGTCTCTCTAGGGACCTCAATCTCTGAGGTTCCATCAGCGGGGATGGTGGTAAAACACGAGGAGACGGGCGGTGCAGAGGCTAGCTTATCAGTTGGACAGACATCTGAGTCCATTGTAAGAGAAAGCCTGCAGGAGGAAAGGGTCATTTTCTTGTAGAAGTTTCCTTCTAGAAGTCATATGAACTTGGTTTCAGCCAATTTTACTCAAATGATACCCTAATTTTTAAGTTTATATTACATAATTTAGTGCAAATAGAGTAAGACTGGCTTAACCTTTAGTGAATAATCACTATCTGAAACACAGTAACACAATAAAATATCCTATTTGCCCATTGACCATCAAGATAGTAGAAGGCTGCTCAAAGTACAACAAAATGTACATTGTACAATTCCCATGTGTAAAATATAGCATACCATACTTCCGAATTTGGATGATTAAGTTCATTATACAGGAAAATTTTATTGGAATCAAATGCATATTATATATTGTGTAGAAAAGCACTTTGTGGAGTTTATCAACAGCGTTATTAGGTTCAAAAATCCTCCTACCTTTAAAATTAAAAGTGACTTTACGTTGATAAAACGTGTCAGTAACTTGTGATCAAATCAAGTGTCAATGGAAACCTTACGAGTTTATTCGTTTTGCAGACAAATAAAATAACGTCACAGGCGAATTTAGCTAACAAAAGTTAGCTGTTAAAGTAGCTTAATGCTAACTAGTTAGCCAATTAGTATCCGTAGAATCACTGTAAGAGCTCGTCAACAATAAAACATTGGTTCTATGCTAACACACGGTTACAGAAGCGGACGGATAAGCCCTCACCTTCCGGTCTTCTATCCAGATAGAGACTCCTGGGGGAGCCACGACACAGAAGTTGACGTGGTTTGGGATTGGTTTCCTTTGCAAGCGTTTGAATTTGTTTTACTCGTCATGCTAACAACAGCAACTCAGTTAAATGAGATAACACATGCAATACTACTAGGTCACAGTAGTTCAGAGTGTTTCTTGTCAACGTAGCTGTAATTAACTCTATAACTATTTATTGTTCGCCGAATGTTGTTGTGCTGCATTCATGATGCCTAGAATTTTTAAAGATCGTCATCCCGGTTTTCCTATTCTTCTTTTGCGCGTCTTCAAGACTATCTACACTATATTAAGATAACACCAACAAAAATATCGTTGTTTTTTTAACCAATCATCCATTCTTGAGTTCCAAACTGCTCTGGTCTGTCGTTCATTTCTGTTATATTGTTATACAAGTGGTGCTTAATTTAATGTGTCCGTTAACCCTGAAGGCAACTGCTGTTACGTCATGTTCAGCTCTCAGACCTGATCAATCACACACCAATAAAAGGACCTGAGAAAGGAGATTAAATTGAATTAATTTTTTTTAGAAAGTAATTTTATTTACATCATCGTCAAACATTTCATTGAAATCAGTTCCATCTCAAGCATCTTCTGATCATTAGAAACAACATCCAATATTTGCATGTAAACATTTGTGTTGTCTACGTTGTCTACTGTACAGTAATATCGATCAATGTACTGTAAGCAGCTGATTTCAACAGCACAACCCAAAGACCTGAGGAAACGATAAGTAAGACCATTGGTGTAGTGAAGCTTGAAGACATTGCATCTTTTAATACCTCTATTTAATCCTGCTCATTCCAGTTTTAACAACAGTACTTGCATACTGGCCTTGTAGGGCAACTGTATTCAAATATAGTGTGTGATGCAAAAATAGTTTAAATGCTGACAGAAACAGACACAGTGTAAGTAGTCTTGTGCTCCTCTGGCTAATGTTGACCCTGAAATAGTCTGTAATTAAAAACATCCCAGAAAACAGATGAGTTTGGATGTATTATGTGATAAATACAAAAACAATAATTAGTCAATATTGTCATATATTTTGTCATGGCACAGCTGTAGAGCGGGTCGTGTAGTGTTCCAAAATCAGCGGTTCGATTTCCTCTCCTGCCCAGTCACCTCGGAGCAAGAGGCGTCAGCTCGACTCCCAGGCACTGCTGAGGCGCCCTCGAGCAAGGTGCTGTGCCCTTCACAAGTTGCCCATTGGAGGTGCACCATGAAGGAGCTGTCTGCCGCTCTGCTTCCCCCTCACCTGCATGCCCACAGGACCCTTGCGTGTGTTATGGGCCTGTACCCACTATAAAGTGTGCATGTAAACCACTTAGCTGTGTGGACTTTTCCCTTCGGGGATTAATGTAGTAAACAAATTTTTTTTTAAAAATTTAAATATAGGAATTGAATTCAAACATTTAGTAAATTTCTAGATTGCACTCATAATAATGCAAATTTTTAAATTTACTGTACATTCTAAATAGATTTTACATGCATGTGATTGCATATATTAATAGTTGATTGATGTCCCCTTCAAATCTTGCCATGCACGTTCTAATGATTGAAGGGTCAAAATAGTTTAATAAAAAATCCATTAGTCACTTTTACAAGAGGTTTTCAGTCATAGTCAACAAACACCTGGATGATTGGCTAGAAGTCTGGTACATTTCACTTGACCTGAAATAAATCTCCACTTATTTACATGGATGTATTGTGACATTAAAGTTCTGTTATTGATCAATAGACCCAACAACAGAATTCCTTCTTCAATCAAAATATTTCTCACTGAGAAGGAATATCTATAAAATGTCTGCTTGGTTCCTGCTGTCTGTATTCATCTGGACCAAACCAATAACAGATGAGACAGTACCCATCAGACCCACCAACCAGTCGGGGAATCGTCCCGCCCACAAGAAGCCGGCCGGCATCCAATGAATGGCATTACTGATGTCAGCCATGCTGCTGAGGACAGAAAGAATCTCCCTTTGCATCTGTCTGTGGAGCTGAGAGCAACTGCTGAAGAAAAACACAACACTTTACCACGTTAATCTTCAACTGGGAACGTCAGTTTCTTTCCATTGCGTGCATTTACGCCCTTTGGCATGGTTCAATATAAGTAGAAAGTATGTCTTTATTAGTATGTTCATGAAGTAATGATATTTCCCAACACGACATCCCAATATTAACTGCATACCAAATGCAGATACCACACCTGTTACCACTGCTGTCCTTCTGACATGTCTTCAGCTTCTTCTTCAGTAAGATCAGAACTCGGAGTGATCTGAGGAGTGAAACATTCACACAATACTTCATCTTAGAATGAAATTTTTTGGTAAGTATAGCCACTGACTAGGTTAGTGCTCAGTCTCACTAAGTGCTTTAGGTACTGAAAGAAAATCTTATTCTACCTCTAAAGCCTAACATTTATTGTAATAAATCTTTGTTATCACATTTGATTCATCAATATATCTACAGCATATACAGTCAGGTTATTTAATGTGATTTGCCGATAGATGATCTCAGACCTGAGTATTCCCAGTAGCAGCGATGTTCCCCAGAGCACCGTTCCAAATAGCCACCATTTATCAGATTTCACTTTAATGAGCTCAGCATCAGCAGCCCACGCAATGTGTTCACAGGGATAATACAGCTGGTCGGCCACATTGGTCAGCACTGATATCCAGCGCAAGCCTTTGTCCTCCTCCTACAAAAGACACATAAGACACATTAACGCTGTATGCACCTATGCACCATATAATTTCCATAACTAATTATTTGTTTATATGGTAACCTTTTCATTCTGACAAATACATTTTAATAAAACATTAAGAAGCCAAAGGATCTTAGCAAACACACCCACTGTAAAGGTTTAATTGTATGCTAACTGAATAGATATTGCATTAAAGCAGCTAATGTCAGATAACAAGCAGATAACTTTTGTGCCAAGTTTCAGGCTAAATCACCATAACTGATTGAAAAGAAAAAAAAGAAGTTTGACAAGACATGAGAGAAGAAAAAAGATGGAGCCAAATGTTGTTTTGCAACTCACCCCGGCCCCCATCCCATAGCTGTGGGAGTAAGCCATCATGGATAGATCATCAAACAGCCTCAGCACTGTTCGGCAGTGGCTGAGCTGTGCAGAAAACAGCAGCAGACTTCTCCCAAGTTGTTGAGATGAAACTTCTGATTCAGTCTTCCGGTTAAGAACTCCTCCAATCAGCTGAGAGCCATAACAGACTGTCCTAATCTGAAAAACAGGTTATAATAGAAAAAAAGCCTGAAGTACAACTGAAGAGACAACAGAGGGGGGCATAGGTGAGACTTTAAATTCAGCGGTGAACTAAAACTGATAATGTAATAAAGTGTGGAACAATTTCATTTATTTCAATGCTGACATAATTATAGACACAGCATGAGCATGTGTTAATATTATTATTGTTGTTAGTAGTAGTAGTAGTATTGCCATTATTAGTATAAAAATGATATCATGCGAGGAAGAGGAATTTTCTTTTTGCGATAGAGAGTAGAGTAGAACTTTATTGATCCCTTATGGAGGTTCCATCGGGGAAATTAACTAATCTTCTTTCTTTTTTATCTAATTATATATATATCATTATAATATTACTATATAGTAATAATAACAATAATAATAAATAATATAATATTATACCATAATATTACTTAGAAATATAAATATTTTGAGAATTATTTACCATCGTCTCCTGATTAAGTCTTTATGAATCATTTCTTAGTTGTGGTTAATAATTTATTTCTTAACATATTATTATCTCCACACGGACGAAGTGCCGTCCACCATCATTATTTTGTTTGTGTGTTTGCTTGTTTTATTTGTGTGTTTGTCCGTTCAGTGGATCACACAGAGGTGGATCTATGATTTTATTTTTTTTTACTTACTATGACAAATCTTGAGGATGTCCTTGCTGACGGTGCACGCCTTACTTGCGTTTGGATGAGGGGGGTTTAATTCGTTCAAGTGACGCTCAAGTGACGTCATGTATACGCAAATAATTTAAAACTAATCTGAACAAGTCTCTGCCAATGACGACTGCTACACAATCGTAAATTCCACAAACACTTACAACTTTATCTCTCCCTCTGTAGGACTCCAGCGTTCGCACAAGAGACTCCACAGACTCCTGCATGTTTGCCTGTAGTAAAAAAAAACTAGAAAACACGGGAACTGTGACGGTCCAGCGAGGACACTCTAGTGTTGTCAAATAGCTGTTCACGACTGAACTTTGAAACAGGAAGTAAAAACTAGACAAAGGTAAACGATCACATTCAATCGAACTTCTACTGACTTCCTGTCCTCTTCCACTCAGAAACTGGTTATCCGGAAAGGTTTCGGGTTTCATTAAAAAAAAAAAATCATGAATAGATAAACTTTAAAAATAAATTAATTAACATTTCAATTTTAAAGAAACTTTTTGTGGAAGTTTCACCCATGATAAAACCTGATTCGGAATTACGACTTTATTTATATACCTGTACATATGACTACTGTATAACAGTTGTACTGACATGATCAATATATCATGTCATCTGTTGGGGATTATTTTTTCATTACTAAAGGTAAACTAGCTTGTTATGGCTGATAGATATCTATTAAAAAACAACAATGGATACATTTTTTTAAATTCAAGAATAAAGTTTAATCAATTACACAACTACCAGAAAAAACACATTTATTCAATTTACATTTTCTCAGAAGTCGAGCAAAGTAAACCAGAACCATTATAGTGTATTTGATTTTTATACAAGCAGTTTGACAATGCGATTATGCAGGATTTTCATTTTAAATATATATGTGTTTTGTCAGGAAAAAAGGGATTTTACCTGTAAGAGCAAACCTGTCTGTATAGCACAGACATTAGAATTCTGCTTATAAAAAGAAAAATGGTCCCAGGTGAAGTCACTTAAGGAAACAAATCCAGATGGGTATGGATTCATAAAACTCATGGTACTACTGTATTTGCTTGGCAAAGTTGAGGGTCTACAGTTGACACTGGCTTGAGCCACATTCCTGGCTTATGGGTATGGATTTATATATCTTAGAATTACTGATTTTCTAAATGGTAGTCTTGGAAAAGTGTGTGCAGCTGTGTGTCTCTCTGTGTTCTGTCCTTTTGCTTGTGTTTGGATATACGTATATTAGTAGCTAGGATGAGGAGATTCATTGTCGTAGATGTCTGAAAAGAAAATGGCAAATATAAATTTCCACAGTTTGCATGGCATTTACACAAAGCATTTACACAAGGATGCAAATATAGCTCACCACTTGCATACTCAACATCGTCATAAATATCTCCTTCCCTGCAAAAGAGTTAATTATTATTTGTGTGCATTTTGTGGAATTTAAAGTTTTGTCAAAATTAAAATTAAGTCAAAAGTGGGGTCACAAGTATAAAAACTGGTCCAACAATTTTGTAATTTGACAGATCTGATAGCCATATTTATATAATATATTGTATGTGCATACATAAATACTAAGGTAATCTGAAGTAAGTAAATAAGTCCATGTTTAACCATTGAAGAGGAAGTTGATTTCACCATCATTTATTTGCGACATAAAGCATATAAATTAATGTTGTGATGTATTAACCTAATGAGGATTGACTTACATTTGAATGAGAAGACTTCTGGACACATAACCATCTATAGAAGTGAGACAAAAGCAACAACTTGATGTAAAATAATCCGAGTAAAGGCATAAAATGTGATTGTCACCAAATTAAAACTTAATAAATTCACTTATACTGTACTGTATATCCTACTTGTAACAATTACAAATAATTCAAGTTATATTAGTTGTTCTGTATTCCCTGTTTTATTTTTTTGTTCACTTGTCTACTTGTTTCAGACTCCTTTTAGTGAGTCATGCCTCTGAGTCTATGTGGGATTCTAGTGATCGGGTTTATCTTAATACAGGTTTCTGAAGCTGGCCAACTCCAAAAATTACATGTATTTCATATGCTGCAGAAGTGGTATACATCATACAGAGATGTGAAGTGTTAACGTACATTTTCCAAACTTGTTGCGACAGAGAGCTTCCTTTTTGTTGGTGAAATGGATGACATCCAGGATTTCTCCCTGAGTCACATGCAGATCCTTCCCTCCTGGCTTCTTTATGATGCTATTAGGATCCACCATCATGGTGTGCAGGACAGTGATGGGCCCATCATACTAAAAAACAATCATTAATTGATAAATCCTATTTGCTGGTCCTGGTCATCAGGACGTATGAAACACTCAAAAGTACTGTATGAATGTTTGATTTCATCACTATGTTGATGACACTCTATCCATTATATAAAAAAAACAAATATTCTGGAGAAAGTCTATAAAATTTATTTACCTTAAATCTTTTTCTCAGCTCGTTCACAACTTTTGGATCTATGCTGGAAGAAATCATTTCTGATTTAGTAGCTAATCAACGACCATTAAAGAAATAAGAAATTCACACACATACATTGTACGTATATACTATACACACACACACACACACACACACACACACACACACACACACACACACACACACACACACACACACACACACACACACACACACACACACACACACACACACACACACACACACACACACACACACACACACACACTGTGTATAGCATTTAGCAGCTGTCAATATCTCCAGTATCTTTTTTTCATCTTTCCTCAGTGAGCTGAATATTAATAAATACCTGACTTCAGGTGGTGGAGGGGGGAAATCCTCAGCTATGAGTTGAACGTCATCATAGCCATCTTAGGATAAAACAAAAAGTATGTTGTAAATGAAAATGCACTCGTGTTCTTGACATTGTTAATGATAACAATAGCAAAGAAAAAGAGTTTTAAAAAATTGAAAACAGTACAAATTTAAACCAAATGATTTGACACATGAGCTACGAGCAATTTCTCTTGGACAATGTTGAAGTTCAATCATTGTCTATCGGTTTTAAAATGGATTGTCATCACTTACCGTAATCTTCAAGCATGCTGGGATGAGAGGAAATGCAACATATTAGTTGGATCAGAGGAAGGAGGAACTAAGAAATGTACCTCCTGTGATTATAGTACAAGAAAAAGTAAATTAATGTGATCCACAGCACCTGTCTCTGTCAGCGGACTCCAGGTTTAACATCTGTAGAGGGTCTGGAGGTGGGGGAGGCAGCGGGAACATGTCTGTTTTGTCACAATGGGGCATTTTAGGTTTGAATGCCTCATCGTCAACATCCACGCATGTGTTGCTGATGTACCCGTCTGAAATCAGTGTGTATATTGACAAATATGAGATGATGTCATATTATCCATCTAGTACAAAGAATAACGTCATTACCAAATAAATGTAATATATTTATTCCATTTCTTATTTCAACACTTGAAAGATTTCGAAATTTATTTTTTTTATTGGCGATCAAATAAAGTGATTAGTATGTTTCCACACAACACAAACTACCCATTCAAATTTGCCGATGACACAATGGTGCATTTTTCAATCCATTTCCAAATATATAAGCAAAAACAAAAAATCATTTATCAGGTTGAACATTCCCCTTCATTAGATCAAGCCTTATCCTAGAGCAGTCAATCACATTGATAGATACCCATTAATAAAGAAAATGTCACCTCACAATGTGAAAGACGATGTTAAAAAAAAAAAATCATGCCTCTGATTCTTTATAAAAAATGGATAAAGGGGAAAACATGCCCTTCTCAGCATCAATAATAAATTATTATGAAGTCACGTCAGTACCAAAGTCTGGAATTCTCTGGAAATGAGAATACAAAAAAAAATCTTCTGAATCTCAGTGAAAATATAATTGACCCTCTGAAGCACAGGACCATAAACAACCAAAACTCTACTGGAATTACTGCTGAAATTGTGAAAGTTGCATTTTGGTTCAGTGGTTTTAAAAAACTTCCACTGCGTATCCCTCTTTTATCTCTATCGTTATAAAGTCTAAATAAAGTTCACACATTTCTCACAGTTTCCTTTCAGCGATGGAGCCAACCATTTGCCTCCTGGGTTATTCTTCACTCGGAGGATCTCCACAGTCTCACCTTGGCACACATTAAGATCCAGTTTTCCTCCGCCATGCCATCCATGCCGAACCCTGGCTGTTTGAAGAATCTCATCCTCACTGTGCAGCTAAAGATAGATGGAAATTAAGTTACTTGAAGTTGACATTCAGGGCAGCATGATGGTGCTGTTGCCTCACAACAAGTAGGTCCCAGGTTTGATTCCACCTGGGTGTTTTCTGAGTGGAGTCTGTATGTTCTGCCGATATCTGTGTGATTTCTCTCCATGTTCTCTTGCTTCTTCCAACCACCAAATACATGTAGGTTAGGTGAGTTGGTCACTCTAAATTGATCTTAATATGACTCTGAGTGTGAGTGTGTGTCTGTCTTTCTGCATGTCCCTGTGACAAACTGATGATCTGTCTAGGGTGTACCCCTCCTCAGCTGGAGGAGGGGTATGTTTTTAAATGCAATAAGAATTAGTTAGATGGCCACACTGTTACTGTGACCAACCTTAATAACTAAAGAAAATATAACTATGTAGTCTCTTTTCCAGTCTGGACAACATATATGATAAAAACAATACATACAACAATACAATAATTCTCAAATTCCTAAACTTCTGCATTAAATTGGAGTCATGTTTGGTCAGGTAATGGTCAAATGCTGCTTGTTCCTTACCTGAAAGTTCTTTCTCAATTCATTTTCTTTTTTCTGACGCGCCATCTGATCTTTCCTCTCCTGGTCTTGCCTCCTTATGTCTTTTTTGGGCTTTTTCTCAGCATTTATGAGATTCGCCTCAACTTGGTCTCTATAAAGATGTGGTTACAATGAGAAATGGCAAACAGTTTCAAGTATATACTAATGAGCAGAATATCAACATTTTAATCACAGACAAAGTAATTCGAAGAAGAAGAAGAAGAAGAATTTTTTTTTTTTTTTTTGCAAAAACACTTTAATCACATTTTAAAATTTTACATTAGATGAAAGTGCTAAAGTGCTTCAAAAATACTAAAAACCAATAAAAAGAAATACAATTTTAAAAATCAGTGTATTATATCAGGAAATTTGCAAGAGTGAGTTGATCATCAACTGAAGTGCATAGGACATTTTTGTGACACCAGATGTTCCTAAAGTTATTTAGGTCTTTTGTCATTTTGTAAAAACCAACTTCTAGTTTTAAGCAACATCTGATGTTACAGCAAAAAACAGTAGCTGCTTCTTGAACAGTATTGTTTTCAATTCTCCTCTTTCTGGTCACATAAATTGCGAGTTTTGCCTCTCCAGAGATAAGATTTAAGAGCTGCCACTTTCTTTGATTTGATTTCTTGTACCCAGCACCATAAATACATTTTCTGATATTAAAATTTTCACTGAACAGATTAAAAACATTCGTTAAAAGAGTGAAGAGCACTGCAAGTCTCATACACTCACTAAAGGCATGAAAGACTATGAAGAAGAAGAAGAAGAAGAAAAAGAAAGCCCACTTTATTAATCCCCATTGGGAAATTATTTGTCCTGAGAAAAAAATTCACCTGAAACTACATGAAGTGATTATTATGATGGCACTGGATGAACAGTGAAGATAACCAAAGTTTCCTACAACTCTCCTCTACTGACCTCTAAATGTTATGCTAAACCACCCAGTGAAATGACAGACTATTTTCATGCATAGAGCCTAACAGCTGCTTCACTAGCAGTCAGTTCAATAATAACTTGACAGAAATAACTGCAGAAATAATAGAAACACTGGCTAGTTGGCTTCATGCAGCTGCAATCACTTTATACTTTTAGCAGAACAGAGTGCTCAACAAATAGCAAAGGCAGAAAGTTTAGACTTACTCATCAATAGACTCGTATACATCTTCATCAATCTGCAAGAGAAAAGCTTTTATGTGTACTTTATATTAAGAAGGAAAATACTTTTGGGATGATTAGATCAAACAGAAATAACCCATTGGAAAAAAAATCATATTGTCAAAGAAACAATGGACATGCTTGAATGTAGAATCAATTCCACATGACATTGAAATTCAAACAAGTATGGAATTTAAACTCTATTCCAATTTTAGTTTATAGTTTTAGGGAAAAGGAGTCACCTGCTTTTGAATTCTTCAAACATTCTCACTTACATGTATTATCAATCTTCTATTCTTACCTCATCCATACCATGAGAAACGTCAGTCCAGGATTCTACAAAATATAAAAATATGTTGATGAGTCATAATTTCTTAAGGACTGTAGAGGAACTAGAACTAGAAAAAAACTGCTGTGATAAACAATAAACTGTGTCACCGTTGATATCCGGTGTCGCAATGTCATCGTGGGTTTTCTGAAAGTCCTCAATGTCCCTTTTGTGAGTGAAAAGAAACAATGGCTGTTCAATTGTATTCAGTAATGGAGAGTTGTTTGTCTTTGATCAAACAGAATAAAAATCTTCACTGACTAATGCTTTAAACAATCCATCCCCTAGGGGACTTTACATTTCTTAGATGGAACTCTGCATCCTTAAAATGTACCGGGTACTCATTTTGTATGTTCAGTTGATAATTGTTGCTGTAAAATTGTCAGTCCTCACAATTATTTCATGCCTTCCATCTTTAGTGTCCAATACGCTAAAATAAAGACAAGTTTTTCAGTATGTACATCTCTGTGATGTTACACACTTACACGGTGGCTGCTTGCCTTGGCAGCCTGCTGGGCTTGACTGATCGCTGTGGCAGCTTTGGAGGACTGATAACTGTGGGTAGAGACATGTTTCTGCCTGAACCCAGAGAACCTGCTGGGATATGAAGAGACATCACATGCAGAAAACGAGCGACCTTACACTCAATATTTTCTGTCGGTTTGATGATCTGTCATTAATCTAAATATGCCTCCTTTAACAAACTATGAACTTAATAGACATTTATTCCATCAAATATTTAAGTAAAAATTATAGTGCATCTTTTTTTAAATAAGGTACATTTTAATAAAATGGGAAGAGTAGTATGTACATATTCATGTTGTGTTTCATGTGGAAGTTATTTTAAAATTGATCTAGACTGTCTGGTTAGTTTCTATTCACCTCTCAGTTGTCGTCGTCATATATTAGGGGACTTCCGACATAATAAGACTGGGAGACTTACCATCTTGTTTTCTTGGGCTTGGAAGTGAACAAGATCTGTATGACCTTTGGAACAGCTCCAGGTTGACACTGGGTGGCCTTTTGGGTTTCAGTGGTACAGGTCCTTCTGGGGGCAGGGGCCTTCTCAGCGGGGTCACATCCCCTGTGTTCCTCTGTCGAGGCTTCTGTTGAAGCTTTTGAGGGATGGAGGCAGGGGCCGGTGCTGATGCCTGAGCTAGACTTAACGGAGGGGTCAGTTTGTGGCCTGGAAGCCGATGCTGCTTCAGCAGGAAGTTCTCCAGCATCTCCCCTGTCTGCTTTACCTTGTTGGTCATTGGTGGCTGAGAGTATAGTCTACCTTCAGGACTTTGAGGTGATTGAGGGAAAGAAGTGGATCTGGATGTGACTGAGGCTGCAACCGTCTCTGCCTTCAGGAACCTGATCGGGCCAGAGCCAGACATCGGAGCAGGAACCGTGGGGGACAGTTTGTGATGGGCTGGATCATTCTCTGTCGCTGGGAGGACTGCCCTCCCGAAACCAGGTCGAGGAGATTTTGGGGAGCCACTGTCTCTGCTGCTGACGTCTGAGTTGCTGGTCCTGTTGTTGAACCTGGCCCTCAGGGCCTTCACGTCAACACTCTCCTCTTGACAGCAACACAGTAGCACACAGTCAAACTCAGCAGCGTTGCCTCCATGACAGGAAGTTAGCAGAACACAGCAAAGCATGCCTACTGTGCACACACACACACACACACACACACACACACACACACACACAAACACACATCAAACCCCCAAACTACCTTTACAAAATGGGAATTCACGATACAACAGCGCAGTTCCCTGGTTATTTGGATCTTTATCGACACTTGTGTAGCATACAAACATTGTGAAGGCTCAACTACGGGCAATTTGGGACCGGCCAATCAACCTGAAGCGCATGCTTTTGGAGGTGGGAGGAAGCCGGAGAACCCGGAGAGAACCCACGCAGACACGGGGAAGAATCTCTGATCCAATAAGTACCAATGATAAATACATGAATCCATTAGATACCAAATAATCAAAGTGAAATACTTATTGGATATTTCCAATGCTTGGAATACATTGTTAAGGGTATTTCATTTTGTTTACACCTGTAAAAGCAAAAAGTCAAGAAACTCAAGTGCATTTAAATGGTGCTCTGCTTGTTTTTGGGTTAAACGGGATGTTTAAGGGTTTCTTGACTAACTGTTTTTTTCTTCTGCAGATTCTGTTGCCAAATATGAAGAATATGTCTTCCACACTTTCATAAAGGCAAAATCAAACAGTCTGAACACCTTGCTACTGAGTTTGTGAAGAAAGCAGGAAATGCACATAACCACACACCTCTGCACTTCTTCTAGCAACCTGCAGCTGTTACCATAGAGACGCCCTCTGCAATTCCTGCACCAGTAAGCTTCGACCTGCGCTTGCAGTCGCCTCTTGTTACAAGGAAAAAAGGAAACTGAAAAAAAACTTTTCTCCCCACCACAGAATACACGCTCACTGGGTTACACTTTCTGTAAGTAAGCGTCTGCAAAAGAAATGGAGTGTGTGTGTGTGCATCTATATGCATCTAAATGTGTGTATGTATGTCCTCTACTGAATATGACACATGACGGTAGACGTTTGCAGAGGTCCAACCACAGACTGTGGTGGTGCAGGTGAGCTACAATGTGACTAAATTATGACAAATAAAAGAGAATACAATTTCAATACAATAAAAAGTCATATCTATGGTTTTTTTTAGATCATTTTAGAGTGAATTTTGTTGTTATTTATGTTCTTTTTTAGGATTGAATCCATTGTTAATAAAAAATTGTGCTGTATTATTAGTTTGGCAGTCATCTGTGAATCTTTTTAAATTGTGCTAATGTAGACAAAATGTTCTGTGTAGGTAAAACCTTTGCCCCAAAACATATCTAATGACAGATAATGGATTTTATTTGTAGAATTTAAGTTGTAGGGTTCTGAGGTACTGAAATTACCATGATTAGAAAGAGGTGGGACTCATGAACCCTCTCATTCATTGAAACACATGGAATTTTAAATTTTAACCCTGAAGTGTTATTGGTGGATATAAGAATATATTTTTTCTATAAAATCCAGGCCAAAGAATTTATCATATAAGGGTCCTTGATTGATAAAAGGGTGTCACACACCACTAAACTTTTTCTATAACAGAAAATATTCAAAAGTGATCATTTAAACAGGAAAGTGGGGAAATAGACAGTGGGCATGACCCACATTCATCCACCAACACTTAAAGAAAAGTAGGAAAGCTCGGAGGAGTGTCTGTACTGATAAAAGTATTAAAGATTGTACTTCTAGACATCAGTATACACAATAATTTCTTACCATATTTGCCTTTGGTGATGGTTTAGTGATGGAAAAAGTACTCCATGATCAGTGAATCAGGATGCTGGCTGATGCTACTGTAGAGACTGACTACAAATGAGGAAATGCTCTAGGTATGACACGACGTGGGGTTAACAATAGAGAAACATTAACATGGTGCCAGAAAGTTTGTTTCATTTCAGTTTACTGATCATGTGTTTGAAAATGTCTAATAATAACACACAGAATACAATAAGGACTTTTGTAGAAAATAGATAGCAAAGTGTGTTTCATGTGATATCTTATCTATTAAACCCAAGGTCTGAAGGAAAATAAGACAAAGTCAAATGGCTGTATTTTATTCTGCAGGTAGAGTGTATGAGTAAACCTAATGAAGATATAATACAGGAGTTAAAGAAAGCAAAGCAGCATACAACATAAAACCTTCAAAATAAAATTAATTGGGAATTTAGAATTACAAAAATTAAAGACACATATCGACGGGAGAAACCTGAATAATCCACAAACTCATCAACCCAATCAAAAACCATCAAGCTATGGGAAATTTTCTCATCCAGCCACTTTATCACTTAAGATATTGGTCCAAGATAGGGGGAGCTGACTGATGCGGTACTGTAGGCCCAGTGGGGACATATAGGTGGTTTAGAGCGGTAGGGAACCCGTTGACAGCAGTGGGGGAAGTTGGCGTGTTTCCACCCCTCATCAGTTCTGGTTGAGAACCTGGAGCTTTGGTCTGGCTGTTTGCTGGCGACCATGTAGGCAAACCGCTGGGCACTGCAGGCCATGGCGCCACAGCGGGGCCTGCCCACTGATTCCCCTGAAGACCATGTTGAACCCAGGGCATGTTGGTGGGAGAGTATGGGGGAGATGAGTATGGAGATCCCCCAACAGGGTGTTGTGGGAACATGGAGAGAATCTGGGAGCTGGAGAGCTTTGGCTGTGGAGACTCTGAGACACAAAGATGTTAAAAGAGGGATTTTAAAATTGTTCTGGTTGTGCAAATACATTTTAATTTTTGGCCATACTCAACTAAACAAAACATTCTGTGGACATTAGATATATCAAAATTGTTTTTCCAAACCCAATGCCAAAGTTTCCTGGGTTCCCAATAGTTGGATAAGGCAATTTCATTCAAAACCACAAGGTGGCGTTTAAGTTTTCAGACTACTGTATTGCAGTAAGGGTACATCTCTCTTTTGTTTCTTTAAAATAAGAGGTGTAACTTCAAAAATTTTTAAAATTCTCAATCCCAAATTTAATTATTTTTTTGAGTTATGAATCAAGCAGAAAATACACTTGCTTAAGTTTAAATATCTTCTGCGTTTCTCAATGTATGGGGTAATGTCGATACTTTTAATAAAAAGCTGTTGTTTAGTAACATTAAAGGATCAACACAGAGATGTAAACAAGATGTAAACATTGCACATGACATCATTGTGTCCCAATAATTGACTGTGGACATTACACAGTTGACACATGCTGACATACTGTGAAAGCAAGCTTTAACAACCTGATTTTTACTCTACTAAAACCTGACTTGTTTTGTTCTTACAGATACAGGAGAAGGCTGTGAACATGCACATTGAGGAGCAGTGTGGGAACTGAACATGTGTGGAGAGAGGCTGAAGGGTGAGGTACTTGTTTCATCATTTACACACTATAAAACACTCCACATTCCTCTGTCTGCCTCTGCGTTACGGGTGGGAAACATGATCTTCAGGAGTGCATCAAACCCGTCATAAACAGGGAGATCATGGGAAGTCCTACATGTGTTTCTCGCACATAGAAGCATTAATGCTCCAATTAAACACAATACAGGAAAGATGCCAGGAGTGACTCACTTTGAATTCCAGTTTTATGATGGAATAAGTCTCCTCCTTTAATGGTATTTTATTTACATGCCTTGATATTTAATTAGATTTATACATCAATCCTCTCCTTGAGCTTTTGGTAAAAGGCCTGTAGCCAGAAACATTCTGTTTCTTAATGGATGTCCTGTCTGTTAATTCACGTTGCTTGCAAATCTCTCAACTTAATAAAAGTCTCAGGTTGTAGATGGACTGGAATAACGGTTAATTAAGTATCCAAACACATGATGTAGCTGACCTGGCTGAACAACGCAGGAGCTCTGGGTTGACATTATTGGCTCCATTACTGGGGTGGAGAAAACTTCCAGCAACTCACTGGAGGAAGATGTCTGTAAAAAAAGAGACAGCAGAAATATTAAAATCTGTGTTTAATGGGTGTAGAAAATAAGTAGTTTTTCTGAAGCAAATGTATTTCAATCAGCATTGGAATAATGTTCTGTAAAGGAGCTGGGAGACAAACGACATCCGACTAATCAATTTTAACAGGTATGCATGAAAAAAGAGTAAATACAACTACAGCAAAAATATAAATTCTCCATTGAATCATCATCTATTCTATTCTATTCTATTCTATTCTATTCTATTCTATTCTATTCTATTCTATTCTATTCTATTCTATTCATGGAGCAGTGCTGCATTTTCTAAAATTTTCTCCTCTTGGGGTTAAATTTGTGCATCTTTTTCATTTAAAAGCATTGAAATATAAATTGATTCTTGTTTTTTTTCCCAAAGTTTTTTTTTTTGGTGTTAATTTTACTTGGTTTATTTGTGGAGCTGGAGAGTCCGACTGAGAACTGAAGATGTCCTCTGCAGCTGAACCCTGAAAAGAATTTTGAGAACAGAATACATTTGAGGTTTTTTTTACATGTCAAAGTCCTTTCCAATATTTGGAAATAATTATATTTTCCACTTACTTCAGTTGGAGGGGCTGAACTGCCATTTAGAAGCAAGATGGAATCATTCTAAAATAAAAAAAAAAGGAAACAAAATTGAATAATTTTCCTGAAAAATAAGAAATATAAAATAAATAAAAAAAATAAAAAAATCTTCATTAACAGAGTAAATATTTTCTCTTACCTGTTTTGGTGTCTCTGCAGGTTCCTCTGGTGTTGTCTCTTGGCCCACAACCTGACAAACCTCCGTGATATCAGCCAGAACTGGGTCTGCCTGGTTCAGACATGGAAATTCATACACAGAAATTCAGAATTATAAATTACTGGCACAATGAACACAAATTGCACTTTTCCATTCTGTCTTATTGGTGTCCTGAAATGGAGAATATAGTGTAACAGGCCTGACCCATAACTCACCATTAAAGAGACCTTCAGACTCAAATTGAGCTTTTACTGCTCATCTTGTTTTCAATGTTTAAAAATGAACGACCATGGCTAATACAGTAACTAACATCAATACTTATTTGTATGATCTTAACATCTTATATACTATATTGCCAAAAGTATTCGCTCACTTAGATTCACATGCATATGAACTTTAATTGCATCCCATCCCTAACACAACGGATTTAACATGATGGTCCGCCTTTTGAAGCTATAACAGCGTCAACTCTTCTAGGAAGGCTGTCCACAAGGTTTAGGAGGATGTTTATGGGAATTTTTTATCATTCTTCCAGAAGAGCACTGATGTTGTGAAAGAAGGCCTGAGTCACGATCTCTTGACTAATTCATCCCAAGGGTGTTCGATTGGGTTGAGGTCAGGACTGTGTACAGATCAGTGAAGTTCTTCAACACCAAATTCGCTCATTAAATGTCTTTATGGGCCTTGCTTAGTGCACAGGTGACTTCCTTTATGTGCAACAAGTTATAAATTCACTGAGGAAGGCTGCATGCCTCGGTGCTTGATTTTTTTTTACTCCTGTAGCCATGGAAAAGATTTTAATGGCTAAATTTGAATGGTTTGGATAGCTGAGCAAATGCTTTGGTAATATCATGTCTTTCTCATACCAGGCTGGCCATCTTGATGTAGAAGAGACTGAAGGAATCATGGTGCTGGTAAACATAAGCCAGAGCTCTCGGGTCAGACTGGTCCTTCATTAAAGACGTTATCCTGCTCCGGTCATGATCTTGAAGTACAGCCTAAAAATAATCAACAAGATTTGAACTTTTTATTATTGAAATCATGCTGTTGGGGTGGGTGGGTGGGGGCATATTAGTTTAAACGACAGGGGTGAGACAGTGTTCGAATGAAACACATCTTTATTGACAAAATGCAAGACAGTTCTCTGAGTTCTCTGCAACAATATGTATGCAAGAACAGAAAATTAACCTACTGACCAAATGAATCTGTGACGTTTGTATTCACCACAAATATCACTGAACCGTAAAGCAAACCAAAACTGTGACAGACGAGGGACTAAAATGCAGATCTCCACATGCAGACTTCCACATAAAGTTAATTTCTCATGGGAAACATGGGAAACAAAACTTCCCCATTCCTTTCATCATCTCCTTCTTTTCCACCACTAACATCTAGCAGATTATTTTTGTAAAAAAAACCCCAAACATACAGAAAATGACAAATTGTGCTTTTGAGATGGAAACATGTTAAATATGAATTTTGCCTGTAAAACAGAAAGTAAACTTCTGGAATCAAGTTTTGTGACACTGATCCGTGTTCCACTTTCTGCTTCGCCTCCTGAGTGAATCTGAGAATTTTGCAGTTTGGGGAAAAATAAAACCAGGCTGGATTACAAAGGGCAATTACAACCCAACAAGGATGTTTTTGTGTTGTTTGTTGCACATCATAAACAAAAATGCTCTTAACCATTAGCATGAGAGGGAGCTAGTAGTGCACAACAACACAATGAGAAGGCACTCACCCCTGTCTTTTCGTCCACGATCTTCAGGCCACTGGAGGAAACTTTGAGCCAAATTCTCTGCTTATGTTTTCCTTGTCTTCTCACTGCTTCTTCCAACCCCTAAAGCAGATGGAGTAAAGAAAAAAGAAGAAGAATAAAAAGAAAAGTATGAGTGGTTTAAATTTGGAGCACAAACAGAGGAGTTGAGTTTACAGGGTGATCGGGCAGAGCAAAGCAGACCATCTAAACATCATCTGCTTAGAATAACCATTTTAGCATTAAATATATTTTTGCCTTCGTTCAGCCATGAATGTATAGTCTTTTGGTAAATCTGGTTTATCTTCTAGATCAGATGCACATGGTTTTAATGTTCCTGTAATGCAAACACATCCAAGTCTGAATGAGATGATCGGAGTAACTTCACCACACAGCACTGTTTACATAGTGAGAAAAACCTTTCAGTGATGGGTCACAGAAATGACCCATCACTGAAAGAGATCAAAGTTCGGGTCCCATGTGAAGCCTGACGTCACAGATCTTCTTATTACGCAGTTTTTGTGTCCTTGAACTGAATGTACAGCCCAGTTTTTGTTAACAGCATTTTAAAGGCTCTCTGGCAGGGAAAGTTTGACTGAGAGTCGGTATGTGACGTTCAAAAACTCAATCATGTCATTGAGTTAATATGTTTGCTTAAAGCGGTGTTCAAGAATGTATTGATGCACTCGTTAGCTGGTTAACCCTACAGGGATGTGTGATGCTGCTCAACTCCAAAACACTGGAGCGAAAGTACTCCACAGTGATGCTTCATCAGGCAAAAAATTTTGAGAAAATGCAATGAATTCTGGGTCATTGAAACCAGACATTTTTGTATCTGAAGTCGGTTCATGCAGCATATATCATCTCTGACCCTTTCTCATACTGTACACAAAATTTATGCTGTGTGTAGTCAAAACCCAGCACGCCTAATTTCACGTCATACTTTCTGTAGTATGTCAGTGTACAGACCTAAATTCAACACTAGTCTAGTTACAGTAAATTCAGCCACACATTTTTGGCTTGAATAGAACTCATCTCCTATTGGCCATGTTGCCACAAAATCTTGAGTATTTGAAAATATAAAACTTTTAAGCGTGGAAATATTCCTGTGTGAAAGAATTACTGTGGTAAATGAACAACAGAATACCTTGAGTTTCATCATAGAGTCCCAGCACATCTTGTCTCCGTGGGCATCGGGTACGGCGTCCACTCCGATCAACTTGGCTTTATAGCGGACCCCTTCTCCAGAGAAACGCGTCACGTCACTCGGTAGTCTGGGTGTTTCTAGGCAACATGAGGAGAGGTGATGACAGTTTAGGGCATAGGACAAACTGTGTGAAAGCAAAGCATAACATTTTTTTAAAAAAGTTCATGTGTATTTGTGTTCTTGATAATTTTGCACTCCTTCGTCTAGTTCTGTGTCACCTCTGCAGCACCTACTGTTTAAAAGCTGTTTTTTGTCTGTGTAAGAAAAATTTTTAATTTCCATTTTTTAAAATGAAAACTGTAATTTAGCAGTAAACTTGTGTGGTAACAAAGGTCCTTGCTTGAACAGCTTCATTCTCATTGTGTAACATTTATTGGTTTACAGTTACTGTTTAGTTTAATGTTCAGCACAAACACATTTTACAACACAAATCAATATTCCATTCTAAGGTCATTTTGTTTAACGATGTGGTTTTTGAGGTGTCTGGGTTGAGCTTCATTCCCCCTTTATGGTTCAATTTTCTCAGTTTATGTTCCCATTATTCCTAAAGCTGTCTCCATTTCTCTAAAGGTCGTGGGTCGTTGGATAAGGTGGTGTAAATGTTATTGTAATATGGACTCTAACACCTTTCCTGTCATTGGTACATTATAATGCACCTCTCCTGATTGTTTTTGGACCATTTTCAGTCATTTCAAAATTTTTGGATTCCAAATTTGTATTTCAAAAAATGTAATGGCAGTCAAAGTATTACTGACGCTTATGTTGAAGACAAACACAGTAAAGGAAAGCCAAGGGAAATAAAAACATCAAAATCAGCTAAAACAAAGCAACAAAAACAATATAACAATACCCCCCCCCACAACAAAACAACAGAACAACAAACAAACAAACAAAATGAGAAAAGACAAAAAAAGTGTGGATGATTGACTCCGTGGACCAGAACTGATTTCACCTCGTGGTTCAAATCACAGAAACACTTCAGTTTGGGTCAGTAAAAGATTGTGTTTTTGAGTGGTGATAAAAGAAATTGAACATTTTGAATATTCCATGATGTTGATTACAGCATCTCCCCAACCTTCACCCAGTGCTCCTGGTGATGAAACATATCCATTAAAATGTTTTGCTTGGTATGACTCATTGAGCCAGAGTGCTCCTTAACAGTCACAAATTCCTTCTTTCCAAATTTACTATCTAGTATCTACCATTTAAAAGCAGTGTTTAGCCCACGTCTTGCATTTGCTTTTGTTGGCTTGACCTAACTACAGCATCAAATTTCATGCCTTATTAAATTTTATAATGCTTGCTAAGGTGTTTTATCGTCAATGTATGACTTCTGCATGTTTTTATAGACTGAAATATGACCTCACCGGGCTAATGTTTAACATACAAGATGGAAAATTTATATTTCTTAAGAAGAAAAGTCACAGCTTTACTGACAAATCCTGTTTGCAAAGGGAAGTATTTGAAATTAGTCTACCCTGTCATTCACAACAGACTAGCAGACATTTATTTACTTGACATAAAAGCCGCTCCAATTTGGAAACCTGTTTCCAGTAAAGCTCAAATGTAACGGTAATAGTATTTGTTAAGCAGCTGGAACAACTGGACACCCTCCAGTGGTGCATGAAGGAGGAACAAGCAGTCAACTAAAAACGCTCCCATTTCCCAGCAGATTTAAACAAAACTTCCATCAAAAGTCAGAATAGAGGACGTAACGTACTAAACTTTACTGATGTTAATATTATCCATCCAGTAGCTAACAGCTATCATGTCATTCATTGTCCCCTAACTGCAATGTGTGGTTGTCATTTGTGACAGAATTCACTTTTACACTGAAAAGTGAATACCTTTAAAATACATTTTAACTGATCAGCATTGAACCTTTGAACATTTTAAGGATTTACAAGCGATGCATTTGAAAAATAAAACCGAAAATAAAAAGACAGATGGTCAAATTTTTCATGTATGCTCTGCTGAAGGCGTGTGGCATTCAAATGCAGTGGGAAAGCATGAGATGCAATGTAGGTAACGAGAACTGGCACAAGCTCCCATAGATTTAAGAAGAAAATGTTGAACTTTCTGCTGACGAAATGAATTCAGTTGGATGGACATGAAATTTCAGACAGACCACATGCTCATTGGATTAAATCCCAAAATAATTAATGCTGAATAAAAGTAAATCAAAGTAAGTCAAAACTGATTTAGGACAATTTCCTTGGATAAAGGTGAACAAGAGTTGAAGAAAATAAAATAAATCAGTTCAAAGGATAATGGCAAAGCTCAGCATTCGGGGGGATTTGAACAGTTTGCCTCAGGTCATGGGTAACAAGCTCTGTCAAAACTCCAGGCTGAGTTTTTTGCCTGTGAACTTTTCCTGACAGTCAACAGAAGCTGATCTCTCAATACCTCTTGTGCTGGAGAAAAGCCAGGTTCTGACAGCACTTTGGCCCGGAGCAGTACAACTCCCAGCATTCTGCTCTGTCTCCATCATGATGGGGTCTGTTTGGAAATCCGCGCTCGGGATGCCGAGAAAACAATGAAGCAGTCTGAGAAAGAGGACGACGCGTCAGTTCTGCACACTGATAGAAACACACATCAGCGTTAGCCTGCAAAAAAAACCCAACCCAAACAAATTAATTAAAGAATATCAGATACTTAAAAAGTACAAAATGAAGTTAAACCCGTTCTGAGTTGAATCTGTGTTTCTGTTCTCTACAGAGCAAGAGAGATCTCTTTAATCCACCTCACCTGCTGGGAGTTTGTCTCCGCTCTCACCCGTGTTCTTGGCTTGAATCACTGCTGAAACTTCTCAGAGTCAAAGGTCACGCTAGAGACTCGCTGGTGATATATTAACATCCTGAAATACATGGGAATTCTTGCTGAAGGCTGAAGAGGCTGTAATTTTGAAGATCTGTACGAGGCGCTTTCCAACTCAGTCGGAGAGTGAGAGTTCATGTGTTTCCCTCAAGGGACCCAAAATAACAACTTTGATATCTTTTGGCATCCTTAAAGGATTTTGATCGTCAGTTCAGGAACCCATCAAACAAAGAAATGATATTCTGTAATTGAAAATTGATATTGTGTAAAACCTTGTGTAATTATATTATTTAACATTTAATGGGAAGCTATTATTCTTGTTCTTGCAAAATGCAGAATTACAAGCTTTAATATTCAGGCATCATTTAATTTTGAGGGGAATGCCGGCCTAACATTTGGAAAAAGGACGTCTGGTGCCATGCTTTTAAATATTCTTCCATGTTTTGGGGGTTCTTGGAAAACACATTTATAACTTTGGAGAAAGTGTTTAGCTGCTCCTGGAATGGGATCAAAACACAAGCGATGCATACTGTTGAATAAATATTTGTAAGCCAGACCACTTAAAACCTGATATTTATAGATCTGCACAGAGGCTTAGCTGCATGTTGAAACAATTTTCTCAGATAAACACCAAAACAGGAAGTGACATTACGCACAGCTTTCCATGAAATCTGGTCTCAAAGAGAGGGCCCCCAAATAATACTCAAAACCAAATGCTGGAATCATGGAGGATTTATTCCACTTTACCAACCAATCTGGGGTGAACATTAGGGTCCCACATCCTGATTAAAAAGAACAACTGAGTGAGACAAGTCACAGCTGCATTTACCAGCAGTGACAGAAGAGAAGTCAAACAACACCTCTGTCATGTGCTGAGCCAAGGATCCACCATCCTGTGCTTTGACCATGATCCATTAACCTGCACATCTAGGTTGTTTTCAGTCAAAAAATTTAGTGTGAGTTCCTAAAGTTTGATAAAACTCACTACACAAAAGAAAATGCATGAGACAAATTCCACAGCAGGCGTTTGCTTGGTCCAATGGGAGCTCACATACCTGATTGCTGAACTCCAGCCATGATTGTGCTAGATGATCCTCAAAAATAGCCAAACCATGCCCTCAAATTAGACCGAGGACAATAAGTTCAGTCAAAATCCAATATGTTAAAAACTAAGATCGTCAGGCTTCTCTCCTCAAAATTCCGTTACATTTCAAGCTAGTGGGTGAAGATGCTGCTGCTTTCTGTTTGTATGGAGTCTCCAGTCCCTGTGTGGCAGCCATGGCTTCAATCCCAGCTCACAGCCCCTTGACCTCAAGTCACATTCTCTCCCGTTTCCTGTTGTATATCTTCAAATGTCTGATCTATTAAAGGCAAAAATGCCGCAAAAATATTGTTCAAAAGAAAAAAGAGGACGACTTTGCTGCACAAGTTGAATTGATTTACCTATTCAGTCTATTTAAGGTGTTAAATGTGTTTTGTTTTTCAAAGAAGTAGCACAAGTGCAGCATTTGTTTAGCAATTTGGCTAAAAATAAGTCATTCATTCATTTTCACCGCTTCATCCGCCGTAGCGGGTCACGGGGAGCTGGAGCCTAACTCAGCTGGCATGGGGCGTGTGGCAGGGGACACTCCGGGCACGACGCCAGTGCACCGCGGGGCTAAAAATAAATTAATTAATAAACACAGCAAGGTGGGTCCGGGTTTGAGTTCTGCTTTGTGTGGAGTTTGCATGTTCTCCCTGTGTCTGCGTGGGTTCTCTGCGGATTCTCCGGCTTTCTCCTACCTCCAAAAAACATGTGCTTCAGGTTAACTGGCCGTTCCAAATTGCCCGTACGAGTGAGTGCGTGTGTGCATATTTGTCTGTCTCTGTGTGGCTCCGCGGTGCACTGGCGTCGCGCATGGAGTTTCCCCCACCCTGTGCCCCAAGACAGCTGGGATAGGCTCCAGCTCCTTGTGACCTGCACAAGCGGATGAAGTGGTTAGAGAAAATGAATGAACGAACGAACGAACGAACGAACGAACGAACGAACGAACGAATGAATGAACAATTCATAAAAAATAAAAAAAATAAAAAAATATCTCAATGATCTGTGAACTGGGCACGAATGGTTTGTTCACACCAACAAACATTCTCTGCATCAGTGATTCTGTGATTGTGAAAAATTGGAAATGGTAAAATAGGACAGGAAATGGTAAAATATAGAGATTTAAAACTGGAGGTATAAAATAAATAGGATCGTTTACATGTACAGCAGTTTAAATATGAATAGCGAATTTTAACACCTGCATCCACAGATACATTGACATATTCAAAAGAGGGAACAGGGCTTCAATAAATATGCTATAGTTCACTAGGATTAAATATGATTTTATTAATCAAATAATAATTACATCCCGCCTCAAAGCGGTGATGTATTGTGATTGTCAGTGTTCATGTGTTTGTCCCTCCGTCCGTCCGTCCATATGTCTATCCGTCGGTTCGTTCATTTGTTCGTTTGTTTGTCCACTAAATATCTTCACAACCGTTTCAGATAGAAAGATGAAACAAAAACTCACCTTACTCAGGCGGGAAAGGGGATGAAGGTGAGATGATGACCTTGACGTTGAAAAAAAAAAAGGTCACAGTCAAATTCACTCAGGAACCAGATAGGGTAGAAAGACAAGGGAGAAGGCCAGTGTAAGACCATAGATCAAAGCTAGTGGTTTGATCTATGGTCTTACACTGACCTTCTCCATACGCACTAGTCTATGCACTACTTGGATCATGGGTCTTTTATTAAATGATCCTGACCTATGAAAGTAGGTCAGGATAAAATTTTTAATTCAGGGGTGTCGCGGGATGTTGCAGTCTGTTACTGCCTATTTTCTAGTTTGTATTTGTGAATATACACTGATTTATTTTTAGACTAGTGGGGGAAAAAAAACCTCTCCATTTGCAGGTGACTTTAAGTGCTGAGTCAAATGTTAACAAAGGTTTGTAGCCAAAATAATGCTTAATGCTGTCCTTCTAAGGTCATAAATAATAGTGGGCTGCCCTGTTTAGTCATATACTAAGATGTGCATAAAGTTTTATAGCTGCATTCCCTTGCAGAGACCACAGATAGAGATATAATACATTTTAAGTGTATTTACAATAAATAGATTACCTTTACAACACTGACAAAAACTATAAACCATGTGGAGATGACCTGTACATCTCATGATTCACTGTGAACCAAAGAACATTCCAGATGGCAGTGGAGTTTCCAGACCTTGGCATCACTTAAGTGCTTTGTTGTTTTTAGAGTCTGCCAGCTCCCCGTCTGTCTGCAGTAGAGATGAGCAACGGTGGTTTACCTCTGGAGAGGTGTTGTGTTTTGTCTTTTAAGGTCGGCTACAGACAGAGACCCTCCGCTGCTGCACCTTATTGTAAACACAAGTCATGCAGTAATGAATGTGTGATGGCTGCAGAGTGGGAACAGGCTAAGTGCAGTTACATTTCGTGTGTTCATTGTTGTCCATCAGCTTCTGTTATTCCCTACAGCCATTTCCAGTCACCTCTGTTTGGGACAAATTGGCATGCTACACTGTGGGCAATTTACAGGCATTAGAAAACAATACTGAGCGAGTCAAATGTGAGGGGCTAAAGACCACATTAGAGAAAAAGGTTGAGGGTTTGGTGTGCTTTTTCATTTGTAATATCAGAGAGACATCTGGATATGTGGTTGTACTCATATTTCTTGAATGACCAAGAAACATGAGGATGGCCAAGGTCAACAACGCAACAGATTTGTTCCTTCATCACAGTTCACTTCCAACTGTTAAACATCTCTTAGTGGCAGTCTTTCCTGAAGCACCACTATGTGTTGGACTGGAACCAGGTCAACTCTGTGACACCCGAAGAGAAGAACAATCCAATGTCAGGCAGCAATGTTGCAGCAGGTGACTGAAATAGACCATCGTGTGGCCCAGAATTATGGCTCAGATCATGTGAAGTAGGTAACTCTGTAATGGTACTCCATCCTCTAACATTCTCCGCAAAAGTTTCTGGGTATTTTGACCCAAGAGTTTGCATGTTGTCCCTCTGTTGCTTCTGAATGCTCATGCTAAACAACTGGTTGAGTGGGTGCCACAGAAAACAGTGACTCTGAGCTGGGATAGAATCCAGCACTGTGACCTTGCTAAGGACAGAGGGTCATGGATGGATGGATGGATGGATGGATGGATGGATGGATGGATGGATGGATGGATGGATGGATGGATGGATGGATGGATGGATGGATGGATGGATGGATGGATGGATGGATGGATGGATGGATGGATGGATGGATGGATGGATGGATGGAAGCCTGTCACTTTCTGGTTGTTTAAATGTCTGTCTCCATTCAGTTTGGGTGAAATGGCACAAAGGCATTGATGTCGATGAAAACTATTTTATGACAAAATCTATTTTAGTGTCTTGGAAGCTTTCTGAAATCTGATCCTTACTTGCTGTTATACTTATGTGTGTCTGCATCTAAATATGACTCATATTTAACTGGTAGACCAAAGACTGCTGAAGAGTCCCTTGTTCCTCTCTAATCGTTTTTACGCACTGCATGTCTTAACCCAGTCATCTTCCTGACAGCTACCACAGCATTTACGCAACGCGACGATGACGTCAATATGGACAAATGAGGCATGTAACTGAAGGAGACCCAAACGTGGATATTTCTGTTTGTCTCAGAGAGGATCCCGTGGCGTTCATCCCTGTTAAGTTTTTTCGGCAGTCAGTATATTAGAAGCATCTCACCTCCCAATTCCCAGATGTGCATCACGAAGTCGGTGATTAACGACATTTGGATTACAAGAAAGTACAACTGATGGCCCATCTATCTATTCCGAGGATTTGAGAAGGAAATGCATTCAGAAATCCACAACAAACCGAAGGACATGACACCTAATACAAGTTTGTGGGAGTATTTGACAGTGGAAAGCCCGAACTTTACGCACGGATCTGTTTCCGTTAACGAGACGATTATTAAGCATGCACAAACGACCAGAGTAGAAACAGCAATGGCCTTACCTATTTTTATGTTTGCTGGAGGCGCCATTGGGAATTTAATTGCAATAATTGTTCTTTCAGTATCAAAACAGGAAAGAAAATCCTCGGCTTTCTACACGCTGGTTTGTGGTCTGGCGGTGACGGATCTGCTGGGCACCTGCCTGGCCAGTCCGCTCACTATAGCAAACTATCTGGACCAGAACATTTTGGAACAACAACATGTTTGCGAGTTTCTCTCCTTTTTGTTGCTATTTTTCAGTTTAGCGGGACTGAGCATCATTTGCGCCATGGCAGCGGAGCGGTACTTGGCCATATGCTGCCCGTACACCTATCAGCGCTGCGCGGTGGACCGGCGCTTTGCGCAAAGGCTTCTTCTCTTCCTTTACACCAGTCACATTCTTTTCTGTTCCCTCCCGATGATGGGCATGGCGGGGAGTGAGCTGCAGCCATCCGGCACATGGTGCTTCATCGACTGGAGGACAAACGAGCCGATTGCCGCCGCGTACTCCATCCTGTACGGCGGCGTCAGCCTGTTGCTCATCCTGGGTACCATCATGCTCAACCTGGCGGTGTGCGGCGCGCTGCTGCTGATGCGGCAGAGGACAGTGACGCGTTCCGTCACCAGAGCCAGTGTCCGGGAGAGGTGGAGGGCTCTGTCCTCGGCCGCCGAGACGCAGATGATGGCGGTTTTAGTGATGACATCTGTGGTGGTCTTGGCTTGTTCAGCCCCGCTTGTGGTGAGTCAGAGTCAGAATAATCCTCTGATTGTGTAATTAGGATACAAACAAACAATGCTTGCCTAATTCCACCAATTGCATCATCGATTTGTAGGGATTCAATGATATTTCATGCAGACTCTGTTCTCAGCAAACAAACAAACAAACAAAACCCTGTAAACCAGTCTGTTTTTGTTTGATATGTTCTGTTATTTCTCTAAATAATGATAATTTTACAATCTCAGAACACAGTGAAAAGAGAGTCAAAAGAATTACTGTACACACAGTCAAACTCAGACAAGGGTCATGTTTTTAATATTGATAAGCCAGAGAGACTGGAACAAGAGAAGCATTTTATTACAGGGTGAATGAAGATTTTCATAATTTTGGGGAAACCACTAAAACAATGGAGCAAAATTTTTTTCTTCAGTATATAATATGCATATATGATGATACTGCAACGTTTCAAACTACTATATACAGCATGGATATCTGAACTGTAGTTTTTATTTTCTTTTAGGTCAGAGTGTTTGCCAACAGCTTCATGCTGAAAAATGACCCCGATGCTGACCTGGCTGCAATCCGGATAGCCTCTGTTAACCCCATCCTTGACCCCTGGATCTATATCCTCCTCAGGAAGTCTCTGTTTCATCGGTTACTCCGTTTATACAGGAAAGGCAGCAGGACTAGCGTTAATTTGACTACTTTGCCACAAACTAACCTGTTTTACTCTGATATGATGTCGGACAACCATGTGTTTGCCCAACTGATGGGTGATGCAAACATCATTGCTCAACTGCCCACCAGTGTCAAATTCACCCCGTATGGCACTGACAGCCAGACTTGAAGCTGACTGAAGACATGTTTTCTATTTATGGTGGTTTTCTACCTTCTCATCCTGCAGGCAGCTCAATGCAGGTCCATTGTATTTATTCTCACTGGGAAGAAAATGTTTCAGACAGCTGGACATGACGGTGGAGCTCCTGCAGGATAAATAATTAAATATCAGGGGAAGGCAGCTCAGGTTGCAAATGTGCTGAATGTTTTCTGCAGTTACACAAGACATGACCAAGTATTTATTTTGGGCTTTTCAGTTTCATCCATCCTCTTCTTATCTGTTTTTCCTCTTCCTGTTTCTGCCTTACTGTTGTTGCAGTGTCTCTTTGAAGGTTGGCTGTTGTAATTCCTGTTTCATTTGACTGTAATAACAGTATACGGACACCACCAGAACAGATTTTTTCCAAGATACTGACAATTATTTTTTTGAGATGCATTTTGTCATGCACATTTTAGCAAGACAATCATCAGAAGTTAGGACAGCATCAGTGGGGATCAATACAATCAATCAATGAGCTAAGTGAAGCACTGGCTAAATGCTACCACTACAGGTTTTTGTCAAATGTTTTGTAGCTTGAATCTCAGTTCATCTAATGTTTGACTGTTTGAACCTCATAAAATACAATTATTAAATAACGGTGATGTGCTATGTGATGTGTACTGATTGTGTCGACTACTTTGATTTGCATACGTAATTATTTTGTGCTACCTTATACATTTGACTATTGAGATTGGTATGATTTCACCTTTTATTATGCTACCTTTATTTGACAGGTTTACCCAAAACAACCCCACAAAAAACAATATAAACCAACAAAAAACAGCATATTCTGTTAAGGGAGCGGTCATGACCAATATTCAGAACACCAGAAGAGAAGTCCACATTCATCGTTTAATCATCATATTTCCTACAATAAGTTTCAGGAGAAGAGGCAAATTCCAAAGAAGTAACCAAAACTCAACAACTCCAAATAACGTGAAAGGCTGGAAGAGATGACAGTATATAGTGGTAAAAGCAGCAAGATAATTTTTTTTTAGATTTATTTATTGATCACGGAGGATAAATTATTACTTGCACTTGACCAACCTTGAGGAGCAGGGGGCAGCCCTCAGGCACCACAGAGCAAGTTGGGGTTCAGCATCTTCTTGTAAGCTATCTTCCTCTGGTGTCTGTGGAATCTTTCATGATTTATGGACCTTTTCTGCCCCCTGCTGGCCGAAAAACGCTAGAACGAGCTGACAAACCACAACACGTCTAAAAGCCACCTTGTATGACTGCAGCATTGCACTTCAGGAACCTGATTGAGACTTTCAGCCTTGGTTTTGTTTCCTGAACCTCCTGAGAAAAATGTTATTGTTCAATTTATTTCCAGTTGTTTTGAATGGAATTCTCTATATTAACTCAAATGGACCAGAAGACAATGAAAGCATGTTTAAAGCCTGGCATTGGCCAACTGTTTCAGAGAGTTGTGACTAATACCTAATTCAAGAAAGACAAGGAAGTCACAACGACTTGTGCAATATTATGCAACATTTGCAAGAGTAGACAAATCACAGAACCCCTCGAGGGCCACGGAGATGAAGACAAGGATAACAGCTGTACCAGGATATTAAATGGTGCTTTTGCAACCAGGGACAGCTAAAATTACCAACACTGTAAATACACACCTTCTATAATGAATGAGTCATACAGAAAAACCACACCTCCCTGCATAGACAAAAGTTTCTGTCCATTCCTTGGTCCAAGTGTTCTGAGAGTGTGCTTGAATCCCTCCTCCATGCGAGGAATTTTTACTTCCAGTTGAGGATTCTCAGAATGATGAAGAATACGGCCCCAGGTCTTCATGATTAAGGATGTTACCCTGTGCACACAAACTGTGTAACTCAAGAGGTTTTTGTTTGAACTTCGGTTTATTCTGAATTATCTGTATGCAAACAGAAGGCTGGCACTTGGAGGGATAATTAGATGTTTAGGTGAAGGTGTTAAACGGGGACAAAACCAGCTTTGGTTCCTTGATGTCAAGCAGAAGACAGGAAAGTCTTGCTTGAGATGAAGATAAAACTTACCAGTATCATATGAACAGCATTGTGATCCTTATATAACATCTAAAATCAAAGTGTTAATACAAATCTTGTGCTTTAGTCCACGTTTATGTTGATGTAAACAAAACCATTCAAAGTGTTCAGTATTCCATAATGCATTTATTTTTCCTCCAACACTTACAAATATCATTTACCAAACATAAGCAGACAAGATGTCTGTAAATACCTTTTGTACCTTGACACCTATAAATAAAAATCTATAAACATCATTTAAGTAAAAATTCTGTCTCAAGATCAATTAAAGATGGACAAAGTTGATAATTATACAATTTGTACAAAGTAATCATTCCCTTCTTCCTTTCATTCACATCCCCGTTAAAAGCTTTACAGGAGAGCCAACATTGATTAACAGTTCTCCCAATTTTCTCAATGTACACAAATAAAAAAACAAAGGACACAAAATAAAATAAAATAAAATAAAATAAGGAAGTTCACAGGAGATGAGACATCCTGACAATTGTAGTTCATCAATTTTTATAACCTGTACACCTGCAGACAAGGCCTCCATCTTATGGTGCATCATCACCATCATCATCATCATCAAAAGGGTTATGATTTTGGCAAGTAAAACAGGAGTGATATAAAAGGGACTGCAGCAGAGTGATTAACTGCAAACAGAAACACAGATTGCATATAAATATGGAGAACTGCAAATAAATTGTATTTTGTTTTGGAGGTTTTCTGTAGATTAACAATTATTTTGATTTCAAATTGGAATTAACATCCACTCATCTTCCTGCTCCGCTCTGGTGTCTCTCAACTCTTTCAGACAGCTGATGTTTTTGCTAAATATTAACCAGGTCATTCAAAGCTCTTCAGAGCATCAGTGTTTAATTCCTTCAGGCTCATCAGGAGTGATATCATTCACGAATCATATAAACCGTTTCAGTATCTTGCTCAAGGACACTTCAGCATGTAGACTACAAGGCCTTGGGATCTAAAACCAAATCCACCCACAATCCTCTTGGGAAGAAGTACACCTGTCCGTTTGTTACATCCCGCTTCAAAGCGGTTATTTATTGTTATTGTCACTGTGTGTGTGTTCGTCCGTCCATCTGTTAGTTAGTCCACCAAAAATCTTTGCAACGTTGCAGATAGAAATATGAAACAAAAAGCACATTACTCGGGCGACAAAGGGGATGAAAATGAGATGTTGACCTTGAGAAAACTAGGTCGAGGTCAAATTTAAACTTTTCAACATTCAGGAACCGGATAAGGTAGAAAGACCAGGGAGAAGGCCAGAGTGAGTAAGACCATAGATCAAAGCTACAGCTTTGATCTACGAAAGTGGGTCAGAGCACTAGGTTTGAACTTTGACCTATGCAAGTACAGTAGGTCAGGGTAAAATTTTGAATTCAGGGGTGTCGTGGGATGTTGCAGTCTGTGACTGCCTTGTTTGATGTTGTAGCAATAAAAATTTTTTAAAAAGCATCGGTGGTGACATTCACCACCAATGCCAAAGATGACCCACATGCCTTTTCTGAAACATTTAAAAAATGGTGCAGATGTCACCTTTGAGGTTTAAATAATTATTTTTTTTTTTCTAATACCTTAAGAATACTATTAGAAGTACAAGTACATCAACCCCTAATCACACCTTGAACAAACTACAGCAGAAGGGACAAGGCAGGCAACAACTTTCATGCCCTCAAATATTCATTCATCCTGTTTGCCCCTTCAAAATAAAAGAGCAGAATTTAAATGGGGACTTCAGATGGTGGCCATTTAAGTTGGGCACAAATAACATTTCCTATTGCCACAGTGAGATGCTCAGTTTGCATCCCAGAAAACAGGTTATCATGCAACACAAAGCATGATGTTTCTTAACTTTTTCAAGTAATTTTCCCCCTCATCAATTACCTTTTAACGCAGGGGAAGCTAACAACTCTAGGAACAATCAACAATGACAAAGCTCTTCTCTTCCTGAAACGATGATCGGCTCTTTGATTGCACAAACCAAACAGGAGCTCAAGCATGAGTCTATATAAAGAACCCCCCCCCCGACAAAAGTGCTACAAAAACACTTCAGGACTACCCAGTCACACAACACAGCAGCACATTCTTCATAACACATTAGAGTTGTTCCAGGATGTGCAAACTCAAACAGAGCCTGTTTAAAAAACATAAAACACGACAGACTGGCTTTGGTTGAGGTGAAAGAAAAAGAGCCAAATGATAAGTAAAATCTCCCTCTGCCTCAGGAGCTTTGCAGATCAACTCGTACTAATTATACGTATCAAAAACCAACAAGACGCGCATTACTCGAAGGCAGTTCATCAACCACAAACTGCGACAGTATTAGAATGAATTTTGACCTCATTTTGCAGCTGATGCAGTGCAAACTGAAGGAATTCCTTATCCTGGCAAAGCTAATGCTATGCTAACTTTTTACATTATTACTTCATGAAAACAAATTGTGTATCTCAGGTTAAAATAATGGGACTATTAGCTCACTGTGAGGTCATCGACCATTCTTGGTAACAGAACTAGTCTCACTCTTAGTTCGATGAGCACTTAATTATGGTCAATGATATGGAGACCGTGTGTGTGTGTGTGTGTGTGTGTGTGTGTGTGTGTGTGTGTGTGTGTGTGTGTGAACCGTGGCTGTAAAAATCCTTTCCTGACAAGCATATCTGAATTGAACTGTACAATAACTGCATTTTTAAGAATTTTGATATTTGGCCATTTATACTGTACCTCTCTTACACCTGCAATTTTAAACCATTTGGTAAAGCAGGTGGTGTAGTATCAAAAATAACATCTCCTGAACACACAGGATGGGACTGAAGTCACACATAGCAGCTGTGTGAGTACCACTGAGGCTGATGGGATTATCAATAGTTCTGGGGGGGGATTTAGTCCAAAGAAATTATAAAGAAAATAAAATGTATTTTGTGATAAAGCAAAATCAAATGACAACCAGTGATTACGACGTGAAAAGAAGGGGACATGAACGCTTCATGATGAGCAAACATGTTCCAACTAAGGTAGACAATATTGAGTGAGAATTTTTTCACCATACCGTAGAATCACAACCCCCCCCTTGGGAGAAAAATTCCTTGAGGACAACACCTCAAACCGACTGTCTGTCCTCAGGTACCTCAGGAAGAAAAAGGAGAACATAAAATGCTTCAAACCAAAATGTTCGATAATACCAGATGACATCCTGTCCTCTCAAAACCCAACAACCCGAGACAAATAACGACTGGTTGTAAAAACACAAGTCGAGAATTTCCCGAAAGTAAGGTGCAAATCACTTGAGTTTGTTCTACGTCCATCTGGGGTGGCACATGACATCAACTGGGCATCGTTTCTGGATCCATCATGAAAATATTTTACGTAAGTTTTGTATTTTCTCTCAGACCATCTTTTATTGTTGGTACCAAAGTAATAAATAAACAACAATATACAGTGAAGAGGGAGGAGCGTGGGAGAGGTCACGCCGCTGGCTCATCATGACTCACGTCTCATTCTTCCTTATCCAGAATCAACTGCGGCGGCCTTCAGTGATGTCTATGATAGCGACCCAGACACAGGATGAACTCCTTACACCACGTACTGGTGGTTGCCGCTGTAGTTTGACGTATAGGCGTGTCGGCTGTACTGGAAATGGTCGTTGTTCCAGCTGTGCTGCTGCTCTGATCCGTGGGAGAAAGGTCCCGATCCGTTGGCCTGGATTTTTTCTGGCATAGGATTGTCAAAGGTCATCAGGTCCTGTTTGGTGCTGGGCAGCAGCTTCTTCTCCTTATTAGCATCATACTTGGCCTGTCAAAGCAAAGGAGAAGGGTTTTCAGTCACAAAGTGTACTGGTAGTTGGACACTGGCCACTGTTTGCTCAGAAAACACCTCCAAACAATTTCAAACTGTTTTCCCAAGAGATTAAATCAAACATGGGAAGAGGATTTCTTGTATCAGAGCTGGTTTCTTTGCTCGTTTAACGTGACTTTGCTTCTCGTTTTGCTCGGAGTGACTCACTTTGTTGTAGAGGAAAACTCCAACGATGGCCGTCATCATACCCAGGACATTCGTGAGGGTGACTGGGTTGCGCAGCATGAACAGGGAGATGCTGATGACCATGATCCTCTTGGTGGCGTTGGCGACGGCGTAGCTGAGGGGGCTGATGAGATTAAGTATGCTGAAGGCGATGACGTTCTGAGCGAAGTTGCAGAAGCCGCTGATTAGGAGGAGGAGTAGAGTGCTCGACCAGGAGGATATGTCGTACTGGAAGGATAGCAAGGATGGAGCGGTTACATTTCAGATCGTTTAGGACCTGTTGGGGTTGTTATGGCCACTCACCAGGTCTCCGTTAATAAGAAACACAGACAGATCCACCAGAACCCACGTGGGCAGCATGAAGAAGACAGCATGAAAGCCCAGGATGTTGAGCAGCCTCAAGTGGTGGATCTTTATGTCTCTCAGCACCTTTAAAATGGAAATCAAACAGGTTGGGAAAATCACTGCACCACACACCGACGTCGTGGTGCCGGGTTCTGAGTCTTTCTTTGTACAGATGATTCCTTTTGTAAATTGAAGACTTATATTATCAGGAAAATAAAATGAAGTTACAAAAGAAAGTTTAAGAAAGTTTTCAAGAAACTTTCTTAAAGTCCAGTGGATTGATTTAAACAGTTTTGGATAACCATAACCTGGATAACTGAGAACCTACACAGATATACAGGGAGTCTATAGGGAGTCTTGTAGCAGACTACATATGAGTGATGACTACAGTTGTGTATTCATTCAACAGATTCTCTGTCCCTCTTTATACAAGCTGGTAACACTGACTATACCAGTCACTCAACAAAGGTTGAAACCTCTTGTACATCCTTCAGACAAGTTTTTTGGACAATAGGTTTGAACTGGACCAAAAAAAAAAAAAGACCTCTTCTAGGCAGAAATAATTACTAACCTCATGAACCTTCCAACATGACAATGATTTACCTTTTTGGAAAAGATGTTCTGCAGTGAGAAGCACAGTGTGGCGGCGAGAGCGCTGATTAGTCCCGAAACGTCAAAAGACAGCTCAGTGACGGTAGCCAGCAGCACTCCGCCAATGATGGGGATGAGCGATATGTACACCTACAGTAGTACACAGCAGGACAGGGTCAGGTCCACCTCAGGCTGCTGGCAAGTTACTAAATAATGAAAGCAGTTGCTGATATGAAATCCATAATAAATGGACCATAATAATGCAGTAATACTATTAAACTCTCAGACTGACAGGCTGAGTTAAATATGAGGAGCTCTTTATTTCAGTTGACTTCAAGAAGCCTCCGACTGCAAACATTCTGCAGCCGTGCAGGGGATGTGAGCATTTGTCCATTGTGATAAACCATTTATGCAACATCTGTTTCTCATTGACAAACTCCTTGGACTAAAGATCACTCCTTAGCAAACAGACAGCTTTCTTTGTCAGTCTTTTCAGTGTCCTGGTGTCACTGAAACCACATCTGCAAGCACACATAGAAACTAACTATTTAATCTATCGGATGACACGTCCCATGACCCGAAACAATTTATATAAATACAACTCATTTATTTGCATGCTAAAAATATCAGATAGTGAGAAATGACACAGACCTGCAGGTGTTATGAAACCCACTTATGTACCCACCCACACGGAGGCAAAGTGAGAAACTCTGCAGGAAACTTGACCGTGATTTATTTTGTACAGTTTGTCATTTGAAAAAATGCTGAGTTACATTAAGTACATTAAGTTTTTCAGCACAGTACAGATCCTTCCAGCAGGATCTGTACATATGGACATCACACATCTGCAGCTGCGCTTTCTGTGAATGCAACCCGTCCTAATAGCAAACTGTTAGCTGTCAGGCAAACATGACGAGACGATGTTGAACTCAGAGGTCTCCTTCTCCACATCAAGCAAACCCCGACTGCTAAATGTAGCAGCATCGAGATGGAAAAGTCAACTATAATCCTGAGATGTTGAGTTTTAACTTTACAGAGGCAGATATTTAGCATTTTTCTGGTGTTCTGGTTTTCCCAACATAACAGAGCTGCACAGCTCCCATTTACTACAGCAGATCACTACAATTAGTGACGCAGCATGATCTAACAGTGTTTCTTGTAATGAATTTTAAAACACAGTATTTAAATAGTAATGCATGCTGTCTTGAATAAAACATATCGCTGGATAACCAAAAAATTATTCAAGTATCATTGTAAGATTATTTTGGAGTGACGTCCAAATAATAAAGATTATTTTACATTCCAAGGTAATTCCAATTTTACACGCTGATAAAAAGAAGGGGTTTTACTTTTTGACTTCCTCCCTCCCACGGATGACCTGATCAGCGTACGGAAGCTGCAGATGACTGTAACATGAGAAGCAGTGCAGGTGCAGCTTCGTGCCACATCACCACCTCAGGCCAGGGCAGCACAGTTCTAGTGACTTGTTTGCCAAAAGTATACTTACCTTTGTGGTTTGCTTCTCCCTCATGATAATTCTTGATAAGAGAACAACCCATATTGGCATTGTCGCTTTGACTGTGGAAAATACAAAGATAGGATGGCAATGTCAGTCTAGGCATGATGACATTCAGTTTTGTTTCTTGACAAACTTGCAAAGCAATTCAACGTCAGAAGGTAGAGAACCAAACTGGTTAGCTAAGTTAGGATAAAATTTCATTGGCTGGATCAAGGTGAAAATTTTGAGTCAATGAATTTTTTAGAAAGTGCTTCTAGTATTGTGTCACTAATTGATGTACTGTCACGCACATGTCACTAGCAACGATAAAGTTTACTTGGGCATGACGCTGCCCTGGAAATAAGTTAGACGTATTTGAGAGATTAAATTGTTATTTGAGAGATTAAATTGTCACAACTTGATATCGTGTGGAACAAAATTGTCTCCAGATTATTCAGAATTAAGATTCAATTAAAAAGAAACCAAAAATTATTTGCAGTAAAAATCACGATGGAAAATATTTCAAATCAATTTTACGCTACTGCTTTTATACTAAACCTTTCAGGAAATTAATTCTTATTACTTACCCTCATGTGTTTGATAACTTGACCTACTTTAATGACTCAGATTATTAACACAAAACACACGCAAACTTGAAAATGTTTTTTAAAAGTACTGAATACATGTGCATTTAATTAATAATTTGACAAACACACATTAAAGAAATAAGAGGTCAGGAGGACTATTCATCGTTTTCACTTTGGACTCAGTGGTCTACTTATTCATACTGCAAACAATCTATTACTTATGGAGTATTCACTTTCCATATGATGAGTGTTGATTTAATTCAGCCGCACTGCTGGTATGAGACCAGTTTCTAATATTAAAATAATAAATCAGTGACTGGATGAAAATCTGAAGCCACGAAATTGTCTCATTATGAGTTTACAAGCTCAGGCATAATCACACCACTTCAAATATCAGCTTCAAACACCACCAGGATAGCAGTTTTAATGAGGTCTAAAAGTGCAGAACATGTTGATGTATTTACTTTCAGTTTCATAGAAAGAGATTAGAGATTCAGAAGAATAAGAATAAGAATTGAACTTTACTGATCCCTGTAGGGGAAATTATATTATTTTAGAGGACTACTTAGTTATTTCTTGAGACTAGAGTTTGTTTGCTTTGCGTTGTTAGATATTACATTTTGTGAGTTATCTTGAGGCGATCAGCGAAGAAAAATCCAAGAGACATAAGGTGAACAACCCAAACAACAGCTGTTCAAGTGAAATAACACAATTGTGACACAATCAGTTTGGTGTGTGTCTCATCATCCTAAACGACAGCGATAATCATAGCAGTGAGTAGATATGTCAATCCTGATTTTGTGTTAAATGTGAACAAGTGGTTTGTCGTTCCACCATCTATCTAAAGCTGACACTGACAAACTATTTTGGAATGGTGAGCATGCACCACGCAAGCAGCTCCTCTGGTTGGCTGCACCCTTCTCCAGTATGCAAATAGCTCATGTTAGATATGTCATTTCACTCCTATTTTTCATGCTATTTCGTAGGAGTGGGTAAATCAAAAAAACAAACAGAGAAGTCATGGATGGTTAGTTGATATAAAGGCTTTTAACTTAAAACAAAGTCAGTAAAGCATGTCCAAATTTCCAAACTGTTTACTGAGAATTAGCACAAAATCTCCCATCAGATCGATGTAAAAACATGTTTTAAAGCCAAGAATAGATTGTCTCTGTGACTCATAATGTGTTTATTAAATTTTCATTCCTTCTTCATTCAAAAAAAAATTTGCAAGAAACTTTCTACATACAAATACTTTTAAGGTTAAAACTTAAAAGTTGTTCCAATATTTTTTTTCTTTACACTAGATAAACTTTATCTTAAACCTACTGGAGATGTGTCCTAAAGCTTTGGACACATTTATCTATTTTTAACTTTGAACTTTGACCCTGGAGAGAGACAGATGTAGGCCAACTTAATGATTTCTTTCTCTTCATGGATCCTTAACATCCCTTGGATCCAGGTTATAATTCAACTTGATGGATCTTAGGTGGATTTATTTGTCCACATATTTTCGGTATTATCTAAAACTTGTAGCAGATTAATATGTCAAAGTTCTTCCGACGTATTAACGCAGAAAGTCACACAGAACAGGTTCAGCTGCAGGAAGTTCTCTAGCTAACACCAGCTAGCTGGACGATGTCTTGTGGATCAATTTATTTTCTAATATTTTATCATGAAACTAATGGCGTGAATCGATCTGATATCTTTTCGTGACGGAACACCACACCGATCCGGGGCCCACCACACAACTTCCATTGTCCGCGTCGATCGGGAGGTTTGATCGGCGTTAGCATCGAAGCTAACGCCGACTGACGGCACGGACACATCATCAGATGTGCTGATCGTGACTCCCGGGGGGTCACAAACACAACATACTCACCGGTGTGCGCGTACGAAACCGGGACCTTCCATATGCTGAAGTGGGCCGACACAGATGCAAAGTATTTCCCGAAAGCTAAAGGCAGGATGTACCACCGGTAGTATCTGCTCGACAGTTCTGTTTTGGGGACTCCCCATGCCCGCAACAGCGGCGGAAGAAAGACGACGATGGAGATGATGTGGAACAGAGAGACCGTCACCGGGTACGGGAATCCATTCAGGATGATTTTGTTGACGATGTTGCCCCCAGAGCTCACCGTGTACCAGCACACACACAGGAAAATGATCCGGATCCCTTCTCTGACCGGGGGCCGGTCCGCCACAGCCATCTTGCAGCGCAGAGTGATGACTCACAGGCGGGCTGTGTCGGGAGAGAGCAGCGCTGTCGAGCCTTCAGGCTGCCGGCAAAGACACGCGGAACATCCGCAGAACGTTTAAAAAAATAAAAGCCACACGGGTTTCGTTCGCTCCAGAGGTTTTTTGTGTTGCATGAAAATAACTTAATTGTGTTTGCTTGCTTCGATGATTATATCAAACCTAAAATAAATAAAATAATTAAGACAAAGATAGAGAAACAAATTTTGAACACATTTCACAGGTGATAAGAGTCAAAAAAAAATCACTGTGCCTTCCAAGGCATTGATTGCAGCAGTAATCCTCCTCCTCATGGACTGGTACAACCTCATGGAGGATATTCATGCCATCTGTCGCTCTAATTCAGGCAACTCTACCCCAAAGGTTACCAGTGGATCGGGCCTCATTGCTAGATAGTCCAGAACTGGGGATAAGTTCTTCCGACACACTGGATGTTGTCCTTTGGCTCTAAACTTGTGCAGCTGTTAGTCCAACGTGTTGTAGCTGATTTATTTTTCTACTGTTGTGGATTGGTAAAATCCCGGCTAGTGTTCTAGCTATGACATTTTCTCCCCAATCTTTTATGTCTTTGATATTTGCGCATTCGCTCATCAAGTCAGTAGTCACTTGTAGTGGGATGAAGGGATCAGGTCTGGTTCTCTAAAAAGTACACAAAGACTCAGATCTAACATGTTGTGAATTATTAATTCACAATTTTAAATGTGAGAAGACTCTGAAATTGGCACATTTTAAACACCTAGTAATTAGAACAAATAATTAATACCTTGTAAATGAAAATTGCAAAATGTACTTAATAATAAAAGATTTGGTGTGAATTTAAGACTGTTGTAATAGTACCTGTAAGGTTTTGTAGTCCAATCGATTAAGCAAAACAGCTCGAGTTCCATGCATTAAATCTGTATATCTCATATATTGTCATTCAAATTGGAATGTTGTTTCCCTTTCTCCTGGTGAAATAGTTCATTTGAAAGTGGACATGCACGCCCATCCATGATCCTCCACTATAATTAGATTAATGAATGCAAGTCAGTAATAAACACGTGAAGACAATCAAAATTTCCTGCATTTTTTTATTAACACATGACATGTCCATGTAAAAGGACGAAGTAGTAAATATGTTCTCTTCTGCGTTCCATTGAACAGAAAAGGCTATTTTCTGTACATTTACTAAGGCTGTCTAGGGAAAACACAGGTTTCCATAAGGCAAACAACATCTAAAGGAATGACATTAAGTACTTCATCCAGCATGTCAATTTATATCTCAAAAGTTCCTGACAGTACAAAGATGCAATTTAGTGACATAATCTGCTCTGCCACTAGAATTCTTATTTTACAAACTAAATACATTGGAAAGGGAAAAAGTCAAGTACGAAATAAATTAGTTCACATTATCAAAATACGTAATTTTACAGCATATTCCTGCGCAAAGTAAACTGGCTTCAACAAGAAAATTTAAGAAAGTTGCACCTTGATCACTGAAGGAATTATGAATAAAGAACTTAAAAGATATAGTCTGTCGTGTAGAAATCTTAAAAGTAATACACAACATAAACTGCATACACAATCACTTAATTACCTTATCTGTATTCACACGTAAGTCACATCTAGTCATTTTTGACAACGTTCAAACCTCACAACAAAAGTTAAATCTTCATTTATTCAGTTATGATTAAAATGAATTATGTATTACAGTGCATCTTCAAAGAATACACAGCACTTCAATTTTTCCACATTATATGGCAAATTCATTCCAAAATTCTACACACTATAATGACAATGTGAAAATTTTTTTCAAATCCCGGATACAGAAGTAATTACAGGCTTTGCTGCAAAGCTCAAAATGGAGCTCAGGAACGTCCTGTTTCCAATGATCATCCCTACTTTAAATTCAGTTTATTAGACATGATTTAGAAAGGCACACACCTGACTGACCTTATCCTGGAGATGTAAATAGTCCCGTGTTGGGGAATGTCGTAGTTTCTGTGGGTTATGTTTTATATTGTTTGTTCTAAAAAGAGAAATAAAACCCCAACTCCTTCATAATACTGCTGAAAATGACAACCAAACTGTGCTATCGGGGAGAAGGGCATTAGTGAGGGAGGTGACCAGGACCCAATGAACACTCTGTCAGTGCTCCAGCGGCCTTCAGAGAGGGGAACCTTCCATAGGATAACAATCTCTTCAGCACTTCATCAACCAGGCCTGGATGGTAGGGGGACCAGGCGGAAGACACTCCTGAGTAAAAGGCACAACAACCTCTCTGGAGTTTGCCAAAAGGCACCTGACAAAGGTTGATCTCTTTGGTGTACAGCCTGGGGTTGTGTTTTTAGGAAAACTGGTGGAGTTTGAGAGGTTTTCTAAGAGGAATGGGCAAAGCTGCCCATTGATAGGTATGCCATGCATGTGGCATAATATTCAAAAAGACTTGAGGCTGTAATGACTGCCAAATGTGCATCAACAAAGTACTGAGCAAAGGCGGTGAATATACTGATGTGCATGAAATGTCTTACAGTTTTTTGAAAAAAAAAATCAAAACTTTTTTCACATCGCCATTATGGGGTGTTATGTTGAATTTTGAGCAAAAATAAATATATTCCATTTTGGAATGAGGGCTGTAACATCATGTAGAAAAAGTGAAGCATTGTGAATTATTTCCAGAAACACTGTAAATATGAAATAGTGGAACAGAGGTTCTAAAAGGTGCAATGAAAATGTTTCTCACAGAGCACAAATAACTGATTGTTAATACCAAGGGTAATGAAAACCACTTGAAGCATTCATTTCAGCTTCATAGTTGCACAAATCTTTTCCAGACACATGAGCAAATTCACACAACATCCTAATAGACTGATGTATCTGTTGGATGATTGAATCGCTTGAAGCATAAATGTAAAATACTGAAATGAAAGAGGATGCAAAACTATTACAGGAAAGTCAAATTCCACAAAGAATGTGGATCTCAAAGTACAAATAAAATGTAGCCGTGGAGTTTTTAATGAAGTCCTCTCAGAAAACTACAGGTAGTACTCAATCTGTTACTGAACACCAACAACTAAATGATCAGATAATGCATAGCCGTTAACCTCCGTGTTGCCCCCATACAATGACAAAAAACAGAAAAAAAAAGAACAACTTTCCATCCACTGTCCTCTACACTCAGCCAGACAGCAAATTTACTTCCCACTTTCACCAATTGTGCAAAGAAGCAGCTTACCAAAAATATAGAGCCTTCACATATGCAAACTTGTTGATGTGTAAAATGGACTGCTTTAAGTTTCAATCCAGACAGACATATGGTAGTATGTTCAACCTGCTGTCATCTCCATGTGGATCTAAAGAGATGCAGTCTGTCCAATCAAACCAGTTATCCTTTGTGTCATAGCAGCCATTAACCCCAGACCAGTGCTGTGTGTGTAATTTATTCAGATCTTCACTTGTTATTTCTCTGCTAACTCCTGGTAAATCCTGGGCTGGGAGTTCTGGTGCTAAACAGTGCGTTTTCTTAACATCTTTACTTTGGTGTCCCTCTTTATTCAAGAACTCTGTCATAAAAAAGTGAGCACTGGGTGTGTGGGCACCTGACAGTGTCAGCACATTACTTTGCTGGCTAAGATATGACTGGATTATTTCACTCCTTGACAGCTCTTTCCAGTCTGTCTGCTGGAACGGACTAGGAGGCAAAGGTGGATTCTGCTTCGACTGTTCTGACCACTGAATTTCAGGTTTGTGACCCAGTCTGACCTCCCCCTCTTTATGAAAGGAAGGCTTGATCTGTCCTGTCACAGGGTCAAATGTTAGTCTCCTGTCTTTTAACCTGACTGGTTTTACACTGCCCTCTACAGTCTGTACATCTAAGTTTACTACACAGTCCTTAGACTTGTATTTCTGACCATTCCTTTTACCTGCATTGATCACAGTGCCACCATCTTCCAAACTGACCCTACTGCAGGACAAGTCATGTGAGGTGTGAATAGATGTACTGGGTGGGCTGCTTTTAAAGTCCAAGTCTGTAGACGTTGTACCATCAGTATGCAAATCCTGAGTACCAACAAAGAATGACCGAGGACACGATCCCACGCTCGAGTTGTCCACAGAAACTGGCGTCAGGGAGGAGCTTGAAAGACTCTGTGCTTTTGCTGCTTGCATGTCACCGACTTCCTGCTTTGCATTTTTAGGGCTGTGCAAAGAATCATGAGGGCTTCTGGGTCGATACTGCCCCCCAGAGGCAGCTTGCTCCTGTCTGGCTTGCTGCTGCAGGACTGATGCTTTTAGCAAATATGAAGTGCTGAGAGGCTTACTGTATCCCAGGGCACTTGGATGAGGTATTACAGCATTGACTGGGATTTTATTTAACCTGTCACTTTCCAAAGGCTCTGACATATCTCTGCTAAGAGACTGATATGCAGAAGTATCTGTAAAAATTTCCGAGCTACAGCCAATTCCATTTGTTAGCAGCTGTTTGGAGTTTTGGATTTTATCATTACGGGACACTTTAGATATCTTGGCTGGTAGTAGTTGTCCATCCTTCTGGTCACCCTTATGTTTCCTGTCGCTCAGTTTTTCCACACGTGGGGATGAACAGTTGTTGAAGTCATTTCTGTTCTTCAACTCAGGACCTGTTTTACCTGATGGGGTCAAGGCAGCTGGAGTGGAGATGCAGGGAAGAGCACCACAATTGGAAGACCATGTTGCAACGGTGTGTACTTTGGATAACACGTCCACCTTCCCTGGCTCAATTAGCTTCTGCCAGTTTCGGAGGAGCTTCTTTGCCCTCCTGGCAAGATCCTCATTCTTTGTTTTCTTCCGGACATCGTTGATGAGCTTACCAAGGCGGGTTTCCTTCAAGGAGATTGCTTTGTGTTACACAGTAAATATGACTGGACTGAATTACATGGCATTGAATTCTCACTACACATGTAGTCTGTCTGAATTCAACCTACCTCCAGTGCCTCTTTGGTTATTGGATATTTCTCCAAAAAGGAGACCACCTCCATAACGATCACCATGTTGCATATCTGCTAATATAGTCACAGGGTTATAATCACCATCATCAGTCAATGTCATTTTCAATAATATAACACCATCCAGGTATAGTTAAATGGACTGTGGTTCAGTTCCAGGACTCCCCCTTAGTCCCATGACTTACTCCTACTTCTGTTTTGCATGTTCCTATGTAAGGCTGTATGCACAGTTTCTTCAGGAGAGGGAGACAGCCTTTGACTTTGCCAAGTCAAACAGCCAAGGTACTCGATAAAGAGGAACAAAATTAACAAAAGGAATTGAGCATGTATAAAGATGTCACAAATTGTTATTCACAACCTTACATGCATAAGTTCGTATGCATTTCTCTCCCCATAGAGAGAAAAGCTGTTAGTAGGTTAAGGAATGATTTGAATAGACTTTCAAAAGTGCACCTGTGTGTCACCACTAAAACTACTCATACTGGTTTCAGCCTTAATGTGAAAATTTGAAAGATATGCAAATTTTTCATAATCAATCCCCAAAACAGTCAAACGTGCAAATACGATCCAAGATCACGACCGTTTGTCAATGAAAATCTGGGCCTAGTTTACACAAGTTAGGTTGTGCAATATGCTGGCATAAAAAACACCATTCTGCAAGATAATTTAAATTTTATTATTTGAGATTCTGCCATAGGGTTTTATAGTGTGGTGGTTATCATCAATAGGGGCAGATTATTGTTGGAAATATTTTTAAAAATCTTTTTATTCACATTAATACAACAAAATTCATTATGACATAACACAATCAAGAATTTCTTATCTATAATACATTACTGTTTTTGTTTAATGAAAAGTTATAACAGCCTATATCTAGAAGTATAGGCGGCAGTGGCTCAGTGGTAGAGCGGATCTCCAGGATCGGCGGTTCAATTCCAGCTTCCGCCCAACCATCTTCGGACTGTGAGCTGACAGTGAGAGGTGTCAGCTCACCTCCCTTGAGCAAGGGCGCCGTCCTCCTTACAAGCTGCTCAATTGGGCCCACCACAAAGTCACTGCCCCTCACTCTGCCTCTCTCATTAGTAATTGCATGCATACAATAATGTTTCAGGGGTCTGTACATAATATAATTTATATATCAAAGTCAAAGTCAACATTATTGTCAAATACTGTATATGCACGACATACAGCACAGATGAAATTACAGACCTCTCAGACCCACAGGTAGTGAAAAAAACACAAAAGAACTGCTCTAGCAGGAGAGAGATGTACACATGTCTAACATCTATGTATATGGTGTGAGTGTAAAGATACTTTATTAATCCCCCAAGGGGAAATTAAGTTTAAGTCCTAAGTTTAAGTGAATTGTTTAAGATTTGAGCTTAAAATTCAATTCAGTATACCACTAAAAGAATTATTTCTAAAATGTCCCCATTGTAACTTCACTTAGTCACGCTTAAGGCATTGTTATGGCTGTTGTGCTTTGTAGTGAATTGGAACACCAGTGGGACAGACCTACTGACCAGTATACAATGATAGTACAATGGTAGTTCCATAAACTATGCGAGGAAATAATCCAATCTGAGTTACTTTACGTTAAGCACAGAGTTTAATAAAACAACTGCTATTTCTCACTGACGGCTGCATTTACCAAGTCTTCAGTCCTAAAACACTGCAGCCAAGTGAACCCAACTGAGGTAACTTGCCTATATCAGCATGAGCTAACAGCAGCCACGGTCTCCTCATACTTACTTCAGCTAACTACTTATGTTAGCCGGCTAATTAGCAAGCAAACATTGCTCGTCATTTGTTGACTACCCCCACTTTGTCTGCCTTTAATGCGGAGTCCGAATCGGTGTGACCTTGTTGTCTGCACCTCCGCTCCTAGTATATCCTTATGAAAGTACGTTACACACTCACATTGCTCTGGGCGTCGATGGCCTGTAGCAGCCGGTCTCTCATCACCTGCGGAGTGGCTGTAGCTGCTGTCATCGCCTGGCGGTGTCGATGGTCAGGACGGACCCCCCTGCCGAAGAGATGGCGGTGGTGAAGCTACACTCACAGGGCCGACGGGAACTCTCCCCTGTGACCAAACATCATTCTTTATGATGCTTTCACCCGTTTTCATTCACCACCGTCTTAATTTCAGCCTTCACACGACAGTAAGCCACTCTCCCCAGGAGTCGGCTACCTCCTTGGCTGGTAGCCTACTCTCCCGTCTTCTCAACGGACTATTTGTGAAGCCTTAGCGCAGAGCATGACGGGAAATTTTTACGTAATCATTCGTTCACGTTAGTGACATTTCGACATGAAATAGAACGGAATTATGGGATACTGTATATAAAAATATTTTCTAATTCTTTGGACCATGTCATTTTCTATTCAGAGTAATATTGTCATTACGAAGCTAAAAACGATATTGCGGTCTATATATTTTAGTAATAAATTAGATATAGAGGCTGATCACGTTGTAAAAATTTAGACAAAGAGTAAAGAAAAATTGCAAATTATTTCCCTTAAACATAACTTTCGTTTTATACAAAGAACTTCATCACCCATATTAATGTAATTCTAAAACTGCTTGTTTTAACGTCATTAAATAATAATAATGTTTTGGTCCGACATATTTTCTCTAATTTACCTGCTCATCAATCTTTATAACATTTAAAAATTATTATTTTGCCTTTTTCTTGATAGTTAATCCATTCGATTTTAATACAAGAATTGCCCTGTTAATGCAAAAATGTCTGATAACGTTCCATTAAATCATTGAGAGTAGTGATTCCCAATACATTTAACACTAGGATCTACTTTTTCTCTTTGTCTTCAGGCCCCAGTCCACACATGGAAACGTAAATCACATGCACCTAATTCCTACTGACATGCTACCCCACCTGTTACTACAATATTCTTTTTCCACAACATGTGGTCCACTAAAGCTAACTTTTAAGTGGGGGCTGACACACTATGAGGGAATCGAGCGTGCAACCAATATTAAAACACAAATTCAATACCAGTTACGTCTTATCCATGTCCAGGCTATGCAATACTATACAATCAAGCAGGCTTGGTATATAGATAATAGGACAGAAAATGACAAATGAAAGAGCAAATGCAGTTTACAAGAGGTAAGTTAGATCAAATAGTTTTTTATTATTTTGTTCATTAACTTACACAATCAGTACAGTTTAATGTGATAGTGTGTGATAATCACCTCTGCTAAAGTTATATTTTCAATAATTTCTGATTGTTATTAGGATTATGCAAAAACTACCAAATGGATTTAATTGAAACATCATTGAAGTAATACAATTGTCCCAAAAAACTCAACAGTCATGAAGAATTATTTGGCTTTAGCAGAGACATAATTTCTACTGATAATTATGAAAAAGTGTCACAGCACCATCTTATCATGGATTAGTATATTCCATATGTCACTTGGGTCATTACCCAATCATTGTGCACATACATTAATGTCGAACATAGGTGGATAACAAATTACATTTTTAATAAGAATAAGGACACATTTACAACATAATATATACTGTACATCTCCTTTACATTGCTTATGTGCCCAAGAGTAAAGAAAATTTCCTCCCCATCATGACACTGAATTAAAATACCGTTCAGATTTCATGCACTAATCACTGAGGAAGAGGGATCATTTTAACTTGAGGGCACAGGACAGGAGATGTCTGGAAACGGCAAGTGTGATAGTGCACCTACAACTCAAAAACAAATATTGAATGAATGTAACATCTTCTATAACATAAAATAAATACAGAGATTCATCAATTCCTGTACAGTCAGCTGAAGATTTATGGGTTAGAGTAATAAGAAAATGGAGAACTATTAAAGACAATTTTACAGAATTAATCTTAGAAAATCTTCATCTCTGCAGAAGTCCAGTCATCCCACAAGGTCTGATCATGATCCAAACAATCTATGAGGATTGAAGACAAACCAGTTAAATCATCTGCTGGACTGTTTAAAAGACAAGGCATTAGAAGTAGCTTCAAGAAACCAAAACACTTAATAGGCAGGGGAAGGAAAAGTGAAGGAAACTGGGCTTGCAAATATTTGCACATATTTTACAAGTTTACATTTCTATGTAATATTTCCATATAATAATATGGAATATTTCCATATAACGTTTGTTTTATAATATTTCTGTATACAGTGCACCCTCGTTACTCGCGGTTAATGTGTTCAGGAATCACACGTGAATAACAAATTCCGCGATATAGCGGTGAACTATTTATCTTATTATTTACGGTAATTTAAAATGTTTATGAACCCTCCCCATACTGACATTAAACTACCTTCTATCTGTATTACCTTTTCCCACACTCTTACAGACTGTTCGAAGCCGTTTTGTGTCTCATGGATGTGCGTTGCTTTCCGAGACTCACAGACTTCCGGATGCCGTCAGCCAATAGAATACACGTATGGTATCACGTGACAACCTACTAAAAATCTGCGATGAGGTGAAGTCGCGAGTTTTAATGCACGAGGGCGCACTGTAATAAAAATCTGTTTTATAATATTTCTATATAAGTTTGTTTTAGCTAACAGTGTTACAGACATTACTGAGGATAATCACACTTTAACACTGTGGTTTTCATATTTTCTACAAATTCATCGAAATCAAAACAACTAATAAAAAAAATAAAACAAAACCAACAGAGCACAAGTCAATCTCTAAGTTCTTTGAGAGAAGGTCAATAATTAAAAAATGGGCAACAAGGTTTAGAATATCACTCAAATGGTACTTCAATGTCTGTTTGTCTGCCATTACTGTACTTTAAACAAAAATTTCACAAAACAGAATTTTACAGAGATCAATTGTATTAGCTACTGCAACACTGTTGAATGTAGATGTGCTCATTCTAGTTTACGTACAACAATGAAACTATGTACTATATGGCACAGATAATGTCGTTGTTGTCTTGTTTACGAAAAAAAAAAATCTTGAAGGAAGAAAAATATACCACTGGTAATTGTACCTTTGTGTGTGTTTGTATGTAATTACAATAATTCTATTCACCATTCCATCCTTAAATGAATTACTGTACATATCTACATCTACACCATCAGAAACTAAAAAAGACAGTTACTTACAAGACCATGCAGAACATCATGAATATGTTCCACAGAGCGATGAATATACGAAAGTATCGTAGGCTGAGCAGAAACTCCCTGATGTTGTCACCTGAAGAAATACTGCTCATTAATATGGAACAAACAAGCTAGCATGCAAGCACACACACACATACACACCTGTAGTTGGTCCTCTGGACTCATCCTCAAATCCTTGGGATTCCTTCTTTTTGCTGCAAAACAAATGTCATTTTGTTTGTTTCGTTTTGGAGATGTCGGTGGCATCTTAACTCTGACCTTAATTAAAGTTCATACTCACAGTTTAAAATTCAGCACCGCTCCTGCATTCACAAGCAGGGTCCTAGACAGCATAGCGACATAAGCAGGTATTAGTATAAAGACATTATTTCCTTATTGAACTAGCATTAGCTGGTGAGCTGGCACTACCGAGTTACAAGCCTGTCATGGCTTGAGGTACTACTAATTTTATTTCAATAACAAATTATGCTGGAAAAAATGTGCCGAGAGGACACGTCGATTACGTTAACGTGTTCTGTCCGTACAATACAGCAGAAAGAGAACAAATTACCCGAAAATTAATAGATCTCCAATCATTTTGATCACATCTGACACGACTCACTTCCGTGTTTTTCTGCGTAGTCAGGACACAAACCCGACTCTGCGCAGCCTTTTCCCCGCCCACATCTTCTAATTGGTTCGACGTAATGACAATTTGTCAAAGTAGGCAAGTTTTAATTCAGCCATTGGCTAAATCAAAAACGTCACAGCGACGCTAAACCAATCACGAGCCGATGGGGCGGGTCGTGTATTGGAGGAGTTAATTTGGTTATCGCGAGATGTTGGTTAGTGTAGTGACCAGGATGTAGCTGAGAGGTTGAACGTCTTCAAATCATAAATCCAGCTGTTTCTGACCCGTTGAAAATACTAAAAAATAGCTAATACACACACGTAGGAAAGCAAAGCCATTTTTAATGTATCTTAAGTTGTATTGTGATCTTCTTCCTTTCCTTTCGGCTTTTCCCTTCAGGGGTCGCCACAGCGAATCGATTGCCTCCATCTAACCCTGTCTTCTGCATCCTCTTCTCTCACACCAACTACCTACAGTACTACAGATGCAGTATTTGCTTTGAGGATGTTGATAGAGGAGTACAGAGAAGGCCAGAGGGAGCTCCATTGTGTTTTTGTAGATCTGGGAGAAAGCTGATGACAGGGTGCCCAGAGAGGAACTGTGGTATTGTATGAGGAAGTCTGGAGTGGCAGAGAAGTATGTTAGAGTGGTGCAGGACATGTATGAGGACTGTAAGACAGTGGTGAGGTGTGCTGTAGGTGTGACAGAGGAGTTCAAGGTGGAGGTGGGACTGCATGCAATTTCCTCCGGGATTAATAAAGTATCTATCTATCTATCTATCTATCAGGGATCAGCTCTGAGCCCCTTCTTGTTCGCTATGGTGATGGACAGGCTGACAGACGAGGTTAGACAGGAATCTCCATGGACTATGATGTTTGCAGATGACATTGTGATCTGCAGTGAGAGCAGGGAACAGGTGGAGGAGAAGCTAGAGAGGTGGAGGTTTGTCCTGGAAAGGAGAGGAATGAAGGTTAGCCGCAGTAAGACAGAGTACATGTGTGTGAATGAGAGGAACCCAAGTGGAAGAGTGAGGTTACAGGTAGAAGAGATCAAGAAGGTGGAGGATTTTAAGTACCTAGGGTCATCAGTCAGAGCAATGGAGAGTGTGGAAAAGAGGTGAAGAAGCGTGTACAGGCAGGATGGAACGGGTGGAGGAAAGTGTCAGGTGTGATGTGTGATAGAAGAGTTTCAGCTAAAATGAAAGGAAAGGCGTACAAAACTGTGGTGAGACCAGCGATGTTGTTTGGTCTAGAGACAGTGTCACTGAGGAAAAGACAGGAGACAGAGCTGGAGGTAGCAGAGATAAAGATACTGAGGTTCTCTCTGGGAGTGACCAGGAAGGATAGGATCAGGAATGAGTACATCAGAGGGACAGCACATGTTAGAGGTTTTGGAGATAAAGTCAGAGAGGCCAGACTGAGATGGTTTGGACATGTCCAGAGGAGAGATAGTGAATATATTGGTAGAAGGATGCTGAGTTTTGAACTGCCAGGCAGGAGGCCTAGAGGAAGACCAAAGAGGAGGTTAATGGATGTAGTGAAAGAGGTCATGAAGGTAGTTGGTGTGAGAGAAGAGGATTTAGAAGACAGGGTTAGATGGAGGCAACTGATTCGCTGTGGCGACCCCTGAAGGGAAAAGCCGAAAGGAAAAGAAAACGTATCTATCTAAGTGGCTTTCTTCATTTTTCATGTGGCTTTAGCGCCCCCTGGTGGCCAAAACTGTCATTATTCTTCTCAGTCTCCTGTACAGTATGTAAAAATAAAACGAAAATAATTAATTGGCTTTTATTTATTTAACAAACGCAACAATACCTAAACTTTAGTTAATGTATATCAACGCAAATCTAATTAAAGCGTCTCTGCATCATCTGCAGGAATGTGAACAGAGACTACCAATTCATGCAGAACTGCTGGGGATAACTCATTTGGTTGCTAGGGGGCTGAAATACAGGACCGGATCAGGATTGGATTTGTGTGACGTTTTTCCACGGGAGGGCGAATAAATATTTGCCCTTATGACGCAAGGTCACGATCGACGCTGTATTTTCAGCCTGACGTGGACTACCAAACCTCTCATGGCGTTCGCGTCAAAGAAAGACTTTCGCCGATGGAGACAGGAATACAGCAGTTGTTTTGCTTTTCAAGCAGCTGCTGCGTAAAAGCAGCTGTTCTCTGTTGCTGCGGAGCGCAGATGATGATGATGATGGTGATGATGATGATGATGATGATGATGATGATGCTGAGGCTGTGTGGATGAGTCGTATTAATAGGAAGGCTTGAGTGTCACAGACTTTCACAGTCGAGACCTGGGGGCTTGGTGGAGACTCGGTGGTCCGGGTTGCTGGGGCTCATCCAGACTGCGCAGTCGGAATTAAAATATTCACCGGTTTACCGACAGACAGCATGGAAGTGCTCTCAGTTCTTAACTTGGGCGAATTTGCCCAAATTTTCTCCAAAATTGGAATGTTTCCTGTATTTGACCTCGCTTATTACATCGTGTCCATCCTCTACCTCAAGTATGAGCCAGGTGAGTTTATTCTAAGCCTCATATTTGTTGGACAGCACGTTTTGTTTTGTTTTGTCAGATGAAATGACGCTTTACTTCTTCATAAATGCAGATGATCTCGACAGCAGGTGGGATTTATATTTACCACACTTACCATCCCCTCTATCTAAAGATAGATTATTTATTTACAACACAAAATAAATTTAAAAAATTGTGTTGAATTACCTAGCCTGTTCTAAAGTTGTATTTTTTCTTTGTCATGCTTACACATTGCAGTGGGGTCCCTTTGGGGACATTCTCTTGCTGTTATTTGCACCATAACCTTATAAAGTATGACCTGTTACATAAACTCTAGTAGGAAGCCCTTTCAACGTGCCATGGTGAAATGTGTTTTGCTGCTTCAGCCTGATCTCTTTCAGAGTAGATTAAACCCTTCATCTTTGAGTAAAGTCTGATATTTTTTCCAACATGTAATTCCTCTGAGCAACAGCCTGGAGAGGCTGAAACACGAGCACAGGTCTGTGCATACCAGAGACTGAGGCAATAAATAGAAGACCCTGAAATAGACAGTGCCAGAAGGTCTCTTAAGCTACTGCTGCTCTCATTGAATGTTAAACATTAAATATGTTCATCGAGTTTGGACTCCAGTTTGACTTGTCAGTTTCTATTGTCACTAAAGTTGAGTCACTCTGATACCAATTGAAGTTTCACTGGATGTTAGAGCACCAAATTAATCTAAACTCACTACTAATGCTAAAGTTTCCAGCAGTCTTTAGCTTTCTATGGCATCTATCAAATGTTTCCAAAACAGCCTTATAAGTATTTCATGTACCTATTTGAGTTTAACTGTTTTACATTTATTTAATCATCGTCTATATTTAATCTAAAATTATATGCTTTAGCAAATCCAGGAACAGGTAGGAGCTAGATTAATAAACTTTTGGACCCCAGAATTTATTAACTGGCTTTGTAAAAATGTGCTTTATATAGTGGGTTTAAACCCATGCTATTCTACACATCTACCAGCATTATTCTATTAAGTATGATTATTTATAGCTATGAGAGTTTCCTAAATATGGAAATAAAATAAAATGCCATATCAATTAAGTAACATTTTTCTTAAAGAAGACTTATGTATTGATAAATTAAATTATGTTGACAGTCCTTGGGAATTACTTTTACTTTTGAATGATCATTTTAGTAAGTTTTTTGGATGGATGGGTGGATGGATGAAGAGATGGACGATGGATGGATGGTGTCCAATGCTCCCTGTTTTTGCTCGAGGCTACTTTAGCTGCATTATCAAAGCTTAGCTGCACTTCAGAACATCCTCTCAGGGGTTGGGTGGCACATTTTCACAATACAAGTGAAAGAGTTCAAATGCTCAAAAGGTGCTCCTTGTTTTTAAGACGGAGAACCAGCAGAAGAAGAACTAAGAATAACTGTGTGTTTAACGATTTTACAGTCAAATATCTCATTTCTCTACACGTGACTGAGACTCCTTGTTCACAGCATGTCAGAAGAGCACATGAATGAGTCACCATAGAGAGAGGACGGCACACCAGTGTGGGGTCAAAGGTTAAGATAGGCCTGACAGTTGCAAGCAAGGAGAAGCAGTTGAGCGGAATATATTTATAGAGTGGCATTTCTCAAGATCAGATTGCTTTCAAACCGAGCGCCTGTCGCCCCACGACACCCACCTGTTGTTCAAGATTTGTACCGTTAAGCTGCTCTGTTCAGTTCAACAACTAGGCCTGCATCTCAAAGTCGTGTGATAAAGGGCAAAGTGGAGGAGCTTACGCTTCAGATGAGGATTTAATTTAAATTTGAATTACTCCAAGACATTTCAGAGGGCTTTACTGCACTAGATATATGTCAAAGCAACTGGTCATCATAAATTAACTTCAGAGGACTCCACAGTCTGTACTGTATACGACATCCCTATCCTTAGACTCCTGATTCCAGGGGTGCGCCATCAAAACAGGCAAAGCATTTCCCTCCAAAGACACTGGGAATCGAGGCTCCCTTCGTTTCCTTTCGTCCACCAGAATCTAAAAGTTCGAGAACAGGCACTGCATGATTCAGATGAGAAAAACTCCCTCACCAGAAAATAAACTGTAGTAACTTCCTGTCCACCATGGAAACCTGGAAGTAGAACAAAGCACACAAAAGCTCAACATGCAAAGCTCAAACAAATCATTCAGACAGACTGAGAGAGAAGGAAGAACAGGAGTGTGTGCAACAAGAGAAGCTGGTTCTCATGGGAACAAGAGATCCAGATCTAAAACATGTCCAGCAAAGAGAGAGAGATAGACAGTTTGGTCATATATGGTTGTGTGGATCTAAATCTAACAGAATGTAAAGGTATGAAGTGATTGGGAGAAGGGTTGAAGCTCTCTACAATACTCAGCAGCACTAACACAGCTTCATGGACTCAGTGAGACTGAATCCCTGTTCATGGTGTGATCTGTGTTGAGTCCACACTAGAAGGATGAGTGTTTTATTTGCAAAATGTCATTCATACAAAAAATAATTATATATAAAGAATAAAATAATTATAAAAGAGCTATCATTTCTGCTCAAGCCTGTAAACTTCCTGAGACTTCCTTGAGTTGATAAGTTTACATTTCATAGTCAGTGACTGCAGACGTTCTCAGTCAATATTAGGTTATGGATATCAGGGCGTCAACTGGAGCGGTGGACTGGGTGTGGACTGAGATACAGCACGCAAGGAGTCAGCTGATAAAAAGCTTTCAAAGCCATCGCCAACAGTTATTTTTTGTGCAGAAATCAAACTATCTACAGAGGCAAGCACGTGTTAGGAGGTCGTTATTTCAGCAGTTAACCATGATTATGAATGGATAAGTGTAGAAAACACACAATAGAGTGAAATGAGTATTTTGTCAAAGCGATTGTACAAATTTTCAAATCCTACACAACATCTTAAAACAAACATGAAACAATTTACTCAGTAATTTCTCTATTTATCTCAAAAACTTTATTTTCATGCTTCATCTCACTCCTGTGTTTTAGGAAAACTCCCTCTCAGCTCCTCCTCTGTGTTGCAGGTTCGGTGGAGGTTTCTCGCCGGAGTCCCGTGGCCTCCTGGCTCTGCGCCATGCTCTACTGCTTTGGAAGTTACATCCTGGCAGACATCATGCTTGGAAGCAGCCCCATCGACTATTTCCAACACAACAGTCACATCCTGCTGGCCTCAGCTGTCTGGTGAGGAAATGCTCACAGATTCTGATTACATGTTTTGAGGTCACATGACGGGAAAACGTTTGTTACTGCATCTATCTATCTATCTATCTATCTATCTATCTATCTATCTATCTATCTATCTATCTATCTATCTATCTATCTATCTATCTATCTATCTATCTATCTATCTATCTATCTATCTATCTATCTATCTATCTATCTATCTATCTATCTATCTATCTATCTATCTATCTATCTATCTATCTGACCCTCCTAACGTCATCTTTCTCTGTCACACACAAACTCAGGTACCTCATCTTTTACTGCCCACTCAACCTCTTCTATAAATGTGTGGCTTTCCTGCCCGTCAAGCTGGTGTTGGTCGCCCTGAAGGAAGTGGTTCGTACACGTAAGATCGCCGCCGGCGTTCACCACGCTCACCACGCCTACCACCACGGCTTCTTCATCATGGTCATGGTTGGATACGTCAAAGGTCAGTGAGGCTTCTCAGAAATCGGGTGCAACAGGACAGAACAATATGTTATGTTGTGTAATTGTATAGCGGGTACTTGTAGAATGACAAAACAGCCTCACCAACTAAAATAATCTAAAGTTTGGTGTAAAGAAAGGGCAATTAATTATTGTTTATGATGAAAGACGTTGGTGAGACGTACAGTAGTGCAATTATGCTCTTGTTGTTTTATTGCTTCAGAGACTACCAGCAGTAGAGAACTGCATTGGAAATCTTACTAAAGGTTTGCTCTGCTCTTACCTCAGCCTGTGTCCGCTTCAGTGGTGTGGCCCCGCAGGCGTCCATGTTGGCAGTGAATGAAAAAAAAAGAAGTCTGATAAAAACGGTCAGACTTTTTTTTTTTTCACATCTATTTTTATCTTTTCAGGTTCTGGAGTGGCACTCATATCCAATTTTGAGCAGCTGCTGCGGGGTGTGTGGAGGCCTGAGACCAACGAGATCCTCAGCATGTCATTGTAAGTCTGTGTTTCCCGCTGCCTGTGGGGAAATATACTTATTAAGTGTTTTCAACTAGAAATAAAAAGAAGGTCAGGACTGTAAAGAAGTTGCTCAAATCAAATGAGACCAGTTGCTGTGAGATAATGAAGATATTATGACATTTTTTTTATAACGCCACCTGGTGTTCATGTTAAAAAGGCCATGACTCGGACGGTAGCGCTGCAGGGTCACACAATATCACTGTAATATTCTAGCATTACTTCAGCCTCACTGTGGGGCACTGGAAAAACACTAAAGCCTAAAAAAAACAGTCAGAAAAACATTTAGTTTAAATGAAAATACAAAGGTATTTCTGGTATTCTTAATCATTTCATTGCTCTTACTGAAACATTTTATTCCTGTTGCTTCAGCCCGACCAAAGCCAGTCTGTACGGCGCCATCCTCTTCACTCTGCAGGAAGCTCGCTGGCTGCCGGTGTCCAAGAGCACCCTCATCCTCGTCTTCACCCTCTTCATGGCCATCACTAAGGTGAAATCAGATAAGAGTATTTGATTGTGGTGCAGTTCTCCAATGAGAGATGGAAGAGGCTGTGCAGTTGCTCTACAAGATATCTCATGTCCAGCTCCGTGCAACTGGATCCAGATTTGGTTGCAAATGTGAGAGATTTAAATATACTGAATATTTGGAGTGGATCAAAATGTTTCTTGTGACAGAGCAGTAACAGAGATGGCAGAGGCATGACTGCCACTGATGGGCTGAGATGATACAGAATCAGATTCATTTAAATATATTTTATTTATCTATAAAAGTTGAGAGTTTATCCCTGGATGTGAAATAAGACCAGTTCTAATGAAAGAATATATTTTCTGGATAAGTGGGTTTCCACTGTTGAGAAATTATGAATGAAGCAGATCTGAATAAAGTAAAATCATCTTGTTGTCATCACAGAGCTTGTACTATATATCCAGGATGTAGTGATACAACAGCTGATGAATTCCAGTTGTGCTTGTGAAGGTTCAGGTCCTCTGAGTGCTTTCTGGTTAGATCTGCACTGTGTGGCTAGGTTTAGGTTTGCATTCTTACGTTCACCTGCATTTACTCGGATTACTTTTCATCAAAACTACTTCTAACTCTATTAAGTGATGTTGTTTTGCTACTGAAGCTTCATGCTCTGTTATAAGATAAGATAAGATAAGATAAGATGTACTTTATTTATCCAAAACTGGGAAAATTAACCTCATTTTAGGCCATAACAAGAGTAACATCTAACAAGCAGAAAAAACACCAAGCTTAAAACTGTAGCAGAACGACCTTGAACCGCAAAAGCTCCTACTGAACAGTGACTTCTGTGATATATTATTACATTTACATGTGTTTCTTTTATTGTTATAATTATCATGAAATATGCATACAATTTTCGTGTCATGAGGGAAATTAGGGAAGAGTCAAATCTAGGGTGAAGATGCCTCTGAAGGTCTGAATTTCTCAGTAGCATCTCTCAATTAATCCGATCTATCCCCTGTTCACATTTGACAATAAATCCATGTAAAATGTTTGTAGGACAGGCTCTAACGGTAATGATGATCACAAAGTGCCCTTTTAGTTCTCACAAAATCACTCTGATCTCCCCTGACTGACACCATCTTCCTTCAGGTGGTGATGACTGCCCGACACTCTCACGGCTCCCCGTTTGCTCTCGTCGAGTCCTGGGTTTGCCACCTACTGTTTGGTTCCCCTCTGGGCGGATCTGAGGAAGACCACCATCATCATCCTGCTAGTTCCCCAACTTCACCCATCAAAACCAAGGAAGAGCTGAATGAGGGTGCTCGCAAGAGGAAAGTCAAGAAAGCAGAGTAGGCTCCAGTGAAACTGCATTTGACTGGCCTTCATCATGGTTTCCACATGATGGGAGATACCATTCCGTTCCGGGGAAGGGAGCGGTTTGATGTTTAACCAAATGAGACCCTTTCTATCAGAGCAAAACGGTGCTTCCTGAATTTTATGCAGCACAAGGATTCTGTAAATACCAGAGCAAATGTTTCACACCTCAACCCGACCTGGATTTCAAAGTCTATTCATATATATTGGTGAAAATCTGCATCTGTGCAGTGATTCATGTGTTGGACAGGCATGGGCTTCTGTTCCACATCAGTATTTTTTATTATACGTCCAATAAAAGCATATTTAAGTTCGGAAAGAAATAGAATGTGCATATATACATATCTGACTGTCAGAAATTCAGAAATTCAAATGTGAATAAAGCATTACATGAAAGGACATTGCTGCTTTTTACACTGAAATGAGGACAACTTTGTGTCTTTAAATAAAATCAATACAAACATTGTATTTTGGAACTGGAATTTGATTTATTTTTCTTGTTGACAGTTATTTCTAAACAATAGTAATAAATGGTCCTATTTGAGGAGAGTTAATCTCAACCTCAGTCTAGGCTACGTTTTGGATGAATCACTGCCTATAAACTTCAATGCTTTATACAGTGTTGTGCTGTTTAATCTGCAAAACCCATTCATTTCATAATATGCATGCATGTTGTTGATTGAGTCCCTCAAAACTTATCAAATGTAGTAAGAATATTACTGAGCATATGAATCTAAAAAAAGTAATCATTAGGTCATCATCACTTCAATGGAAACAGTCAAAATAATATATTCATTCTAGGCTGAATTATGAAAGGGAGTTGGTGAAGTGGTGAGAGAAAGTTACTACATATTTTCACTCAACAATGGATCCTGTTTTATAAGTTTATAATTTATGGTGGTTTGTAGGAAATAAATCCCCCAAAACATTTAACAACACTTGACATGACACAAGATTTTATATAGTAAAAGCTTTTTTAAAAAAAACATGCTCATTTTCTGCAAATTTAAATTTTGGATCAGTGCAGATGTTGTCCGTAGTTGTTTTAATAACTTACAATTCTGCGTTCCTGGGCAGTGTGAAGTTTCTGTGTTGTAATGCTGCCACCTGCAGGGGATTCCTCTCCGGGTCCATCCATCTGTCTTCAGGTAGACGAGACAACCGTATTTGTCCCGTCTTCAGCCACTCTTCTACTTTGCAGGTCATGGGTTTTTCAGAAGTCTATCCAAGCTGGTTATTGGTGAGAGGCGGAGTACACCCTAGGTGCAGAGCCATATGAAAGACAAACCATCACACACACACCTAAGGACAATTTGATGGTTAATTCACCTAAATTCAATGTTTTTGGAGGTGGGAGGAAGCAGGGGAAGCCAGAGAGAACCCATACAGACACAAGGACTACATTCAAACTCCACACAGAAAGAATTCGGATCTGGAATCGGCAACAGCGACAGCGCTACCCACTGCTCCACCATCACCCCTCCTGACCAGGTTGTGGAATGTATGTCTGGTCCTCCCTTTATGGCTGAAACCAGCTTTAAACAAAAAAAAAACATTCTCAGCTGTAAAAATAAGCACGAAAATTAAACTTTTAGAAAAGCAGTGTTGTGCTAATACTGCTCCAGGTACCAGTTGTAAACATGTCTTCATAAACCGTCTGTTACGTAACTCTGAGGCTGGTGGAAGGTGACAGGAAACGTCTGGGGTCAGCCTGAAGTCATGTCCTGAGAAACTTTCACTACCTCGACCGAGTTAACGCACTGTTGCAACACAGGCAATAAAGCATCACTAATGAACTTTGCAGGTTGTCGTTACCATCGACCTTTGACCTCAGCATTCCTCACAGTAGCGAAGATCAATGTGTTGTCTGTGTTCGAAGCACCATTAGAGATCCGGAACCATTTCTACAGCTCACTCCTGCTGGGTGCAATGCAAAGGTTCACTCAATCCGTGTTTGTCGACTTTGGTTTCATCTTCTTCTGAACAGCTGAGAGATAATTATAGAATATATCACAACTAAAATGAAAAAATAATTACGATAAGAAACTGATCAAAATGCGACCCATTAAGGTTAGTCAATGTAAAAGGCTCCTGTTCATTAATTGTAGTGAAAAATCAAAAATTGCTAAAGAATGTAAAGTAACATCTGTTACTCTAATCTCTCTCTCACACACACACACACACACACACACACACACACACACACACACCCACACACACACACACACACACACACACACACACACACACACACACAAACCAGTTTTTTTTGTTTGTGACAATCAGTCAGTTGTTAATGCACAACTCTGTGTGTTTAATAAAGAATATAGGATCAAATTTGTTTTCAAATTTTTTTCTAATGATTCTAAATTTGAAGTAATTTGGTGAGTCTGATGTTTCCAGTGCATGAAACTGAATATATGGAGACATAAAATCTCAAGATGTTCATATGTGAAGATAAATGTGTGAATTACATCAAAAAGACACTGTTGGATGACTTTTTATCATGTTAGAGTAGAAGTAAAATGATTCTTCATGTTCTTTATACTTTAACTATTTATTAAGTCAACGAACCAAACCCCCAATAAGGAGTGTGCATAGATTTTCCATTTCCATTCTACCTCAAACACCAATCATCAAAATAAAATCCAGTTGGTGATGAAATGAACTGTCTAAAGTGAGGACTGTTCTATCAAGTATTACCAAATTGATATTTCTTAGTTAAGGAGTTTTTAGAGTAAAGGATGGAGATGTGAGCCTGGTAAGAGGAGGTGGAAGAGAATAAAAACCAAAGTGAGGGGGGAAAAGACAGCTGGAAGGAGATTTGCAGGAGGAGCTTGAAGTCTGAGCTCAAGATAGAGGACGGGGAAAACTCAAAGTCGTTGTATTGGAGTATCTGCGACACAACTTCAACCATGCTGTGGCTTCTGGCGCTGACCTGTGTGCTGTACATGGGAGGAAACACTGCAGCAGGACAGAGAGGTGAGGACACATCTGTCAAAGTGTTTCCTTTGTCCTGTGAAGATGTGAAGCTATACAATCAAGCTTGATTGATTCTTTTGTGGGAGAATAAATGTTTCTTTAAAAGTTGCCACTTACATTCTCAATAATTCAAGTTAAATTACACTGTATGTATGCATGCTATTCTATCCAACGTACTGTATTGTAATATATAAATAATGTAGTTTAAATACACCGAGAGCAAATGTCTGTACATTGCCGTGGTCACTCTTTTCTACGTGTAGATACCAAAAATTAATTGATGCCACACAAGATTTTTTTTTAAAAATTCACCTATTGAGATTTACAGACTGTAAAAATATTGAAGATAGATAAAATAAATATGTTTTCTGTGCAAAGTATTTCAGAGTGTGCACACTGCTCTGACACACAGTGAGGAAAAATAATCACTGTGAGGTTTCTCTTCTAGAGGTTTGTTGTGTTTTTTATTAGCATTGAGGATGATATGTTTCCAGTACACACACACACACACACACACACACACACACACACACACACACACACACACACACACACACACACACACACACACACACACACACACACACACACACACACACACACACACACACACACACACACACACACACACACACACACACACACACACACACACACACTCTCTGTGCTGTGGAATCCATTCAGTAAACAGAGGTGCTGCTGATGGAAACACCACAACTCCTTCATGCTCAAGGGATTTTCATCCTCATGTGGCTCCTCCGGGGGCAGGGTTCGTGCATGGGGGGAGATGATGTTACTCTTGACATATACCTCTATGCACTGAATCCATTACCTAATGTATGGCTCCAGAGTTTCTGTTTTAGAGTGTGTGTATTGTGCATACGTTTCTAACATACATTAGGCATTGTTAGGCTATTACTGTTGTTTTGAAGTGGATGCTCTGAATGGAAAATCAAAACTCACTTTATCACGTTGTAGAAAAACAAAAGCGCCCACACTCTTTGAAAAATGTGTATTCCAGAAAATCTTATGTAGTTCCATATCTGGAAATCTATTTTCCAGCTGCAATCAAAACATCTCTGACTCCACTGAATGCTTGGGTAGAGGATAAAAGTGAGGCTTGCGGTGGCTGAGGTAGCTCAGGCAATGCATTTAATACTTGAATGGATTGTGTAACCTGGTAGAAGTACAGTAATGTATGGTACCATAATGTACTTCCACCAGGTATCAGGGGCCAGCAAAGATGCAAGAAATCTATTGTCTTTGAAAGCATGGTTTTTCTTTTTTCCACACTCAGAAACTTGGCAAACACGTTAGAAGTAGTGAACATTTTTATATTGTACAATACTTACGATTGAGTGTAGTGAAATGATTCTCCAGCACCCCCTTTGAAGAAGCAGCCCTAGGATAACATTTGACCAAAAATTCTAAGTGCTAAACACCTTAAGCATATGAAGGTTATCAAAACCTTCTTGGTGCCATGCCCTAAACAGAACTGGAAATATGTTTAATGAAAATCTTGGATACTTTTTCCCATTCAACCAGAGCAACTTCAGTCTCGTACAGTGGCAAAAACTTATCAAAAACTTCTGCATAATTTTAAAGATGTGAATTTGATGTCCATTAAACAGATGTTTTGCTTTATGCTGCATCGTGACCCTTCCCTGACATCCTAACGCCACGGCACCAATCCCAGTCACATAGTATAGTAGTATAATAGTATAATGACCCTCGTGATTGGTTTCTTTTCAGATGGAGAAATTATCAGCCAGATTAAAATGACAAACCTTGCACTGGCTGAGATTAAAGAGCTCCTGAAGCAACAGGTAAAAACACGTTAAACTTGTAGTATACGACACATATCTCGTCATACTGATGATTTAATTAAGCGTAATGACTGAGCAGTTGTTCAAGGATGATACGCTGTGACGACCCCTAACAAGACAATCTGAAAAGGGAAAAAAAAAAGAGGACTGTGCAGCTGTTGATCATGAAATAAACACCATCATTTCACTGATTCCATTTTCCAGATAAAAGAGATTGTATTCCTGAAGAACACTGTGATGGAATGTGAAGCTTGTGGTGAGTTGACATCCTGAACAGATATGCTGATCGCTCCTTTACATTCGTGATTGTGTATGCAACAACACACATTTTCTTATTCTCACATTAATATTTTAAATAAATTGACTGAAAAAATTGTTTCTCAATACAGTGTGCATGTATGCAAAAGTCAAATGCAAAAACACTACTCAAATCCAATGTCAATGAACTGCTGATAAACTGATGCATGTGCCCAGATATCCTGTCAAAATCAAAAAAATTGAAAATATTTTCCCGGATCTGGAGACTCGAATCAAGATCCACCTCAACATAAATCAACAGTGATGAAAACATAAGAGGTCATCAACAGAAAAAGTCAAGTGAGATTTTGCAAAATAGCTAAAAGGTAGCAAAAGGAGTTGAACAGAGTTGTTCTCGTCTCTCTTCAGGGATGGGAGGAATGCAGCCTCGGCCCTCCTGTGTGCCCAACCCTTGCCATCCAGGTGTGAGGTGCATGGAGACGCCTCAGGGTATCAAGTGTGGGCCATGTCCAGAAGGGATGGAAGGCAACGGAACTCACTGCTCTGATGTGGATGAGGTAGGGAGGAACATTACAAATAACGTCTAATGATGTTGTTATGATTGTGATTACATACTTCAGGTAGTATGAGTAAAATATTTTATAAGTTTGGTGTTGATATCAGTTTATTTAGTGACAAGAATGGAGAAAAACAAGCTTCAGGATTATAAATGAACTCGGCAGGGCTCCACTTCTCACTGGAAAACAATCAAATATGACCTGCCATGGTAACAATAAGAAATCATATAATGGGTTCTATTTCTGAGATACACTATGATACGTTCCTTTGAATCACATTTCAATAGGCTGACCTAAAGCTCAAAATATGCCTAAAACTACTCATCCCAGCTCACTGCTGTAACAGAACTGGTTCATAATCTTGATGCATCTTGATGTTTCTGAGACTTTGCTGTCAACAGTGTACAGTGAAGCCTTGCCATATGGGTGTGCGCTGTATCAACACCTCCCCGGGTTTCCGCTGTGGTTCCTGTCCTGCTGGATACACTGGCCACCAAGTTCAGGGTGTTGGCCGCGCCTTCGCCATCGCTAACAAACAGGTCAGCATCAGGAATACCTCATCCAGCAGAACCTCAAAACTACACTCCACATACTTTGCAACATTCTGCTGGCTGCAGTTGCTTACTGCTCGATGGTGATCTGCCCCTCGAACATGTCTGGTTTTACTCCTCACCACCACATTCATCAACACCACCCCCTCACCTTTTTCTGTACATACAGAAATTCAAGCACACAGAGTTGGTCGTTTTCAGCACCTCTTTAATCCACCAAACCTTTATCGTTTTCGCTCTGCTGCACTTCATACTTCGAGTGTATTCCAATCACACTAAATTGTGGTATTCTGTGCCTCCTTTCCCTATGAAGGTGTGTAAAGACATCAATGAGTGTGAGGGCAGCAACAACGGAGGCTGTGTGCTGAACTCCATCTGCATGAACACTCCTGTGAGTATAAACATTGTCCAAGATAAATAACTGACTGTTAAAAGAGAGCTGATGCATACCCCAAAAAAATAAATTACTCCAGCAGATGTTGAGTTTTCCAGATCATGTTAGTTTTCATGTTCTTCAAGTACTATCTCAGGGATGCAACCAGTTCAGGTATTTGGTTCTTGTAAACTTTCTAAATAGAAAAACATTGAAAATAGAATTTCAAGAAAGGTCTGAGCTTTCAGGAACAAGTGATACTAGTTGATCAAAACTGCACCTTAAACTAAATATGTGTTACTTTCAGTGAAGGAATTGTGTAGTTGGATAAAACCAGGCTTCATCCCTACTTGATCTGATCTGAGCAGAAGTTTTTTGGTGGCAAATACAGAAAAACTTGCTGGCGAAATACATCTGTATTATTGTCACTGATTACTAATTTGTTCACTCATTTTATTTTACATTCTTCCATGCTTTTGCTCCTCTTCCATATTTTACCTGTGTGTTGCTGTGTATTAACTTTAAGGTTCTGATGTTGTGTTACGTTTTCTACCGGCAAAACACAAGGACTCCTGAAAGCAGAATCAGTCAACTTGCAAAAAATATTTTAATGCTCAGGTTGAAAACACAAGGGTAACCACAAAAACTGAAGGCAGCGAAGCAAATATGAAAAATTAGCAGACGATTGGAAAAAGACCAGGCAGCTGAGAGATGACCAGGTACATGAACATGACTAAATGGAGCAATGACTGGTAAGAAATAGGGAGGAAGATGACAGATACAATTCATGTGTGTCTCATCAGCTGACTGCTCAAGATGCACCCTGCCTCCTTGTCAACGGAAATCCAAATCTTCTGCAGGCAGGGAAGCAGAAAACAGGGATGAACAGAACACAAAACACAGGATCGTAACAGTTTGATGAATCCCTGGTGAATTATTACACCAGTGTGAACAGAAACGACCAACTGGTGTCACACATCTTAGTGATGTATCACAGCCCTGCGATGTCAGCGATACATCACTAGGAGATAAAAATGAATCCAAGCTGCTTGATGTAGTGTTTCCAATTATATTACAGCAGTTAATCTGTTTCTTCCGTGTCACCAGGGCTCATTCAGGTGTGGCCCTTGTAAGGCAGGCTATGCTGGGGATCAACGGCGTGGCTGTAAGCCAGAGAGAGCCTGCGGGAATGGCCAGCCCAACCCCTGTCATTCCAGCGCTGAATGTGTTGTCCACCGAGAGGGCAAAATCGAGTGTCAGGTGAAAAAAAATTATCTTCCTAGTTCTTTTCCGAGTTCATTCAATATGTGACATCAGAAGAGTGAAGTTTTATTTTTTTAACAAAATCATTTTGAATTGAGGTTCTTGCTAATGGAAAGCAGTATTTGCAAATTTTATATTAGCATCAGCATCTTAAAAATCTTGAATGTTAATATCCATTACTTGAATAAAATAAAAAATATATACGTAATAAAGGTTATACTTAATTTATGTACTGCAGTACAGAACAGGGCCACAGAAACAGTCTGTACAGTCCATAAAACACTCCTTTCTCACAGTGTGGAGTTGGATGGGCTGGCAACGGCTATCTCTGCGGAGCTGACGTTGACATTGATGGTTTCCCTGACGAGAGATTAGACTGTCCAGAGAGGAACTGCAACAAGGTGAGCCATATAAATGATTTAGTCATCTGCAATATTCAGATGTCTTATGAAGGAATAGGGCAGTATAATCCATGTAGTCTGATGTAATATCTGGTCAGAAATCACACCTTTGTATAATGTTTGAAGTCAACTTTTGTTTCTACATGGTTAGAGAAATCATTTGACCCACAAGGACAGCAAAGTTACAGTACCTGATGTTGAATTTAGAAAAATAATTAATCAAATATGTTATCCACTGTAGAAAGAACTTACTCCCATATTTCACTGGTATTACCATGGTTACATCCCATTTCAGTTTATCCACTTGCAAAGTTAATAGTAAAAATATAAATTTTTTCAGGATAATTGTCTCACAGTGCCCAACTCCGGTCAAGAAGATGCTGATGGTGATGGAATTGGAGACGCCTGTGATGATGACGCAGATGGGGATGGGATCCTTAATGCACAGGTTCATATGGAGAAGACAGCAATGGGATACCAAAACCATAAAATTACAATAAATAAAAAAATAAATAAAAAAATTAATAGATAAGTAATGCAAAAACTGTTTGGCTACACCTAGGCTATACCTTTTTTTTTTGTATTGACTGAAACATTTCTTTGTAGGATAATTGTGTGTTGGTACCAAACGTAGACCAGAGGAACATTGATGAGGATGACTTTGGTGATGCCTGTGACAACTGCCGCGCTGTCAAAAACAATGACCAAAAAGACACAGATGTGGACAAATTTGGTGATGAGTGTGATGAAGACATTGACGGAGATGGTATGTGTGCAACATGTTTTTTTTTTTCCCCCACACACAATTGCTTCAGTGTGAGTTTGTTATCTCATTAAGCTTTGATTTTTTGAGGTTTAAGAAATTGAAAATTTGAATGTTGGACCAATATTTGTAAGAGGCCTCCTGTGTGAGTTATGATTATACTGTACATGCATCATACATGCATTAAGTCTTTGGACCAAACACCACAAAGAAACAACTGGAGTTTCAAGATGTCAGCAGCAGGCCTGAACATTCACTGATGCACACTTTGATTTCAGGAATCCCAAACCACCTGGATAACTGCAGAAGGGTTCCCAACGCTGATCAGAAAGATCGGGATGGAGACAAAGTGGGAGATGCCTGTGACAGTTGTCCTTATGTTCCAAACCCTGATCAGGTTAAAAGAGACTACATAACTGCAATAAATGAACAAGTACTCCAGGATGTGTCACACAGTCACTCCAGTTTGATGGTAACATCAATTCATTTTGTATTTTTCAGATGGACATGGACAATGACTTAATTGGAGACCCCTGTGACACCAACAAGGATAGGTATTGTGCAAACACATCACCTTTACCTCACACGGACACACACACATACACACACACACACACAACACACGCAGGTTTGATAATATACCAAGTGCCAGTAAAAGTCTCTCTTGTCCAGTGATGGCGACGGTCACCAAGACTCTCGTGACAACTGTCCAGCTGTCATCAACAGCTCGCAGCTTGACACTGATAAAGACGGCAAAGGAGACGAGTGTGATGATGATGATGATAATGACGGCATCCCAGACCTGCTGCCACCTGGTCCTGATAATTGTCGTCTGATTCCCAACCCTCTGCAAGAGGATTCTAATGGTGAGTAATGATCGTGGCTTTTGTGGTTATGTAAGTAAGTAAGTTTTCTTTTTATCGTAGTTTGTTCTTACAACAGTATATGATTCTTTCTTCTCAGGTGATGGTGTGGGCAATGTCTGTGAGAAGGATTTTGACAATGACACTGTCATTGACACCATTGATGTTTGTCCAGAAAATGCTGAAGTCACCCTCACTGACTTTAGAGAGTATCAAACCGTTGTTTTAGATCCGGAGGGAGATGCTCAGATTGACCCAAACTGGGTGGTGCTGAACCAGGTGAAGTTCCATTTAGTCTTCTTCTTTTCTGTTTAAACAAATTACAAAACACATTTTTAGATTTAATTTCTCTTCAATCCACTCTTTTTTGAGCAGGGAAGAGAGATTGTCCAAACTATGAACAGTGATCCTGGACTGGCTGTTGGTAAGGGTACTACATTTGCTATTTAAAGGAAACCTGTGGCTCAGGTCTAAATGATAGAAAATGGTATGAAATTCAAGATTTTCACGAAGTCTGTACAGGTATACCTCATCCTACGTCTTTAATTGGTTCCAAAACCACGATGTAAGCCAAGAATGACATATGTCGAATAAAAGTAAAATTATATAAACGTGATTTCTATTTTTTTATGTATTTCTTTTGAAACCCATATAATCGAGAGAGACGTAACCTCAAGATGAAGCACACCTGTATTTTACATTGAAGTGGCAACTATTGTGTAAGAGGATGACCTTTGTGTCCCAACCAGGTTACACTGCTTTCAGTGGTGTGGATTTTGAAGGGACGTTTCATGTTAACACGGTGACAGATGACGACTATGCAGGATTTATCTTTGGGTACCAGGACAGTTCCAGTTTCTATGTGGTGATGTGGAAGCAGGTGGAACAGATCTACTGGCAGGGAAACCCATTCAGGGCAGTGGCAGAACCGGGCATCCAACTGAAGGTGATCTGCCCTTCTAGACATCCACCTACATAAATCAAAAAGGACTTTGACAACAAGGCAAATGCTAACTGAGAGGCAGCCCAAAATTGCATGGTTGTAGGTACAAATCCAGACCTCTTCTGCATTTTTTATTCGTGTCCAGAGCTAACAATATTTTGTATTCTCCTTGTTGATCTCCTGGAATGAATGGGAGTCAATCAGTGGTTTGTCCTGAGACTACGAAACTTGTAATTTCCATTTATTCCAAAAGGCCGTCAAGTCGAACACAGGTCCAGGTGAAAACTTGAGGAATGCACTGTGGCACACTGGTGACACCAGTGACCAGGTAAAGCTCCTGTGGAAAGATGCTCGCAATGTTGGCTGGAAGGACAAGACTTCTTATCGCTGGTTCCTCCAACACCGACCTGCTGATGGTTACATCAGGTAGTGCACTGGAGGCCAATCGTATTTATTTTAACAATTTGGTCACATTTGACCAAGACAGCTGTATGAAAACCCATAGGAGAAGGTGTTAAGAACATTGTTTGACCCTGAAAGTCACTGATCAAATCACTGCTATGAGATTTGATCGCTCTGTTGGTGTGCAGAGTTCGTTTCTACGAGGGACCTCTGGTGGTGGCGGACACGGGCGTCATCATTGATGCCACGATGAGAGGAGGGCGACTGGGAGTGTTCTGTTTCTCACAGGAGAACATCATCTGGGCCAATCTGCGTTATCGCTGCAATGGTAAATAAACTTTCCCATTCTGTGGCCTTTACTTCTTCAACACCATCTTTTTTTACATAATTTATACAACCGTTCTTAATGCACTCAAAGGATTTACTCTTTACTCTTAACTTTCAAATTTTCTTGGGTAGTTTGTTTTAAATCTTATTTACAATCCTTATTTTTGTTTCTTATCAACTTGTAATTATTATCTTAATATGTGATCGTGCGTGGTTGTCTGTCTTTGTGTGGCTCCGCGGTGCACTGGCGTCGTGCCCGGAGTTTGCCCCACCTCACGCCCTTAGACAGCTGGGATCGGGCTCCAGCTCCCCGTGACCTGCTGCAGCGGATAAAGCAGTGATTAGATGATGGATATTTATAATAATCCAACTGGAAGAAAAACAGACACATCAACTACACACGCAAAAAGAATGAATCATGAATTAAACACATCTATTAATGATCTCCTCTGATGTGGCCGTGTCAGAACCAGTTTCTCTGGCACATGGGACAATATGTGGATCCTAATACTGGTTGATAACACATTTGACTAAGGTGACTGTGGTAACTAAAGTTCTAACAGCTCGTCTAGTATACCAACTTGCCTCCATCATCCAAATGGTGTGATCCTGAGCATGATGCACCAGACATGGAATTCTTGCAGATTACATTTTGTCCCTGATCTTCATGCTTTTTTAAGTGGTGTGTTTGTTCAAGAAGGGAGTGTTGATTTAGGATCAAAGTCATGCTTTAGCATGATAGTTATTTTCTTTGTCATGTAAACGACTGAAAATTCCCACAAGCGGTTTACAGTATAATATGCTGTAATACCTTTCAACTATCCATCATTTAAGGTGTGATACCTCAAGGTTTTCATGGTCTACATTGATGCCAAAAGTAATGCCAAAAATGCTGTCTTTGTTTATGAGTTTTTTTCCTTTGGTTGTACAAACTGAATCCTGCTGTTTCTCTCTTCAGACACTCTTCCTGAGGACTTTGACACCCACAGAAACCAGCAGGTCCGGCTGGTGGCCTAAGGACCAGTGAGCCTGGGGAGGTTCGGGAACACATTTCAACGCACAACTATGATCAGAGCTATGACTGCGTATGATCAGAAATGTAAGAACTAGGACTTCATATAATCAGATGTAACAGAACTACAGCTACATATGCAGTTAATACAACAATTATTCATTTAACTGTTAGGAATATGTCATAAATCCTTTTGTTAAGACATATTGTAATGTTAGATTGCAATCTATGTTTCTGAAAGGCATCGATTTTGGAATATGTGTAGAATGAATAAATGTGGATTTTGATCAATTCTGTGTAATAGGAAATTACAATGGCTGATTCTAATAATCAACAATGATAAATAAAATGAAACAGCGGTTCTTAATTGCAAACACATGTAGTGTGTGGAATTACTATAAATAGGACTGTGAATAATGTGCTATCTTTGAATTTAATGTGTTCATATAAAAGTTACTCTGGAAAAATATCAGACATTGAACTCTAGTAACAGAAAAGGCTTGCTTTTTTTTAAACGCAACAGCTTTTAGTGGAAATCAACACTCTGAACATTAAACAAGCATGCGCATATCCAAAATAATCTTTTAAATTTTGCATTTGGAAATACAGATTACAAAATATAAACGATAGCAAAGACAATATACAACAGGATCGAAACATCATGCATGCCCACAGCAACAAGCTGGGACTGTAAAATGACATCGGACAGTTTTTCAGATAGCATACTTTGCAAATCAAGACTAGGTACGGAGAAAAATCTGTCTTCCACATTCAATTTAATTGACATTTTTCTTTCATATTATAAACAGATGATCACATAAAGAGAATAACATGGCAACAAATAAATAGCTACAGATCTTTTACTACAACTTACAGGACAACAGTGATATAATGCTATTCTCACTATAAGCTTTAAGTAGAACTTAAACTGTCTTTCTAGCGAGAGCAGTAAAGTCATTTAGAAAACCCAGTATTATTAAAGGGAGATTTTATTCAGACCTAAAAGACTCGGAACAAGTAGTGACGACAGAGCAGCAACTCGCTCCTTTCAGCCTGGGACCTAAAGACACCTTTAAACAGAGGACTTCTGTTTGAGCCTCACGCGTACGCTCATTCAGTTTGGGACAAGATTTAGCTTCAATGCCTTCAACACAACATCACCTGTAACCACAGACATCGCAAAGAATAAAATCCACAGATGACTCAAAACTAGTTTGCAAAATATAGAAAATATATTGTGAGGTGATTTGTTCGTCTTATCTGTTAAGAAAGTGGAGCTTGCTTTCCATGTTTCATTAGGCCTCAGACTTAGCTCACATTTGAGATATTAGTATAGAGGGCAAGACTTTTTCCAAATGCCTGTCACATCCAGAAACATTAGAGAAACAAAACATGTTGTACCAGACAAGAGCAGCTGGACGTGTTCTAAAATTTTAATGGTATCCCATTCTTTATGTCCAAAACATGTAACCTACATTTCACCAGCTCAGCTCACTACATGAAATGAGACTGTGCTGCAGCACCATAGAGAACTCTGATAGTGGCACCATGTATGTCAAAGTCAAGATGTAGCATGTTTCATCTGAGTATTACTGAGGTTTTTGTCTGACTGCTAAAGCCAATCTGGAATCGCAACAAGAAGTGTGACTCGTTCAAACTCTATATTCACTTGGGGAAGAAAAGACCGACAAAAAAAAAATTACATTCTGAGTGCCGTTTCTTTCCAACATGGGAGTACGTGCTGCTCTACAGTAAGCCCTTGCTAACTTTGCATCACCAAAAATCTTCACCGATTTAAAAAACAAAACACAAGCTAAAATATAAATTACAAAGGAAACAGATTAAGTCATCTTTACTTCAACATGAAAAATAGCTCCGAAATTTACATCAGGAGTGAAACAGTCAGCATTCACATCAGGCAGAACAGTCCCTGCTCACAAGTCAGGAAGCCACAAATAAAGTGCAAAGCAACAAACGGACTAAAACACTGCACAAAAAAACAACAAAGAAAGGAAACAGAATTGCATTTCACCCAGTCCCAAACCTGGCATGATAGGCATGAACAAGATAAAACAATCATTTCTGATGTAATAGCCAGATTGAACTCCTGTATTTAACTAGGGAAAAGGGCGTTTATCATGTCACCTGGTTGACTGCGTAGTGCAGGAAGTTCACATATGCAAACAATCTGCAATCCCTGCAAGGCAGAATCGACTTCTGTTTTACGCAATAAAGTGAAATATGCTTGCGCTGAAGAAGACGAAGGACTGCGGCTTTCTATCCATGCTAGAACTGTCTGTTTACGCCTGTACACGGTTAGATGCTACGGTATGAGGAGAGAGAGAGAGAACAAGAGAGGAACAAGCAGTAGTCTGATTCCTCAGAAGTGAAGAGGGAGGAGAATCTGGTCTGACTACAACAGGACCACAGACTCAAAACATCAGGCCATGAAAAAGACAGGAAGGACAAAGAAGAACATCGCCACAGAAAATACATTCCCTTATCATTCGCCAAGTAGCATTATACAAAGATGGAGGTAACAGAGTCACTTTAACAGGATACTGAGCTAACTCGCACAGGAAAAACCCATACATGCATCCCTTTGTGATAGCGTTAACTTACACAAATTAAACCTGCAGAGCTATAGAAGGCCTTCATTTAGAGGTTTTGACTGTAAGTTAAGTCATGCATTTTCTTTCAGCTATAGCATATATGTACAAGATTAACATGTAGGACTTGTTTTCAGCTGAATGATAAAATGGAAGTGATAGAAAAACTCAAAATCACTGGCAACAGTGAAACTTGGGTCAAACAAAAAGCTTTTCTTTTAGGAATAATGATACTTTTGCTTCAGTGACTTCAAGGAAAAATCCAACTTTTTTTTTTTATTTAGATCAGTCATAAATGAAGATAGGGTGAGGGTAATTCTGGAAAAATTATTCTAAAAAAAAATGAGGTCACTTCATTTTAAAGCTGGACCTATGCTTCTGATGTAATCTATCATACCGTTTCACTCACTGATTGTCGAAGCTCCAACGCAACACTCAATGGATGTCTCGCACTCATAAACTCTAATAACTGATCAAATTGACATAAATTCATAGCAAAGTTTCTACAATTACAAATTTGTCCATCTGACTCAGTTGTACACAGTAACAACACCTGACTGCCATTTGTTTTATAAATAGCCTTGTTGGGTCACAATGGAAATTTGTCTATTAAAAAATAACAAAAAGAGCCTTTCATTCAATTCAAAGCTGTCTTCACTATCAACCACCTCTACAAGCATTACTACAATAATGAAGAAATCAAACTGACCAAAAATGTTAGCATATGCAGCTTAAAACCTAAAAAATACGTAAAGATCTGTAAATCATTGAAACCTTGTATATGATTGAAAATAGAACAGATGTTTCTAATTGTCTTGGAAAATTCCACGTTGAGAAACATTTTACGTTTGTAATTTCAGAGCGGTGAAAGTTCCCCTTTATTGATGCACTTTTTGTATAATGTGTATTTTGAAATTTTGCACCAGATGTTTTCCACGAGCATTTCACTTTTCCAGCCTTTTGTGGCAATTGTCCCAAACATTTTGGAAGGTGATGTCACAATTTGTTCATAATTTCCTCCGGGATTAATAAAGTATCCATCTAATAAAAATAGGCATATAAATTTGAAAGATTTGTCACTGCCTTATTTTCAGTAAAAAGTTGCTTCAATGTTTCACAAATCATATCCTATTTACATTTTACCCTGTGCCAACTTTTTTTTTGGAAATGTAGGTCCATTGTGGTTTATTTTGACATCCAAATTAAATTTCAGAAGAGTAAATCCAGCAAGAAAAAAACATTAGATGGATTTTTCCTTTAAAGTCTGTCTAATTTGCATAGGAATCATACATCTGTCTAGGCAAGAAAAAAAATTGGAAGGTCACAGCCGATAATAAACATTTAAAACTAATCATAGAAGTGTAGAGATGAACAGTCAACCAAAAGTGATTCCATTTCAGGAAGCAGGGGGGGTGGGGGGGAACTTACCAACAGCGCTTTGGGTGAATAAATGATTACTGCATCTGTACACCAGCATCACAATGTACCATATGTGAGCCCACAGAGCTACACAAGCCTATCAGGGAAACTCTGACAAAAGGCTAACGAAGACTGATTCTGTAATGACAGAACTGGTTTCAAACTATTTGGCAAAAACTGGCTTGTGTCAAGGATGAAGCTAAAAATGATAGCTATATAAACATTTTTAGGTACATCTTGTGTAAACATTTTATACTTCAAAGTTTTAAGTTTGGTGTAAACAATTTTAAACTCTGTTCCTGATTATTTTTGAGATGAAATCTGTTGTAATGCTGAATGAATAACTTTTCTCACAGCTGTTGAAAACTTGCAGTATATAAATAGACATTTCTTAAACAATATATTTTATGGAGTTTACTAAATAAAGCAAATATACCTTAAATAAAAAAATATCCTTATATTCTGAAACTTTTAAAAACTTTATGAAATCAAACCTTTAGAGGCTTTGATACAATCAAATATCCAACAAATGAAATGTTTAAGTACCATACTAGACGTTGTACATGTGTCAATGATTTGTGGTAAAGGTCAATAGCATTTTTGTTAGAGCTTCCCTGTCAAGGAGCAAAAAGCCTCCCCATAATTGCACTCCCTCTAAAAAATGCAAACCCTTCTTAAGATTTTTTGTCTAGCCCCACTTTAAAAAGAAACAATTTGGCTATAAACTGTACCGATACAAAATACAGTACATTGATTTTTCAAACCTTACACAACATAATCACAAATACCAATGACCAAAGGTTTCTCTGAAATACAAGAAAATGTCACAATAAGTTACTAAAATACGTTGTCACATTAGACACTTAAGTAGAACAGTAGAGTACTCATGTAAGGCAAAATCAGGTGATTTCACAGTGACCACTTTAAAAGATTTGTGTTTAAAAACACGGCTTCCTTCACCGAAAGTAAGTTTCAATCTGGATACATGTTGGCTTTTCACCGGCAGAAAATCAATTTGGCCGTGTTTTTGTTTTTTTGTTTAATAGAAATACCTGATGATTTTCTCAGAAAAAGTTAAACCAAGTGGTGTAAAACCAACCTATTTCTGGAATCACATTTCCTGGAGCTCTAAGTGTGTAAATCTTGATTTGACCGCTGGGCTGCAGCATGGCAACATTTACCGCATCTTACATCAGAGAATGGCACATCCAACACCAAACAGCAACTATGGGGAGGTTTTGCACTCATTCATTAACCAAGTAGCTTAACCAACCAACACACACATCTCTCTATATATTAATTTATACATATAGATATGTGTGTATTAGCAACAAATAAATAGACACAAATTACATCAGTGCAACTTTACACTATGCGTACCGGTAGCATTTTGGCATCAAATTCATATTATGAAATGGAATATAAAATCTAAATAAATAAAACATATAAATAATGCTTTAAAACATACAGTACGTGATGAAAATAACATTTGGTTGTAAAAAATAAAGCTTTGAGTTTAAAATAGAAAGCCATTAAAACAGGATGGGAAAAACCGATTTGATTGCACAGTACGAGCAAAACGGCTGTGGTATACATATACATATATATTATAATTTTTTTAAACATAGCCATTATAATGGGCATGGTTTAGCTTAATGTTCTAGCAGCTTCCTGCTACGACCAAATACCAACAGAGAAATATTAAAGTGGATATGAAAAAAAGTCAAATGTGCATTTTTTGGAATATATGTGGCATGTAATGGTACACTGTAAACACAGCAGGCTAGCAGAAGCGCTGAGCGACTGATCTCATTTAAAATGACAGCGAGCCATTCCCAAGCCACTGGATGTCTTTTTCCCTGTTGTCTTTTGATGGCGCACTGCTTCAAAGGAGCTTCACGGAGTTGAGGGTGAGGTCAGACAGCTGGACGGCCATGCAACGAGGGAGAGGGTTCATCCTGCCCCGTGTTTCTCTCCATTCACAAGTTAGTGTGTTTTTTTTCTCTTCTTGTTCTCAGCCAGTCAGCTTCTTGCCCTACAGCCTGTCCATTCTGAAGGTGTCCTCAGTGGCAGGGTCTGCCAGCACCATGTCGGGGTCGTTGAGCATGTGCAGTCCGTCCAGGGTGAGTGGGTCAATCTTTAGCTCGTCAAGAGGAAATTGAGAGTCTGCGTCGAAGCTGACGTCGCCTACATCAGCCAGAGAGTTGGTAAGCTCTTTGGACAGGCTCGGTGGAGACTCCCCTGTGACTGAGACATCAGAGAAAGAATTGGGTAATCTGAGTGAGCATTCAGCACCATTATGGTCTGCAGCAGATGTAAACGACAATAACTCTGACAGAATATCTAATTTTCTTGAAGTAACTCAAAAAGAGCTTTAGAGAAAGTTTAATCCCACAAAAATACATATGTCAATACCATCGGGCGACTGTACAAATGTGTATCATGCAGCAAAATTCACGATATCCACACCAACATTAATAGTATGGTGTCCCAACCTGTTAGGATGATGTTGGGGATGTTGCTGTGATTGCTGAAGCCCAGCTGCTGTGAGTCCTGCAGGCTGCTTCCTGTGAGGCCCATCATGGCTGCCTGTGTGTAGTTGAGCGTGGAGCACTGGTTGTAAAGGCTGGTGGAGCTGATGGGATTCTCGATCATGTTGAACTGTTCCAGCTGCAAAAGGTGCAGAATTAAGACTGAGCTTACCATCAGGGATGAAACATTTCAGTCGGTAATGCTTATTGAGCATCGTGTCACCTGGTGAGAAAGAGCGTTGGTCTGCCTCAACGCCAACTGCTGATCATAGAAGGAATCGCCAAATACACTGCCCACTACAGGAATGTGCTGAGGGAGAAAGCAAGGCATAAAATTCAGAGCAATTGTTAAGGAAGCAGCTACTACACAAAAAAGGGGTTAGCCAAGGGGTGAACTAGTCAGGCCACCAAGCAGACGGTTCAGACAATGGAATAAGAGGTAACAGAAGCAAAAACACAAAGCCAGACTGCTGCCAGACGGAGCTGTGGATGGTTTCTGTGACGGTTCACAAAGACACAAAGAGGCGAATGAAACAAGCAATTTAACATATATAGTATGAAAATCCAGTCTAAACATGATGAAGATGATTGTCTCATCCCTACAGACAAGACACATTACAATGAAGTGCTGTTTTGAGAATGACAGTCCTGTTTACTATGACACAAACACAGAAGAAGGAAATTCTGGTATTTGTCAACCCTGATGTAACTCTGATGTTATGACTACATTAAGGTAACTTAACTTACTCAGTTGAGCTTCAGCGAAATAGAAATGGTCTCATATACACACTACTGGCACGACTTCCTGTAAAGGATCCACTCTGATATACGGTTAACAGCCATGGCCACACTCTGTCAAAGGCAGTATTTTTGGTGGAATTGCATGAGCTCAAACCTGAATCAGCGTTTCTTAAATTTATACTTGGGATAAATTGAAGAAGTGCTGGTTTTCACATGACAAATACTAGAATTGCCTTGGAATGTTTTATTGCAGTGAGACTAGATTCCATTCAGCTGCAGAGTCGCTGTAAATGTGTCATTACTCTGATGCACCAGAGGTTAATGTTCAGTGTATGAAAACCCACATTTTTTCATTAATAAATTTGCTGGTTTTCTTTATACCCTGAATTATTTTAATAATGCAAGTCTTTTTTTAAATGAGGCCTTTTGCTGAGGTGTTTCTGCACCTTGAATAGAATGTAATTAAACATTGCCTAATGTTTTGCTAAAAATGTGATAAAGCCCCAATAGCTTTCTCTAACTAAGAAACGGATGTCTGTGTGCATGTGAGTAGCTGATCTATAATGACTTTAGCTTTCACGAGTTTCACAAAGAAACAAAAAAAAAAACTAAATCAGGCACCTTACAGGCAAAAGAGTACTGTATTACCGATCTGATTAAAAATTTAACAATTAATTAACAAATCATAATTTAGAGTTTCAGGCCCTGTAGTGTGGTCTGTTACAGTCTGAATTATGATGTCATAACTTTACTGTGATCCATTGTGCGGTAATCCAACAATGTCGTCTGCATGAAACTGGAGCTCAACCATGTAAGACAACCATCTCAAATATTTGCTATATCCTAAAAACAAAAAATAATATTGCAAGACGAAGGATTAACCACAAAAACTAACAACTTGTTAGGGTCTCAATCAATAATGCATTTGCCAAGTTGTCATGCACACAGTGAACAATGACAGTGGTGATGAAGAAAGGGGTTATGCAGCTGTTGACACCACGAGTGGTTAATTGCTGATGCTGAGTTTTAAAAGCAGCCTAACTCTTCTACAATTAGCTTTCCCCCAGGCGCAAAGACCTTCCCCAATCAGCAGCTAGCTTGGTGGGTGGGCCCTTACTTGAGGCGAGCCGCCGGGGGAGAAGCCTTGATTGGAGACTGGGGAGGTTGGAGACTGTGTGGCTGGTGAGCCAGTCTGATTGCGATACTGTTGGAGGGAAGAGGGTTAGCTCTGACTAAACTTCATTTGTTACACACAAGTCTTAAAGAATGGGAAGCAACGGCATTAAATCTACTCATTGTGTTGGATGTGTACAGGTGGGAACAACTACGCATCGTAACCAGATAAGTTGTTCGAACAACCCTTTTCAAACGTCTGGTAAATGTCATTGTAGAATAACAGGAACTGGTGCACAAATACTTTGAGCCTCAAAAGCTTTATAAACAAAGGCTGTGCAAAGATTTTCCTCTGCAAAACTGTGAACATAATATAGCAAATGAAGCCAAAAGTTCTGATTTAAAGCTAACTCCACCGACAGGTAGTCAAAGAAAAATTATTCTACTAAGTGAAAAAAAATAAAAGTCGTTTCATTGAATGAGAAAATCTCTTTCTCCACTCTTACCGAGCTGACACTGATGCTGGCCGTGGTCTGGCTCTGGCTGTCTGGAGAGGGGCTACTTGCGGTAGCCGTACCAGGCGAGTTTAAAGTTGGCAAGGTGATGAGCTGGATGCCCTGTGACAGGGCCTGCTGCTGCTTCTGGAGGTCACTGAGCAGCTGGGCCTGAGCCTGAGGTGTCAACTGGTTGAAAAGTGGATACTGGGCGAGCTGCTGCTCCAGACTCAGTGACTCTGTTGGCACAGCCTGATGAAAGGTGAACATGAACTCTGCTCAGGTTTGTCCCTATAATGCTGACATGCTGAATTTCCAGTACAATTATTAAACTTCTGTGACAACAGATACATTGCGACAGGTTCTTGACTGCAACAGCAAGCTGCACAGCAGAGCATTACCTGTATGATGTTAACAGGTGAGGAGAGGGTGGTTGAAAGCTGCTGCGCGGACTGTTGGAGATGCAGGTCGGAGGTCAGGGTGAGCGGCACCACCGGTGGTTGCCGGCGCTGTGTCGTTACTGTCATTGTGGGCTGAGAGGATATGGAGATCCCTGGTGAGGAAACAAACAAGAGGACGCTTGAAAGATAATAATAATAATAATAATCCACCTTTAATAGTCCACACAATGGGGAAATTATGTAGCCTGAGGTGTCCTACACTCTCCGCAGATATCAGCGCACTAAAGTTGTCAAATAGAAGTCACTACCATGGCTGGCAGCACTGATTCCCAGGTGGGTGAGATTTGTGGTTAGGCTGCCCGTGCTGTTGGACGAGCTGAGAGAGGGGAAGGCCACGGTGTCCTCTGGGTCCAGCGGAGTGGAGAGTGGAGGAGGGAACTGGATGTTGGTCAGATCAGGAAGCGATCCACCGGTGTTGTGTGCAGCTGGGAGCACAGGGGGGTTCAACTCCTGGTCTGGTGATGGGAATATACTAAAAAATACAGGTTGTTTCAGATCTGAGAAGATGATCCCTCATTTAATATCAGAACTGAATTTTATTTTCTTGATCACCAACTTCTGGGTTTTTAGTGGGAGGTTGGATAATGGGTACATTATACAGTCAATAATAATGAAAAGCACTCACTTGATTCCTGGGACATCACATGTGTTGGGCTTTGATGTATCATCCTAAGGAGCATACACACGCATTAAGCAGCAAATCTGAAGTGGCTGACATGCATCACAACAAGAGAAAAAGGTTTCACCCTTCCCTTTTCCCACTGGTACCTCCTTGCTATCCCATAACTGTTCCTGGGCATCTTTGTCTGTGTTTGACTCCGAATTCTCTGTCCCAGACACTGGTAAAAGATATACTAGTTAGTGAAACAGCAAGACACAGCTGCTAAAATAGATAGCATTTTAAATCAGTGCAGGCGATGAGTCATCGATATCCCAGCCAGTCAAGTAGGATATAAAGCTGTGCACTAGATTCCACAGAATCTAAAAATAGCGAGGCAAACCAGAGGACAGACAGAGTGGATTTCAGCTAATCTTGGTTTCATTATATCACAGCCTCACACATAAAAAGACATAATCCTTGGACAATTACTCGGTTATTGATCCTCCTCTCAAGATCACCCTGAGTCAGCTCCATTTGGAGATGTTACTGTCCAAACGTGCTGAAGCAGTCCTTCGCCAGCGATCGGTACAAATTTACTATAAATATTTAATCAACAAACTACTTCAACTTGTTAATGACAGCAGTCATGTCATTTAAGGTCTGATGCCTGCATTAGTCCATTGTGCATAAATAAATAAAAATGGCAATCTCCTATTACCTCGTTTAGGCTGCAGCTCCTGGGATCCCCCTACAAACACCTCCTGGGGCTTTGTATTCATGGTGCTCTGGTGTAAAGCAGAGTCTGAATTTGTCCTGTACGTGGAAGATGAGAAGTCAGCAAAATGCCTGCAAACAAAACACTGGCAGACAGCCAATTCAAGAGCAACATCCATAAAGAATCGCTTGGTGTTACACAGCTTTATTTGCAGTTGTAGAGCAAAATACATGACTGTTATGTTGTGGACAGACCATTCCTGCATAAACATTTTGGGTATGGATAATAGGAGGGTGCTTACCTCCTCCAGCTAGTGTCCGGCGGTGGGGAGAGGTAAACTGAGCTGTAAGGACAGCTGTCAATGTGAATTTAGTTAAGGCTAATAAAGTAGGAATGAAAAATGGAACTCAGCTAATCCATAGATTCACACCCCTTGGCTGAATCAACCTGACTAGCATGATGCATAATGAATGACCACATATGTATTACCGGGATGGAGTAACTCAGTAAAAGGGTTTCTTGGTGTGTCTTGACATCCAGTGAAGAAATATATTGTGAAGAATATTTTCAAGAAGAGTGGAACAATAAACTGTACTGTATAATTCATAATCAAGCTCTCGATTGTTATCATTTACAAAGTTTTCATCACCTTTTACATAAAATGTGGTGAACAGTGGAAAAATTTCCCTTGACTTATCTACCTCCATAGCTATTGGATGGAGGATTGCTGTAGATGAATTAGAAAATCTAAACTGCTCTCTTCTGAAATCTAGATTGTTATTTTTTTAAATTGATTTATTAGCGGTTTAAAATCAGCTCAGGATATAACCTGGTATCAGTATATTTCATGTAATGTTCCAATTACAACTCAATTTTAAGATGACGGTGAACTCTGTAACTTCATTTTGGGATTTTTTAACCTTTAATAAATATGTGTTATTGGCCATAACCATAGCAAATAGCATCATGTGCTTCAAACAACCAAAAAAAAGGATATCTGGCGTCCGTGTTTGTCGACAGACAGTGGCCGGCGGTGAGGAGACGTGATACGACTCCGGTCACGGTAAACGCGGTCCACCAGCCCGTGGTGCCTAGTTGTCCGACTGGTATCCAGCACTGAGTTCTAGAGTGAACACATCAGGTGAATGAAGACAGCAAAACAGCTTAGTAACACCAAACTAGGTCTTCAGATAATGTTTTGGGAATAATGGTGCAAATGTGTTCCATTTCAAAATGAATCAAGCCATGGGTCCCCCATACTGATGCTCGGGTTGGCAAATGTGTTTTAAGATGGAAAGCCATGACAAGCAATGGTAGAATTTCCAGAAACTAAATCACACTGTGGGGTAGAACTGGTATACAGCATCTTGCACTGCAACCTTTCGGCTTCCCTTCAATCTTGATCCAGAATACAACCTGGCTGGACAAAGCAGTTCTAAATGGAGGTCCTTTCTGACTATTTGACTGCCTTCATAGCCAAAATTATGCTTGTTGAGTTTCTTAAATGAATAAAGCTCAAGCGTGTGATCTAATGTTAATCAATCACCAATAAAAGAGAAAACTGCAACCTTTGGATTTAACTGTACTGTAACCAGCGTGTTGAAAATGGTTCCACCGATGCTCTGTTTCTGATCTGATCACATAGATAATAGTGCCATATCACCAGGCATGTATGAGATCCTAAGACAAGAGGTTTACCTAAGAGCCAGTAGCTAACTGTGGCTAACGTAGTGAAGACTAGAAAAACTGTGTCCAGTGATACAGATGCCCCCACTACTGGAACAGCTCTATTTTTGTTGAGGTGGACAGACTACAAACTGTATTACCAATAAATGAAAAGATAACATTGTTAAAATTGTCCGAGTTCAAATGTGATTTGGCTGAACTAAGAGGGATAAACATAGAGTGTCCCTTTAGCCGAGGCATTAAAATTTGTAAATTGAGGAGACAGTGTGAGGTTTGGAGCTTCCTTTCACTTCAAGTAGAGAACAACTTTAACATCAGGGACAGGGACAGAAAATTATTTTTGTAATTTTGTTTCCAAAGCACTGACTGATGCATACATAAGAGAACACACCAGGCTCTGATGCTGCTGTGTCACAGCGTTGTTGCTCGCAGAATTCTGACATGCTATCCAAAAAAAAAAAAAAACACACTAGGATGCTTTTATGCTGCTGTTCATTTCTTGATTGTAACTAACAAAGGGTACCACTTTTGTGTAATCGCGAACAAAAACCAATTCTGTCTGTATTCTCTGCTCAAGAACTGCTCATTCAACCCATTCACACTTTTTATTTGTATTGCTGAGGGCCTTAAAATGTTTTATGCTGATGCTGCAACAATTCTGAAATTTGATGTTTAATATTAACACATTTTGAATCAAAAAGCAAAAAACTGTTGTATGAAGAGGCACAGATGAAAGAAAACAGTGAAATAAGTAAGGGAAGGGAAACTAATTCAGAACAGAGTGTTTTAAAAGCTTGAAAGCAGACAGTAGAAAAAACAAAGCTTTCAGTAGACACTGGTCAGCATTCTCCCAGTTCGGAGAAGTAGCAGCGGCAGCAAATTACATTTTACTTATAAATGACATACTACCACATATCAGCCAACATCAGTGTAAGTGTACGGGTTTCTCTCTCAACAGCACTGGTAATAAATGACAATGCCTCACACGCTTTGAGATTTAATGTTAATGCTTTAATGGTCCTATTCAATTGGTATGGAATGTGAAGTAAATTGGATGAGAAGTTCTTGAGAAAACTGCAAGCAGCAATATCAGCGGCCAAAGCAATCGTCCTATTCTGAATAGGCATATTTTGAATGGACACTGCACTGGTGTCCAATAATATCACCAACAGTTGAGACAGGTACATTTGTTGAGAACAAACCATTGATTTACCAGCCGAAGAGGCTAAGGGCTCACCTGAAAAGGCAGGTCAATGTTGCCATTTCCAATCTGATTGACATTGGGCAGTGAGCCTCCATAGTACTGTCCACGATTCTGCCCTAGTTGCAAATACTGGGTCTTCTGTAACTGCAACTGTGCAAAGTAAAATTGCATGAAAGCATGAGTGAATGATTGATCGGAGTCACAAAAAAAAAAAGATGCTAAAAATGAATGATGCTTTCCAGTCCATAGTGGTGACATGAAAGATGGGTGAGTCCATTAACTGAGTGATGACACATGATGAGACAAGCAGATTGAGTGTTTTGTGACCACGTTAAAAACCAGACATCTTTCAGACAAACGTCACATCAGCTGATGTGAATGACACCTGACTGACAGCTGCTGTAATAACAGTCGTTCCATGTGACACACACATGGTGATTACATTAGTCGCCCGTTTTAAAATAAAACCAGTCAAAACTAATGCAAGTTAAAAAAAACATTGCAATGGAAGTTTTCTTTCACAAATTATGAACTGAAGTGAAATTGATAATGATCTGAACAAATTGCAATGATGTGTTGATAAGACAAAAAAACAAAAACTAGCAGAGACCACAAAACTGACCAATTCATTTCTTTTCCCTGTAGTGAATGACAGTATGGGTCAGGTTTCCTCTAACACATCATGTGGTAAGTGTGCATCATTTCCAGCCACAAGGCCAACAATGAGCACAAACATTCCTGGAAGAACGTGTACCTTATTTAATAAAGAGTGCAGCATTACCACCAAAATCAACGATGAAGATCATGATAATTATGTTGCTGCTTGATTCAATATTCCAATCATTTTTCCCAGGAAAGTACTTAAAACTTTCAAAATAAAAATGTTCAATATTGTTTTAGACTGTGATGTTACTTTAGTGTCTTATAAGAAAAATCATTGCATAGGTGACCACAACATTTCGTTTTGTGCATATATATATATATATATATATATATATATATATATATATACATATATATGAATGGACATATATATAATTAATATAACTTATGATTGCTTGTGTTCTTGGTCAGCAGATCAGCCCATAATAAACTTAATCATTACCTGAGATGCACCCCTGCTCTTCCTGTAAACTAATTTTCCACGGTGAGGCAAAATCGTCCATGACTTAACTTTAACGTTACACAAAATAAAATTCTTACATATGGAACTGTTACATCAAGACATAAAGTACTTTTGCTATCGTTGTTTATTTTAAAATATTTCCGAATATTTTGTTAAAAAACGAGAAATATGCAGGGAAACAGGGAAAGTTGTGCTCGTGATGGATGGAAACGGAGGAAAACAGCTGGGAAGGATGGTTAACATCGGATTGGATCGCAAATGCTAACTTAGCTCTGACACATATATTCCTGTATTTAGACTGTAGCAGCTGATCTCACGGACGTGTTGTTATAACGTGAGAGTGATTTAAAGGTCTGTCAGTACGTTTCAGTGAAATGAAAGCTGTGATCGCTCCAACTAGACACACACACAGGTGCACATTATTCACAGCTTCAGCAACCTAGCAAGATAACGCAGCACACGGAAGAGCTTGATGGATCTGAAGAACACCACCACATTTTAACAGACAAATAGTAAACAATTTGGTAGCGCTGGACCGACATGGCTAAGGATGTCAATATTAACTTTAGCTAGCATCCCAACATTCAGATTTAACTCTATCCGCAGCGTTCATTAGCTGCCAAAAAGCGATGCAACAGAAGGTAAACAGCCGGGCTGAGCGGGTCTTACCCGGGCTGCTTTGGTAACGTTGAGGTCTTTCATCACTTCTTCAAACGCAGCGGTCTCCTCCGCTTGTTTCTGATTATGCAAAGCGATTTTTTCGCTAAATTTGCGAGGATTGTTTGAGGACGCCATCTTTCCCTCTTCTTCTCAATGGAATGTTACGCTACACATTACGCCAGGGCCTTCTGTGACGTCACGACGCACGGACAGGGGCGCGAGAGCGTTTGCGAGCCGTCGGCAGTAATTTTGAAGCAGGGTCGGTTTCATATTAATTAAGCAAAGATACTTATTTTTATTTTTTTCTGCTGTGATTTATGTAAAACCTTATTTTTCTTTATTCTACGTTTAAGTGCCCTAGACTTTGCAGAAGGTTTTTATTTAATGCATAAAATTATAAGCCTACATTTATAGCATAAAGCGTTCATATTCAATCTTTTGTGAATATAGACTAAAATTATCTGCAAAAGCAAAAAAAATAATACTACACTACACTTGATCTTAGCCAAAAGGCCGAAAACAATAAATTAGGATGTCAGTCATATGTACACTAACACGAGTGCATCAAATAATGAATGTTCAGGATACTGGTTGAAATATTTCAAATTACAAGCAATGTTCTGTACAAGCAACATTATTTTTTTCCCCCACTGCTGCAATATTTGAGAAAATTACAAGTAGGAAGCAACAGGAACTCAATAAAGGACAGGGAATATATGAAGCAGAATATGTGTACTGAATTTGTTGAAATTAATGTACTGTACTAATCTGAGTCGACCCCAACGATGAGCTGGCGTCTTAATTGGGGTGTACCCCAGCTTTCACTTGTAGTCAGCTGACATTGATGGCTGAATGAATGTTCGGTCAGCTGATGTGCAGCATACTGGCCTCTAGAGGGAAGATTGTGCTGTAAGGTTCAGTTTTGATTTTTTTCTATTACTCTATTACCCTTTTCTTGAAAATACTTCTGTGTCCATCTAGACAGGCATTCATGGGTGAGATGTTTGGTAAAAGCCATCTATCACTACTTTCAAATATTTCATAAAAAAATATACAGTAAGTATTCTAATCAAGGTAAATTACATGGTAACATTCGACTTAAGTGAATGTTTCTAGAACAAGTTGGTGCTTCAGTCTGCCTCTCCCATCAGAATTAATAAATATGCAGGAATACTTTTAAAACATGACACACCTTTAATAAAGTAATGCATGTGCAGCAACACAAATGTCTACATTCCCCTTAAACCACAGTACTTTATATTGCACTTCAACAACATGTCATGTTGTCTTTACTGTTACAGGTAAAACAATACAAATACACACAAAGACAAACAGGAGACAATTTTAAAACGGACACTCAGTGTCATGTAGATGTCTACATTTAAAATGAAAATATTAACTTTGATTTCATTTCTCCACATTACATTACACACATTGACATAAGCAGCCGAATCGGTTATCCGATAAAGGCTGCTTTGAAAAGTGTACTTAAGCAGTTAAATAGAAAGCTGTTGTCAAACATGGTAAAAAATAAACAAGTTTAAATAGTTTTCTGAGATTTTACTTTTTAAAAGAATTTGTTGTTCAAATTTTGTGTGCGTTAATAAATATCACTATATCCTTGGTTATACACAAGATGTAGTGCTTGATTAAAAATGAGGAGCAGTATACATTCACATTCCAATGGACACACACTGAGGTTTCAGGTAGTTCCTATTATAAACACTAGTGCATAACATTGACTCAGGTAGTGTTAGGATTTACAAGTAACAATGGTTCTGAGTGAGTTCTGAGTGAAAACTCAGAACTCACTCAGTTCGTTCTGAGTGAAAACGACATTGACAGGTATGAACACATACAGACATGACACATTGAGGACTGGGCCACACTGTAAGAGCGCCAACTCATCTGATACCCTCTGCAAATCAACAGGAAGCCACAACAACAGACTGTCTGATTTACATGCTTGTGATGACTTATCTGCCAAGGTACTAGTAGACAGCAGATGTTGTAATCGCATTATTTTAAAGGTCTGACAACTGAACTAGTAACCCCAATATCCCAAGACTCCCTTGTTGAGGGTTACAAGATGTTGAGGATAACATACTTTAAATTTAAATTTTAACACAGTCATGCTTTCTTGTATATTCATAATTAGGTAGAGTCCAAAAATTTTCCTTCCCTGAAAAAACTGTCTAAATTGTGCCTTACAAAAGATGTGCTATTGAAGGTAAATGTGCCATATTTAAAAAATACAGGAAGGAATATACAGTAGGCTGCTACTCAGGAGGGTTCCCAATCTCATTCTGGTCTTGTGCATTTGTCAGTGCATGAAGTTGTTCCTCCTTTGACTAAAAAAGAAAAAAAGTGTTCAATTGATCAAGTTTATACACACACACACACACACACACACACACACACACACACACACACACACACACACACACACACACACACTGTATATACAGTATATTATTCCAGCAATGTATATGTTGATTTGCATATTGATTGGGCTATGAGAGCCAATCATTCAAGAGGCCTTATGATGCCAGGTTTTAAAGGTTTTAAACCTGTGATCAGATGGGCCAGTGGCAGTTCTCAGAAATCAATTAGTCTTCTGTTGGGGGCTAAGCTTGGAAAATATAAGGGAAGTACTGTAGTGTTTAAAAAATCTCCAAGACCCACATGGAAGAAAGCACACCCATTGATCATCTTCAGCTGTTCAGACATCACAGAGGATTGATGAGTTTTGTACTGACTGTAAATAGTATTAGATAAAACAACAGTTAGTCTTTTTTCAGTCTGGCTCTGTGAGTAACAAAATGGTAAATAACTAAATATTGCTTGACAAAAATAAGGAAACAAATAATAAAACATTCAAAAACACACAATCAAAATGTCAAACATTCAAAAGATTGAGAATAAAGTTGTAAAATACAACTTCAAAAATAATCGGTTTTGTTGATCACCTGTACACCTTTAGTTTCTTTGTGATTATTTCTCAACGTAGGAGTGTTGAGGATTATAGTGATGATGTCTCTCAGGCAGAAGATGAACATATTCACAATTAATGTACCAATCACTGACTGAATTCAATAGGAAATCATACAAATTAAAAACACTAGAAAATATTGGTCTAACCCTTCAATTCATACCTGGAATCAGTATCATAGACATGATTCAATATTGAGATCCTTTTCATATAAAAGAAATGCCAAACCACAATGGTTGTTTTTTTGCATACACATGCACACAAGTTTTACACTTAGGCCCCGAGCACACAATGACGGATTTTTAAAAAAATGTAACTTTTAAAAAACGCATCGAAAACGATTCGCGTCCACACGACAGCATTTTTAAAAAAAAATTCTGTCCACACGTAAACGCACCAGTGCGTTTTCAAAGACGGCTATAAGCATGCCAAACCATGTGGTGGTATTGAGTCAAATTTTATTCAATAGGAATCCTCCGTGTTTTGTTGTCACAACACACGGGCACATAAATATGACGTCACAGCGGTTTTTGTCGCAGGCAAGACGTCAGCGTTTTAAAAAAAATCCACCTCAGCTATCGTTCTTAAAAAGTTGCATTTTCGTTCCGGATATCTGCGTTGTCGTGTGGACGGAAGGCGTAAACGCAACAAAAAAGTTGCGTTTTTAAAAAATCCGTTATCGTGTGGACGGGGCCTCAATCTTAACTGACTCTTCATAAAATGTCACAGGTCAGATGTTTAGCTTTGAGTGTCAGTTTGTGGAATTATAATTGGAGTGCAAGCAATGCCAGCAAAGGATTCTGGAAAGTGCAAATCCCTCTCCCACTCATCTGTCTCTGTGTTGTACACCTGCACTATGCTTGTGACATTATTCAGGTGCCAATTGTAGCCGCCAATGATGTAGATCTTTTTGTCCAGTAAGCAGCAGCCTGCCTCAGACTGGCCTGCTCTCATTGGACTAACTGTTGTCCACTGGTCATTCTCCGGAATGTAATATTCAACTGCGAGAACATCAAAACAACGATCGATATGGTCCATGCGACCGCCCAGAGCATAAATCCTATCCCTGGTGCTGATCATTGCGTGCAATACTCTGGGCACATTCATGGGAGCTCTGAAGTCCCAGTGGTCGGACACTGGTTCATAGCAGTGGAGAGTTTTCTTGTCATCCAATGAGACGCCATAACCCCCTGAGATAAACAGCTTGTCTCTGCAAGTAGTTCCTGCATGACCCCAAAGCCTGCGTTTCAACGGTTCCACGTAAATCCACAAATTCTTCTTTGGGCAGTAACACTCTACAGATGCCAGACTGCCAGATCGACTATTCCGCCCTCCAGTGGCGTATAGCTGTCCATGTAGTACATTGAGCTGAAACTGAATACGAGCCTCTTGCATTGATTGGATGCGTAGCCACTGGTTCAGATGGGGGTCATAGCGGTAACAGCACTCTACCGCCCCTTCGCCGCTGCGGTACTGTAAGTGCTGCCCACCAATTACATAAACAAAATTATCAAGCACAGCAACACAGGCATGACTGCACCCTCCCTCCATCTCTGTCAGCTCTTTAAACTGGCGGGAGGTAATGTTGGGGAGATAGTACACTTTTGTGCTCACTGTGCGGTCATTGTCAGTGTAGGGCGTCCCACCAAATGTAATGACTGACGTGACGTCAGAACGTATGCGCGTCCGTGAGGACTGCATCTCATGCTGTCGGAAAGGAAGAATCTGGTAATTGAAGGCCTCGAGGAGATACTGGCGACACAGCACATCCTCTACCATGATGTCCACCGTCTGAACGCTGTCTACCAGCTCTGAGGAGCGCATGAGTGGAAAACGAACATGGCACAAGACACTGCTGGCTTGAGCCCGACGAGAACTATCATACCGAAGCCACCTTATAGAGGCATGGAAGAGGTCAATCTCACTACAGTTCTTTAGTTTGTTGCTTTGCAGGAAGAAGACAAGGCGCTCCATGGGAATGTGCAGAAAATCCTCCTCCTCTGAAATTTGGAGGAAGTGACGGAAGGTGAAGGCATCCACTGACTCTTTGAGGGAAGACAGGCTAAAGGTGGTGGCCATCTGGCCGATGTGCAGGCAGGTTTCCACGCTCATCGCTGACTTGAGGAACTCCTCACAGAGCTCCACAACTGGGACCATCTGGAGAAAAACAGCTGCTCCAAGGACATCCTGAATACAGTCCAGGTCTAATGTCACTTCTGAACTGTAGGCAAAATCAATAATATGTTTCAGCCCACGGGCGGACAAACCCTTCAGCTCAATGGTATCTTGATTTGACTCCCTCATGCCTCCAGTAAACATTGCTCTGTAAAATCACAAAAGACAATACTTACAGACCAGAATAATATGTTTGGACATATTTGACTCTTTTGTATATTTACTTAATCTATATTTACTAACTCATCATTTAAAAAAAAAAATTTCTAATCAGTGTGAACTCTGTAAAAATAAATAAAGTGAACAATAATGGTTCAGGTAAAACTTACAAATGAAAAAATGTGCACAAGGAAGTGCATCTTTTTGCATTTCTTTCACATTTTCCCCATTTCACCTTCCCTTCCTGACTGAATTGCTTTTAACATGGCAGAATGTATAGTGTGCACTTAGCCTAAATTGCAGTGCATAAGAGTATCTGCTAAGTGCTTCCGACCTAAATTGTAAAACAGGAAGAAGTCTTGTGTGATTCCAACTAACCTGAAGTAATCACTACAGGCGGCCAGCACAGCTCTGTGAACCTGGAAGCGCTCTTCATTGATGGCTAGCACAACATCAAGTAGTTGGCCCTGAGCCCGCAAGACTGACAAGCCCTGGAGGAGGGTGGCACTGTGACTTGGAGCCGAGAATGTACAGTGCAGGATGCTATTCTTGTTAGCCATACTGGAAAGACATAAAAAGCCTTGTCACTACCACTGAATCATGGATTCCCACATTGTTTATTCATGAAACTCGCCTTTTTTCCCCAGCACTTTAATTTTCAAATGAACTTAGAGATGCCAAGTTTGAGATGCACTCAGCAATATTGTGATGGAATTTTAATCCAATCTGATAGGCAAAACAGGGTGTGATGTACAATCTGTGGTAAATACTGTCTGCATTTGTGAGCAAGTGCATCTGCAAACATTGGAGAAGGACCACTGGCATCAACAGTACTTCAATCTGCTACAATGGGTTCTATTATCATCAGTTTGGCATTATTCAAGAAAAAGATCTCACTCAAGGGGGTTTCCTTCAGGATATAGTATAGCTCTGGGGTTTGATGGTTTTATGACACCAACCCCACTCTTCTACCAGTTTCATAGTAATCCATCAAGTATTTTAGTCGAAATGAAATTGAAATTGCTTCTTTCCAATATAATTAAAATTTAATTGAAACGGAAAAGGACAGCATGGTGGTGCAGTGGGTGAAGGTCCTTGGTTTGTTTCCACCTGAGCCTTTCTGTTGGCATGTTCTCCCCATGTCTGCATGGGTTCTTCAGCTTCCTCCCATCACCAGAAACATGTAACTTAGGGAAATTTGTCTCTCCAAATTTTAGGTTTGTCTGTGCAGCCCTGCAATGCGACTTGACTACAGCGTACCCCGACACTCGACTTGAGTCACCTGGGAAAGGCTCCAGCGTAGCCCACGATTCGTATTCGGATAAGAAGCTGAAGACGAGACGATTACAATCTGACAACTGAACCAGTTAACTTACAAGTAGTAGTAGCTGCTTCTAACTTCTAAATATTAAATTCCAACCAGTCAATAGCAGCTGTACTTTCACAAACAATTTACGAGATTATCCAACAGTCAACACAATATCATGTTTATTTTTTACGTTTTATGGAATTTCTTTACTTCTACAGATTTGAGACCTGGGTTCCACCTTGGTCTCATTATTTACATAGAAAACTGTTTGACATTACATGTTTTTCTTTAAATTCAACTCAACAATCCTGTGAGGACAAATATCTAGAATCAGAAACCTTGCAGTTTTCCTTGACAGGTTTGGTACCGAAAGCATTGGATTTGACTTTGTGTCTGTGGTAAACCCAGCCTGTCCTTACCACTAATATGTTTTGAGCCTCCGATGTTAATTATTTTTAGTTTACTATATTTAATTTATTTGTTTCAATGTATTCTATCTTCAATTAAAGTCATAATTATTTCAGTAGGTTGCTCCACATGGCTGAAGCTGAATATTTGAATGTTGCTGGGTCACCTATGAATTACAAGTGTCTTCACAGTTTGTCCCCATTTTTATTACGTTACATGTACATTTCATTTGGTTAACAAAAGACACCCAGTAACTGATTTGATCATTTATTTAAATTCCCATCAAACAAATGCACCGAATACTGTACTTACGTCCCTTTCTAGCCTCAACCTGCTAAAAGATTCAAACCTGGTTTCAGTGATCATTTTATAGGGAGATGAAAGGGACCGGAACACACCACTGTGACAGGGTTTTTTTGTTAATACGCACATGTTTTTGTTACACATGGTGAGGTGGCGGAATTTAAGCAGACTGCTTACCAGGAGTGGTGGAATTATATGTCATGTGGTTTTGTTAAATGCAACACTACTGTTTATGCATTCACGTATGTGTCACCCCTGACATTCAAACAATTGTTATTGAATTTCAGCTTGAATTTTCTCAATTTCGTGCAAAGAATTTAACATTGGTCCAACTAAGAGGCAGTGTTAGAATACGGACGTGACGTCATGGTAGGTTTGTTAGATTTTTTAAACTCGGCAAGGCGGTTCCGGGTAGGAGTCCCGCTCCATGCGGAGTTTGCATGTTCTCCCCGTGTCTGCGTGGGTTCTCTCCGGGTTCTCCAGCTTCCTCCCACCTCCAAAATACATGCGCTTCAGGTTAATTGGTCCCAAGTTGCCCGTAGAAGTCAGTGAGTGTATGTTTTTCTGTCTCTGTGTGGCCCCGCGGTGCACTGGCGTCGCCCCCGGAGTTTTCCCCGCTTCACGCCTTAAGACAGCTGGGATAGGCTGCAGCACCCCGTGACCCGCGACAGCGGCTGAAGCAGTCAGGAAAATGACTATTATATATTGATATCAGTATCAGCCTGAAAACATCAGTCATCATTCGACAGCACACAGCTGCAGCTGAGAAACCGCCATTTGTACGAGTAACTCCCAAAGTTGTGACCTTAGTTTATTGTTGACGTTCTGGCGAGCCAGCAAAAGTGTCATTAAGTAGAGCTGCGGTGGGAAATTAAAACTGACACTAAAGTTTTCATAAATATAAGGTTAAACGCTAAAATATCGTAAAATAAGGGCAAATGCTTTACAAAACATCCACCTGTTATGACACAACACGTGTTAGATGTCCAGACTTTTGCGGGAAACTGTCACGTCCTTTTTAAACAGGCAGGTCAGACGCCCGGAGGCCCGGACAGCTCCTCGGACTACCCTAGAGTAGAGCGGCGGCATCTGAAGGCAACATTGGCCGCAAATCGTCCAGAGCCACGGCGGCTTTCTGTGACGTAGCGAGGGCCCGGTCCAGCACCGCCGCTGCGCCACTTCATCACACCGCTTCACTCACCTGTTCTGTGGATGTCTCGATGCAAAATCCCCGCCATCTGTCTCTGCCATCTTCTAGTACAGAATAACTCGCGTATGTCATTTTCAAGAATGTTTACCGAAAGGTCAACGGCACGGTCTGCCTTTTCATAGTGTTTAACGGATAGTGAAGGGGTGCTACTACCTAGACGTGGGAGCGGACACCCATCTGTCTGGGATCCTGCCGCGGACAAGATGCAATGACTTCTCCAAGCCGGTGTTTGTTTCGCCCCTTCCTCTGCAGTGACGACATGCCAACACCAGGGGGCGCTACTGTATAAGGTAGACTTGTGACCAGGAAAGCAAAAGAGAAAGTTGGGATGCATGTTATAATTTTATCCAAATATTTTATAAAACACTCCGGCCGACACTACTAATCGCAATCGGACTCTCTCTCTCACACACACACACACACACACATATCAAACCTCCCATGTTTAAGACATTTAAATGCAAGATATACTGTACACCACTGCTTGTGGAAGTGATTAAATCATAAGAGAATCTTTGCAATTGCTCAGTACAAGTATTGCATTTTTTTTTCTCAAATTCAAACCAAAACACTTCTTACTACTCTCAGATTTATTCACCCTCCCAAAAGGCAAGCATTGCAAGGATATTATAGTGGACAGCTTTTTTTTACTTGACCTGTGCTGCAAAAACATGATGCATGGCCAGACATCAGCTTAAGATGCAATCTAGATGAATCATACCCCATTGTTTATGTTCAAGGGTCTCCAGTTCTGGAATATTTCTTAATTGATGGGATGTAACTTCTTCCTTCAAATTCCACCAGAAATGTTCTATGGAATTCAAGCGAAGCGACTTTGACGGCAACTCCAGAATGATTCAGAACTTAAAACCAACCCTTGGTAGTGTGTTGGCCAATGATGCCAAACTTCTTATTTCTCAGAGATTACAAGATATTTGTTTTTCAGGCTTTGTTGACACTTGGAATTTATTGCAAGCAACAGTTTTCTATTCTCCAAAAAAAGCAGCACCACCACTTCAACAAAATACAGCTGATTTTGTTTAATTTTCGTATTTTAATTTGTCAGATATTTCAGTACACGTTATTATGCAAACTGAAAATGGAACTGATCTTTAAATTAGCAAAAATAAGTCAGTTTGCTGCAAACAACCCTTTTTGTTTGCAGCAAATTTAGAGTAAATTAGAGTAAAGTATTCCTACTTAAAAGTAGGGTAAACTAGTGCCGACGTAGATATAAATATTTTACCCAGCTATAGTCTATATTGTGTCTCAAATGCTCACTATACACCAAACACATTGCTCCTACCCCTGTCCACTGCTCCTCTAAAACATGTGAACGAAAGTCAGCTTTCAAAATGAAACTAAGTGATTTCGTTTTAAAACATAACTCCTATAAAGGGAAATTGGAAAAGGATGTAAAATAAGGAACAGTTGCCAGAGAATCATCTTCAGGACCACAGTCATGAACTGAAAAGGTAGGTGTGTTCTCCTGATAAACACAGTGGTTATCAGTTTGTCTCTGTCTTCTCTGGTAATCCACTAGTGCCATGGTATTGAAACTCATATGCGGAAAAAAAAATCCATCAAAAAAATGCAAAATAACTGTGAGTTGCATACTGTGCATTTAAGTTGGACTAAAATCCATCTATCCATCCATCCATCCATCCATCCATCCATCCATCCATTTTCAACCTCTTATCCGGAGCCCAGTCATGGAGGAAACAATCTGAGCAGGGATGCCTATACTTCCACTGTATTCCTATACTTACGCTTTATGTGTGCACTTTTACACCAATCCTGCCTTATGTGCTTTCAATTGCCCCTTGGGGACTAATAAAGTTGTTTGAATTTGAATTGAATTGAATTCCCTCTCCCCAATCACCTCATCTTGCTCTTCGGATTGGGTCCTGAAGCAAGGTGACATTCCATGTTCCAAGAGGCACTCTTTGTCCAGGGATTGGTTTGTTGAACCCCAAGCTGTCAACTGCCACCCAATCCACACATTACCTGTCCCTTATGGTTCCCTTAGCAGGTGATGAGTCCACTGGAGGTTGGGTCCTTGCAAAACCATTTTCATCGGATATAGAAAGATATAAGCTTCCTTTGTTTGTTCTTTTAAAGTTAGCCTTGAGAAAGAGGGGGAAAAAAAAACATTAGGGAATTTAACTTTAAAAAGATATCAAAGTTGCTTCAAAGTTTTGTCACTTTCATTTTGTCTACGTGTCTCTACCCAATGCTACCTCCCCACCCTGACACTTCTGGTTTTTACTGCACCTCCCTTAACCTAAGAGACATGAAACATTTGTGACATTTCTCAGAAATACAACCAAGTGACATGAAGGCAGACTGAGTACATGGCCTCACACATTGAGGAAAGAGGCCTCCAGACTTTCAACTACACCACATGGAAACTTTCAAACTCTGGCACTCACTGCACGGATATATTGTTGTGTTTACCTTTTTCAAAGCATTCAGAACAGGTACGACTAAATATGAGAATTGTTAACGTTTGGTATGAATTTTAGGTTTGCATTTATCTATCCGTTGTTTGACTGCCTGCTTTCATCCTTGTATTCACAAAAGCTACTGAGTCCCGTTCAGTACTTTTCTATAAAAATCACAGATAATGGCACACAGTGCTATTGTAAAGTGCACTGTGTGCCATTATGTGTCAGATTCTAAACACCTGTATAATGTGGTTTATTTGGAACCATGAGCCCTTAGATTATCTATGAAAACATCATCATGCTCCAAAACTTTAAGGTGAACAGCTATTTCCAATCTCCTTTAGTACCTTTTAAACACATATGAACAAGGTGTCTGAGGATGCATGCATTGATGCACTTTTTTATACATGTGTTCAACAGTGGCTACATCTTTGTATTTCTTTATTTCATTCAATTGAATTGTTTCTTCTATTGTTTTTTTGCATATTTAATTTTCTTCATCTTACAGTTTGGCTGTTATAGCACTGCAAAGTATTCTCAGAAGTCTTTTTTACGTTGTTATTTGTGTTAGAAAAAATAAAACAAGGGAGATAGAAAATATATTCCTTTTTCAGTTCTTAATGTCACACGACTGACCTAATGATGTTTTAATTTTTAGTTTTTAGGTTTTTTTTTTACGTTTCTTTGGTTTAACCTCTGGCTGATCGTATCAAGCTGCAGTGCAGCAAATCTACATCTTGTGGTTTCCACTACAAGATAGCATTTGCACAGCATTGCTTTGTTCTTTCTCACTGAAATGCCAGTCCTGCCATTTTGTCCAAACTGATCTTGATGTCTAAACTAATATCTGATAGGAATTGAGTGCTTATAGACTGATAGATTGAACTTTGTCAGAAAGAAAACTTTAATCATTTGGGGATTTTATATCAAGCATTACAAAAAGTTTCACATTACAAATTAAATATAATTAGGCAAACCAAATATATAATAAGTAGGTGATTCTAGTAGTATAACAAAAAAGGTACACAAAACCTGCTGAATTTGTTGCCATTAAACACATCTAAAATATCAACGCTTGGTCATTTTGAAAATTACTTCTTTCAAGGTTCGTCATGTGAGTATCCAACAAGTCCACAATGCTTTAGAAGAAGCAGTTATGAAACATCTTACATCTGTGAATGGAGCACGAGCATGGTGGACAGAAATGTGACATATGACCTGTACATGTCGTGAGTATTGATCATAGTTTGGGTCACAATGTTTTTCAAATAGTGATATCTACACAATATAAAATAAGGTTCACTCTCTGGTTTTAGTAGTTTGTAAATGTACTGTATTTTATAACTACATTGAGAAACTGCTGTCACTCATGAGTTTGCAAATAAGGAAGAATCTCTTTCTAGTAAGCTGCAGTTCACCACTGAGTTTGTTTGAACACCAAAAGGATACTGTATTCTGTTTGTGTGTGTGTGTGTGTGTGTGTGTGTGTGTGTGTGTGTGTGTGTGTGTGTGTGTGTGTGTGTGTGTGTGTGTGTGTGTGTGTGTGTGTGTGTGTGTGTGTGTGTGTGTGTGTGTGTGTGTGTGTGTGTGTGTGTGTGTGTGTGTGTGTGTGAGACAATGTGGACAGTTAGATGGGGTTGAAGGAAGTCATTTAAGAGGGGTGAAACAGTTTAGCTCTTCAACAGTTTTGCAACACTGAATAGATGAGACCTCCGTGGTGCACTGGCATTGCGCCCGGAGTTTCCCCTGCCTCACGCCCCAAGACAGCTGGGATAGGCTCCAGCTCCCTGCTACCTGCGCAAGCGGATGAAGCAGTTAAATAAAATGAAGGAATGAATTAATCAATAGATGACACATAATTTGCTTTTGAATATCCCTGACCTTTGTTGTATATATAGGTGCAATTTGCTTATCCTATTTCTCCATAACCTGACATCAACATAAATGCATTAACACTCTAAACAAAGGGATTAGATACCGTCAGTCTACTCATGAGAATGTGAGATTTGATGTCTGCTTCTGTCATTATTTAACCTTAGTGATATAAAATGCAAGAGTATTAAGGAGACCTCATGTGAGCTCCAGGAAGAACAGCTTTTTGTCCACAAAAAAATTCCCATTTGGGTGGAAGCTCATGTCGGAAACTCCAGCTGTACTTCGACCAAAAGATTTGTTGTACTCAAACACACAGGTACTGATTCGCCTCTCATGACCTCTTAATATTTCCATAGAGGTGATACAGAAATATCTTGTAAATAAACACTGAGACATGGAAACAACTTTGCTTTTACTCAACAGTGAAGTATGATGCTCCACAAAATATTACAATGTCCTGGTTGAAAAACAACCTCACCCTAAGCTGGACAGCAGCAGAGGAATATCCAGCCTTAGCAGAGGTTGGACTCCAGCGATATGAAAACCCCAGAGAATTCTGGGAGAATGTAAGGCAAATTTTGTGACCAAATTTAAATGTGCATGTGATTGTAATTCTGTATAAATTAACATATATTACAAATTTTACTTGTATTGATTCTGCAGAGAACAATGAACACAACCAATGATGGTTTAAATTGTGAGTATAGCCTTACTTTTGTTCTTTTTAAGAAAACGTAATTCAGCCTCTTATGTTCTCTGTGAACAAATTTTCCCACACAAATTAATTCCAATATTTTTACTCCATTCAGTTCAAATGTCATATTTACATTATTGCCATCTATTTCTGAACAACACATTGATGTTTCTGCCCCGGCTATTAGTTTGGCTTACGTAAGTTCTGACTGTGATAGAAGTAAGATAGCAGTTCCATTATGTTATGTTAGTCATGTTAGTCTATCTGGCAATCTTCTTCTTCTTTTTCTTCTTCTTTTCCTTTTGGCTTTTCCCTTCAGGGGTCGCCATAGCAAATCGATTGCCCCCATCTAACCCTGTCTCCTGCATCCTCCTCTCTCACACCAACTACCTTCATGTCCTCTTTCCCTGCATCCATAAACATCCTCTTTGGTCTTCCTCTAGGCCTCCTGCCTGGCAGTTCAAAACTCAGCATCCTTCTACCAATATATTCACTATCTCTCCTCTGGACATGTCCAAACCATCTCAGTCTGGCCTCTCTGACTTTATCTCCAAGACCTCTAACATGTGCTGTCCCTCTGATGTACTCATTCCTGATCCTATCCTTCCTGGTCACTCCCAGAGAGAACCTCAGCATCTTCATCTCTGCTACCTCCAGCTCTGTCTCCTTTTCCACACTCTCCATTGCTCTGGACTGTTGACCCTAAGTACTTAAAATCCTCCACCTTCTTGATCTCCTCTATCTGTAACCTCACTCTTCCACTTGGTTCCCTCTCATTCATACACATGTACTTTGTCCTACTGCAGCTATCCTTCATTCCTCTCCTTTCCAGGACAAACCTCCACCTCTCTAGCTTCTCCTCCACCTGTTCCCTGCTCTCACTGCAGATCACAATGTCATCTGCAAACATCATAGTCCATGGAGATTCCTGTCTAACCTCATCTGTCAGCCTGTCCATCACCATAGCGAACAAGAAGGGGCTCAGAGCTGATCCCTGATGCAGTACCCCCTCTGCCTTGAACTCCTCTGTCACACCTACAGCACACCTCACCACTGTCTTACAGTCCTCATACATGTCTTGCATCATTCTAACATAATTCTCTTCCACTCCAGACTTCCTCATACAATACCACAGTTCCTCTCTGGACACCATGTCATAAGCTTTCTCCAGATCTACAAAAACACAATGCAGCTCCCTTTGGCCTTCTTTGTACTTCTCTATCAACATCCTTAAAGCAAATACTTATATATAATACTATATAAATACTGCATCTGTAGTACTCTTTTTTGGCATGAAACCATTGTGCTGCTCACAAATGCTCACTTCTGCCCTTAGTCTAGCTTCCACTACTCTCTCCCATAACTTCATTGTATGGCTCATCAGCTTTATTCCTCTGTAGTTGCTGCAACTCTGCACATCTTCCTTGTTCTTAAAAATGGGCACCAGCACTTCCAGTATGGAAGTCATAGGTTTGATTCGCAAATTGATTTGGCAAAAGTTTTACATCGGATGCCCTTCCTGACACAACCCTCTGTATTTATTCGGGCTTGGGACAATAAGACACTGAATTGTGCCCCCTTGCGGCTACATTGTTAGCCCATCTAGCAATAATATCTTGAATTTTTCACCTTTCTTAGGCTACAAGGCCCTTTATTCCTAAATGGTTTTGGTCTTGGAGATGTAAATCTTAAAAGCAGCTAAAGACTAATTTTAATTTTCAGAGACTGGGGACAAAAGAAACAAGTTAATCAGTATTTATATTAGACATACTTATTATGTCAGTTTATCTCCAGCTTAGGTCTTTATATATAATCTATTGACATTGGGAAAATCATTAAGTGAAAAAATAGCCATATGGGGGCATCTGTGAAATAAAAAAAAGCCCTGACTTTTGTCTTGTTTGTGTTTTTTTTTTTCTGAACAGACCAGATGATTATTGTGAATCTATTGAAAGACACAGCATACCAGGTTCAAATCAGACATCGGTCCAATCGGGCACATACCCCACTGTGGAGCACCTGGTCCCACGTGATTGTACCCGCAGGTGAAGCTTCTACTTTTGTGGTGTATTGCTGAGCTTCTTGTCCTTGCATTTATTTTTTTTCATTGAACAATTAGCATTAAAACGTACACATTTGTCTTAAAGCTGCACTGTGCCAGATGTAAAGTGATGTTAATTTATAAACTGAATCACGAAACATGACAGAGGACCAGGTATTGTCATCCCGTATGACTAATATCTGTAACAAATTTTTTCCTCTTTAAACTGTGATTTAAAATATCATTAATGGCCTGATATAATCCATGCACTCTGACAGAAGTCTAAATTGAAATATGGAACAGGACATGTTATATAATTTAACATACCTACTTTTTAATTCTGTAATATTAAAAGAAAGGGTCTTTCCTTTTTGTCATTGGAGATTGTAAACAATTAACAGATGCACCTTCTCAGAAAATAATTTATACACTCAACATAAATAACCTTCACAGTGTTTCTTCTTGTATTTTTAATGTAGAGTTGGAACAAAAACTCATTGTATCCACGACAACAAGACTTTTAAATGGCACTCGAAAGGTAACTCTAAGGTGGAAGGTAAGTCAGAGGAGGGTAACAACACAGAATCAATCACACTTCTAGGTTTACACTAGAGAAACACATTTAAAATTTGTTGATTTTTAGTAACATCTGTTGGCTTTCTCACATATCAAGCAGTAATTTGCTATGATGCTTAAATTACAATGGATTTTCTATTATGTGATTCTGTCCTCATCAAAATTCAGTAATCATAAAAGCACATAAGAAAAACAAAAACAAGAAATCACCAAATACTACACATAGAGATAGATACTATGACATCTTACATTACCTTCTATCCTGAATTACACAATTAGTCGTAAAATTTAGCAAAAAATGTTTTACTTCTGCTTTTGAATGCAGGTGTGTCGTTTACCTGATAGCACCATTCGTGCTGATTACAGCCACTACATTGTTCAATTTTTTTTTCAGTTGTAATAGATGCTTGTCTGAACTGAGCTCTTCTGCTCCTCAGCCGGCTCCACATGCAGCAGCCGTCACAGAGGTGATGTACAGCCTGAAGGACACACAGTCTTCTCATGGATGTCCTTGTAATAAAGCGGAAAGTCACACCAAAGAGAATGAATACACCACGTATATCTCGTACTCTGCCGCAAACATCACTATTATAGCTAGAAACGCAGCAGGATATTCTACCCCAGCAATTGTACCAATACAGGCCGAAGCTGTCGCAGGTTTAGAACGTACGTGTGTTGCTCATGTGAGTCATGTATCAGGTTTATTTATACTTAAATATGTACTAAAATCTGCTTTTTCTTTTCTCCCTTGCTAGGTTGTGACAAAACTCTACTGGATGAAAAATTAAAGAAGACGACTTGCCTTGAGTTCCATGAGGTTCAAGATACAGGCTTAAGGACAGAAAATGTTATCACTCTAATGGGAAGGAAGAAAAAGAAAGAAAGACAGAAAATGAGAAAAGGTACATTCTACTTTTATAGAAAGTTTTTTTTAAAAAAACTTCATCCTCTCTGCTCTGCAGAGGCAATAAGTAGTCATTGGCCTAATTTTGTTCCAAAGTGAATGATGGGAAACAATTTCACTGTCTTGATGTAATGAAATAGGTCACACAATATTTCAAAGCTAGACTGGAAATTCCAGGACCAAAAACACATTCGCTCGTCTCTAGCCATCGGTTGGATGTGTTATCAAAACTGAAGGCAAAATTAGAGTGGTTCTGTTCCTTTTGCAGCTGTGAAGGTCTTCACTCGCTACCTTTACTCTGAACACAACTGTAATGGTGGGAAACCACAGACGGTTAAGAAGTGCCTCTTTTATCTAAAAGAGGGTGGTAGGTGTCTTTAAGTTATATAATATATCTACTTTTTCCAATTTTCATGTCCAACAAAAAATATGTTATCACTCCCAGACAACACATTTTTCGTGCTTGTGCCAATAAATACAGTATTTTTATTGTTACGCTCATTTGCTGTTAATATGACAAAAATGCTGTACTTTTTCATCTTCTTCAGTTCCACTCAGTGCTCCTCGGGACTTCATTGCATTTGGTGAAACCTACAATTCTGTTAACCTTTCTTGGAAAGCAATTCCCACTGAGGAGCAGCAAGGTTTCCACACACACTACAGCCTCTGCAGTGTGAAAGTTAGCCCAGTGCAGGATCTGAAAAGTGATTTTTTAATGTTTTTCTTTATTATTTTCTTTCTTTCTCAACTGTTTTCTACAACTAAATAAAGAGGGAGAGTTGATTTTAATGTGTGACTATGGTATATGTACAATTTTAAGTTTACACTTGATTTTCACAGAATACATATACAGGTACACGTGTCAAATTGTGATATCCACACATCTCATGTCATCAGAATGCTACAACCTATCCACCTCACTGCTCAATCACCATCTGGAAAACTTGACTTCAGGAGCAAAATATAACATCAGCCTTGCCGCAGTGACGCGAGTGGGAGAAGGACCGAGAGCCACAGAAATTGTCAATACGCCCCAGAAGTCTTTGAATGGTAAGTTACTGAATTAACACTTTTTTGTGTGCTAAATAATGTAAAATGTGTTAATATTTGTTAACTTATTTGCATTCCCCAACAAAATTATCTGTGTCTTACTTTTCCCCCTGAAATCAGTGCTGTTATTCATTCTGAGCTTTATGTTCGTGCTCTTCTTAATCTCAACAACATGCACCTGGATCTTGAGGAGGTAACTATTCTACATTTGAGATAGAGATATGTAGCCCTATAAGGGATGTGGACCACAACCCTTAAAGTATTAATTAAGTAGCATATATGCTTCTTAAATTCAAAGTCTGCTCGGTTTTACAGAGGGGCATCTTTAAGGAATTTTTGTTATCAATCTTATTGTTTAATCTGCAGTTGTTTAATTGTCTCAACAGCTCTTTTTAAACTGTTTGTGGTATTTTTTAACAGGATCAAAACAAAAGTCTTCCCTCCTGTACCGAAACCTGTTATTCCAAATTTGAACCATGTCATACCAGAGAGTGAGGTAAGAGACTCTAGAATGGACTCACAGCTTCCCGTCCTGAAACTCTGACAGCTGGACTATTAGCTATTTACAAACTGTAAGAGTTTACGGCAATGTGTTTTGAGTTGTTTGTGAAAAAGTCTCACAGTGAATGCGATGACTGTTTTTACCAGAAGACAGTACAGGAGTGAAAGACCAAAAGCTATTGTTAAAGTTAACCTAAAGTGAATTTAATACTCAGTTCACATTTTTTCAGGGAAGTAGATGAAAATAAGGAAAGTCCCTCATGATTATGTTGAAGGAGAACCGTGCAACATTTATTTGACCAGAAGGAAGAACACAGTAAACAAACTGCACAATTTTTACAATAAGAGATTGTATAGGGGTATTTCAGATTAACGTAGCCGCAAGAGGACATATACTTTATTGATCCCCGCAAGGGGAAATTACAAAGTCACTCATTTAGTGACAAGTATACAGGCCCCCTGAACACAGCACACAAGGGGGCCTGTAAGCATGCAGTTAGTACAATCACTTTAAACTACACACATAAGGGAGGCAGAGTGACGGGCAGCGGCTTCGGAACGCGCCCCAATTTTGAGCAGCTTGTAGGGGGGACGGCGCCTTGCTCAAGGGCACCTCGGCAGTGGCTGGAAGGTGAGCTGACACCTCCCAATGTCAGCTCACACTCCTGGTGACATCATGGCGGGAGTGGGATTCGATCCGCCGATGGCTGGGGCGATCCGTCTGCTCTACTGCTGAGCCACTGCCGCTGAAGTCTATTGACAGGTAGACTACATCTTGTGTAGACGGTGTAACCTGAAGGAGATCAGTGACTCTAAAGTAGTAGTAGGTGAGAGTGTAGCCAAACAGCATAGGATGGTGGTCTGTAGGATGACTCTGGTGGTTAGGAAGATGAAGAGGACAAAGACAGAGCAGAGGACGAAATGGTGGAAGCTGAAAAAGGAAGAGTGTTGCATGACTTTTAGGAAGGACTTAAAACAGGCTCTGGGTGGTCAGGAGGTGCTTCCAGATGACCGGATAACTACAGCTAATGTGATCAGGGAGACAGGTAGGAGAGTACTTGGTGTGTAATCTGGAAGGAAAGTAGATAAGGAGACTTGGTGGTGGAATGGGAGGTACAGGAGTGTATACAGAGAAAGAGGTTAGCTAAGAAAAAGTGGGACACTGAGAGGACTGAGGAGAGTAGACAGGAGTACAGGGAGATGCAGTGTAAGGTGAAAGTAGAGGTGACAAAGGCCAAACATGGGGCTTATGACGACTTGTATGCTAGGTTGGACAGTAAGGAGGGAGAGACTGATCTATACCGGTTGGCAAGACAGAGAAACAGAGATGGGAAGGACGTGCAGCAGGTTAGGGTGATTAAGGATAGGGATGGAAGTCTATTGACAGGTGCCAGTAGTGTGATGGGAAGATGGAAAGAGTATTTTGAAGAGTTGATGAATGTGGAAAATGAGAGAGAACAAAGACTAGAAGAGGTGACTGTTGTGGACCAGGATGTAGTAAAGATTAGTCAGGATGAAGTGAGGAGGGCATTGAATAGGATGAAGAGTGGAAAGGCAGTCGGTCCTGATGATATACCTGTAGAGGTTTGGAAGTGTCTAGGAGAGGTGGCAGTAGAGTTTCTGACTGGGTTGTTCAGCAGGATCTTAGATAGTGAGAAGATGCCTGAGGAATGGAGGAGAAGTGTGCTGGTGCCCATTTTTAAGAACAAGGGTAATGTACAGAGTTGTGGCAACTACAGAGGAATAAAGCTGATGAGCCATACAATGAAGTTATGGGAAAGAGTAGTGGAAACTAGACTAAGGGCAGAAGTGAACATTTGTGAGCAGCAGTAGGGTTTCATACCAATAAAAGAGTACTACAGATGCAGTATTTGCTTTGAGGATGTTGATAGAGAAGTACAGAGAAGGCCAAACGGAGCTGCATTGTGTTTTTATAGATCTGGAGAAAGGTTATGAAAGGGTGCCCAGAGAGGAACTGTGGTATTGTATGAGGAAGTCTGGAGTGGCAGAGAAGTATGTTAGAGTGGTGCAGGACATGTATGAGGACTGTAAGACAGTGGTGAGGTGTACTGTAGGTGTGACAGAGGAGTTCAAGGTGGAGGTGGGACTGCATCAGGGATCAGCTCTGAGCCCCTTCTTGTTCGCTATGATGATGAACAGGCTGACAGACGAGGTTAGACAGGAATCTCCATGGACTATGATGTTTGCAGATGACATTGTGATCTGCGGTGAGAGCAGGGAACAGGTGGAGGAGAAGCTAGAGAGGTGGAGGTTTGTCCTGGAAAGGAGAGGAATGAAGGTTAGCCGCAGTAAGACAGAGTACATGTGTGTGAATGAGAGGAACCCAAGTGGAAGAGTGAGGTTACAGGGAGAAGAGATCAAGAAGGTGGAGGATTTTAAGTACTTAGGGTCAACAGTCCAGAGCAATGGAGAGTGTGGGAAAGAGGTGAAGAAGCGTGTACAGGCAGCATGGAACGGGTGGAGGAAAGTGTCCGTTGTGAGGGGTGATAGAAGAGTTTCAGCTAAAATGAAAGGAAAGGTGTACAAAACTGTGGTGAGACCGGCGATGTTGTTTGGTCTAGAGACAGTGTCACTGAGGAAAAGACAGGAGACAGAGCTGGAGGTAGCAGAGATGAAGATGCTGAGGTTCTCTCTGGGAGTGACCAGGAAGGATAGGATCAGGAATGAGTACATCAGAGGGACAGCACGTGTTAGAGGTTTTGGAGATAAAGTCAGAGAGGCCAGACTGAGATGGTTTGGACATGTCCAGAGGAGAGATAGTGAATATATTGGTAGAAGGATGATGAGTTTTGAACTGCCAGGCAGGAGGCTTAGAGGAAGACCAAAGAGGAGGTTAATGGATGTAGTGAGAGAGGACATGAAGGTAGTTGGTGTCAGAGAAGAGGTTGCAGAAGACAGGGTTAGATGTAGGCAATTGATTCTCTGTGGCGACCCCTGAAGGGAAAAGCGAAAGGAGAAGAAGAAGATAGGGATACTTCAGGTTGTTTAATTGAATGGATTTCCACGAAACTTTAAACAGAGATTTATGCTCCCCAAGGATGAAGCTTTTTGCCTTACTGGATTTCATGACTTTTTTCTCGATAGGTCAGATGTTCAAAAAAAATTGTTTGCCTCATGTGTCTCCAATAGCTTTTTTTGTTGTGTTTGTTTGAGTGTTCATGTTCTAGCATCATTTTTTTAACATCAAAGTAATTGTATGGTACATATGGCAGTCAAAGAGGATCACATTCAAAATTTAAGATCCCTCTGTCCTCTGCTAATCTGACATATAACAGGATGCGCTGGAGAAAAAAGAGGAGGTGGATAAGCTGACACTGCACCAGCTGCTAGAGCACAGCTCTGCCCCAGAGGACGCAGAGGAAACCACTGTTTTTGGAGGAGAGTGGGATGGTGGCACAAATGAGGATTTGTATAATCAAAGGGGTGATGCAAGGATGTCAAAAGGAACCAGTGATGAGCATTTGAGTCACGGCTATACTCACAATATACTGAGGAACTCTAGAGAAGGAGCAGTTACTGATCTGGAAGAGGTGGAAAATGAGATCACCATGATGATTTACAGGAATGGTTTGGTGTTTGATGTGAGGCCAGACTCCACTTAAAATTGATTCAAGTCACAGTTTTTCAGCTCAGATTGCACAAATAATAAAACATTCTCATCATTTTTAATAAAGAATTTTGATTTTGATTCCAATTTTCAAAGTCTTTTTTAACATGTTTTTTTTTTGTACTGTTGCACAAATAGATCAACAGAGTATCAGCAAAATATTTATCAGGTTTAATGTTCACTTCTGTCTGTGAGTCTTACAAAAGGATGTCAGGATTTGAATGCAGGGCGGCTGATGCTGCACACTGCCATTAAACTGTGGAAAGGGTTTCAGGATTTACGTGCAGTTGCAATCATATTCCTCCTTTGGTCAGTCTGTCCACCACTTTGCCCCTAATTGAATTATCTTACGCGATGCTTGATCAAGGTAGAGTCCTCAAACAAGGAATCGCTCTGAAAGTTTTACCTGCTAATCCCTAAATTGAAACAATTAGTAAAGGAAAAAACAAAGCAAAACACCAGTTCATGATTAAAATTCTTGGACTATATTTAAAATTAAAAACAAGGGAATAACAAAATGTTTTTCTCAAACTTTTTTTAAAATTATGATCAGTTGTTACCTTTACTTAACCCTTCAAAGATGAGATTTCAACAGTGATTTTCTTTCAGGCTCACATTGCTGTTAGCATCAGTATAGCAGCCCAATACAGAATAAACTTCATGAAATTCAATCAAACCAATTACACTGAAAGTGAAAAAAATATTACTCAGCTTTGAGTTACAGCAACAAAAGTTGCTACATTGCTCAACAATTACAACAGTATCATATTTAATATGAAGTCCATTGTTTCATTATTGAACATTTAAACCTGAAACTGCAAAATCAAACAAGTGTACCTGGTTTTTAAGTACCAAAGTGAAAGTCAAGAGGTGAACATGTGACAGGAAAGTTTAAAAAAAAAAAGTTGCGTAATGTCAAACGCTAGTTTATTCAAAACCAAAGACACTTCTGTGGTGTTTCAATCAACCTGGTTCAAAGTGGAACACTTCAACAACTTCTCACCACACTTCTCTTTCACAGCACTCTTTCCTCCTTTCTAAAATCATTCGGTTGTGACCTGCATGAAGAATCCATAAGAACATCAATTATGTTTGACATACGACAGATTAAGTTTGATCTCTGACCGTATCAAAATTTAAATCTTCCATCCAACCACAAACATGCAGGTTAACACCTGATAGATGAGAGATGTGTTACAGGCAACTCTATGAACAGACACCGGAGTGTTTAGTCTGTGTGTATTTTAAGTGTAGTACCTGCATTTACATACAACATGGAATTGAGTTTATGAACATTTACTTTTTCAGTTCGACCAGATGTTATTTGTATATGTCAGATTGCAAACACTAAGTCACAACAGAAGACAAAAGTGACCCATCTATAGTTACACCAGTGAATCTAACTCCTAAATTCAACTTCAATGTGCTTCTGCTTTATTTTAGCAATCAGAATTTTGGAAACTAAAAGTAAAACTGAGCAGCCAAATCTCTCCAATTTATATTGCTATGGTCACTGGTTCAGTTATTACAGTGATGGGTAGTTAACTGTCTAACATGGCATTATCCAAATTAATCAGTTTACTTGATGTTGTCACATTCGGCAATCACTTAAACTGGCCAGCTCATGTAACAATACCAAACTTAGACACAAGATGTAAACATTAGACAAAGATTTTCATAACATATGGTACAGAAATTTAAGGTAAATAGTTAATAGTAGATGTCTTCTTCATTAAATTGTGTTTTTTCTGTGGTCTTTAACACATACGATGTCAGCTGATCCTGCAGTTTATACTCACAAATATTTTTGAACATGAGGAGTTTGGGAAGTACCTCCCTGGTCTTTAAACAACAACTGCAGTGAGATGAAACATTCAGAATAATACAGCGGTAAAGTAAATCCCAATCATATTGAACAGTAAAAATCTAGTAGTAACCTCTTTGGTGCACAAAGAATACTTTTAGCTAATGATAATGATGTCAATAGCAGTATGGAATCATTAATACAGTACAGGGATTTGTACTTACTATAAATAACAACAAATAGCGTTTCATCGGCAGGCATGCAAGAACATTTATTGATCTTTGTTAAATGGATTTTAAGGGATCCCTTAAAGATTTCACCCATAATTTTTGCCATTTCATGTTTCAACTAACTTGAAAATGGTTTTTATCTGAATTCACCTTGTGGAATGATCATAACTTAGACAGTGTCAGAACATACCAAAGCACACCACACAAATATGGCATAACACATTTACACATGTCTCCGGGCAAAGTCACCAAAGTAGTTAAACAACTTCACGATGGCAAAGCCCCAGGTATTGATGAGATTCGCCCAGAAATGCTGAAGGCTCTGGGTGTTGACAGGCTGTCATGGATGACACAGCTCTTTAATATTGCGTGGAAGTCTGGGACAGTCACGAAAGAGACTGGGGTGGTGGTTCCTCTTTTCAAAAAGGGGGACCAGAGGGTGTGTGCGAACTACAGGGGCATCACACTCCTCAGCCTCCCTGGGAAAGTTTACTTCAAGGTGCTGGAAAGGAGGGTCCGGCTGATTGTCAAACCTCAGATTGAGGAGGAATAATGTGGGACCGTCCTGGTCGTGGAACAACGGACCAGCTCTTTACTCTTGCAGGAATCCTAGAAGGGACTTGGGAGTATGCCCATCCAGTCTACATGTGTTTTGTAGACTTGGAGAAGGCGTACGATCGGGTCCCCAGGGATATACTGTGGGGGATACTGCGGGAGTATGGGGTGAGGGGGCCTCTCCTCAGGGCCACCCAATCCCTGGAAGCCCAAAGTGAGAGCTGCGTTTGGATTCTTGGCAGGAAGTCTGACTTGTTTCGAGTGGCTGTTGGCCTTCGCCAGGGCTGCGCTTTGACACCAATTCTGTTCGTGATTTTTGAGGTCCTTCCACAAGTGAAGGAGTTTAAGTATTGGGGTCTTGTTCATGAGTGAGGGAACAAGAGAATGTGAGATTGGACGGAGAATTGGGGCAGCAGGAGGGGTATTGCAGTCGCTTTACCACACTGTTGCCACAAAGAGGGAGCTAAGCTAAGAGGAAAAGCCCTCCATCTACCGTTCAATCTTTGTTCCTACCCTCACCTATGGTCAAGAAGGATGGGTCATGACCGAAAGAATGAGATCGCGGATACAAGCGGTGGAAATGAGCTTTCTCAGGTGGATACCTGGTGTCTCCCTTAGAGATAAGGTGAGAAACACTGCTGTTCGCGAGGGGCTTAGAGTAGAGCCGCTGCTCCTTCGCGTGGAAAGGAGTCAGCTGAGGTGGTTTGGGCATCTGGTGCAGATGCCTCCGGGGCGCCTCCCTAGGGAGGTGTTTCTCTTACGTCCAGCTGGGAGGAGACCTCGGGGCAGACCCAGGACCAGGTGGAGGGATTACTGTATATCTCAACACTGGCATGGGAACGCCTTGGAATCCCCCAGTCGGAGCTGGTGGAGGTGGCCGGGGAAAGGGATGTTTGGGGCTCCCTGTTGAAGCTGCTGCCCCCGCGACCCAACTACGGATAAGAAGTAGAGGATGGATGGATGGATGGACATTTACACATAAAAATGCATAAATATCATGTAAGCATCAAGTGTGTGGTAGACACACTAAAAACCAAGGATATTTTTTGAAAGAGAAATACAGAAGTTGTTTTTCCCAGCATCTTTATGAATAAATACTGCAGTCTTGCTTTGTAGGGCATTAAAGAGGGAAAAGAGGTAATTAATACTAGCGAATCAATCCATTGTCTTTTTATGGTGTTTGTTAACAACTGCTAACATTTAAGATCCTGACAGCTATAAAGGTTAAAGGCCAGATGATCCAAAAGAAATGAAAAAACAGTATTCTTTTTTTACTTTAACTTTATGTCTCCACATTTCTATCTCAACAACACTGAAAGTGGCACAGACTCATGACCAATGAAGAACAATGACTCTTAACTTTTGCTTACATTACAATAAGCCTATAGGCTCAAAAGCATATGTCACCCTTCATTGAAATACATTTCGTAGACTGTAGGTTTTCTCAAACCATTCTTTAACTTAACTTGTACGTCACATAGTTTCCGTTATTTGAGATAACTGACAGCAGCATACTCTGTGTCACGCGGATTGTTCTCCAAAACAACCTGAGTTCTCTTGGGAAAGTCCAGGACACTGTACACCAGAGTGGGTGAAGACACATTTTCAGTTTCCTGTAACAATAAACTTAGTCAAGCTGAAGAAAGTACAATGTTTCATATGGGTTTTTTTTCAGGTTAACATATTCAGTGAGGGAAAAGATAAGTGTGTTCTTACTTGTACTATAGGGTTGGAGATTTGTTGCTGTGGTTGTTGCTGTTTGTCTATAAGTGAAATAAAACATGAGTCTGTTGAGTAAACACTCGACCTAATCACCATGAAACATTATTCCACAAAAAAGTAGTATCACTGCAATTCAAACAAACACAGACAAACAATGACAGTAAAAGGAGTGATGATTCACAATAAGATGTGATGTGAATGTGACACTGATGTGAATTACATATTTTTTTACAAGGTACAGTCAGAAAAAACTGATATTCATACAGAAAATCATGACGTGTGGTCTGAGGTGAGTGTGCGATTTCAAACAGGCCATCTTCCTACTCAAGTAGGCCAGAAGCCTTCATCCCTCAGGTGCTTTGAGGGTGCATTTGTTAACAACTCCAAATTTTTCCATCAGTCTAGCTGTGACAGATGACACACTTAACATTTGCATTCATGAATAGACAACCTATTTTTAAAACCGCTGAAGCTGCTTATTAAAAGGATGTAAAATGACAGTTGGTATTTTTGAACTACTCTTCTTCTTCTCCTTTCGGCTTTTCCCTTCAGGGGTCGCCACAGCGAATCAGTTGCCTCCATCAAACCCTGTCTTCTGAATCCTCTTCTCTCACACCAACTACCTTCATGTCCTCTTTCACTACATCCATTAACCTCCTCTTTGGTCTTCCTCTAGGCCTCCTGCCTGGCAGCTCAAAACTCAGCATCCATCTACCAATATATTCACTATCTCTCCTCTGGACATGTCCAAACCATCTCAGTCTGGCCTCTCTGACTTTATCTCCAAAACCTCTAACATGTGCTGTCCCTCTGATGTACTCATTCCTGATCCTATCCTTCCTGGTCACTCCCAGAGAGAACCTCAGCATCTTCATCTCTGCTACCTCCAGCTCTGTCTCCTGTCTTTTCCTCAGTGACACTGTCTCTAGACCAAACAACATTGCTGGTCTCACCACAGTTTTGTACATCTTTCCCTTCATTTTAGCTGAAACTCTTCTATCACACATCACACCTGACACTTTCCTCCACCCGTACCATCCTGCCTGTACACGCTTCTTCACCTCTTTTCCACACTCTCCATTGGTCTTGACTGTTGACCCTAAGTACTTAAAATCTTCCACCTTCTTGATCTCTTCTCCCTGTAACCTCACTCTTCCACTTGGGTTCCTCTCATTCACACACATGTACTCTGTCTTTCTGCGGCTAACCTTCATTCCTCTCCTTTCCAGGACAAACCTCCACCTCTCTAGCTCCTCCTCCACCTGTTCCCTGCTCTCACTGCAGATCACAATGTCATCTGCTAACATCATAGTCCACGGAGATTCGTTATTTATGAACTATTCATTGTTTAAAAAAAAGAAAAGAAAAATACTTTTTCACATTTACTCTGTTCATTTACAAAACTCAAAGAATATTTCTAACAATAACCTAAAACTAGAAGGGTCAGTTGGCTTAAATGAACAGTGATAACATGCATTCAGTATTGGATTATAATTTCCTGAAATAGGCCAATTGATTTTAAAAATCAATAGAACATGGCAAATGAAAATGGACCATTTATGCAGCCAATGATCAGTACAAGAGAATGTTTTAATCGAATGTAGTATAATTCTGTAATATGTCGTTACGTGTGGATTTTTTCAAATGGCAGAGGTAAAAACAAATCCATAGAAGAGCATTATTTCTCTTTGACTTTCCCCACCTTTGTTTCTCACTAGAAACCAGATTAAGAACGGAAGAACAGCTGCCAACAGCATCAAGGGTGAAACCACAGTGATTGTCACCATGTGAAAGGAAGTTTTACTATCTTCTATTACCGGGATCTTTCTCTGCAGTGGAGGAACTGTAGGAGTAAAGGAAATTAAAAAATATAGAACCACAGTTGAAATGATTATAAAAAGATACAGACTGACTGTTTATCTAAATGGAAAAATATTTTTTATTCCAGTACATTTGGACTGAGCCAAAGGAAGTAAAGCGCAGCAATAAGTCATTGGTTTTCTGTACTTACCATTTCCATGAGAAGGCTTTCAACTTTTGCATGTCTTTCCTCTTTTTATGTAACCAATTATTTTGTAACGTTACCAAACAGATACATTAAGAAAAATATCATGTCATAAATCAAATGGGTACTGTAGTATTTCTTGATGCTAACACAATGGACAATCTAACTCTTTGGTCCACATGGAAATTTCCCAGACAGGATTATATAGCTGATGTCAAAAAGTGTAAATGTTGTGGAAAACATTTTTGTCAGTTCTTTCAGAAACTTTATACAGTATATTTTAGATTAAAAAATTAACTTTAATGTTTCAAGTATTTTGAATTCTTAATTTGATAATTACGGCCTACTTCTTATAAAAATAAAAATAAAAACATCTCAATGTTGATATGCATATAATTCACTGTATCATAGTATCAGTGGTGCAGTATAAGGGTTCAAGTCCCACATGAGAGGAATGTATCTGCAGACATTAAAGCTTACAATAATAATGATGTGGTCTGAATTCACTGTCGGACTGACATATATGTACTTTTGATATGAGACAAACAATACAACAAACAGGATCTACATGCCCTCCTTATATAGGTGGTGACAATGGTGAGCTGGATGTGAGTGCAATACTGATAAGCTGTGAGATTTCTTATATTAGCTACACGTCCCTGTAAAATTATCTTTATTGACGTTAAATATATTAATAATAATAACAACAACAGTGTACCTGTGTTGCTTCCTTTCGTCTCTTGGACAACCAGCTGCACTTCACTGCTTTTTTTGGCCGGTTCAAGGTCACTGACCAAACTGGCGTAGTAGTTTCCAGTGTGTTTTAGTTTAAGGTTTGTAATGTGCCAAAACACAGATGAGTTTTTAGGGTGAACATCTAAAACATTTTCCTCATTGCCCTGTTCATACTCAGCGATCTTCTGGCCGGTTGTATTCTCATGAATAATTAAGTGGCTGCTTTCTATGAGGTTGACGTTTGGCCCAAATGTGAATTGAAGGGTGATGTTGCTGCCAGTGATCCCCGTGATTTCCACCGGATTGGAGACTGTAAGAGGTAAAATGAGAGATGTCTGTGATTAAGACATAATGCCAACAAGCTAAACACCATTTGTTAGTTAGTAGGCTCTTACAACTACCGGTACATACTGTCTGCCAAAGAGAAACATTAATGTTATTTCAAGTGTAGGCTAGCTGGCAGACTAGCAGCACTGGCTTTAGTATGTAAGAGATAGCTGTAAGTAATGTAGTAGCTAAACGGCGTCACTGGAAAGCAGATTCCATATAAATTTTATTTTGGGGTTTACTAGTGAAACTAAAAAACACCAAATGAGGCTATAAGTGTGTTTCTGTTCTGTATTTATGGTCCAGCCTGAAGTAACAACCCTCCTTGAGGACCGAACGCTGCTGTTTTCACTATGGAGGAACTGTATTACACTCAGTGTGTATGAAAAGTATGATGGATGGATGGATGGATGGATGGATGGGTAGATGATGGATGGATGGATAGATGATGGGTGGATGGTAAAGCACTTTTATGGCTTAGTGAGGGGAAAGGATACCAACCTCCATTAAGTCTTAGCTTTATAAACTAATTATGTTTCAAAATTATTGAGTGTATTTTTCTCTGCATCAAGACAAATTGATGTCAGTAGGTTTATTTACAGTTGTTTTTATTTTTTAGTTCCAACTGAATAAAACATGATGTTATGCTACAATTTTTATGTTGTTTCTTGTGTATTACTGTTGCTTAAGTCTTGTGGGTGACGGGTCTGCTGGAGTCTATAGGCTTATGGGGATACAGCTGGCTATGGGCAAGAGGTGGGGTACACCCGGATGAGACGCCATGCATGCTAACAACTCACATCTATGGGCAATTTTGCATGTTTTTGGAGGCTGGAAGCCGAAAAACCCAAAGAGATCCTGAAAAGACATGGGGAGAGCATACAAACTCCACACAGAAAGGATTCGAAAAGTGAGGCAACAGTGCACCCCACTGTGCCACCATGCTGCCTATAATTGTTTAGTATGGGTTTAATTAGATTGACTTGAATGAAAGATTTAAGGACATATGATTAACTCTTCAATAAGTCATTTGGTTTCAATCACCTGATTTTAATGTCATTCGTTGCTTTATTTTGTTTTCAAAAAAATCTATGATTATAAAGTTTCTTCCATGTCATGCTCTTAAGCAAATCCAAAGAAAGATGGCAAGCTAGTACTTGACATGTATTAAGCACATTTTCATATTTTGCACTGGCAAAACAGCAAACACCACATTAAAACATCCCATAAAAACACAACAAAAACACAAGCTGTGGAAGCTACAGAGCATCATTGAAGACAGTTAATTCATTCATCGTAGTCAGGAAAACAGTGGTATCATGTTGTTGATAGAAAGCAGTAAAAATAAAAAATCAAGAGGTAATACTCAGATCCTCAGATAGCAGCCGGCTTACCGTTTGAAACCATTTGAGCTGCGCTGATCAGAACTAAGCCAAGGAGCTTTGAGACAAAACTGTAAGCCATGGCAGTTGAACAGGTCTTGTGAGGATGTCCCTCAAGCTGCTGATCTCACTGATTCTTCTGAGCTTCCTTTGTGTGATGAGTCCTTCTGTTTGATATTTCCACTGAAGTAGCAGTTTTAGTGTCTGACTGGAGGAAACTGTGACAGGAACTTGTGTTCACACCAGTTTATCTAACGCCACCTTCACAATCCTGCAGTGGAACATTTCAAAGAGGTTGTTGGCTTGTGTCTCTCATGATATGTATAAATTCAGAAGTCATTAGATACATTTATTTCTAAAATGTTTACCTAAATATACAGCATTTAATAATTAATATTATTGTATTAATAATTACTATTATTAATACTTAATATTATTAACACAGTCAATGATTGTTCCATTTTTTTTTGTTTAAGGTTTTGTCATAACTAATTAGAAAAACCCTTTTTACGCCTAAACTTATGTGTGTTTTTACATATCAGCCACTCAGATTTTGTCATTCAAAATCAAAGTTAAACTTGTTGAGCTGCATAATTATAATTAATAATTAAAAAACATCACAAAAACAGTTGATCTCATTGCTTCGCTTAATCTACACCAATGTGTAGTATTTTTATGTGAAAACGGGTTGATGACTACTTGATAGCATGTAATATAGAGAAGAAGTAGCTTTTGCTCCTATGAATGAAGCAAAAGCTTCAAAAGTGCTTTTTCGGAAACATTATATTCGCTTTAAATTTGTGCCCGTCTACAAGAATACATGTTTGAGTGTCATGGAAGCTACTGTATAGGTTAGAATTAAAATTTTATGACTTAAAAAATGAAAGAATTGATCTTAAGCAGGGTGCCACAAATCTCATCTGAAAATGAAGACATCTTTTTAACGAAGGAATGTTGGTGACTGGAGTAGAGAGCTGCCAGGGGAAGAAGGAGATGAGCGAACAGATGTAGAAAACAAAACAAAACAAGACAAAACACATAACCCTTTACTGAAATACTTAAAATAACAAAAGGTGGAGTAGGTGTACCAAATTATTTTGTTTTGGTTTTTTGGTTCTTCACAGCATGCATTAACCAGGTGGCCCTTTGGAGGACGCTGTGCACCACAAGCTTTCAAGTCGTGCATAAACTGTAAAAGCTTTACCTTTTGGTTTCTGAGACTCTCTCAGTTGCAGTTTCCCCCTCTTTGTTTGCTATTTTAGTCCTCAGCTGACACATTTACATGGCTTTCACTCACTTTTAATTCACTTATAATTCTGTAAAGCCTATTGTAATCCTGCTGTCAGTGGAATTGGCAATTAACTTTCTTATTCCAGAGTTATATTTCATCTGAGTGCCCTTCGGCTTCATGTATTTGTTCTCAATTGGTATTTGAAAATTGAAAAAAAACAAAACAAAACAAAACAGCTGACAGGTTTTCACTTCAATTGAATGTCATTTTTAAGTAAATAAAATCGCAGTCACTTTTAACCAGGAACAGATGTCATTCAAGTCCGCAGCAAAATGAAACCGTGAGCTAATTCTCTTGTTCTTACACGTTTTCCAAAACACTTTTCTGTTAAAACAGTTTCCAGTCTTTGGTAATACCTTAGTGCTTTCATCTCTTTTAACTATATGGTTAATTCTTTCACTGCACAATTAGCGTAATTATTTCAGTGAATCGCTTTAAGTTCAACAAATGAATACAGAACCATGTATCAATAAAAAGCAGCTGCACTTCCTCACTGACAGGCAACACTGCAATCACAATATAGGATGTCTGGGGTATTTAAAAGCATGGTTTGTTGGTTTTAAGCCAAATCACTTCAGCAAAAATAACGGGGGATTCTGACGTATGAGTGTTTGGTTTCAGTGCTTGATGGATTTAGCAATTTCATCACAGTTTTGTGTGATAACATTCCCTTTCTGTCAACACAGATATACTGGAAAACGTTGAGCTTCAGGCAAAATCTGTGAACTGCTGTGTAAAAAAGGTTTATCTTGCAATGTTGAAGAAAGGGAACAAGTGATGCAGATTCCACACCTGCCCCCACATCCACCCCAAAATTGAATCATGTCATTAGCCTAAAATTCAACCCTGCACAAAAACACCCCATCAAAATGTATTTACAGCCTTGTGAGATATATTTTGCACAAGCAGAGACAGATAAACAAAGAAATGTGGGTTATTCCATAAACTCTAGCTGGTGAAGGTAATAAAACAAATCTGCAAAACCTTTTTGTTTTTCATCAGATTACTTAAATGTGTTTCTTTTTTTTAAACTTATTTATTTTTCAAACGAAGGCTACAGTTTAGATTCCTTCAGGATATACCTGCCATCTGTCACTAAGAGCCCTCATGAACAAAACCAGCAGCTTCTGTCTCTCCCAGTACATTTCATTAGAACCTGTGTTTCAGGGGATTCCACCGTTTTACTGTGTGAACTGACTGCAGCGATGCAAATCACTTGTAAAACCCTCGACATGTTATCACACACACATCTCCTGCTCTCTCATACACTTACGATACACATCCTCACGTGTACTGCCACTCGCCCCTCGCGTCTCGCTTCCCCTGTGATGTAATTTTTTCACTTCCTGCATCACGGCTTATTTAAATGAGTTTCTTTGTACATCCATTCCTTCGTCTTATGTGCTGCTGTCACTTCTGTTTTCTGCTATTTTTTGTTGTTAAATAGGTTGCCTATGCAAATCCCTTTTATTGGCTGTTAATCTTGCCTTTGTATTCTCATGCAGCAGCCATTTGCTGCTTTTGCAATCTGTTGGTCCTGTAGTTTGTGGTTTGAGCCTATAGCCCTGTATATTTTTGCTCCCCAGAACTGGCAGTTTAATGCATTACAGCAAAACCCGACACTGCAGCATTAGAGGGAGGACGAGAATATAAACTGAAAGCAAGATGCATTTTAAAAGACAAAGATTTCGTTATTGTAATATCAATAAAGATGATTTTGCAGTGTGCAGCACACTCTTCCTCCATTCCTTGGCCATCTTCTTGCCCGCTAGAAATTCTGTTGAACAACCGGGGCAAAACCTCCATAGCCACCTCTCCTAGATGCTTTCAGTCCTCCACAGGAATGTCATCTGAAATAAATGCCTTCCTGTTCTTCATCCTCTTTAGTGCCATTCTAACTTCACCTTTGCTAAGCAGCCAGTCCTCGTTAGTATAGTGGTGAGAATCCCTGCCTGTCACACGGGAGACTGGGGTTCGATTCCCTGACAGGGAGGTGCTATTTTGGGGGTAGCAGTAGCTCAGTCCATTAAGTGTTGGACTGGGGACCGGAAGTCGCCGGCATGGGCCAAAACATTGGAGAGTGCGTTGGCAGTGGGAGGCGTCAGTTCACCTCCAGACCACTGCCGAGGCCCCCTTAAGCAAGGCACCACGCCACACACACACACACAAGCTGCCCAATTGGGGCGCATCACGAAGGGACTTTACTTCCCTTCTTATGTACTCAGCCAGGTTACTGCATCTATATGTTACTGTACATCTGAGTAAATTAACTGTCATTAACCTTTTATAGGACACTCACTGAAAAACTTTATTTCTGTTGTAACGAGAATTTTCAATGTCATGTAGAAAATCAAACTACCAAAAACAGTCACTTGTCCATAAAGGGTTAAGATGCACTTCATGTTCATGGTGGTTGTGTGTGTGTGTGTGTGTGTGTGTGTGTGTGTGTGTGTGTGTGTGTGTGTGTGCGTGCGTGCGTGCGTGCGTGCGTGCGTGCGTGTGTGTGTGCAGCTGTGATGTTCATTCGTGTTGAGCTGCTGCACCTAAACTGGAAGCGTCAGCTGTATGGCACTAAGGGAGGATGCTGCCAGATGATCCTGCATATGGGTGCCAGAAACCAGTGTGACAGGTGACAGAGTAAACTGTGAGAAATAAATATGTGGACTCTTTGTGAATGTGTTCTTACAGTTGGAAATGACTGTCAGTGTCTGCTTGAGCTGTTATTATTATTTTTTACAGGAGTTACTCTCAAAAGTAAAACTTAAAAATGCAGCATCACATTGAATTTCAAGTTGGTTTGAACAACAACACATTGTTCCTTCTAAACTTCAAATTATTATCTCAACAAACAGACAAAATCAAAATAATTAAATCAGAAGTAGCACAAATAACATTTTACACCATCAGTCATCATTCTGTTCCCTAACTGCAACGATTACAGCAGTAATACTCCTCCTCATGGACTTGCACAACCACTGTTAGGGCTACATCTCTAAAATACAACTCTTCATAAAGACACAGCCTAATTTAAAATACAGAAAATTCTTTTGTAAACTGAGCCAACGAATGAGTGGTGGCTTTCAAATTCATGGAGTGTATTTGTATGTTATTATTCTTCCATGGTCGGCATTGATCATCTGATGTGTCCATGAGTTCCCAGTCATGTCCATAGCAGCAGCTTCCAGTTATACAATTTCTTATTAACCTCCTCTGTCTGCAATGGCATGAAGGGCAATCATTTTTTTAACTGTTTTTTTTTTTTTTTAACTCAGCGCAGAATTAAAGAAATTCAATAATGACTTCTTGACCATGAATGTGCTTCTATACTGGTGTTGAAGCGCCACACACTCGCTGCACTCACTGTCTCTGCAACAGTGATCGAGTCTGACAGCAGCTTCTAATGGCTATAGTAAGATCTAACTACCAGTTCTACACAACTGTCAGTGCTACGCTGTGATGATCGCTCAGAACCCCCCCCCCCCACACACACACACACACACACATATTCAATGATTCGTCGCTCACTTCTCTACTATAAAGAAGTATTTCCTTAAAGGATCATATTTCCTTATTTGGTATGAATTTTCTGAGGAACATTTGTTTAAATAGTGTCGACTTAAGCTTCTTCATATACAACAGAGATTGGAGGATGCACAAACACACACATGCACACGCACACATACAGACACACATGCGGATGGGAAGAGCAGGAATATCCTTATCTCCATGGTAACTGAGAAACTGACTCTCCTATGAAAAGCTGCTCTGACAAAACAATTACCCAGCAATCCGAACGGGAACCCCCTCACACCACCCGCCATGATACAGCATGGTGTACGACTCCCTGTCACCCAACATCAGGCACACACAGACACACACAGACCAGGTTCTTCTCCCTCTCATTAGAGCAGTTGGAGTTAGACACAAAGACATGGCTACCGCAGAGAATTTTTGGTGTTGGCATGATCTGGCAACACCATGATTGTAGTACAGGTACAATACATATCATGGGTTTTGTAAGACATCAATTAATGGCGTAAAAATAATCCATCCAATCCTTGCATTGCAGATTGGACCAAAACATTTGCACCCAACTGAATTTCTCCATGGTTCAGTCCCTACAGTGGTATCCTGCTACCTTACCAGACGGCAGCTACTTTGTTCACCAACATCCACAACTTCATTTTAATAAATTCAAATGTTTCTCATGAAGGATTACACAAACCAACTACATTTTCAGGGCTCCTACAAACAAAGTTAATGGAAAATGTGGTTGTCTGGTGATGTGAAGGGGTTAGTTTGTTTGTCTCACCATTTGTTTGTTCACAAGATATTTAGAAATGTGTATATATTTTATGTAATGGTGGATTTAGGATTTACAAATATCAAGTATAAATAAAAGTTCTGTGTCATCTTTTTGAGTTTCTTTGAATTTGCTGTTTAGACCATTTTTCATACATTTTGCTAACATTTTTACCTGCCTGACTGCTTTCTGTCATGTGTGAAGATTGATTGAAGAGGAATGCTGGTATTGGGATGTTTTCCAGGGTTTGGACTCAGCCCTTAGCCTTATTAAAGGGAATCTTTCAGAATAGTAAATTACATTACATTACAAGACTGTTTGTGCTCCAACTTTGTAGGACCGTTATGGGGATAGCCTTTTTCTGTTCCAACACGGCTGCACAAACTAAAGCAGACTTTGTTGCCCAACATTGGAGTATGACCTTGAAAAGGTATGTGTATGTTTGTGTGTATGTGTTCTCTATCTATCTATCTGTCTGTCTGTCTGTCTCGTCTGTCTGTCTGTCTATTTATTTAACCAGGTGACTCAGTTGAGAACCAGTTCTCATTTCCAATGACAACCTGGCCAACAGACAGCATAAGAAACAGATCTAGATCTAGATGGATAATCAAAAATTCACACATATTCCATCCAAACTTCTGTAGAATGCCTCCATACAAGAGTGCATCCAATATAACAATATAAACTTCCAGTTCGTGTCCCAATACTTTTGTCCAGAGCTTTATACTGGGTAGAGGGGTGGGCATATGACACAACCACCAATATAAAGCAAAGATATTGCAGATTCAGAGTCAGTCAAATGAATTTCACGTATCTGCTAATGAACATATCTATTAAACAATTTCTTATATATGATTATTATGACCTGAATGCAGTGAATCAACAATGATCTGCTTATATATAGTGTCGCACCGCCGGAATTAATGCAGGACTTTGTTTTGATACATTGGTTATTGGTATTTTTCTGTGGATGTTGTGGTTTTAGTAACAGGAGTGTTGCTGGAGGTATGTGCATTCTAAGTGCTTTCTAGTTGCTGCTGTACAGCTCATGTCCTGGCAACCAAGAAGACACTGGTGTCAGCGCTGTCACCGGTTGCGTTGGAGACAAAGGAAATCTGCAGAAACCGAGCTGAGGTAAAAAGTCGTGCGCAAACACACGCTCATACATAATTGGATGCTCACAAATTGACTCTCAAGTCTGGACTTGCATATGCATGTCTCAATTTGCTGGGAGACACTCTCACACACACACACACATATACACACACACTCACATTTCTAACATGCTGCAGAAACGTGTAAAACTCTCCTACCCACACGTGCGCACGGGGAGGAGAAGAATCGAATAAATTTGCAAATGCGCCCAAATGCTTCTCACGGCAGTTACACATGCACGATGTCTGAACGCACCGCCTACACGCACTCCCTACCTTGGGGAAATTGAAAGGTTTCTACATAACAGCAGGAGGATAAAGGCTTGGAGGCAGGTGCACATGCACGAGCACACAGCGCGTTAACGGAGTAGGAACCGCATCCAGTGTGGCAGCTGTCACGGTTTCCAGCAGAGGTATTCCCCAATCCCCCCGGCTTCATCAGCACGACATCCCATGAGTGTTCACGGCGCTGTTTCATTTTCAGTGCTTGTATGAAACAATCGGAGACTGAAATGTTATGTGAAACAAATGAAACACATAAAGCAGCTTTTATGAGACATGTGGTGTCATTTATAGCGCTTCTTTTTTTCTTCTTTTTTTTCCAGAAAACCTGAATCATCAGGTTTGACGCGAAGTTCCAAAGCCAACTTTTCCTCCGCACTCCTCCGATCCACCCTCTTTTGTCAATAACCTACCTAAATCTATTAAGCCACCCCTCTCAATTGGACTCCCCCTTCCCTGCCTCCCTCTCTTCCTCCCCCATCGATAGTCACATGTCGGTGAGTGGTGACCCGTCGCTCCTCGGCTTCGTGGCAGTCGCTCTCCTGGGCGCCTTGGCGACGGACGGTGAGCAGGACGCGCGAAACTGACGCCGCGCCTCATATTTTGAAGAGTGCTTTTTATTGTGTCTATTCCCATGGAAAATGTCTCTGGAATCCGCTGAAGTCGCTGACAAACGACACCCTGCCTATTTTTAGTCATCCACCGCAGTGATGGATGTCTGGAAGCCGTTCGTGAGGCTCAGCGGTGCTGCCCTTTGGTAAACGAGGCTCCCGCTTGGTGATCAGCAAGAATGAAGTCAAGGCGAGACAAACTAAAGATCCCTTCTCTCACTCTTGAGTAAGTTTTTTCTTAATTTTCTTCTTGAAGTTAGAATAAATAACAATGTCTATGTGTGTTTACTCGTCTAGTCGTTAAGGTACCTCAGTCCATTCAAGTTTCAACCTGCAGCTTTTGTTGACATTGTTCACAACTCATTTACTTTTAAAGCTTTGAGACCAAAAGAGCCAAAATGGAAATGCAAATAATCGTTTCTCCCTATAAAGTTTTCTTTAGGGTTCATTATTCTATCAACAGCTTCAGTCTTGTATACCATTATAGTTAAACAGATGAGAGAATCTACAGGTGTCTTAACAGTTGCTTATTACGACATCATCCCTATTCTCTTATCAGTAACGCAGGTTTAAACTGAGCAGTTCTCCCTGCCTACCTATTAATGTTTGAACATATTTATCCATAAATAAGGTAATTTTACAACCCTTAACCTAAGTGTGTTTGCATGATTCTGGATAAACTTGTATAACCAATGAACAATAAGAAACTTGTGTCAATGAGCATGTTGTGTTATGTATGTTTGAATGCCTGTAATTTTTCTGAAAATACTTCAGTTTTACTATAATCATACCAGATGCTGAATGTTTTTAAATTTCTAGCTCATGCTTTAAAATTCTTCCTCCATATCTCAGGTCTTTCTTTTACGGATGTCTCTTTTTTTAATGTGAGCCTCGCTCCATGGTTCTTGCATCAATTACATGCTCCCCTCAGAGCTTCAAGACAGACAAATGGCTCTCGGTCTTTGGGAAAACAGATATTTATTTCAGCATTTGCTAACCAATGAATCACGTCTACATCAAGGGTATGGCTGCAGTCTTATATCCGCCCACTCTTCCTCCACAGCAAATGAAGCCTTCTTGAGTGTGTGTATCTGTGTGCGTGTGCGTGTGTGTGTGTGTGTGTGTGTGTGTGCGTTGTGTGCATGTGTGCAGGGATACCTGCTGCCCATTAGATGCTGATCCATAAGGCGTGGGAGCGCCATGAATTCTGTGGTTCATCCATCTCCATCTCCCTCCTCCGTGGATCTTCTCACCGAAACATATGCTGTTTTTTTTCTGTTGTTTCTTTTTAAGACATTTCAGAGATTCAGAGGTTTCACACTGTTTGAGCAGGGAGGAGTTCGTGTTTTTTACAGGTGGCTGTTGAGCGACACATCAGACCAGTTAACAGATAGCTTTTAGGAGTGTAAAAATGGCAAGCATGGCAGGAATTTTTGTTCTCAGTCATGCTGTTGCATGTAGATTGTGCTTTGCAAGTGTTTGGGTACACAGCCTTCTAGAAAAAGAGATTTGCAAGTAATTATTCCTTGTTTGAATAATGTTATTTTTCAAAATAAGTTTCATAAATTTCCAGTAAAAAGCATCAAGTATGAGAAAATACGTTGGAAAAACAAGATTCTGAATACTGTTCATGTTGGTCATACTTGCAGTAAAGGCTGTTGTTTTCTCGTCAATAGCAGATTGTAACTGCTATTGCATGCAATTTCAGAGACTCTCGAAACATGATACTCTGAGTAAATCAGAAATTCAACGTGAATGTCACCAATGAGTCAGTATGAGATTCTCTACTCAATTTATACTCTGGAGAGGATTGTACATGAAGTGCCAACCAAAGGGAAATGCAAGATGGAAATGGCAAATGATTACTCACTCAAGCACTGTCGAGTGCTTTGGCTCAGGGGTTAGTAGGAGAGAATGTGTCGAGACAAAATACTGCATAATGAGCTGCATGTATTGTGACAACACTACAGAATGAGAAGTCTTTGTGCAAGACTTTTTTTTTTTTCTGACATCATCCTGGCATTACTATGACAACACATTCATTAGTGCTTTGGTAGTGTGTACTGTGTTTGGCACCGAGAAGCCTCAGCAGAACTAAGACAATAGCAACACTGTGAAGCACAAAGGCAGAGCTCATATCTGAGCAGAAAAAACCAGTGGCAAACCGCTTTGTTACTGGGTCAGCAACAGGAAGACGTCGACCACAGGACGGCTGAACATGCTTATTTTGAAATAAATAAGAAATGAAATTTATGAAAATTATTTCAAAATTCACACGCAGTCAAACAAAAATCATAACATTGTGTTACCCTTTGTGCTTTCCAATAAGTAGTGGGCAAACATACGACTTTCTTTATGGTTTGTTGACACCCCAGCTTTCATTTCCTGTGGTGTACCAGATTAATTAGATGCACCCAGTGTTTTATGCAGCCACCCAGTAATAAACAATGCTATCAGAGAGGCAGCAGCGTCATCCTGCAGGCCCCTGGAGAACAACTACCACAAATAGCTGTTTGCGTCCGACAATGAGAGGAAACCCTCGAAATGTAATCCTCCATCAAAATTCAGATGCTGTCGGGTGACTGATGTCTGTGTGCACGCTGGTTTGCTGAGTCAGTGCATTAATCTATGCAAACATGTCTTCCCTCACAGTTTGTCCCCCACCTGCCAAAGCCCCACTCTCCTCAGCCCGTGTAGTCCATGCAGCCCCTGCAGTCCTTTGCAAACGCTTCATCCCTGGAGGTAAGGCACTCGAACTACACAGAAATGAAGTGATCAGCAATTAACCACAGTCTTATGAGACATATAAAAACATCTTTTTAGGCTATTCATTGGTGCAAATGGTCAATTTGATACTGGTCAGGTGCTTTTTTGTGGTTTGTCAACAATTACATAACAACAGCAGCAAACTCTGCTTGCTGGAGAGGACAGCATGGTATGAGTGAATGCTCCACAACTAAACAAAACTGTGTTGACTGTTTGAGGAACTATAGCAAAACAACTGACCAAATAAACAAACAAACAAGCAAAAATAGTTTACCTAAACAATTTCAGCTGAGTAGTGATAGTAGTTTACTTAGTAGTTTATAGATTTTGTCGTTTAAGATCTTTAAAATGATGAAATATGAATGGACATATGCAACACCCCTGAGTTGTTTTTGTATATTAATGTGCCTCTGGTTCACTAGTGAAGACCTATCATTTATTAGTTGCAACTAAGACTACAGTATGTGAGTTGCTTGGCAACGGAGCTGGGTGCTGTGGAGGCAGGCAACACTGCAAACAGAAGCGGCTGCATTCAGCATGTTTCTGGATGTGTGAGCAGCACTAGGCTGTCACACTATTCTCCATACAGAAATAAATTAAATTCTCTACTTTGAAAAAGGAGCAGATACCAATGGGAATATCTCTAAAATGCAGCCGTCATAAATCCCTTAACCCAGTTCATACACACTATGGCAGATCACTCATTTTCTGACATCATGCTTCAAAGCTTTTTGCATTTCAAACATTCTGTTTTCTCTCAACACGCAGAATCATTTTCATTATATTACAATGAAAAATTAGTATGCAAGTAGATAAATGATGACTGTGTTATTTCTTCTGTTCTGTTCTGTTCTGCTCTGAAGAGAATTATAATACATACAGAGAATACATAGGGAGCTACAGTATATATAAACCTATCGATTATATTACGCAGTGGAATGTACCACTATTTAAAGTTTTTCAAACTCTCCCGCCGCTAAACTCCTCGTGGTTCAACCCAACATCTAACGCTGCTTTCAAGTACTATAGGAAATTATTAAACGATATGAACAACGGGTGGGATACACATGTGACGAGTATTCGCACTGCAATAACTGGTCATCAATAACTATTCATTCGTTCATTCATCAACAGCTTCATCCGCTGTGGCACCACGGCACCAATAATTATTTGCAATGAAAAATAACTTGTGACCAAAATTGTCTGCAGGTTTTTACTGCAACCAAATATTTCATGTTTACCACTCAGAATGCAATGCAATGACACTGAAATCTCTGAAGGCCGAGTGAAACAAGATCATCTAATGTTTAATTATTGACTGGCCTTTGGAAAAAACAAACAAACTTCACCATTAATAGTTTTATCGCTGCACCCGGGGCTTAACCCATGCTGCGGTGATGTCACCGTAATGATGGCCTCTAGATTCCAACAGTTAGTTCTGCATGCTTGGGAATAATTACATATGCTTAACCTATAATTATTATTATTTTGTTTATTAAATTAGCAAATAATGTTTTTTTCTTGAAAATGTAATTTGATATTTCTTTTTTTTTTTTTTACAAAATTCACTCGGAAAAACAAACAGTTTTTTAATTTCATATTATGTGGCACATAATTTTTGTTTACCTTTTGTGCGTAATGATTTCATTCATTTTGCAAAATTTTAGGTAATGAACCTTTTCAAAAATGCACAAGTTATCTGTCAACCAAAAAAAAGTTTAAACTTACTTGATTGAATTATTCTATATTATTTTTGCAGCAACTAAAATTACGACCAGGTTCTCGATTAAATTTACCAAAACAAATATGTGAAGCTGTCGTATTTGGTTTTGGTAGATTTGTAACCCGATTTTTCTGTTTCTAGGCTTCTACCTGTATGTCCTGACCGCTGTAGATTTTTTTTAACGGACGGGAGGTAGTGACGAAAACGAGCGGTATTTGAACGCAGCATCATTCTCATACGGAGGCACTCGCAGCCAGACTTCGACTTTAGGTCTGACCAGAGAACGCTGCTGTCGTGTGGCCGCAGTTCAGACCGAACTATCCTCCATGGGTGAGATGTTTGTGGCCGATGGCCGCGACCAGACAACCGACCGGAGGATGTAACTGCTGGGACTGCAAAGAGGCAGACAAACTCGGTGTGACTACAACAGAAACCTCCAAGGAGACGATGGTGGGGAGAGCGGCAGCAGGAGCGGCGGACTCCTCTTGGAACCCAGACTCAGTTTTCTGAACCCTCCATTAACTTTAATTCCGGAAAACCAGTTCATCATGTCGGATCCTAGTCATTGGGCTGCGATGCCGAAACAAAATCAATCCAATTTTATCCCGGAAGTGCTGCTGAAACGTTCAAAAAGGTAGCGCTCAAGACTTGTGATGTGTAGGGTAAAACTCAAGCTAACGCGGGTTTAGCGGTGTCTTTATTTATTGTTGTTGTTATGGATGTCGGGGGGCTTTAATGTGAAACACGTGGTGTTCGTATTAGCGATATAAACTCGGTCTTTGTTGACGTTAATCCCGTGTTTATGCGATACGCGCTTCAGGATGTGTTTTTAAAAAAAAATCCAATGATCAAAAATCATCTGCTGACGATGATCGATAAAAGCTATGAGATCGATATTCCTAGTATAACATGTCCACAGTATGCAGATCAACAAAACACGTAGCCGACGTTACAAGCTGGCCTTCGATGTCCTGCTGCTAAAAACTTGATCTGACAGCAAAACTATTAACGATTAAATTAAAGAAAACAAAATATCGATCCATCGATATATAGGTCGCAGTTGATTATTTGTGGTTGTTTACATCTGGGTGAAGCAGCCTGGAGCTGTTCACTATCTGATGGAGGTCACGTGGGGCCCGCTCAGTACCAGACAGGGGCTTAAAGGTTGTTGGTTCATCTGCCAAGAATAAAACCTCCCTCTGCAGCCTCTCATGTTCTGTCTCCTCATGGCTCCCAGCCAATAATTATGCTCTTCATAATTCATTTAGCATAAAAATCCCAGTGCTTTTCAAATTCCTTGTTGTTTTAGTAAATGAACCAAAACCCAGTCATGTTCAGTATTACAGACTGCAAAACAGAAGAGATATTTTATTTGAGAGTCGGAACCAACATGTCAAATATTCTTTGGCCGTTAAAACAATAATAGATCAGCGAATCAGGTATTACAGTAGAAACTGTTGAATGTTGCTGCATTGCCAGTTCTATTCAAAACCAGAGGAATACAAAACACACACACACACATAGTCTTGGACATCTGTGGCTCAAGATGGACCTGTTGTTGTTATCAGTGCACTCAGCACCTTCAGTCTTGACTGAGCTGACTAAATGATTTTTCAATATATTTAAACTGTCAGTCTTTCCTCCTTTTATGTAATGTGGTCATGCTGGTGTGTCTGCATCTCTCTGCAAATTAGACTCACAGTTACACAACCGTTTCTCAAGACAGAGCTGCTCTGAAGGCGGAAATAATCTCATCGGTTGAGTTAGATGTCAGTGGGTGGAGACAAAGCAATCTCAACCCTTCTGGTGAAGTATAATCTTAATCCGTACCAGACCATAGTTTGTGTATTTTTGTTGATGACATAAACTTTTGAGAAACTCCAGTTGTGCTTGCTGCATCATCGACTTCGTTTGATAAATGATTGGAGAAATTGCACTGTTGTACATTTAAAATTAAAATCAGCTATCAGACCCTGTATCATTCACTTAAAACAGGCAAGATAGGTAGTCAGTGTATCTCTAAGGTTGAGCGATGACATTCATATGTCCTTACAGCAGTGATCTGTCTGTACTGTTCTGTCTTCAACGGATCATGCCTTGCTTTGGTTCAGGGCTCAAACCAGCAAGTGATGAGCATGTGACCAATGGAAACTGGTTTCATCATGAAAATATGTAAATAGATATGTTTGCCAGATTGAATGAGTTCCTTACGGTTCAAATATCTGTTGCAAATGTCACTCAGTTCGTACCTCAATTAGTTTTACTTATCACAAAGGTTCTGGACTAAAGCAGATGTGTCTCACGGATCATGAGAGTCGTTGAATAAATATGTTGGATACGTACTGATCCTTTTTTTTTTTTTTTTAAATGTGCTCCAGCTGTCGCAGCAGCAACAGAAAGAATCTTGGTGTCGGGACTCCGTCTCCCACGTTGTCACGGCCGCTGTCCCCGCTCTCGCTCCACACAGGTAAGATCTGTCGATGGTAGGTGATATTTTAATCTCAGCAAGTACCAAAAGAAGAAAGGTTTGAGATATTGCTAAATTTCAGTTGAGCTGATTTAGCTTGAGCGATAATACTGGAGTTAAGATGAGATAAAGCTTGTACATTTTACAACTTGGGTTGCATTGATGTGAATGTGATGACATCATAGAAGGATGCATTACTTTAGCAGACAACTAATATTGCAAAACGTGATGTGCGATGTTTTCTATGTTATTAGAAGAGGTATTAAAAAATTTTAGTTAATTATAAAACGTCTGCAGACACTGGAGTGACCGACTGTTGTACTTCAGGTAATTAAAAAGCAAACTTTGCACCTTGTCCAGGTGACAAATCATGTTAATAAGATGCGATTAAAAGATTACTTGTTGTTTATTGACTGACACGACACGAATATGACCTGTCTGCTGTAATAATAGCCTGTTATACCAGTTCAACAACCCGTGCATCATTTGGATGAAACCTTCATGTCACCGAAGGACACCTTGTTTAGACTCCAATGTTTTGAAGTTTTGGAGACGTTGGGAAATAAATGACGTGGTAGAAAATGTGTCAGTTTTTAAGTGAATTGAGGGGCCAGTTTCTGATTGGTGTTTCTTTTCATGATTGGACAACGGGACGACCCCTTAATGTCATGAAGCATGTCTCTGAAAAAAGAGCTGTGCTTAAGAGCCCTTCGTTCCAGCGGTGTTTGGAAGTCCTCCCTTTGAACTCAGTCATGTGAAGCAGCATCTAATCACTGGGTGCAGTCAGGCTCTAATTGCCCTCCCTCTTGTGACCAAATTGGTACTTGAACCATTTGCATTTGAAGTCCCTGGTGTCCTCACACTTTCAGACAAGTGACGCTGACTAGATGAGGCTCTGGGTTGAAAATGTTTGCAGATATGTGCTGTGATGTTTTGAGAAGCGATAACGAGACAATGGTTCTGAGGTGCTGGCTAATTCCCCCGAGTTTCGTGTTGATTACCGGTTCCTTTGCAGACGTGATGTCATCCTTTTTAGAATATTTCCTCTCGTAAATGAAACCACGTGGTCGTCTCTGTTCTGTTATCATCGGGTTATTATTACTGCTCTGACCGGTACCCACAGTGACCTAGTCTTTCCTCTTTCAGCGGCCAGCAGTCCTCTGGACAGCCCCCGAAATGTGTCGACCGGCGCCTGCCTCAACTTTCCGTTTGCTCGAAGGTATGTGAACGCATCATGCATCACGGTGATATATTTCATTTAAACAGTCAATATGTGGGTAAATTTACACATCTGCAATTTTGAAACAACTTTTACAAGTTGTCCAGGAAGGGGAACTGTATTTTTTAATGAGGAGCAATTAATAGAAATGATGGGAACTTCCTGTCTGACGCCAATAGCTTTACTATGTTCACAGCCATTCAAATGACCGTCCTCCACATTGTGACTGGTTGACTGTTTTGTTAATAAGCGGTTGAACTGTTTAGATTATGTGCTTTCCTGTGGTCAAATTTATTGCACATTCATTAGACCTCCTGTGCACAGAAAACATCTAGTCTTCATTTTTGTGGTGATACAGCGGCTTTCTGCAATGATAAATTAAGAGGCGTCTCGTGTTTCTTTGCTATCAATTCCTGTTTTCCCTATGAAGACGATAAGCGTCTTTAACATGATAAAAAAGATGTCACAAGGAGCTCCATCAAGGAATTTCAGACTTTATTTTACCGTTTTATGAATGAATAAAAGATGCAAGAACTGTCAATTATTTATTCATTTTGTCTGGCATCCTTGCTAGAATAAGTTTGAAGCTATGTTAGGATCCCCAGAAGGATTTGGTGGTTGTTAAAATGACAGGAATGACTTGCTTACAAATGGATTTCGTTTATTCTCACATCTCAAGCCCAAATGAACCAAATTGTAATATAAAATCTAGTTTAATCACAAAAGCATTTCCCGTTGATAATCTGTGAGTGTGTGTGTGTTGAATCAGAGGAGGGCAGTGTGGACGCTGGAGAGAAACGGCAGTGAGATGACTCAGCCTGGAGCGTTCGCACCTCTGCTAGGTCTTCTTACAGCCAACTCCTCCCTGCCAAGATGACAGTGGAGTTAGATCCAGGGTACCCCCCAAGCCCACTTGCGTATCATTCAACCCAGTTGCCATGGTAACGTGCTCGTCTCGCTCCAGGCGGCTGTAGCCTACAATTGAGGTGGCACCTTGAGCATACGCAGGAAGAAGGCTTTAAAAAGTCTAGAGCTCTTGCTTTGTCTGGAAAAATGATTGTTAGGAGATAAAAAAAGCTCCACTTAGTGTGAGAATATATGGAAGTGAAGCACACACATCTTCTTCCAAAGATATCTGATACTTACCTTAAACCTGGTTTGACTAAAATAAAGAATTCCTGCAAAGTCTGAGATTCTAAAAAAATCAGTGCTATAAATGAGGTCTTGAAGCCTTGGAGGACAGTGCAGGGCTTTGGGTGTTTATCGGCGATTCATTTTCTTTTATATATTTTTATGTCAGTCTTAAATGAGGCTCAGAGGAACATCAAGATAAGCTAGTGAATAAAACTCAGTCAGGACAGAAACTTGATGGAGCTCTCTTTTGTTTGTGTACTTCCTCGTTGTTCCTCCTGCTTTCCCAGGTGCTCTTAAACACAACCTTCAGGTTTGGTGAGGTTTTTTTTTGTTTTTTTGTTTCTCTTTCCTGTTAAAAAATTAGAACAGACAAACAAGAGCTGTTTGTTCTAGCAGTGAAGTGAGATTTTTTTATGTTACGTAAACCATATCTTCAAATTCATTTAGCTCCCTGGCTTCTCCTTCTGTTGGGACAAAATTAAAACTGGCAAGGGAAGCAGCCTTGTCAGTACTGATCCCTCAGCTGAATGCCAGAGGTCACAGGATCGCTTCAAGATTCCTGAATTTTACTGAAACCTTACTCTTTGCCTTTGTCTTCTCTCTTTGCTGCTGTCGTGATCTCAGTCACCTGGCTCGCGCCGACAGGTAGCTCCTTTTAAAAAATATTTCCATCGTGTCTTTTAGCTTTTAAAATCTTGTATTTCTTTATTGCTTTAAATGAAGATATAGCATATAGCAGAACTATGGCAAGTGTATAGAGTCTTATTTTATATGTATGTATAAAAACAAAATATTTATTCTATGTTCTCATAGTCACAGAACTCCTCCGTCAGCTGTTATATAAGGAGTTTCAAATATAAAATGCTAACTAATTCCGATGCTGCTGAGGCTTATGTAACATGCATGTCCGTTTCTCTCAGAGCTGAGGGCCGGAGATGGTCCCTGGCATCCCTCCCCTCCTCTGGCTATGGAACCAACCCGCCGAGCTCCACTGTCTCGGTAAGTCGTTCCCAAACAACAGGCCGCCGTCCTCCCCGGTTGATGTTTGGTGACCATGAGATTCTTACACCTCACTCAGCCCAAATGGCAAAATCAAATGTTAAAATGTGAATGCCCAGACAAAGGCACAACTGTTAACTGTATTAATGTATCATCTGCTTGAATTAGTCAGTCTCTAATCACTGTGAGATGTAATAGGCACAGTAATGCATTGTAATGAAGCTATACAATGTGTGAGATGAAGAGTCGATGCTGGCAGTGATTCAATACTCCCTGGCTTGGCCAGCAAATGAATCTGTAATTTGAAGAAATAAAACTTGTTTTACTCTTTTTGTTCCGATAGTCGTCCTCGTCCTCCCAGGAACGCCTCCACCAGCTTCCCTACCAGCCGACTCAAGATGAGCTGCACTTCCTCTTCAAACACTTCCGCAGCACCGACAGCATGACCGACGAGGATGGGCGGCCCTCGACGGTCATACGACCTCGGTCACGGAGCCTCAGGTAGCTGATCTGGACTTCATCTTGTATTGACATGAGTCTCGTCATCCATTAGATTGTTTCCTTTAATAATGCTCTGTGGTACTTATACGGGAAGTCCTTACCGGGGTTGGGTTCTCTAGAGACATTATTGGATTCTGATTGCGGTGGATGCGATGCTAAATGAGAATTCTTTTGAAACTTTTCCCCCTCTGCGCCAGTCGTGCCTGGAAACAGGATGTTTTCAGGTTGTCCATCTGTCCTTCCTTCCGTCACTTCCTTGCAAATGTGGGACCAGTGGTTCCACCCTCCTCGGTTTCAGCTCTCCTGCTTGACCGTCAGTGTGTAATTCATGTATAGCCACTTCAGTCAGTTTACCCATCCCACTGAAATGATGCACTCCTCTCTACATCCCATTGTCCCTTTAGTGTTGTATCATAAATGCAGTTACACAAACATGACCTAATTCCTCCTAATATGATTAATGTGGTTTGTGTATTTAATTGTGTATTGACTTGTCTGATTGTAACTTGGTCTTTCTCAGAACAAATATTACACATACTGAATCCCAAACAGTACAGTAACGAACTAAAACGTAAATCTATGTTTTGTTCGTAAGTCTTGTTCATCAGATCCCTGTGCCACTTTATAACAGCAGACTGTCAGAAGTCAGTGTGTGTGTGTGTGTGTGTGTGCGACAGAGTGACCAATAAACCTTTACAAGCAAACACGTCTGCAGCGCCTCGTATCGATCACACATGGCCTGGTAGGCCGGTGGACAGGTGGAGATCTGACAACTTTTGTTGGTGCTCTGCGCCATTTGTGCGATGCCTAAGTGCTCTGTGTTCTAGCACCATGTCGTGCAGTTCGTGGGCGTGTTACCTAATAGAGTTCCTCAGGGATCTGGTTGCTTAACTGTAGTCAGGGTTGGAGATGGTTACAGAGAGTTTTACATTTGGAAGCATCTTTCATAATAAACAACAACAACAAAAAATCCTATGGAGCTTGTGTGCATGTGACAGGTTTTCTCACCGTCTGTTTGAAGAAGGTGTTTCAGTTGATGAATAAGCAACGCCGATGATTCACGTGGTTTGGCCACAGCAAACATCTGTTGTTTGCTGGTGTAGAAGTAAAAGACATTAAAACTGAAGTTCAGCTTTGTTTACAATTTTACCTTTGGGCAAAAATCAAACTGTAGATGCTGATTTAAAAAAAACCCCTTTATGTCAATCACATACTTTAAGAGGTGATGTGTGCATGTTTAGGTGGGCAGGACTGAATCAAACAGTAACCTCGCTGACATTTACCATCACTTGTTATTCATTTAAATTATACTAACTTATTTTTGTTCCCGATGCAGTCCTGGCCGATCGAGCGTCTCCTTTGATAATGAAATCGTCATGATGAACCACGTTTACAAAGAACGCTTTCCAAAGGTAGGCAAAGCGCAGCAAGAACATTTCACATTGCAAAATGAAATTTGACTGTTACAGCAGCTAAATAACTATTTAAGACACTGTAAAATATGTCCAGGGACTCAGAAGGATCGGTCAGTTACTTTTATTGCTTTAATAATTTACTTTCTATGCTTTGTTTGTGTGGGTGCAGGCCACAGCCCAGATGGAGGAGCGCTTGTTTGAGATCATCACCCACTGCTCTCCAGAAAGTTCGCTCCCTTTGTCTGACGGGGTGCTGGGCTTCATCCAGCACCAGCTTGTGGAGTTGGTCAGAGACTGTCTGGATAAGTCCCAAACAGGCCTGGTTACCTCCCGCTACTTTGCTGAGCTGCAGGAGAAGCTGGAGAAGCTACTTCACGAGGTGAGGGATTGATCGGCTTTTTCTGTGATGCAGCTGATTCGCTGATCAATAAGGGTTTAATGGCGGGATAAAAAAAATGGAACAGATTGACTTCATTTACTTGCATGTCTCATCTTTAAGCATCGCATGATGAGCTATTGTGTCCCAGTTCTTTGTATTCTTCATGTGATGAAGTTAACTGATAATTGATCTGTTGAAACTTTTCTGTCACAGAACTTATCTATGTTGTAATCAACTGTTTCTATAGCAACCTGTTCTGTTCCTCTCCACGAGCTGTCAGACAGAAGGCATGGCCGTCTCTCTGTACCTCCAGCTGAACTGATAAGTCTGTTCTCAGGCAGTGGAACAAATTCTGTCACAAACACAAGCCTGAAAACTCACTTTATGTCAGGGTTAAAAACCGACGTCTTAGTCATGGAAATTATATGCAGATGCTTGTTTGTTCCTTGTTTGCCGTCGGATGTACATATGTTCTAGACGTGTATTATCTTGTGCTAAGAAATCCTTCTCTGATAATGTTACTGTATATTCTAGCTTGGATATTTTAATTGTAACCTTAAGCTGTGCCATTTTTATATTTTCAATTCGGCCCTTTTTTAATTTTGTGTGGTTTCAATGTGAATTTTAGGTGATCCTATTTGGTCCGACACATACTGTCTCACACAAAGTACTGTGTTCTTAATGACGATAAATAGTGGTTACTTTTAATATGTAGACTTGTCATTGACTTAGACTGTGTGATTTGTGGGGGTTTTTTTGGGGGGGGGTTAAGGTAACTGAATACTGGTGATCTGACTTTGATGCATTTTTTATGCAATCTTTTGGAGTGGAGATGTGTCATCTTCACATGACCTCCAGCCATTGTCTACACGCCTGTGGAGTCTTCCATCTGGGAACCCGCACTGGTTTACTTGACATCAGATAACACAGAGGCAGAACTTTTATCTCTACCTACACCTCCACCTTTCTTAAACTCTTTGTTGTATAATATATTGTTATTTTAATCACTGGCGTTGTGACTTTCTGATGATAATCCTTCCTTTGTCATACTTCCACACTGTGGCCTTCACATTGGGGTATGGATCTGGCATGACCAGACGGTAGATAATTATTTCCCCAGCCATCTCTGGGAAGCTAATGTTTTGACATTTACTTTTGGATTAATCCAGGGTAGCTGTGTCTCATAGTTAAATATTAGGCCGTATTTAATTGTTGTTGTTATGGTCCAGCCTGCCCATTTGACACAAATGCATAGTCTTACCATGCAGCAATGGTTTCATTCATTAAAGCCTGTGTCTCCAGTCAGCTTCAAGAAAAGCCTGGGATGAGTCATTAACTCCACCCACCCAGTGATTATTCTAATAACTTCCCTCTTTAGGTTTTTATCTCCTCTGACGCAATTCTGTCAGACAGTGTCTGCTGTCATTTTTGTCTAAAAGCACTTTCCATCTGCTGTGACCATGCTGTCGTATATTTTTATTTCCTTTGTTAGTGTAAAGCAGCTGCTGATGTAAGATTTTTTTTTTAATGTGGTGGAGGAAGTGGTGCTTAAGATGGAAAAATGTCCATCAGTTGTTTTTCATACATCGAGGGGTTTGCATTCACATTTGGTGGTCATTTTAAAGAATGAAAAGAAATGCAAAAGTCACGAACACACATGACCCTCTGTCTTTACTCCTCGAATGAGATGCAGCATCGATATTGGTTTTCCTGATTTAAAAAATACTTTAAATCTGGACTGAAGTGTTGTTGTTTTTTTGTGTGCATTAAAGAAAGAACATGACATTCTGTTGCTCCCGTTCCTCTTCTGTCTAGGCCTACGAACGCTCTGAAAGTGAAGAGGTAGCTGTCATCATCCAGCTGGTGAGGAAGATCCTCATGATCATCTCCCGGCCCGCTCGCCTCCTGGAGTGTTTGGTAAGCTGAGGACGAAGAAGTCGTTTCCTAAGTGAAAAATAAATGACGTGCTTTGAAATAAGTAAAAGTCCGTTCAAAGACCCCCATTCTTTCTTAGAACGCAGATTTATTTCACCAGGAAATTAAAGGAGGAGAATATTACACTTTGATGAACGTATCAGCGTCACTTAGGCGACATATATTTAACTCTGATGATTTTCACAGGAGTTTGACCCTGAAGAGTTTTATCACCTACTTGAGGCAGCAGAGGGTCATGCTAAGGTTGGCCAAGGAATCAAGACGGACATCCCACGATACATCATCAGTCAGCTGGGTTTGACCCGGGATCTACTGGAAGGTAAACCTCTGAAGCCTCCCACTCGACTCATGCTGCAGTGGAATCAGCCATGAGCACAGATTTACGACAGATTTACTGGGTTCCCACCCAAGCCATGTTCAAAGCACGTGGGAGAAACCAGTTCTCACTAATAACACTATCATTCTCACTAATAACACTATCATCAGAAATCAGACCCACTGTAGTAGCCCCACCCCCCCACGTGACTCATGACTCCATCACTATAGTTAAAAGATGTGCTTGGGGAGGGGTCAAACTATCCTGAGGTACTTCAGGGGCCAATCAGACTCCAGCTGAGGCCCACTCTGGCAACACCCCAGGATCCACCCATGGTTTTGAAAGATTCACGTTGGAACATGTCTGTGTAGGTCGAAGTAAATCAATAAAAGCAAGGAAGAATCAACTGGAAGATGTTTTACCTCTCGCCCAAGAGGCTTCTTCAGTTCTGACCAACTGGCAGAGAGTCCATATTCTTATGAATACTGTTGGAGCAAAAATCCACCAAATGACCGAAACCACAGAGACAATGAGTGTCATTAGGAGGGCTAACTATTTTTGAAGGGGCTGTTGTCGCGCTCATCTCCTGAGGAGTTGGCTCTCTTGGATTTAACCATTTGCTTATGGAGCCGTTGTTTAGTCTCCCAAATGTACAGATCACTGCATACAGTACATTGCTCTGTGTGTGTTGTTTCGTCCTTAGAGTGGACCGGCTTCTGTCTCAGTGTGAAATGTATGGGAATCTTGTGTTCAGGGGTTTGAACCATCGTTTTTTTGCGTTTCCGGTTTTACATTCCACCCATTAACTGAAGTTTCTGAACTGGTTAGAACAAAAAACAAATTGTTCCCAAACTGGTTAATAACGTTCCTTGTAAACATAAAGAGGCAATTAGTTCATATACTGTAGATTTGTTCCTACAGTCAACAAAACATCACTGATCCAGTTACGGAACAGAGGATGGAGAATCAGAGGGAGACGGAGAAACTTACGATGCAACAGAGCAGAGCCTTTGCTGGGAGCGAACACGGAATTCCTGTGAATGAAGCATCATGTGATCGGTGGAGAACAGAAGGAAAACACCAAGAAAATGTCCGGAGCATCGGAGGAAGTCGGAGATTAATTGCTACAAAGCTCTGACAGTGCGGGGACACACTGCACTAAAAATGACTGGCAGCCAATGAGTTAATGTCTAAATCAAAAAATTTTTAGATTGAAAGACTGCAGTGATTATAATTGAGACGGGCTTTTCCTTGACTGCTGGTGATGTGCCTCAACTATCATCACGCATTGAGTGAATGACAGGAAAGTCAGATATTTTTTTCAAGAACAAAAAAAACCAACCCCAGTGTTAACCACTTACAATTATTTTGAATAACTGATTCTGTTCCAGAACATTAAAAAATATAAAGTTTTCGTTTTTGTTCCTGGAAAAATACCAAAAGTCTTTGGTTTTCGTTTTCGTTCCATGAACCGGTTCAAAGCCCTTCTTGTATTTGCTAAAAATTCTCTTGAGCTTTTAGTAAACACAAGATTCCCATACACTTACACACCCAACAAGGGAGAGCCAACTCCTCAGGACTAGACTCGGCAGTCTCCTTTTGAGGACAGTGATATTCAGGTTTTATCAGGGAAGACATAGGTGTTTGTGAGAGGAGATAAAGAAGCCATTTTTAATCAAACTGTAGAAACCATTTCTAACAGTGGAGGAGGATTAAAACACCATCTATCAACCACCTATAATCCAGTATTGACCTCTGTCCCCCACACAACCATTCGCACCTGGGAGCAGCTGACGATAACAACTGACTTTGAGGGCGGGCAGGACACTGACTCCCCCCTATGAAAGGTAACAACCTCTGATGAGACTCATTGTCTTGGTGGTTTCAGTCCTTTGGGTGTTTCTGCCCCAGCAGCATAAATAAGCATCTGGTCTCCCTCCCAGTCAGTTAGACATGAAGAAACGTCTTGGTGTGAAAACCCAGAACGTCTTCAACCAAATTTAAGTAAAGTATGTCCAGTTTATTCTTTTTTTCTCTTTTTGATTCAAGTTTGAAGTTGGGTTAAAAACTTAATTTTTTTACTGCCTCATTAGAAATGTAGATTTCAGATCCTGTCTGTGTACAGTTAAGTAATATTTATAATGCATAACATTCAGATTGTCTCATAGATTATCAGACTTAACTCTTGAATGAGTCAAATGTCTCTCCCTCTCTTCTATACTCTAGACATGGTGTACCTTGATCAGTACGATACCAGTCCTTCAATGTCGGTTGACCAAGATGCTAGTTTGGAGGTAAAATAAATCTTTTCTTACTACCTTTTACTACACATATGGTTTAAGATTAAACATTAATCAATATATAAATGCTGTCTGAAAACGTTTATATTATTTATTTTGTAAACTACCTCTGAGTGCTGTGTGAAATTTTCCAGAGGATCTGAATTTTTTTTTTTCTCTTTTCCATCGACCCATTTTAGTTTGACTGGGTCCCATAAATATTTTAAATATTTTTTTAATTTCATCTTGATTTTATTGCATTACAAGAACCAAAGAAAACTAAAATACTGCACATGACTGCAGTTTACAGAGAGCACTTGATGGAATATTATCCCAACAAATGCAGCAGTCAATCCAATTTTATTCATGTTGTCCCATACTCTGTATCAACAGAATAGCTTCTAGTGGGTTTAGTTTTTAACCTACTGCCACTAACATCATGTTTGTGATTCCTTTCTGCAGAATAAGACTCCTCAGACCCTGACACCAACTCGAAGGAAACCTCTTGAGAGCGACTTTGAAACAATCAAACTAATCAGTAATGGAGCTTATGGGTGAGAGGACATGGCCTTTGTTCAAACTGTCTTTTTCATATTTGTGGCATCGTTTTTGAAATGTCTTGTTTTATTCTTTTAAAACAAGAGCACCTCTATAGAAAAGCAGTCAAAAAAGAGTTTTGGTTTCTCACTGTAAAATCTGAGATAAAATCCTGAAAAATCTTTTTCTTCTATTATCTTAGTGTAAATTCAAAATCTAGTGAGCTAATTTGCTTCTTTTGATCTAGTGGCCACTGGTTAATTGTCCCAACTCCGGTCTTTATCCATGTTCCCAATGAGATAAGCTATCTGTTTCTTGAAGTGTAATCTGAACCCAAGGGTTGCTAATGAGACTCATGTGGTTTTTGAAAGGGCTGTGTATCTGGTGCGCCACAAGGAGACCCGCCAGCGGTTTGCCATGAAGAAGATTAACCGTCAGAACCTGGTCCTGAGGAACCAGATCCAGCAGGCTTTTGTGGAGCGAGACATCCTGACCTTTGCTGAGAACCCCTTTGTGGTCTCCATGTTCTGCTCTTTTGAGACGCGACGACATCTCTGCATGGTTATGGAATATGTTGAAGGTAAAATGGACACAGTGAAGGATCTCAGATGTAGTTGCAATGATCAATAAAAATTCGAGTTTGTCACAGTGTTAACGGATCTGTTTGTCATGAAGGTGGAGATTGTGCCAACCTGCTGAAGAACATGGGGCCCCTGCCTGTGGAAATGACACGATTGTACTTTGCTGAAACGATCCTGGCTCTGGAGTACCTTCACAACTATGGAATTGTGCATCGGGATCTCAAACCTGACAAGTGAGAATACAAACCTGCTCTTGATTGACTCCAGCTTTTGCGTTGAAACCAGCACCGTCTGTATAGAAGGCACTGCGAAGGACACAGTTCTGACCCAGTGCTGTTTTTCTTTAGGACTCTTGAACTCAGACATCATGTTACTCATTTGTCTTTGTGTTTTTCCACTACATAGCCTGTTGATCACGTCTATGGGACACATCAAGCTGACAGACTTCGGGCTTTCTAAAATCGGCCTGATGAACATGACCACCAACCTGTACGAGGGTCACATGGAGAAGGACACCAGAGAGTTTGTTGACAAGCAGGCGAGTGTTCTTCCAGTGCTACACCATTTGTCTTTTTAGTGCCATTTAAATGGCAATGAATAGCAACAACGGTGATTCCTATTCATTTGACCCGTGGCTGTTTGATTCTTTAGGTGTGCGGTACTCCAGAGTACATTGCCCCAGAGGTGATCCTCAGGCAAGGCTATGGGAAGCCAGTGGACTGGTGGGCGATGGGGATCATCCTGTATGAGTTCCTGGTCGGCTGTGTTCCATTCTTTGGAGACACCCCTGAAGAGCTTTTTGGACAAGTCGTCAGCGGTGAGCACTATAATTATATTCTTTTTAATTATTGTTAGTATAAATAATTTGCCGCCTTTTATCCCTTCCAAATAGTACCTGTTAGTATATATATTTTCTTTTTTAATTTTCTGCACTGGACACAGATAACACCTTGTGACTTTGCTGTTGTTGGCAGATGAAATCGTTTGGCCTGAGGGAGATGATGCCTTACCGGCTGATGCTCAGGATCTTATCACCCGCCTGCTCAGACAGAGTCCTTTGGATCGACTCGGAACCGGTAATACTGATAAGTCCGTTTTGTTTGTAGCTCACTGGTAATGAAAAATCAGGATGTTCTGTACTAAAATTTCGACGCAGCCTGAGTAGATACGTATTTTAAAAGTAATTCAATTTATTAAATGAAATACTTTTTTTGCTCCTTTACTTTTTATGTCACTCTTGAAGTGACAATTTTTAAAACTCAATCCGGAACTTGATTGGTTGGGAAACTGTTGTAGGCGGAGCCCCAGAGGTCAAACAACATCCCTTCTTCCTGGGAATAGACTGGAATGGACTCCTTAGGCAGAAAGCTGAATTCATCCCTCAGCTGGATGAGGAGGACGACACCAGCTACTTCGACAGTAGGTTCCCAGAGATTCCAGTGATCTCTGCCTTCAGTATTTACAGCTGTTTAAGACCCTTAGTAGGATGTAGAAATGTTGACCAACACAAACGACAAACGGCTTTTTCCTTTTTTTCTTGCATTTTCTATCAGTTTCCTTTGTGTGAATTTCTCTGAGTGTCTTACACCCTTTCTGTTTTCAGCACGATCAGAGCGCTACCATCATTTGGCATCTGACGAGGATGAGGAAACCAATGATGAAGAATCTTCCTTGGAAATCCGACAGTTTGCTTCCTGGTCCAATCGATTTAGCAAGGTAAAGGAGGAAGAGTTTTAGTTTAAAGAACAAGTGTTTAGTAACACCAACATTTTTTATCAGCTTGTCAAAGCTGTTTTGTGGTGGGCTGGAGAGCTGAGGTCCTGTCTTTTAAGGCCACATTATACCTCAACAGACAGAGTTTGTAAAGCTTTTCAGACCCTCTTAACTTTGTGGTGTTAACAAGTTAACAACAACAACAAAAAAGTCCAGGTAAATGTTTTACACATCAGCAACCAAGTACAACAGTCAGGTCAATCACTTCTACAGCGGTCTAGCAGCAGATTTTTTTTTTTTTCAGGAAATTTTGATTAGATGCCCAGTTTTCTCAGGTTTCGCCCTGTTGTTCATCCCTGCAGACTAGTGAGAAATCTGACCGAATTTGTAGGATCAAACACAGGAATAAAAAAAAAACAAAACACCAACCTTGTACACGTAAAATACACGTTTATTGCTCTAAACTGCATGACAGTAGTGTGGTTCTCCATTCAACCTGTTCTATCCTATTCTTAGGTTTACAGTAGCACAGAACACCTGGCGACGCCGTCCAACCTGAGCTTCTCCTCTGACCGCAGTCACAGTGAGGAAAAGGACGAGCGCATGGACGTGGGGGGTCCCTCCCCAAGCCCAGCAGAAGGCAGCATGGAGTGCAGACATGCCAGACGCATGGCCAGGTAGGCTGGGTTTAACATACCATGTCTTGATCCTTTGATTCCTGTTATATTCTGGAATTCTTTCCTTGAAGTGCAGGGTTTAACTCTGCATTGAGGATTCTTTTTTATTTGTGTTAAAGCAGCATGCAATCAAACCGCAACTTTGAGGTCTTTGTTTACCACATGTGTCTGTTTGGGGTTTTTTTTGTTTGTTTTTTTGTAGCCTTCGTCCTCGGGCCTCCTCCAGCTCCTCCCAGTCGGAAAGGAGCGCCAGTCCTCTGGTGATGAGCAGCACCCACAGTCTGGAGACCATGCCCCGCTTCGCCCTCTCGACAGACGATGAAGGTAATCCATCGGATGGTGCGATGCAATCCAACATTTCTCCTTATGGAATGCAAAAGGTACGAGGCAGTATGTCTGTGTTTCTTGTAGCTGAGGTTGTAGTTTCAAACCTCCGGAGGATCAGGATTAGAAGCAACAGCACTGGAGCCAAACACTCCTCCCCCAAAGACCCAGCTGGCCCTCGACGCTTCGGTAACCAGCTGGAGACACCAGACAGACAGAGGCTTCCCTGTGGGGGGAAGGTTCCCAAGTCGGCCTCTGTCTCGGCTCTTTCTCTCATTATCACTGCAGGTATGGAGGCTCAACTGCTACATCTCAAAATCCAGACAATTAGATCGAAAATTAGAAATAAAAAAAAAAAATTAAAAATCCCTCGTTACTCGCGGTTAATGTGTTCCAGGACCACCCTCAAAAAACAAAATTTTGCGATATGGCAACGAACTATTTATTTAATTATTTATGGTAATTTAAACGTAATTTATTTATGAACCCTCCCCATACTGACACGTAAGGAAGAAAAGGGGCTTATAGACAAGACGATAACAAAGACTAGTCAGCTCGTCTACAAGAAAATGGATAACTGCTGTAATCTGTTAATCTGGTAGAATAATTAAATGTGGATCCTCAGCCTTGTAGCGCTCCTATGTTGGACGACCAAAACTAAGCCTGTTAAGCAACATCTTTCAAGTATGGAAGTAAAGCAGAAGACATATAATAATGATAATAGCTGGACTCCACCTGAAACTCCTGAATAATATGTGTGTAAATATCGGGTGCGTATTTGTAGCTGCATTTTCTAGTAATGCATCATTTGTAGTGCAGTAACTCTATAAAAAGCATTTTCTGAATGACGAAGCTGTGAATCATCCCGTCGACGCAGTCAGAAGGAAATGCTCCCGTTTGTTTCAGATGACTTGCACGGCGGCCTCCAGCCCAGTCCCATCTCCCCTCGCTCCCTTTCTTCCAACCCTTCGTCCCGGGACTCGTCCCCAAACCGTGACCTGTCGCTCAGCCTGGGCAGCCCGAGGCCTCCCATCGTCATCCACACCTCGGGGAAGAAGTATGGCTTCTCCTTGCAGGCCATCCGCGTCTATATGGGTGACAGTGATGTCTACACTGTGCATCACATGGTGTCGGTGAGTGTACTCTGAGTCACACACACGGGTTTGACCACCCCACAGCTGTTTTGAAATGTCACGTGTCCCTTGTTATTGAATGCTCTGACGTTCCTCATCACTCATCACTGCCGTGTGTACAGAGCGTAGAGGAGGGTAGCCCGGCTCACCAGGCAGGCCTCTGCTCCGGAGACCTCATCACCCATGTGAACGGAGAGTCTGTCCAAGGCCTGGTCCACCCTGAGATGATAGAACTACTTCTGAAGGTACTCTTTCAGTTTGATGATCCATTTAAACTGCATAGTTTTTGACTTTGGCACAAATTGAACCTTATTTGCTCCTTTTAAAACATTCAGAGTTGCGGCAAAGTGACCCTTCAGACTATTGCGCTGGAGAACACTTCCATAAAAGTGGGTCCAGCGCGAAAGACCAAAAATAAAGGCAAGATGGCACGTCGCAGCAAGAAGAGCAGACGGAGAGACAATTACGACAGGTGAGAAGCAGTGGTGTGGTTTGTTGTCCCTGTGGCTCAGCTGTGTTGCTTTTGCTCATACTTTGTGAGATAAACAACAGAATCTCTTCACATTACCATCAGAACAACATCTCACATATACTGTAGATAGTTATGATATAGATGGATGGGTAGATGTGTGTGTATACACGCTCACATCTGACTCCTGTTCTCTTCTTCCAGGCGACGAAGCATCTTAAAAAAGCTTTCCAAGCAAAGCACAGTCATGCACAGCAGTCGTAGCTTCTCCTCAGGTCTTCACCACTCGGTTTCCTCCAGCGAGAGTCTCCCTGGGTCCCCAACACACAGCCTTTCCCCTGGCCCTTCCACACCCTGCCGAAGCCCCGCTCCAGACCAGCAGGCCTTTGGTGAGATAAATATGATACAAGCTTGAGGTTTCTCCAACTTGTAAAAGTCAATACAGTGGTACCTCTACTTGCGAAATTAATTTGTTCCGGAAGAAATTACGTAAGTAGAAAATTACGTAGGTAGAGACACGTTTTCCATGCAAATGCCCTAATCCATTCCAAGCCCACAAAAATTCCGACATAAATGTTTTGTAAAGCATAAAAATGCATCAAAACATGTAACAAATACATGTTACGATTAGATTATTACACATCAAATGAGAGTTGTGCATAATGTAAAAAACAAAGAATAGAGTAAAGAATAAAAATGACGGTCATTTACCTTTTAACATCTGTCCTCATTGTTTTTTGCCCTCTTTGGTTCATACGCTCCTATCTCACGATGCCAAACAACAGAGTGAATTCCAGTCCTCCTTCTGAACTTCTCCAACCACCCACGCAATGCCTGAAACTCCTTAAACTTCCTTTTGTTTTAATAACGTGGCGACTGTAGATACACTACGGCCATATTCTTTGGTGAGATCAACCAAACGCATCCCTTTTTCATGCTCTTCTATTATCTCTTGCTTTGTACGGACAAAAAAACTCTTTTCTTCGTCTTTTCCTCTTTTCTCCGTCACTTTCTTGGGGTCCATCGTGAATACGTACTCAAAAAGTTATTATATTTGCGCAAAACTATCAGACTACCTCACGGGTTGAGTGCCGAATGCCGAGACACTCCATAAGCACCGTTCTAGCTCCACACAGAGGTGGAGTGGCATCCCTCTTAGCCAATGGGATGCCAGGAAGATACGTAATAGGTAATAGCCAACGGCAGAGCAGCTATGAGAATGTCGCATTCAGGAACCTGTGGGAGATTTGAGTATCAGCCGATACTGTGTTTCTACATTACGTAAGTCGAAATTTCTTTCGTAAGTAGAGGCAATATCTTCCTGCTGAGAAATTTCGTAAGTAGAAAATTTCTTAAGCAGAGACATTCGTAATTAGAGGTATCACTGTATTTGACATTGATTTCCTTCTTCTTCCTAGAAAACAATTCCCCCCAGAGTACATCTCCATGCTCCAGTTCTCCCAGTTCCCCAGCGGCACACATCCGGCCCAGCTCTCTCCATGGCCTTGGCTCCAAACTCAGCACCCAGCGCTACACAAAGGTTGGCCGCCGGAAGTCGACCAGCAACATTCCTCCTTCACCCCTGGCCTGCAACTCCTCCACCCAGCCTCTGTCTCCGCAGCGCTCTCCCTCTCCTCTCTCAGGTTTTGCCAAAACTTTGCACACCTATCACGGCAAAACTCTGTCGCCACCCACCATTGTTAGACATATCGTCCGTCCCCGCAGCGCCGAGCCGCCTCGGTCCCCTCTGCTGAAGAGAGTGCAGTCAGCTGAGAAACTGTCTGGAATGTTTCATGGGGATAAAAAGTCTTACACCTCTTGCAGGCATACGCTGGAAGTGCCATTTTACGGCGAAGGGGATATGCTGGTGGATTCTGAGGCAGAGGGTGCTTCTGGAGGCTCATACATGGGGGCCGATCACAGCAGGCTGGGGGGATACATCAGCGGCAAAAGGATAAGGGACTCTGGGGCTGAGCAGTCGGAGCAGCTGGTGGTGATGCGAAAGCTGAACTTATCAGAGCGGCGGGATTCCTTTAAGAAACAGGAGGCGGTGCAGGAGGTGAGCTTCGACGAGCCAGACGAGAAAATCAATACCACAATCACAACCACAGCTCCAGTAACCCAAACACAACATCAGCAGCAGCACAGGACAGCATGGAATCTCTCCCGACCCCAGACAAGCAAGGAGGTTGATCCGGAAGTGCCAGTGGTGAGAAGGTTCACATTAGTGCCTCAGATTGCCGTGCAGGGCTCGACCGAGAGCGAGCAGGACGAGTGGGAACCATGTTCTGATGAAGAGGAAACCAATGACAATCCTGAAGTGGAGGTGGGACCCTCTTCGTCTCAGACGGGACCTCCATACACTGGCTGCGGTCAGGCAGCAGAAACCACTTCCACTGGTCCTCAGCTGGGGCCGTTGACAGAGCGCAGGGAGGAAACGCCACAAAAAGACGTCTGAGAAATTGACTCACCTCTACACGAATTTAGTTATGCTCATATCTTTATTATCGTGTGTGAGCTTATTCATTAACCTGTTTGTCCGAGAGCGAGTGGAGACAATTTTACTTGAATTTTGTATTTGTAAATAGTTGCTGAAAGGCAGAGGTCTTATTTATTACTCTTATAAACTACGATTGAGTTAACTACAGGGAAATGGGGAAGTTCTCATCGGTCAAAGAGTTTGACAAGTTTTTTTTTCCCGTAGAATGTAGTGTTATGTTTTTTGACTGTTTGTTTTTTAAACACATGTCTATTTTTTAAAAAGCCACAGTAGTAGATAGAAACTTTTGTGGCGTAATTGTTGAAGGACCAACAGGTATGAGAAGTCATTTTAGTAGCTGAACTTGTGGTTCTGAGTGTTATTTTAAATCTGATCATTGCAGCTTCCAGTTGTGTAATACAGTACTGCTATTATCCTGATCTCCACAAACATTACAATGACCTTTGTTTCACACTGTGAGCAACATGATTGATGTCTCCAATCAATTGTCAGCCTAACTTTTCAGCTGTAACTACAATCATTTTTGCCTTCAATAGCACTGCATCCTCCAAGCGTAAAATCTAACAAGCATCACACTGCAGGAAAGCAAACCTTGTATGAAACTTTGGAATTCTTATTTCATAAAACTTTGTGAGGACAGAAGTAGCGCTGAAGCAAGTTGTGCTGATAGAAAACAGACACACAAAAATCAGCGATTCTTTGTTTAATTTGAGGGAAAAAAATCTATAATTACTTCCACTGATTCGTTTTATGATTGTTGCAGTATGAATTTAAGGTAAAAACAGTATGGCCTCTAAATTACGGAACCAGTGCAGGGTGTTATCGCACGCTGGTCCTGGTCCTGTCAAAGTATGACCTCAAAAAAAAAAAAAAATTCTGAAATCAGTTTACACTTTGTATTATGTGCTGTGATATTAGTGCAGTTTTTGATGACAGAGGTGTCAGTTGTAATTAACTTTGTCGTTCGAGTTCTCAACAGGAACGTTTATCTTTCACCTGGTATCTTGACAACATCTTCGTGGAATAATGCCGTTTACTCGTTGGTGTGGTTTTCTCACTTGGTGTGATGCCCTGTCATCCAGGCATCATAAATTAGGTTCTTCCAGCTCACATCTGTAATCGTCTCACTCTAATCGCTTGTTCTACACAAAGCTTTCAATTTGCAGGACAAAAAACCAGGGTAGCTGAATCAGTGTTGAGTTTTCTTCACATCCTAGAGGTGTTATTTTATTGTTAAAAACATTGTGGTGTTTCTTTTTCCTTACTTACAAGAGGAGGGTGTTTTGTACCTGGGAATGAGCTGGATCCTCGTGTATTTTAAGAGGGGTTTTTTTTTCTTTTCCTCTTTTTCCACAGCATGTAAGTGACACCATGCACAAAACTGTTCCCAATTAAGTTACAGTGTAGTAATGTTTACATTGAGGAGAGAGTGCACTAATGTAATTTTCTAAGTGAATGTTGGAGGCAAACTGAAAATGGCAGAGACCCTTACATTGAATTCAACCCCAGGGCTTCCTGGAACAGCTGTTTAATGTCTTTATATTGTACAAATATTGATGTATATTTTGATTAAAAAATGCTGTTTCCAATGTATTGAATGACAAGATATGCACAATGAGGCAGAAGGAAGTTTGGTTAGTGTGGTTTGAAGGATTGTGCTGTTTTTATGACGAAGAAAAACTTACTGGGATTCATAACAGGATTTAACATCCAGACAGGATGTGCTTCCCTTTTTTTCCACTACAGAGACAAGAGTTTGTTCAATGGTCTTAGTTGTCAGTGACTGTTGCTGTCTTTTGTACAAGTTTTCTCTTGGGTCTCCTTTTTATAAAATGAGAATGTGATGTTTTAATTCAAGTTCTTCAAGTCAGTAATTTAACTTCTAGCTGAGAAGACTTTAATGTTTTACATGCATGTTACACGAACAATGTCAGCTTGAAGTCTTTTTTTCATGAATGTGAGCATTTCTGTTTTATAACTGAATTGAGGAATGAAATGGTCCTGGTTTACCGCTATGTTTTTACCAAAAATTCTCTTACTTGCCACATACACTGTATACTTGGTTTGTAATGTTATATCACATGTACACAAAAAAAGTTACAAAGGAAAAGTAAAGCAATAGTGAAGTGGTGTTACATATAAAAAATTGATTACTTCAGCTGTGTGTTGAATTGGAATACAGACTAGCAGCCAGTTTGACACTAGTTGTACAATTCACACAGTTTTTTGACAGTGCAGAACAAACTAACAGGATTCATAGTTTATCAATGCATCCACTTAGGTAGCTTGTCCATGCATGGTTTTATTCGAATACAAATGTGTCAGTTCTTGTGACACCAGTATGGTCAGACATGTCAAACACTAGAAGTTATCATTCTCAGCTGTTGTTCAACTTACTCTAGAAGAACAAACTGGCAGGTGAAATTGTTGTACATGTGCATGTGTTCTATGGACGCCTGTTCAGTGCATGCTGCATGAGATAAGCACACATCTGTAAAACTTGATTGCATGGTATACCGGCGTTGTTGCGCCTTTACTATGTTTTCTTGTGCAACAAATTAAATTTGTATTTCTCTTTGCCTCAGTCTGATTCCATTTAATTATTGTTTACCACCCAGAATTTATTTGAGCCACAAGCAGTGCTCTAACCCCACCTAATATACTAAGAAAATTAAATAATGCTTTACCAAAGTTAACTAAATGTATTTTAACATTTGTTTTTATTCATGAATTGAAATAGATAAATTACAGTTTCAAACAGGCTCCGTTGAATATTCAGTACTGTACTAGTAGAACAAACGGAGTATCAACAGTGAACAGCAGGGGGCAGCAACGCGTCCATTTAGTCTTGAGCTTGTCGAACAAATCAGGAGAAGAAGTCGCGTGTCCTTCACAACAGCAAACATGGCGACTGCTACCAAAATCATCCAAAGGCTCCGAAATTTCTTATCTGGGGTGAGCCACAAACTGAATGACAAACTCTTAACCTGAACCAGCGCGCACTGCGGTAGAAAAGTAGATTTACTAGTGGTTTTTCGTAACTAGTTATAAAATGTGACGTAACTGTAGAGCCAGTTGAGCTAGTCGGATGATAGCTTACTTAGCTATACAAATGTAGACACCGCTAATAATTGGTTTAAAATTAATAGCAAATATAACCAAAAGAATGATAATACGTTCACCTATATTTATTTTTCAGCAAAAACTGCAAGGAAAACTACAGCTGAGATATGAAGAAATTGCGAAGAGGTAAGAACGTGTACACCAGGGTAAACTTTCATCAGCTTTCTCACGATGTTACCAGGCTTAATCTAAAACAGCTTTTATTGACGTTAATGGAGAAGCTCTGGTCTTAAAAATTGCCTGACCTGACAGGTAAGGATTTGTCACATTTACCCTTATTATCAGCCTTCATGTGCATCCCTTAAACCTTAGTCGAGTTAAACTGGATCCAGGTGGACAATGGTTTGCCAGTACCTGTCAGTTCATCACATAGTTTTGGTGTTCAGTCTGCCTGCTACCTGATAGATTTCTGACAAGTGCTCATCAAATGTAGTAGAGCTTTTCTAACTGGTAGAAATCTGGTGACATTAACTATACATTTTTTTTTCCTTATAGGACACAACCACCACCTAAGTTGCCTCTAGGCCCAAGCCATAAGTTTGCTGATAACTACTACTTCACTAGAGATGGACGCAGGGAGTCCGTGCCTGCCACAATTGTTATGTCATCACAGAAGGCTCTCACTGCTGGCAGGTAACTACGTCAATCAGTGTGCTTTCACTAATGAATAAGGACAGAAAGTGGAGTGATTATACTCAATGGTCAAGGCTGGATTGATCATCCAATTTTTAGAAAAGGAGAAGGATTACAGATCATGGCATAGATGCTAATAAGTGAGAAGAGTGTGTTATTCATGCTGCTGTAGACGTCTGCTGCTTCTCATCTGACCACCTAGTTACCATCTACTACTGGAAAGGGATGTAAATAATTCCATATTTAGACCAACTCCAAATAAAAGTCTTGCCCTACAGTGAGTTGTTTTACTCACAATAAAACGTGGATTTAATCTCAAATAATAATACGTAAAGTATGAGATGTATAGTGGCAACACATCTGCTTTATCAGGAAGTTACAGAGCATACAGAGCAAGACTCTTAAAAATTTGTTTTAATATATGTTTACACAATTTAAGTGTGTACATGCTTACAGCTCAGAATGTAGATGACATTTCTGACATTTGTGACACACAAAAATTAGCTTTTGATAAATTATTATCATAACTGAAATGTCTAGTTTGTAATTAATGTTAACTATCTTTTGTTGTTTTCTGGTTCTTCTGATCTGTTCCAGTCAAGTGTCTAAGACTCTAAAGCTACCTGTGACCCCAGGTGCTGTGTATAAGGAGCCACCACTGTCCAAAGATCAGCCGCAGCTCTGAGCAGCATTAAATCCTCCAGTCTCAACACTCTGAATTCTCTCTCCAGACCTGTTGTAGAGGCCATCATCAAATCTGTACAGTTTAAATGTTAATAAAAGTGTTGTATTAATTTTTTGTCCACCTGGTTCTTCTCTAATTTACCAAATTAGTTCTTTGACAAGCTGTTTAGTTGTTGTCTTCCTTTCCAAGGTTAACTACACAATATGTAGAACCTGTACTACATTAGATGTATAAATAAATTGTATTTATGTATTTATATTATTTATAAATAAAATTTTTTAATAGTAGCTACAGCTACAGGATGTTTTATGACTTCCCATACAAAATTTACAGGCATTAAAAGACCAGTTATGTTCTTCACATCAAACCACACCTTTATTGAGCTGGAGTTCAGCTGTGGGAACGGTAAAGGGCCTTCCCCAAATTAATGCCACGAAGACGAGAGGATAGAATTACATACAGCAGATTGTGAAGTGTCGAGGAGGGAAGACATGACAATACTGTGCTTGAAGTCACTATGTTGTACACAATGACCAAATATTACGCTGGCTGTATTTGAGAGATTGAGTAGTTGTGTTCTAATATTTTTGTCGCTGGATTTTATCCACTTTGAATATGAGTACTTATTAATTGTGGATTAAACTACACACCAGTTTCTTAAATAAGAATGCTTTATTTGGAAACTGAAGAAAGTTACATACTGTACATGTATAATGAATGCAATGAAACAAACACTCAAAGCTTATATATCAATATATATCAATATATTATATATCAAAGGTTTGAAAAATACACCCACTCCTTGGCCCAATTTGGGAACCTCACTAGGCTTCCATGCATATGAATGGGATGGTTGTTAACCTGTAGGTCTGGAAACTGGATTAATCAACCAAGGAGAGTGGAAACATCCGCGTAAAGTGGGCAGACACGCACAGACTTGAAGCAAAGGTTTTTACTTTCAAAATATGTTTTGCTGTTTACGAGTAAACAGCAATATATAGGAAATATATAGGAAACATTTCAAAAATTCATCAAATGTATTTAAATACAAAAAAAACCCCCTCCAAATAGCCTAAGTGAAATAACACGATTCGGATCTGAGTCCATTTCATTTTTTGTTTAATATCGGTTTAGAAAGTTTCATTAATTTCGCATGTAAAACGTTCTGTGACGCACTAACAGAAGATGATTAACAGCGAGCAGCATATTAAGTATAACTAGTTGACCCGTAAACTGTCGCACGAAGCTATTGCGTCATAATTGTGCGCCGCGTTCAGCACAATCGTGTAGGACACAGGGCATGGGGCACTGCAGAGGACTGCTTGTTCTTGTTCCTCTAACCTGCTTGTCCATCTGGGGTAAGATGCTTCAATGAATTGTAAATATAAATGGAAGCTAGTCGTCTTAAAGTTTTTTTTTTTTCATTTGAATAATAAAAAATAATTTGCATTCGAGCAGACCGCACGTCTGAATGAAACCTAAAGTACTTTTCTTCGCAAATTACAATGAACTTGATCTTGTAATGATTTCCTGGATTTAAACTTGTTTAATAAAAATTATATTCGGTCGTTGGAAACCAGTAAATTACAGTACAAGTCCACTAAAGTCAGTTAGCTTATGTGTAATTGAAAATATGCACGACATATGTCAATAATAAAATAGAAAGTTAAGTACAATTTATGGAAGCTCATTTACGCAAAAATGTAAATGGGTCTAAAATAACATATATGACAACTTTTGAAATATTAAAAGCATTCAGTTGAACCAAAAACCACCCAAATAGCTTAAGAGGAAACCCAGGAGTAATAGTTACTGTGCATTTTTAAGAGATGAAAGTTGATTGATTTGATGGAAAAGAGCTGAGATTAGTTGATCTCTTGAAGTTAGTTCCACATACTTGGGACATGACATGAAAGCGGAGGGTCGGACACATTAGACAGCATCAGGTCAGAGATGTTTGACCATAACTGATTAAGCCTCTCAAGCCTGTCACTGGCTCATTGTAAATCCAAATGAGTAAAGGAAAGCTGTCATTTTCACCTAATTTAAAATCCACACTTTTATGATGACACTTTTGTGAAACGATGCAGTTTCAGCCCTAACTCTTGACTGGAAGCAAGACATCTGCTACAGTTTAACTTAAACACGTATTTTAACAATTTTGAAAATATAGGCTAATGTCTCTAAATATCCTAGCATTTGTGAGACAGCTTCAATGATCCCTCAAACAACAGATACTGGAACACAAAACTACGTTCTCTGTATGTTACATGGATTTCTGCAATTGTAAAACATTGTGTCAAAACGAAAAATGGCTCAGCCTTTCGTTAAAATATGCGGGGACTGAGGAAGTCCTGATGCCAGGTACATGAGAACACTTAAAGAAGCTGCTCAGAGAGAAATGCTCAGGACAGACTGAACTTTGATATCTAGTGGCCTCATTGTGTCCTGAGTTTAAAATGCCTCATAGGTGGAGATTGTTTGGAGTCCTGTCTCATTACTGCAATCTAGTGGATGCTCCCAATAATGCTCCTAATGATCACTCCGCTATAGAGTTAAGATATTAAGCCCGAGTCCAAGCCCGATCCGGCCTGAACTTTTTTAATAAATATATATTTATATATTATATATTTCAAACGATCTATGGATATTAAACTAAGGAATACCCTTATAAAATAAATAATTTAGGTAAAACAGAGAAGGCGCTATATGAGAAACATCCATCTACAATGCCTGCTCCGTTCCCTCCATGCGTCAGCTGTATCTTTTCCTGTCACTTTAACTTTTCCATCGTTGGCACTGAAAGTAGAGGTAAGATCTTAAGCCTGAGTCCAAGCCTGACCCAGCCTGAATTTTGGGCCGGGTCGGGCTCAAAATGTCAATAATTACGGTCGGGTCAGGCTTTATTAATCTCAGGGTCGGGTCGGGCTGGATTTTTTAGGCCCGATCTTACCTCTACTCAGCTATACTTTATATATGTACTGTACCCAGAAACTGTTCCAGTAAGGTCTTACATTGGCCCTGGGAACAGGTGTGTACAACTCTGACTTTATGTGTATCAATGAATCACATGCAAATTTTAAATAAATGTTCTGTTCAAACATATATTTTGTTGTGAAGCAAGACAAGGTAAAGTGTGTGTATTTTGTCCTTGCATGTGAAGAACGGTTGCCTTGTGAATACATGAGTTTTGATAGTGATTGCCAGAGTTGTCAAAATCTTCCTTTTTTCATTTTATGTTATGAGAAAGTCAGATAATACACAAAATTCCTTAGTCTCCAAGCACCAGAGTTTCCAAGCTATTCCAAAACAAAACCCTGTAACTATATCACTGTGAGAAGATCGTCAGTTATTGGATCGCTGTTCCCATGCCCTGAGCACACATTGATGTCGCTGTGATGATGTCTATAATCTGCATCTGTGCCCAGATCAGCCTCAAACTTTATTCTACTCTTCCTTCACCCACAAGCCAGCCAATTTGACCAGTCGATTTTTTAACTAACGACCGCACATTCACAGGAAGCTGTGTGTTTCCATGTACCTCAGGGGCTGCCGGTCACTCTCTGCCCGCCTCACGCCAGCAGCTGGATTTCAGGTGCAGCGATGGCTCGTGCATACCTACGCTGAAGGTGTGTGATGGACGCACAGACTGTAAAGACAGATCAGATGAACTCCACTGCGGTGAGGACAATGTCTACCATGTGATCTTATCCCAAACAACAAACACACACATGCACGCTGGTTTGGGTTTCACAAGCTTATTTTTGGCAGCTTGAACCAAACAGTCAGGACAAAATGGGCATTCCCTGACAAGGAAACACCTAGGAAACCTGTCCATCCACCTGTGTGAACACGGATGATCTATTCAGGCATTTCTGCCAAAATTGTGGAGAATAAGTAATTGTCAGTTATTCATACCATTGGCTTGTTTGATTTTTTTGTTTTTTCCTATTTTCCAACGTGTTTTTAAATTGAATTTCAGTGCTACGTCTGACTCCTGCCTTATGTGAAGAAATACCATTGCAGATTTTTGTTTTCTGCTTTGTGGAAGTCATTAGACTTTGATTTTGAATTCCTGTGGGATTGGGTTTTCAGCTTAAAATATAAGCTGCTGCAGGCTTTCATTAAAAAAAAAAATTCAGTGGGAATTATTTAAACCGGTTTACTGGTACTGCAAGACTAATTATTGTTCATGTCAATAATGGCAGCAGATGTGATTACTGTAAGTGTTGCTTTAATGTGAGAGACGTGACATTTACCATCTCTTACCTTTTGTCTCACTAAATATGTACCCATGTAATGCCAGACTGTCTAGTCATGTTTAATGTGTTTCGTCACACCACGAGCAGCTGTCAATAAGTTTCAACGCATATGGAAATATAAAATTTGTTATTATTTTGCACCTCCTGAGAGTTTTGCCTCATTACCCAGTGGCAGTTGTCACTTCTGTATCAAGTTGTCTGCTCCAATCTGACAAAAGGTCTTGATTTAATCATTGCTATAACTTTAACTTACACCCTTCACAGGTCACCCGTGTAAGAAAAAAGAATTTGTCTGCCACAGCAGGGAATGCATACCTCCACATCTCTTGTGTGACGGCGTGAACGACTGCGGTGACAGGAGTGACGAGGCTTCCTGCCAGAACTGCACTGCTTTGTCTGGTTTGCCTCGGCCACATCCGCAGAATTCTCCTGCATGTGTGTCGTCTGAGTTTCAGTGTAGAGACGGGCAGTGCATCCATCAGAGCTGGAAGTGTGACAACACACCAGACTGCTCTGATGGCAGCGACGAAGAAAATTGTGGTGAGTGAGGAGCCTTAAAGACTGTAGACAGCCAGGTGTTTTGGTTCTGAGCTCCAGTAAGGAACATTTTAGACAGTGGCTGCAGTTGGAGGCACACTTTCAAAGTACATGTAGATGTATTTTCGGATTATGGTAATCAGACTAAATGGAAAACAAATTCCTGTGAAGACTGATGTGGCAAAAAGATGATGTCAGTCATACCAGACTTCTTACTGTGTTTGAGTTTGCTGATTGTTGATGGCCACCATAGGGCAGTCTCGCGCTGCTTCTTACTGTTCTTATCACTTCGTGTTCAGCACAAAAGCGTACTAGATTACCATCAGCTGTGAGCACCATGACATACCTGGAAGCAGTTTTAACCTGCTGTTGATCAGGTAATGTTTTTCTTTCCAGCTGATGCTATCATAATTTGAAGCACAGAAAAAAACAAAAAAAAATTTGTTCCAACTGGTTCCATTGAAGAAATGAGGAGAGAAATGAAGAAAAAACACAAATTCATGCACTCCTCCCCAGAAACTTAGAGATGAGTGTGATTAACTTTATTTTGGTTTAGTCTAAAGGAAGACTGACTGTATTGCACCACACACACCGACCCAAACAGTCACCAACGTTAAACACACCAAATGGAGAGCACCCGTATCAGGTAGAGTGTATGAGCTGAGATGCTATCAGGAGACGTCAGACAGCAAAAGGTGGCATCTTAGAACTATATGGATAAAACATGTAATTACTGCTTGATTTGAAATAAATTAGAGTACATGAAAACTTTCATGAAGGCAGAGCGGCTCCTCCATTATGTCATTACACCTGAGGGCAACAGGCCCATCCTAGAGTGACCCCCATACGATTCGTTAACCATGAAAACCTCCCCTGCTCATTTAAAATCTCACTGCTATTGTAAAAAAAATTGATATTCATTAGATTCAGCACAGTTCCTGCTCCAATTCCATCATCGAACATGTCTGTAACATAGAATTTATTCATTCTGGCTCGGTAGATCTGAACCTCTCTCAGCTACAGAGTGGACTTTGAAGTGTGGTAGATATTATATAATGTCGTGGTGCAATTTTTGTAACACCAATTTTATCCATCATCCATGAGGCTAGAAGCTTTATGCTCCAATGGTAAAGAATCTGTGAAAAATATGTCTTAAGTCCAGTTGATAATCCAGACCACAAACTCCAATACAGTAGATTTTATATATTCAGAAATTCAGTCGTCCTGTTAACCGACAGAAGACACAGACACTTGGAAGTAAAAACATTTTCTTTTGTGGGGGTATTTTTTTTCTTCCAAAAATTATAGTTTTAGATTGAGACGGTCATTTTATTGTTAACAAACTGGTGGAAGTAAACATTTATGGGTCCCATAAGAACTACCCAGATTTGTACCTGTAGCTAAACACCTTCGTTTGTGCTGGTATGAAACATTTGTTCTTTCATTTTGCAGATCAGGATGAATGTAAGGTTGACAATGGAGGCTGCTCTCATGTGTGTAAGGATCAGCCCATGGGTTTCTACTGCCTCTGCCCTGACAACATGAAACTGGTCGCTGACAGTCAATGTGAAGGTGAGGCGAAGGGTCAGTGATGGAGGATTTAAGTGTTCATTTTTAGCTGTTTATTTGGAGAACATGCTACTGGGTTTCCTGTGTACTACATAGCTCTAACACAACCATGTGTTGCATCTTCATGCAACTTTTCTTTTAATGGAGACATTGACACGTGCCTGGAGAGCGACATATGCGATCAGCTTTGTGTTCACGTGAATGGGACCCTCACCTGTGATTGTCTCGAGGACTACCGGATGAATCCAACGACCAGAGAGTGTCGAGCCAAAGGTGAGAAACAAAAGACCACAGCCTCATGTACAAAGACTTGTGTGAGTTTCCCATCATCTCCTCTAAGTGTCACCAAAGGACCAAAGGCTGTGGAAACGTGCACATTTCCACGTCTGATCGCTCTGAGTTGTGGAAAAAAAAGAGCATTCCCCATGTATTTGTGCGTAGGCACGCTTTGTACATGAAGCCCTAGTCCTCTGGAAACCACCCACTGATGATCTAAAGGTTAAACGCAGTGTTGTGAGTTTTTTTCTTTTATTTTGTGAAGTAAATACCGAACACTGTAGGCACTAAATGAGTGTACTCTTATTGACTTTTGCCGTGTGCCTAAGAACTCATGTGAAATGCATATTTGCGCACAGTATTTGTGCCAAGTGAATGGATTGTGGTTGGGTTTGTCTGCAGGCCCACACTGATCTCACCTCAGTCAACTTTGACTCATTAAGCTGAAAGGCAAGAATGGATGTACAAACACATTAGCCAACGTCCATCAGTTCGGACATGAGCCACTCTCAGATAGCGGCGTATCATATTTATTGTGATTGCCATTTTATGACATCCGCTTGGTCACATCAGTAAGTTATTATCGTTAGGATGGATGTTGTTGGTTTAGTTCTTAACACGGTGATGACGTAACGCCCGAGAATTGGTTTACATTACAAAACAAACTCAGCGACCAATTCTTTAAATGTGCTTCAAAATCACTCCAAATGTTAAAACCTGATTATTATTTATTTATTTATTTGATTGAATTTTTTTTTGTTTTTGCGTCCAGGAGGTGAGGCTCAGCTAGTTTTCGCTTCTTCCAAAGGAATGAGATGGATAAACATTACTGGCACCGACTACAGGGAACCGGCTCGACATTTAGCCGGACGGGGACCAGTGGCAGCCTTGGCCTCTAACAGAACACTATACTGGGCCCGGCCAGGATGGGCCTCTATTAGCAGGTACCAAGCTGTAGCTGTAGCCTTTGCCACACACTGCTCTGTGTCACCTTACAAAAACGAAACTTTTGAGGGCTGATGACGGCTGTAGCTTCTAGAAAGACAAGAAAAATTATAATTGTGATAGATTCTGCAAGATTGTTTTTGTTTTCCTGGCTCAGGTTTGTATATTTTACAAACTAAACCAAAAAACAACAACCCGTCAAGTAAAAGGAGTTTTAGACAGGTAATTGATAAAGTTAAAATTTTGACCTGATGATGGCAGTAGATTAAAAGTTAATTAAGAGTCTTGAAGGAGACATCAATGCCTTAATTTCAAGTAACCTCAGTCAGTAGGTGTAAAAAACAGAATGAAGAATGTACTGTAGACGTGCATCGTTATCTGGATGGAGCAAAAGTTTGAATTAAGGTTTGATTTATTGATTTTTCCATGTTCGTTTCACTCTTGGATCCACTTCAGGGTCGCTATGGATGAGAACCTGCAGAAGTCAGTGTTGGCTCTGAAGGTTCAAGGCTCGGTGTCGGGCCTGGCTTTGGACTGGATCCATCATCTCCTCTATTGGACCAGTGTGGAGACGGGTTCTGTTCATGTTGGCCTTTTGGACGGTTCAGCTCAACGTCAGCTCATCACGGGGTTGGACAAACCTTCAGCAGTGGCTGTGGATCCTCTCCAAGGGTAGGGGGAGCCAGACTATTCCTATTTATCTGTGTGGAATTCCAGCTGTAATATTTATCAGTGGCTTCTGTTTTTCAGGCTGCTCTTCTGGGCCCAGAGCGGCAGCAGCGCACAGATTGAGAGGGCTCGCCTAGATGGACGGGATCGAATGTCTCTGGTTACTTACTCAATACGGCAGCCTGTCGCTCTCTCTCTGGGTATGTTTACTGAGAAATATGTACTGATATTTAGATTTACTTATTTTGTTGGTACTATTAGAGTCCTGTCTGTATAAAAGACGGGAAAGTTTCCCCTTAGGAACAAGAACGACACGCAACTGTTTGTACTTCTAGTTGAAAGCTGAGCTCCAGTTGTCCCCACAGTTCATTTGAATATGTTGACATGGTGTCTCATGGTGTTGTCTTTCATGGGATGAAATATGCTGTAATTTTGTTTTCTAGATATTCCTCGTCAGCTGCTTTACTGGATCGACCAGGGAACAAAAAGCATCTCCAGGATAAACTTCGAAGGCCGTCAGCGTAAAACTGTGGTGGAGTCTAACGGCTACCTGGACCGGCCCTTTGGACTGGCTGTATTTGAGGTAAAGGGGCCATGTTTCTGCCCTATGGGGGGGTGACCTTTTACCAGACTCTAACTACCCAATCACTTGAAAATAGATTATTAAAGAAAATGACAATAAATACATGCATCTTAGCCTAACATGCTAATCCCACAACCCTGCGTACACCACAGCAATACATCCTGTCCTGTTGCTGCTTTGTTGAATAACGTTGATTAACCCAGTAAACCATAATAACCACAAGGGTTTATTGGGATGACAGTAGCAAGAAATCTTTTGTTTTTGTTTTGTTAATAAGTTCCTTTTTAGCTTAAGTAATGAATTATTAATAAAGCGTCTTGATGAATTGTATTAAAGTTCCTGTGTTTACTACTTCATCATCATAAAAATCAAATGCCTTGAATATGTTTTGCTTTGTGGAGTAAAAGGCGTTGATAAGGAGTTTTATTGTTTTATTTCCAACCGCTTACCCGGGTTGTTATATTGCGTTTATTTCTTCTGTTCATATCCCTGCAAGCAGGTGCAATACTAAGTGAAACACATATATTTTCACATTTCTTTCCACAAATGGAACAATTTTAATAGTTAACATCTGTCATTCAGAAACTCTCCCTGAGGTTGATCTGATTTCCTGTACTGTGTCTCTCTGTAACGCTTCAGGGCTTTATGTACTGGAATGAAGAAGTGACACACACTGTCTGCAGAGCCAACAAACACGACGGCAAGAACCTGCAGATACTGTCGTCAAATGCAGCATCGCCTGGTGGTGTGGTCATCATTCATCCTGCGCTCCAGCCGAACGGTATGACCCGTCAAACACATTCAACGTGAGGGAAGGTGATTTTGCCAACATATTTTTCATGGACTGTTCACTGTTGATCAAAGGATGGTGGGGATGACTGAGTCTGGCTGATTTTTTTTTTTTTATTATTGTTACCCTCCTGGGACTAAAACATTTTTCTTCTTTCCATACATAAGGACAGTTTTTTTTTTAATTATGCAAAAATGAAGGCATTGCACCGAGTACCTCCGTAGTTGTTGAGGATAGTATTCACCCGTTTTGTTCACCTCATCCTCTTTTATAAATGACAAAAGGTTCATTTAAAGTGATGTATGAACTTTGAATCAAAGTGATGCAACGCTGTATTGTTGGTATTCAACAAATTAAACATTGATCTGATCCATAGGTCCATCTATATGTGGAAATACCGGGACTGTCTGTCAGCATGAGTGTGTCGTTGACCTGCTCGCTGAGACTCCAGAGTTTCGCTGCACTCCTCCAGAAATGGGACGAAAGAAACCCTTAGAAATTCCATCAATCTCTCGTACCATACCCGCAACAACTTTATCTGATCCAATGTTTTCTGGGATCCTCTCTCTTATCGGTAAGAACCTTCCTTGAAAAAAGTGACCAAAATAAATCCCCCTGATTCGCTTCACTTTTCTGTAAAACAACCAACAATAAAATCTTTTTCGGTAACTTGGGGCGGACCAACACGAGTATGAGTAAAGAAAACGTTTGTCATTGTCCCAGCTGCATCCTAACCAAGCGTTTCACATTTTAGACTGCATCATTGAGGACATGAATGTTATGTCAGCGCATGATGAGGTCGACAGTCACACCCAGCTTCCTTTTCTGTCATAACAGCCAACAATTTGTTTGTCCACTCAGAGGAGGGGAGTGGAAGAAAGTTGATGTCAGCCTCTTTATGTCTGTCATGTCTGCAGAGTTGCAGGAAATTATTCAGTTTGTCTTTGTATGTGTGTGTGTCTGTGCGTGTGTGTATGTGTGTGTGTGTGTGTGTTCCCAGTAATCCTCAGTGTGCTGCTGGTTGGAATAGCACTTTGTTGGTGGAGAGAGGAGTTCAGGCCCTCCAGGCCTGTTGCTGAGCAGACCTTCTCCCTCAAAGAGTCCCAGGACCCGCTCATCATTCAAGTGTCACTGATGGGTCCGGAAGCACACAAAGTCAGTGGAAGTCGGCAGACTTCATTAACATGACATTCAGTGTTTTGCAGTGAAAATCAGGTCTTTAATATGTGATTGAACTTTTACAAAAGAGTTCGATTACAACACCATGCGGAGCTGTAGAGAGATAAAGGCCCTGTCCACACGATGCCGGAACTTTTTGAAAACGCAACTTTTCTGTTGCGTTTACGCCTTCTGTCCACACGACAATGAGATATCCGGAACAAAAATGCAACTTTTCGAAAAACGCTGGCCTAGGTGGATTTTGTCGTGTGGACGGTGTATCCTCAACTTTTTAAAAACGCTGGCGTTTTGCTTGCGACGAAAACCGCTGTGACGTCATATTAATGGGCCCGTGTGTTGTGACAACAAAACACGGAGGATTCCTATTGGATAAAATTTGATTCAATACTGCCACCACATGGTTTGGCATGCTTAGAGCAGTCTTCGAAAACGCACTGATGCGTTTACGTGTGGACGGAGATTTTTTTGAAAACGCTGTCGTGTGGACGCGAATCGTTTTCGATGCGTTTTTAAATAGTTGCGTTTTCAAAAAAATCCGTCATCGTGTGGACGGAGCCAAAGAACGGTAGCTGCTGTTGACTCATTGTTGGCTGCAGCTAATCGGTGTTAAATAATAGCTTGAAGTTCTAGAGCATCTTTTTTGAGACCCAAAGATACTCAACATAGTGTAGCTATAGCTATATTATTGAGAGCAAAGCCTCTGCTGTTATGCTTTTGTGATGCAGGGATTTATACCAGTGTAGCCATTGTATTTGTCCCGGAACTGAAAAAAAGCTTTTGCTTCTGGAGTTACAGGATCCACAGGTGCTTCCTCTTCAGGAAGGCATGCTTGTCCCAAAACCTTCGGTCAGGAATTACGTCACTGAGAGCATACCGAGACTAACACATCTTTCCCAAACAGCTAAAACATGATGGGGGATTGCAGGAACACGGTCGCAACAGACCATTCAATAGAAAATCTATTCTGTCATCCAATGTAGATTCACTGATCAGTGGCAAACAGAAAGTTGAGTTTATGGATCGCTTATCTCTCTCAAACTATCAGTTTATTCCCAGTTTTCAAGCAATTACACGTGTGAGTCTGGAGTCCTCAGAATAGTCCCCTTCACAGGAATATCAACAGGTGTAATGCTCATGTTCCTTACGCTCATGGTAGTTATTATAATTTTGATCAAAACAACTCTCTGATGACCCAGTTTCATACATGCATTATTAACTTCTTGTTAAAGTCCTTTAACTATCATGGCCATAGAGAAAACTGTCTGCAGTGTTTTGGGTGTTTTATTAGTTCTCTTTGGGTGAGTCAGATTGTCTGCATCTGCGTACATGATATTGACAAGTTAGCCACACCTCCTCAACTTGATGCACAGTATTCACTGAAACTTCAGCGTGTTTTGTATGGGCCCTAACGGTATGTGTTTCATACCTTTTTTTTTTTAAACCAAAAAAATCTGTTTTAACTTGGTTATTTGATTTTTGGGGGATTTTCATGATTGATTGATCATATTCACACGAGATGGAGGCTATGGTCTGTCCACACCAGCAGAAATACAGTTTTTCTACCACAGGAAACACCTGTTGTAGGAAAAAAGTTTAAAAAAGTCAAGTCATTCTCAAACTTACAGTTTCAGTTGCTGTTGTTTTTGTCTTTCTATAACTAAAATATTACGTATCTGGGCCACCACTCCCAAAACTCAAGGGACCCTTCATGAATTAATTACACCAGGCAAATGGTGGATGAGTTACTTTGGATTTGTTAATCATAAGTATATTTTACTTCAAGAAATTCTATATTATCTTTATTATCTTAGGCTTGAAACATGTCTCTGTTCTTCTCATCAGCTTCCCAGGTTTAAAAAAAACAACAACTTTAAGCCTTTAACCTGATGGGATCTGTTTAGGTGTGCAACATGTCAACTAAGCTGTGTAATGTTTCGGCTGCCAGGAAACTATATAAGCTGGACTTGGATGGTGAATGAAGACGTGACACAGATGGCCAGCTCACTGGGTTCCACCCAGCGCCGTCTCCTCCTCCACGCTGACCTCAAGGCTGACAGGATGGCAAGACGACAATCCCAGCTGATCAGCCTTACATGATGCTTCTGTAGGTTAAAGTCGTTTAACGAGTGACTCTTTGGTGAATATTGTAGTTCAGATGGGGAAAAAGGCTTCAAAAATGACTCTAGTTTAGAAATTTGATTTTTTTCAATCATTGTTCTAAGCTTCTTAGTTGTTCATGATGATGAATTTAGGTTAACTGTGAAAGTTGAGGGCAGTGCCAGGTTAGCGGTTGTCTCACACTGTAAATGACATTCTGTGAATTATTCTCCGTTTAGGTAACAGTTTAATCACTGAGTGACTGCTCAGTTTCTTTCCTTCAGTGGTGGTACAGTAAATATATTTCAAGTTTTGACTCTTCATCAGACTGAACTTTGGTTCATGACAGACCAAATAGTTATACAATAATAATAATAATCAGGTTATTGTTGGACTACAGTTCTTATTTTATAGTTCAATTGCTTTTCAAACATAAATTTTATTCAGAGAATTCTCAAAACTTGTACTGCAATAGGATTTTTTTAAGCTTTTAAACACGGGAATTATGAATAATTGGGCTCCTTTATCTTAAACACACACAAACAGAGTTCCTCTGGGGTTTTTTTGTTCTTGACCACCTGGTTCATTTCACTCAGAGATTAATCATTACCTGGTCACATGGCCTGGATCCAACAAACAGGAGAACCAGCACAAGGTGCTCAGAGTGACCTCTAACTGGTCATTTAAAGATAGCGGTAATTCATTCATATTGTTCTTTTGTACTCATTACTTGCATTGACATTTATTTAAAGTGGCCTTTTTAACATGCAATCAATGAAAAAAAATTTTTCATTTCAGAGTATAGATATCTGCTAAACAAGTCTGGGTTCATGTAATTGTAACATCTTTTAATAACAATCCATCAAATTACTGTAAGTTACTGTAAGACAAATTTCCAGAAAGATCTAGATTCATTCATTCCTTCTAATACATTTGAATGTTCGAATAAATGACCTGAACCTGAGTTTTAGAGGTGCAGGTTGTCTTTTTTTTATTTGTTTTTTTGTCATCTGGGGGCATTTCCTCTCTGCACTCTTCATGCTAAACTATGCTAAGCTAGTCAACTCCTTGCTGTATTATAGCTGTCTTCTTGTAGATGTGGCAGTTCTTTTGTTTTCTCATCCAAGCACAAGAAAACTTACTTGCCCATTCTTGCAAAGTGCGAAAACTAAGGAAGTTAAGGTCATTTTTGTGGTGTTTTGGTGCCTTCTGATACACTGGGAACAAATGTGTTTTGTTAAATGTCTCATTGTGGCACAGGGCTATGTGGGAGTGAAATTCTTACAGACCTACTCTCTTTACATTCAGTATTTTTGTTTTTGAATGTTTTCTTTATTTCCTCAGTGCTTAACACGCAAACTGCTGATGTGTGATTGGTATTTATTTTTAGGGAGGGACTTTATTTATTTAGGATTAAATTGAGTTATTGTGCTGATGTGCATCATGAATAGAACTGAAAATTGAATACTATGAATAAATCAAAAATGAAGTATTTTGTCTTGCATGTGTTGAATCATCTTTCCTGCTTCTGAGTCTAACCAGTACTCTAAATCTTCACAAATTAATTGCCTGCATTTGTATACCTTTATTTTAAGATGACATAACAGCTGACAAATGATGTACATAGGTGTACTATTTAAAATGTCATCTGCATCAACATAGTGGGCTGTGAATTCTATATTTGTGTGTGCATTGTTAATGCTAAACAGGGAAACTTCATATAGTATTACAAAGGAGAGTGAAAAATTGAGATGTTTAGATGCACAAGGAGAAGGTACATTTAGTACATTTCCCATTTTGGAAAATTCAGTGAAATTACTCCTCATCAAAGTCTGAAGCAGGTTCGCTCAACATCATCCATCCATCCAGGGTGTGATTTCTTTTTACATCTATACCTCTGATAGATCATATCTTTACTGATGAACGCAACAGAATGAATGACTAGTCTTTTTGTTGCTGTTCATTTCCTGCTTAGAAGTTTGCAGAGATGTGAATAGAAGAAGGATGAAATGTAGCCAAAAAGGCCACATAAAGTCCAACATCAGAGCAAACTGTTCACTTCATCTCATATTTGCTGGGTTATTTTCCTGAGGTATGCAGGAAACAACACACTCAAACCAGTACCTGCCTTTTGACTCTCACCATCTACTGGAGCACAAGTTCGGAGTGACTTGGGCCCTGCAGCACAAGGCTGACGAGTTACCCACCAGTACCCAAGAGGGACACCAATGTTCAGATTTTGGACAGTGAGGACAGATGGTTTGAGAGATGTGAAAGAAGCCTTCCACCTGAAGGATGGTCTATGACATCATCGTTCAATATTTACAATCAGGTCCTTTCAAAACTCAGACGGCCTAAATAAAATGACTGCCATAGTTTGTCATGACTCATAGATGACCTGCTGCCAATTTTTGAAGTGAATGAACATATTTTATTTCAAAATGAATTCACTTCAGTTTAAAAGCAAATGACCTCAAACAATGGAAAACTGACGCAAATATTAAATTTTCTTTTTGCGAGTATTCAGATTCATGTTGTTCAGTTACAGTAATGTATTGAAGCAGGTTTAGAGTTGTAAGAATGGTATGAGGAACTGAAAGGTGTGGCGCTGGAAACAAAGTAAATTAAAAGAGGACTAAAATAAAGCAGGCCATGGAGCAAAAGACCAGTCTTAAGACCTTGATAGTTCTTAAGATAGCAAATATAGGCCATGTAACAAATGGCCTGAGTTGACTCTGCCCCAAAATCCTTAAATCGACTTTGATTCCCAATCCTGCCTCACTACCTTCATTTGCTACCTCTTGAAGAAACCAGGAGAGGAGCCAACAAGATTAAATGGCTCCCAGCTGCTTGCCTCCAAACTCAGTGCCTGTTCCATTAAATGACTCCACGCAATCAGACAGAGAGATCTTTTCTCTGTCTCGTGAAAGTATTAACTAGAAACTCAACTGAGTTGGAAAAACAGGAAGAGCTGCTTTTCACCAGGATATCAGTTCCTGCAGGAGCAGACACACCATTTCTGCTGTTTCAGCAAGATCGTATGTGTTACAGGAATCTTTTTCCTGGAGTCTTTCCTGTTGTCCTTTTTTTTTTTGTCTGTTTCATTGGCTTGAACTACAGTTGCCATGGCTTTAGAGAATGTTGAACTGCAGAGATGTTTGCGAAGTCGGCGCTCAACTGTCAACTGTCTATCAAAAGGTGTTGTAGACAACAAAACATTCCCATTTTCCCAAGAAAAAACAGTCAAAGCTTGGAGATCGCTGGATAATCTGGACAGTCCTTGCATCAAAGAAGGGTTGTCCAAAGCAGAGGGTAAACCTGAGCAACAACAGAGCATCAATCTTAACGTTGGGGGAAAAGTTTTTCTTATTCCCAAAAAGTATGCAGCTAAATATCCTCAAACCCGGATAGGATCACTGGCCCTCTGCAGCGACCGAGCAAAGCTCTTCACACTGTGTGACGACTACTCCGTGCAAAAGAATGAGTTCTTCTTTGACCGGGATCCTGCTTTTTTCCATCATATCTCCCAGTTCTACACGAGTGGAGTTCTTTGGATTGTACAGGAAATGTGCCCGATCAACTTTGAGGAGGAGATCGCGTACTGGGGCCTGAGCTTGAAGGACACCAAGCTCTGTTGCTGGATGGTATTTCAGGAAAAGATTGATGAGGTGAAGGATGATCTAAAAGTAGAGAAGGAGTTAATGGCTGAAATTGAAGTCAAGTACAATGATGAGTGCTTCAAGGACATGGTCTTTGGGAATATTCGGAAGAGTCTGTGGAACATTGTTGAGAATCCTTACTCGTCAACTCTAGCGAAGGCTTTCAGTGTTGTCTCCAGCTTGTTTGTGCTCTTCTCCATCGTCGCAATGACCCTCAACACTGTAGAAGAACTTCAGAAGTATAAAATACATGACAGACCACACATGGAATGGGTGGAGATCTTCACCATTGTGTTCTTCACATTTGAATATTTAACTCGCCTTTTCACAACTCCGAACATAAGTATGTTCTTGAAGAGTGGACTCAATTTTGTGGACATGGTGGCGGTCGTACCTTATTTTATCCAGATTGTCTTTGAAGCCTTTTCTGGCACTGAAGACGTGAATGCACAGGAAGACTTGAGAACCATGGCTCAGGTCAGCAAGGTTAGCCACGTCCTCAAGGTTGTCAAGCTGCTTCGGATCCTTCGTATTTTGAAACTGGCTCGACACTCCACTGGGATGAGGGCGTTTGGGTTCACTCTGCGTCAGTGTTACCAGCAAGCCAGTTGCATTTTCCTTTTCATTGCCGTGGGAATCTTCACTTTCTCTGCTCTACTTCACTCAGCCGAGAGGGAAACAGAAGGATCTCCGATCAGCAGTATCCCATATGCTTGGTGGTGGGCTGCAGTGAGTAATTGAATAAGACAATGTAATGCTGCAGCATCTAAATTTCATGTTTGATCTCTTCCCACAAACACCTGCTCTTTATTTGCATCCTTCCTCTGAGGACATTGGCATTAGAAGACACACTTTGGTTCAATGAAGTAAAAGTGTTTCAGCTGATTCTTTTGCTGCTTATATTTTTTCCTTTAAGCTGCAAAAGTATTTGTGGATAGATAAATCTGCAGGCTCATCTATGGAGAAACAAATTTTAACAGCAAGAAAAATCCGGTCCAAAAGTGGTCAGACATATTACTGTAAATGATTGGGTGAATTATGGTGGAAATGTTGTTTTTCAGGAAATATATTTAAACAAAATTTCATTTGTGTGTTTCAGTAGTTCTGAGGTGACAGAGTATTTTCCTCTGTTATGATACATACTGTTTATTGGGTTTTAACGACAGTGAGAGGCTAGTTGTGATTTAGTTTGATATTTCAATCTTAATCATGGACATGGTTACTTACATAACCATTCATGTAAGTATTTAGATCTTTTGGATGCATTGTCTTCTCGTTCTTGTGCAAGAATTTTCCTAATACCTTTGGTGATCTATCCACCTAACTTCATCATGTAAAATGAAAGGACGCACAATTAGGCAGGTGAATGTAAGTGGGTTGACTGACATTTGGGCCAGCGATGATTGGATAAGATTAACAGGTCTGAGATAAGCTACAATTTAAGTTTAATTTCGTAAGAATCTCAACATTGATCTTGTACAAATATAAGAAATTTACATCCAATCCAAACTATGATGAACAATAATACTGAGTCTTCATTTTCTTTCATAGGTCAGCATCTCCACTGTGGGTTATGGTGATGTCGTTCCAGTAACTATTCTGGGCCGCTTTGTGGCCTTTGGCTGCATCTCATTTGGAATCATTCTCAACGGCATGCCGATTTCTTTCCTTTTTAACAAGTTCTCTGATTACTATGCCAAGCTAAAAGCTCAGGAATATAACAGCACCTTAGTACAGAAGCGCTTTCAGCTCAAAAAGCGCCTCCGACGCCGTCTGGACATGTGTTTTCATCCCTCAAGGGAAGACAATAGTACTGAAAGCCAATATGATTGTATATACTGAGTGAAATCTTAAATATGGCAGCCATGGGGTGTCTTCATTGTGATTGTGTTGCTTAGCGAGCAATCTTTTTGCTTTGTTTTTATTACAGGCACCCTTTCACCATCAGTCCTTTGCATTGACTATGTGGTTGAGAACCATGGTAGGCTGTATAAGATTTATGAGACCGATTAACTTCTTTGTTGTTATCTTTTACATTGCATTTTGAAATAACTTTTTATGGTACTCTAAAAGAAGACTGAGTGTCTGGAATGCTGCCCAAGTTTGTAAAAAGCGATCAAGTTGCACATAAGTTGCAGAGTGGTCCTTAACTTGAGATTTAAAAAATAACAAGTGCCTGTAAACGCATCACACTAAACTAAACATTTCAATATGTAACACTCTGGTGGGATACGCAATACTGCAAAGTAAAAGTTATTTTACAAAATGCATGTATTAATAGATTTTGATAGATGTTGACTTCCATTTTAAGTCAGGATTTAGGAAAGTTTTGAAAATGAAAAGACATTAAATATAACGATTGCATGAGCTCATCTTACAGTGAGTGTGAGCAATTCTCTACTCATTAAATAAACCTGCATAATAGACGTCTGATAATGAGTTTGTCATTCTGTGTTTCCTGCGGAAGTTTCAAAACCACTTCCTCAACAGATGTGCATCAAACTATCTGCGTATGTGCAGAACTTATTTTTATCTTGCCTGAGATTCAAGACTGAACTGATAAAGATGAGAATATGACCGATCTGATTGATCTGGATTTCTTTCGTAGTGCAAATGATTTGACACAGGTACATTTCCTCCCACAGTGTCTCAGCGACAAATTGTAATTGCTTGCAGTTGTGCATGACAAGCAATCTGAGATTCTCCTTCATAATTATTTGATAGAGTCAGAATTCAGGGTTAGATGGAGCCAACTGATTCGCTGTGGTGACCCCTGACGGGAAAAACCGAAAGGAGAAGAAGAGTCAGGATTCATTGGTTCCCAGTGATGCCATCCTTTCTCTGAAGCAGCAAAGTATGCCTGCATCAATACACTGTCACCTCCATGCTTGGCGATTGGGTCTGTGGTTCTTTGTTGAACACTGTTATGATCACACGGAACTAAGGGCACCTGTAAATTCCACCCAGTTGAACATTTGATTCATCAGTCTGTAGAATATTCTCTCAAAAGTTCTCAGACCTAAAGTCTGCTGGCTGTAGATTTACAGGTAGGAGTTATTTCAGTTATTTAATTTTCAAAACTCAATAAAATGTAATCATGAAAGAGGTTGGGGTGTTGTTTCTGATTACGTATCTGATTAATCTGGAGTTCTTTAACTCTTTTTCTTTCTTGTTGTTTTTTTGCCTTGATATGATTTTCTGCGATGTCGGATAATAATTGTCTGCCTCCTTTTTGTCTGTTTGTACATCTTGTATTAATGTGAAGTACAAGATCTATGAATAAATACTGTATTGATTATAGCAGTGAAATCACATCTTGTGGTCCACTAATCCTCAGCGCAGATTAATTATCGCAATGATAAAATGTTAGATGAAAGTGATTACAACATTGTATTCAGGGGTCGAGGTTCCTTGCATTTAGTTGTATCATAAAATGTCTTGGCTCAGTCTTCTAACAGTCTGATGGATGAAATCGTTGCTCAGTCTGGTGGAACCGGCTTGGAGGGTCTGAAACCTTCTTCCAGAAGGCAACAGGCTGAAAAGGCAGTGTACGGGGTGCGTTGGGTATTTTATTGTTTTTGGCTACTCAGGTGAGACGGGAGTTGAACATGTCCTGGAGAGAGGAGTGAGGCACCAGTGATCGTCTCAGCCTCATGCGGTATGCATTGTGGGAACTTGATGCAGCAGGAAATGATGTCCTCAGTGCTGCGTCAGTAGAATGTTCACATGATGGGGGGGTTGGGGTTTTCACTCTCTTCAGCTTCCAAAGGAAGTTGAAACGCTTCTTAACCAGCGATATTGTGTTTATGTTCCAGGAAAGATTGTCTGTGATATGCAAATCCAGGACTTGGTGTGACTGACGTGCTCCACAGCTATGCTGTTGATAGCCTGTGGGAGGTGGTGGGAGAACGCTTTCCAGAAGTCAATGAAATTCTCTTTTATTTTGTCCACATTAAGGAAGAGCTTGTTATTGGTGCAACACGTGGCCAGCTGGCTCACCTCACCTCTCTTGTGTCATTCATCATTTTTGTTGAGAACCACCACATTTGTGTCATCAGCAAATTTGACCAACAGGTTTGTGTTGGAAGTTGATGTGCAGTCCTGGGTGAGCAGAGTGAACAGCAGAGGACTGTGAGAACATCCTTAAGATCCTTCACACAGACATTAAAACACACATCCAGTGATGTTATCTGGACCTGCAGTCTTGTAGACATTAATCACAGTGAGAAATTACTTCATGCTGGCTGGGATGAAGCACAGAACCGGGTCGTTGAGAGAGGGAAGAGCCTTCTGAGGCATGTTATTCGATGCAATATAACGCAAAACATTTAAGGAAGTCATTTAGCTGGTTCAGCAGAGTGGTGTCTTAGTCACAGATCTGTCGTGATGTTTGTATCTCCTTCCATGGACTGGGCGTACGTCCACTGAAGTTATTTTCTTGGCATACAGGCGCCTGACTTCCCAGATGCCATTCTCAACTGCCAATGCAGCTGATGATGTAAGCTGTCACTGTTTCCATATATTCCTGTAAGTCTTTTTTGTTTTATGTGGCTTCTCCTTTAAACATGGTCCAGTCAGGGTTCTCAAAACAGTCCTGAAAAACAGAGGTGGCACCAACACCCGGATCAGCCTCTGAATCGGTTTGTTGACCTTCACCCGTGGTCTGCATGCTGGCTTCAGCATAACAGTGACGTGGTCAGAGACTCCGAGGTAGGGGAAGGGAGGGGGGCAGCCCTGTATATTCCTCAGCAGCTGGTGCAACGTCCAGGGTGTTGCTTCCTTTTCTAGGAAAATCAACGTGCTGCTGTAGTTTTGGTAACATTGACTTCAGGTTTTCATTCTTACTTCACTTTTTCCTGGCTCATTTGTTGGCTCATTATTTTGGGTTTGTAAAACTGGAAGAGCAGCAGATCATCGTTATCTTGTACATCTGATTAACAATGAGGTATTTTCCTTCATTCACTCCAAAAGGTAATTGGATCCTTGCAAACATTTGCGTTTTTATTCTTCCTGTATTTTGTGTTCATGCCCTAGTTTACCCAAAAATAATAAAACATACAGGATGATATTTTTTTTATAACTTAGATACTAAAAATAAAGTGGCAAGAAAACATGTTCTGATAATTAAGCCTAAGTGGTGGCTGATAATAGTGGATGAAACTGATGTAGGATGAATTTGGTAAATCTATGAAGACTAGGCAGCAATAGGGGGGTGGAGGGCATCCAAACTAGCAGCGTGAAAGAACTAGAAGAATGGGAGGGAGTTGTATTTAAAAATTGAGGAGCAAGATGATCCTCTATTTTTAGGCTGACAATGAATATATGTTACTGTGGTTTTGAATAGATATAATACATGGAATCAGGATTAAAATACAGCCTGAGAGTGCAAAGCTTGCATATACCCTTTTTAATGGGTAACTAACAACATCTAAGTAAAAATCTATGTTCAGTCTGTTAAATATTAACATTTACCATCTAAATGTTAAACGTTTAACGTTTATGAACCTTTTAGTTTTTTAGTTTTCTTCTTTTTGTATTTACAACTATATCAATATGTTATTTATAGCGGAGCAAGTTAACACACACGAAAACATCTTTGAACAAGGCAGAAGTGGCCAAAGCATGTTTTTTTTACTCATGTAGAAGTACAGTACAGTTATGTGAGTAAAAAAATACAGCTATTTCAAATTCTTTACTATAAAAAATTTAATTAGAAGCGCTTTGGAATGTCTGTTGACATGATTAAGCGCTTTATAAATAAAGTTGATTGATTGATTAATTGTACTGAATAAAAAAAATCCAAAAATATAAAAAGTAGCTACAATAAAGACATTGCCTCCCCTTATTTTAATATATACATAATTTAAGGGTTTAGAAACTTTATGCTTGAATTCCTTCTTACAGCGTTTTTTAAATTGTGTTGAAAACAAATAGAAATGAGAGGTTGAGTCTGTTGCAGATTTACTTTCTCCCTCATCTTACTGTGTCTGGACTATGTAATTTGAAAATCTGCCCTTAGTTACAGATATTTTCAGTTTAGGAGTTTAGGAAGTTAATTATATATGATCTGTTTTGTCAGCATTAATTTTAATAATTAACTCGTCTTTACATTTTCTTAAATATACAGTAATGTTTCAGTTAAGAATTAAAACATACTATAACAATCTAACACTAACCTTTACTCTAACTCTGCACTTGTTAAATTCCTTGTTTTGATAACTTTTTTGTAATGATTCTAAAGGATTTGAACTTATTGATTGATTGATTGATTAATCTTAAAAAACAAAATCCAGACTCAAGGGTTTTTCCTTTCATAAGTACTGTTCCAGTTGGAATACATCATCCATCCATCCATCCATCCATCCATCTATCCATCCATCCATCCATCCATCCACCATCTATCTGCCATGTGCTAGAGGTGGGGGTTTCTTTAAACACCGTTCACCAGCTTTTTCCATCGTCTCTGTGGATCAGTGTTGTTATAATGTTAATTTCAATGTTGTTACAAATAATGTTCTAAAATTAAAATCGTTAAGTTGTTCTTCAACCATAATCAATCTATAAACATTGTTAAGACATCAATCAATCGTGTTATCAGCCTGGTCAAGTGGCTGTGTATATTTACTCAATCCTGTCATCATTTTTTTGTACATAATAACTATACTTTAAAGGTTCAGTCTCAGTTAAACTAATACACTAAAATCAGATCATTTCAGCTTTTGAATATTCTCATATGTGTGTAAATCTGAATATCTTATCCCTCACACATAGTCATGGTCTGTGTGATAAAGTGTAACCTTTGAATGTCAGTGTTCAGAGCACATAACAGAAAACATCCAGCAGACCGTCACAACACGCCAGGGTCATCCTGCATTGTTTGTAGGAGGATGTAGGTGAAAGATGAAAGAGAAAATAGTTTCTCAAAACGGCTGTAAGTGTTTGTCATATCTTAGATCCTTTGTTCGATATTCAGACTTCCTATTGGTGAGATCTGATGCCACTGAATGAACCCTCTGCAAAGTTTGTGACGATCATGTCATTCTTTGTCCTGTGACTTGCTGAAATGTGACATCTTTGTCATGTGAGAACTCTTGATTTGTTCTCAAATCTGACGAAATAAAAGCAAAATGTGAACGACTGACTTGGAACAAATGGGCACCGCCCCGCAGGATGGCACCGGATCCTGACGCGCACTGGACGCATCAATGAAGAACCGACGGAGACGCGCTGGGTGATCACAGTCATTACTGAAGTAAGGTCACTTCACTTCCTCATTTAAAAGTACTTAGCGCCGTTTTGCGCAATTTGCGCATTGGAAATATGTCAGAAGACGAAGCTGGAGTCCACGTTGTAGTACGTGGTCTTTTCTAGAAAAAATTTGTGACACCAGATCGGAGAGGAGCGTTTATCGCGCCGTCAACAGGTCTGTAAAACAGAGCGTTAGAAATAACAACACTTATTTAAAAATGTCATTCATTTAGAGGGAAGTCGTGCTTCATTGGTTATGGTGATAGAATGTATTGCTGTGCGCCGTTAGGTGATTAAAATATTCATAGACAATTTCACACAGTTTTATCTTAAAATATTCATTCTGTTCCCTGTTTAATTTCCCTGTGAAAGTATCGATTTGACTTTCGGGAGAAATGAACCATTAGGAGGGAACGCTTGCCTTGGATGAGGTTTTCAGTCTCCCAACATTCTTGGTATTTATTGCACTATTAATTTATATCTGGAATTAATAATCAGAAGCAAATATTGCACTGTTTTCCTGAAGGTGTTTAGTCTTCCTTGTATATACTCCCGGGTTTCAGGAACAATTACTCTTCCCAAACTAGTGTAACAAAATAAATCAGACTGATAGGTCTACATTACTCAGTTTTCATCTGCTAGCCTTGTCTTTTCTTTCTTTTTTGTTAAACGTTGGCTTAATGTTCCTGTTCTGGGATTTAAATGAAACCGTGGGAGATGTTTGGAAGAGAAATGCCGGGAACAACAACTCATAGACATCTGAACTCAGATAAAAGTCCCATTGGGAAATACTGATATAATCTTTTATGAATGTTTTGGAAACACTGCAAATGGTTTCACTATAGGTTAAAAAATGTCTTAAAAGTTAGGATAAAATTGTGAGAATAAAAGGAAGGCACAAACATCGGTATGATATTAAGCTACGACAGTATTGACAAAAACCATACTTCTGTAACTTTATTGTCCAAAAAAGTACATTAACTAAAATTTTATATACAAATAGTGTAAACAAACAGACTTAAAGCACTCCTGGTTTATTTTTGTCTGTTAATCTGAATGTGGTAACTTTCAAAGTTTCATCCATTCAGTTGTGTTTTATTACATTTTTACAGTAAATTGTTAGGATCTAAGCATTTTTTCCTCACTTTTATTGGTAATCTAATGACTAAATCCCTGACATCATTTATGTCACATTTTCCACCTTTACAATTTATTGCCACTCCACACCCAATGAACTTGTCAAGCGTAGAGGGCTCAGGTTGATGCCAACCACGTCATGTTTGCTCGATGCTCACAACGCAAAGGGAAGTCAGTGAAAATTTTCATTTATGGACCTTTATGAGCGTGTTGAAGTGATAAATATTTATTTTAAGGTCTGACTAAGTTTTAACTTACAGAATGTTGATGGTCAAACCATATTGTCTCCCTCCTGATACATTTTAATGGCCGTAAAGAGTTATCAGGTTGCTATGTACCAGCCAATTTATTATGCTAACATTAAAACTTGAGGAGTGGCTTGAGTTCTCAGAAACGTGGCACAGAAACAAATTTATCACACTTGTTCTGAGGACCATTTCTATGAGGCTCACATGGATGGATTTGTCACTGTCCAATTTAACTCTATCAAAATACACACTAAGCTCCTGATATAAGAAACTCACCTACTCAACACTGCCATGACCAGGGCATTTGGAGGGCTGCAGTCAGTAACAACCATGTATAAATGATCAGGTGTAAGTTGTATTACCAAGTTCTATTAATTATTACTTAGAAGAGGAAAGTTCAGTCATTTGTTTCTCCAGAGAGAGATGAGCTAGAAAAGCAGCATTCCAAGCAGCAGGAGAATAAACCCATGACGCACAACCAAACCATGATATTAACTGACTTCGCTGGCGCAGTCTGGCATTTGGCATGCGCATTGCATTGTTACAAGATTATGCACTGAAACATTTAGACTCCAGGGGCGCTCATTCAAAGCCACCAGTGGCTGGTAGGGAGTTTCCTCAAATGGCATGATGGTAACTTGTCCGTGACAGATTATTAGCAAGTGATAAATACGAATAGATAAAACTCCAGAGGAAGTCTGCAACACAGATGAGTTCTGAAGCATTTTAGGAATTAATGTAAACAAAGACATTAAAAGGTATCATCACTAAAGGTATCATTTTAGAAAAGGAAAACAGGAAAAGTTCTATTTTTAATGTAATCAACTGTCTTACGAAGGATTCTCAAGATTCAACAAAATCTCCTCATTGTTGGTTACAAGCAATGAGGTTGCCAATGTGTGTGGTTTCTCCAGTTAATTGCTTTTTTAAAAAAATAGTCAATTTTAAATAGAATTCTGGTTAAATTCTAGAATGTAAGTTAGTATCATAGACATACCTGAGTGCCTCACAATGAAATTGTTGTGAATTGTTGTATGTTTTATAACTACTTCCAGTAGTACTGCTAGTTTTAACTGTGGCGGCCGTTTATCAGAGATCATGTGACCAAGTTATGGATACTGTATAACATATAGTTTACTTATTAGTAAATACGTTTGTTATGTAAGTCATTACCTAGGTTATGAGGTGGTGTTTAAAGAACTGACAGAACAACTTCGTCTATGTGAATGGTAGAAAGATAAAGTACGAAACACCAGAATGCACAATGTGAGTCTAGACTCCAACATGTTGTTGGTTTAGACCAGAAAAGCACTTTGGATGACATAATGAAAACTACTGATTGGGTTGGGGTTACCTTTCTCCCATAAATTCATCCTTTAGTTATAGTTTGATCCACCAGAGCCTGAGAAAGGAGTTTAGGTCAGAGTCTTCACCTGCTAGTCCATGTTCAGGGCACATAGCCGATAGGAGACTTCCTACATCTCTTTCTGCAATATTATCCTTAATCATGTAGCTGTTTTTATTTAGTCAATCAAATTTTGTGTCCTTGGTTTCTTAATTTCACACCGAGCTGTGTTCTGTCTTCACTGCAGGGTTGGAAGGATGAGAAAAGTCAGTGGAAAAAGGTTGTTGCTGGCAACGCCTCTTGTTGTCTTTGTCCTCCATCTCTGCAAAGATTTTGTCGACCCCAAAGCCATCCAGCATCAAGTGTACGAAGAAAAGGAGGACAATCAAATCAGACACCCCACCAAAAATAACTCTACTGTTTTATTTTGGCCAAGTTGTCGAATAAATGCATCGGCTTCCAATGTCTCCGGCTTCGACACGCTTCCTAATAATATCAAGGATTTCCTTTACTACCGTCACTGTCGCCACTTCCCCATGCTGCTGGACCTTCCAGACAAATGTGGAGGACCTGATAAATCAGCAGAGGTCTTCCTCCTGTTGGTGGTTAAAAGCTCTCCTCTGAACTATGACCGCAGAGAGGTGCTGCGCAAAACCTGGGCTAAAGAGCGGTTACACAACGGCGTGTGGATTCGAAGGGTCTTCATATCAGGAACGTCAGATTCAGGTTTTGAGAAAATGAGGCTGAACAAACTCCTGGAGCTGGAGCATGGTGAGCACAGTGATATCCTCCAGTGGGACATCATGGACACGTTCTACAACCTCACCTTGAAGCAGATGCTCTTCCTGGAATGGATGGAAAGAAACTGTCCGAACGTTCGCTTCCTGCTGAATGGTGACGATGACGTCTTCGCCAACACAGACAACATGGTGGAGTTTCTCCAAAGCCTCCAGGATAATGATGGAGGAAAGCACCTTTTTATTGGCCATGTGATCCAGAATGTGGGGCCCATTAGAGAATCATACAGCAAGTATTTTATCCCGGTACAGGTGCAGGAATCAGAAACATATCCCCCCTACTGTGGGGGTGGGGGCTTCCTCTTGTCTGGCTATACAGCTTCAGTGATATATAATATGTCAAAGTCTGTGTCCCTTCTTCCCATTGATGATGTTTACATGGGGATGTGTCTGGCCAAAGCAGGACTTGGTCCAACTTCCCATATCGGTGTTAAGACAGCAGGACTTTATGTTCCCTCCAGCGTACTCGATAGATACGACCCTTGTTTTTTCAGAGACGTTTTACTGGTACACAGATTTCTTCCAGCTCACTTGTACCTTATGTGGCACCAAATCAATGATCCTAATCTCAAGTGTTCTCAAAAGAAAAGGTTTCAGCCGCATCAGATTTGGTGACTGAGTTTCATGATTCCTTTCTTCCAAGCCCTAGATTGTAAAAGAAGGTAAAAATCTTTTTACATTCTTAGCTTAAAAGGTCTGGACTGTTTCCCTACTGCAGCTGTTTTATGAAACTCTTTATGTTGGTAAATTCATGGGTGTGCAGAAATAAGAAAGGGAGATGATGCCTTAGTCACAGGTTCGTGGAATAAGGGTGATATATCCCAAATAAATTAATTTAATAATAACACCAAAATAAATTCAAAGGTATTTGATGAATAATCAACAAACACATTTTCATCCCAGGTGACCAAAAACACCAGATAATCATTCGTCAGTGGACGGGCGTAATGCACAATGCAAAACCTTGTACAAAACTTTGTTTTCACAGAACAGCCCTTTGGTTAAGTTTAGGTACTACTACAAAACTAGTTGGCATAACAACTGGATGAGAAGACAAAGAATGAGGTAAAATGGGGGGGTTGATGTCCTGGGATGGAGATTGGACCGGAGGAGTGGGTTGTTACCACCTGGTGTATTTTCTGGAGACATAATCCATTCAAAGCTGATGTAGTTTTTGGAATATTTATTTGACATCACAGATTTGTTGAAATAAGCGAACAATTCCTTTTTAATGATGACTACTGCTAGTTTTGTTTTTATTTTTATTTTGTTATTACATGTTTGTTAAATATTTAATTGACATTGTGGTTGTTGTGACTGCAGCTGGTGATCGCTTCACAAATCATTTTTACTGCCAACTGAATCATTTCCGTACAGTACATTATAGTGTAGTATCATATAGTGTAGTTTAGTACAGCAGATTACAGTAGAGTACAGTAGTCTTTGAACATTGGGTTCCAAGATAGATATTGTTGTCGACTCATAGCTGTACTGTCAATAGTATTTGCCTAAGAATGATGAAAGATGATTTCTGTTCTCTTTCGGGACTTTGTAAGTTAATAAAGGTTGATTGCTGGGCACATGTCTGTACACAGTTCCATGGTGTTACAAATATGTTAATTATTCTGTTATTTCATAATAAATTTCTTGTAAATTAAATTATTTTCTGAACAAACTGAATATGTTTCTCATATGAACACATTCGTTTCCAGGGGACACCTAGCTGGAATCACAATGGAAGTAATTTAGAGATCATTTTTTACCTAGTCAGCACTGCCAGCCTCTCAGTAAGAAAACCCTTCATGGGTTCGAATTCATTCCTGGTCAACGATAAACTGACTGGATGCGAATTCAGGCTTTAAGTGGAAAGGAATCTAAAACTCTAGTTCCCCCTTGTGTTCAAAGCACGTTACTGCAACTCTGAGTATCACCACTACAGTAAACGAGCCGTTCTTAATCTCTTCATATGATCCTACATGAGTTCTGTGTCTGAGTTATGTTTTTGCCTATATATATATATATATATATATATATATATATATATATATATATATATATATATATATATATATATATATATATATATATATATATATATATATATATATATATATATATATATATATATATATATATATATATATATATATATATATATATATATATATATATATATATATGATCATGGCAGCACAAGAACAGGCCCTAAGTACAAGAGCAATAGAGGCCAATATCTACCACAGTAGATCTGACCCAAGGTGCAGGCTATGTAAAGAAGCCCCAGTCAGTCCAGCATGTGGTAGCAGGGTGTAAGATGCTCGCCAGCTCAGCATACATGGAAAGGCACAACCAAGTAGGTGTGATAGTGTACAGGAACATCTGTACCCAGTATGGACTAGAAGTACCCAAATCCCAATGGGACATACCACCGAAGGTGGTTGAGAACGACAACGCTAAGATCCTGTGGGACTTCAGCTTCCAGACTGACAAACAGCTGCTGGCTAACAAACCGGACATAGTGGTGGTGGACAAAGAGCAGAAGAGAGCAGTGGGGATAGATGTGGCGATTCCAGCTGATGCCAACATCAGGAGGAAAGGAACACGAAAAGATTGAGAAGTATCAAGGGTTAAAAGAACAGCTGGAACAGATGTGGAAGGTCAAGGTTAATGTGGTCCCTGTGGTAGTAGGAGCACTTGGAGCAGTGACCCCCAAACTGGAAGAGTGGCTCCAGCAGATTCCTGGAACAACATCTGAAGCCTCAGTCCAGAAGAGCGCAGTCCTAGGAACAGCTAAGATACTGCGCAGAACCCTCAGACTCCCTCTGGTAGAGGACCCGAGCTTGAGGATGACACACAGATACCACCCCACAAGGGTGAGAGGGACATTTTATATAATGTATATACATATATATATACATATATATATACACACACACACACACACACACACACACACACACACACACACACACACACACACACACACACACACACACACACATATATATATATAAAATTGATTTGATTTGATATCTCATTACATGTAATATAATACACCTCTCCCTGGTACTACAAAAAGTCATTTCAGGTCATTTCAGAACAAACACATGAGGAACATTTCATATAGTTTTAATTAAAACCCCTGTAAAATCATCTATAGAAAACACGGGAGCTAGAGTATATTTTTCTTTCACATTATTTCAGTAGTGATGTGACTGTGCTTAAAGTTTCCAACAATATACTAACCAAATGTAAGTTTCTATTGTGCATTTAAGAACAGAGTTTATTTGGAATTTTACGCTCAACAAAGCTCACCTCCAACGCGTCACCCATCAGACATTACCTTCTTTCTGTACATTAATTATTTTGGCACTAGATCCGGACCACATCCTCCTCTGGATATACCTTAATACGGTGATAAGCGCACCTTTCGTCATATTGAGTGCTTAAGATAAACTTAAACCCTGTGTTCAAGCCAAGCCAAACAAAACCAAACACAAAAGCTGGTTTCTAAGTTGTTTGCGTTCCTGTATGGAAAGGGGATCTGCTGTTCCCATGATGACGGCCGACTCTGTCATACCTGGATTTGAACTGGAATTTCAATAGACGGACTTTCAGTGCGTTTCATTGGTACAGCATAGATAAAACAGAAAGAGCCGGATCGAAATGTTTCCGTTCTTTCCCCATTTGAACTACTCTAAGGCACTGCCCGTCAAAGAATCTCTTTCTTCGGGCTATCAGAAATTCTGTTTCTAAGATTTACGCACCGTGGTGATTGCCTTAGGAGCAAGACTCAGGGCAGAGAACGCCCCTGCGGATCTTTTACCTTTACTTTGTCTTCTACAACAGGCTCAGCCTCACAGTGAAATGAGACTCACAGGAACTACCTTGCTGCGCTCACGTAGATCTTCTAATATGTTCAGGTATTTATTAACGACCTTAATGACGAGCCTAATGTTCCTGTTACTTACTGTCTTAAATAGATCCATATACTTTACACCTCTGCGCTCATTTGGAAGGTAATTTAGAAAAGTATTTGAAGGGGCGATGAGAAACTCTTTAAAGCACCATCTCATTTATTTTGAGTTTACAGTCTACAACACAGACCGGCAGCTTAGAATTAATGTCTTAATATCTGTTGCTTTGGGGAAAGTAAAGTCTGGATTGAAAAAAATGACATAATTTCACATTTTAATCACCTTGAGAAGAAACCTCATACACGTTGTGTCATAATAAAACACACACCGTGTAAATTGTAGATTACTTTAATGTGTTACTGTGTGTGGATTACAGTTCAGAGGGCCGTTATTCCAGGTGAACTATTCACACCAGACATTCTTATTGACAAAAATGTTTTCTTATGCTTTTATAAACACAGACATTAATAAGCCACCAAATCACAATGTCCCATATTTATTTGGATGTAGCACAGTAGACATGAAAAGCACAATAAAATTAAATAAAACTAATCTGGTTGAACAACTTGAGCAGATAAAAAATATGGGTTTTTGACTAAAGATACCCACAAGATAAAATACAGTTCTTACTTTTAACACAAACAGCCACAAACAACAGTACTATTATTTCTACAATATTATAACAATTTCATCTCTTCTATTATCATTTTTTACACCGGCTCATGTCACACCTTGTCAGTGTCCTGCAGGATGAAGTCCTGTAAATCTTTGAAAATCCATGCTTGTTCTGATTTCACGGTAGATTATATTTAACAAAGAACAGTTGGTTTTAAACCTGTGACACAGGAATGTTTGTGTTGATGCATGTTAGTTAAATGTAAATGCCGTTAACACACCCTGAGAAAGCCAAAAGCAAGAGGGTGTGAAGACAGCCGATAACCATCTGTGAAGGACTGGAAGGGAGTTTGTGAAAAGATGCAGTATTGTGGTAAAAATGATGACAAATAATGGCAACAATCATGCAAACCCTTTAGAATATTTAGTTAAAGAACTGATTTCCTCATTCCTTTGAGTGAGTAGAAATGTCACGTGTTTCAAAGCTGCTAAAAATTATAACAGAAAACCACAAATCACCAACATTTAAAATTGAGCAGTTGAACACATCCACTGTTTAAGAGACAAGTGATTTAATATATAACCAAACATATCAAAATAACGATTACAATAACAAATAATTTGATACTGTCATCTCACACAAAGAAATTCTGATGAATATGAATTATATTGCATGAAAGGGATTGAATGTAAGACAAATTCTGAAGAAAATTCAAGATTATTCAGCCAAAATACACTAACTAACCAAAACTCAATTATTAATTGAAATTTGATTGAAAGTACAAATAATTCAGTAAAAGTTACTACTTTGTCTCAAACCGGTATAGTTTGTTTCAAAATGATAACGCAGGAATGTTTCTGTGCCTTAATACAAGTACCATCAACACGCACTGACGCACCCAAAACAGTGAATGCGTGCTGACAGCCGATGACCATCTGTGACTGGAAGGGGGTGTGTGAAAAGATGCAGTATTGTGGTGAAAATGATCACAAATAATGACCACGACCATACAAACCTTTGAGAATATTTCAGTAAAGAACCGATTTCCTCATGCCTTTGACTGAATAGAATTGTCAAAAATTGTAAAACTAAAACTACGTTATTGATCCCAAACTGGGAAATTCACATGTTGCAACAGCATTCAAGAAAAAAAAAAAAAACAAGTTAAAAAGAAGCATAAAAATAAGAAGAATGAAATTTAGGGGGACAGTAAACTTAAGAATAATAGATTAACATTAAATAAGACAGAAGATATACTCAAGTATATACAGTACAGGTGCAAATGTTACATTTTAAACATGTTAGTGTAATTTATAGTATCGTGGTTAGCCAGTGGCTGACTAGTAGGGGACTTCTGTGTCTCTTTGTGTTGTTCTTGACATGAGAATGTTTGGCCAATCTTGCAAAACCACAAAGGAAAGAAAGTATGTAGTGTTTTCTGTATTTAATTATAATCAAGGTTTATTCACCTCATTATGCCTCTATGTAATCAATTTTTTCTGTGATAATGAGAAAACTTTTTTTCATTTTTGACTGCAGATTTCTGAAGCTGAGAGGAGTCAAAACAGGATTTTTCCTGTTGCTTTTGGGAACTCCTCTCCTCCTGGTTGAGTTCTCAAAAAATGCTGGAAAGGCAGTTGTTGTCCAAAACATGGGAGAAGACAGTCAAGTCAAGGCACGCAAAAACAGCTCCTATGTACGCTCTTGGCCATCATGTCAACAAAATACATCTGTTCAAAATATAACCGACTTCAACAATCTTCCTAATAATATCAAGGACTTCCTTTACTACCGTCACTGTCGCCACTTCCCCATGCTGCTGGACCTTCCAGACAAATGTGGAGGACCTGATAAATCAGCAGAGGTCTTCCTCCTGTTGGTGGTTAAAAGCTCTCCTCTGAACTATGACCGCAGAGAGGTGCTGCGCAAAACCTGGGCTAAAGAGCGGTTACACAACGGCGTGTGGATTCGAAGGGTCTTCATATCAGGAACGTCAGATTCAGGTTTTGAGAAAATGAGGCTGAACAAACTCCTGGAGCTGGAGCATGGTGAGCACAGTGATATCCTCCAGTGGGACTTTCAGGACTCCCTCTTTAACCTCACCTTGAAGCAGATACTCTTCCTGGAATGGATGGAAAGAAACTGTCCGAATGTTCGCTTCCTGCTGAATGGTGACGATGACGTCTTCGCCAACACAGACAACATGGTGGAGTTTCTCCAAAGCCTCCAGCATAATGATGGAGGAAAACACCTCTTTACTGGCCATTTGATTAAACGTGCACATCCCAGGAGGACGTCAAGGAGCAAATATTTCATTCCAGTTGCAGTGCACCAAACAAACTCCTATCCCCCCTATTGCGGGGGTGGGGGCTTCCTCTTGTCTGGCTATACAGCTTCAGTTATATATAATGCGACAAAGTCTGTGCCCATTCTTCCCATTGATGATGTTTATATGGGGATGTGTCTGGCCAAAGCAGGACTTCGTCCTACATCCCATGTTGGTATGAGAACACTAGGATTTCGCATTCCCTCTCGTAAAATAGACGGCCATGATCCTTGTTATTATAGAGAGGTGTTGGTGGTACACCGATTCCTCCCACCTCACTTGTATCTTTTATGGCACAGACTAAATGATCCCAACCTGACATGTGATTCCCCCAAGAAAAGGTTTTGGCTGTTTTAGACTTAAGGTACATGACTCATATTATTTAACCAGACAAAAGACACAACAATACCGCTTTAGATCATGTTCCGTTAAGAAAGATGCAACAGATTAATTACAATACATTAGTCTAATTTATACATACTGTTTTTATTTTGCAGAATGCAATTTAAACCATTTCAAAAATGATCGTCTTCTAATTTGGAGAGTCCCAGAAGTAAACTATATGTCCTTCCTTTTAAAAAGTACTCACTGGAGGAGGCAAGGAAGAACATATGATATATAATGTTTTTCCTGATGGTGAATTGTTTTTGCCTCTTTGTAATTATGGGAGTGTTACTATGTTTTAATGTCATATTATTATGTTGGTATATATTCTATTTGACAGGAATTGGAATGAGTCTTGGGAATTTAGATTTTAATGTCCAGTCATAAATAAATGAATAAAGAGATACATGCATACACACTTTTTGAGTTGTGTAGAGTTTGATGTCAGTGATGCAGAAGAAATCTTTTCTGCACACAGGTCACAGAATTGCTTGATGCATGCCAAGCACATTTGGACAAGCCAGCTTCATTTTAGAATAAAGTGCTGTGGACTGATGAAACAAAGATTGAGTTATTTGGTCATAACAAGGGGAGTTATACGTGACGGCGAGAGAACATAGCATCCCAAGATAAACACTACCTTCCCACAGTAAAGTCTGGTGGAGGATCCACCATGTAGTGGGGCTGCGTAGCCAGTCCTGGTACTGGGAATCTTGTAAAAGTTGAGTGTCGTATGGGTTCCACTCAATATCAGCATTTCAGAAGAATGTTTAACAATCAGTTACAAAGTTGAAGTTACATCAGGGCTTGGGTATTTCAACAAGACAACGACCCAAAGCACTGCTCAAAATCTACTCTGGCAAACTACTCATGTTGGGGGGCGGCAGTGGCTCAGTGGTAGAGCGGGCAGTAGAGCTGGTCGTCCAATGTTCCCAAGATTGGCGTTCGATTCCACCTCCCGCCAAAAAATACCTGGGTGTGAGCTGACAGTGGGAGGTGTCAGCTCACCTCTGGAGCACTGCCGAGGTGCCCTTGAGCAAGGCATATAAATATATATGTATATATATATACTGTATGTGTGTGATTAACTAGAGCGCCACTAATTTCCCTTCCGGGATTAATCCAGTATATAAAATAAAAATGAAGGTGCAAGTGCAATGTTCTGGGATGGCCATCTCGGTCCTCAGACCTGAATATCATTGAAAATTTGTTGGATGATCTGAAGCGGGCTGTTCATGCTGGTAAACCATCAAACCAATTGAACTGGAGATGTTTTGTAAGGAGGAATGGTCGAAAGTACCTTGATCCAGAAACCAAAAAATAATTGGAAATTTTGGGAGCATCTAGAAGCTTTTATTTTTGCAAACAGAGGGTCTACTAAATATTGATGGGGTTTTTTTCTGTTGGGGTGCAAAATTTTTGCACTTTTTTTCAAATTTTTTTTAATGTATATTGCACAATAAACCTTGTTTCACTGCTGAAATATTACTATGCCCATCGGTGTTTGACAAACAAAAATGAAGTTACTTTTCCAAACACCCAGTCATTTATAAATGGAAATAATGAAAATTATCAGGGGTAGGCAAACTTTCCCATACCACTGTAGATTGAAGTGTTATGTATTTACCTCATACATTAATTACCTCACCCCTCTTTCTTTACTTATTTTCAATTAGCTTTATAATCAAGCTGCATTGCTGATATGCCATCATACTAAGAAAGCTTTTACCAAGTGTGGACAACCCATAATTTTCTGTCTCTATGTGCAAACAGAACCGATTGTGGTTAATAATATAGATCTTGGACATTGAAATGTAAATTAGAAGGGGGCACTGTGTGTTTTGTCATAGTGCATTAATAGAGAGATTACATTAGCATTAACAGTTGAGATAATTCTGATTCAGCCTCATTCAAATAGCTTTCATGTGTTTCTGAGAAAGAGATCTCCATCTGCTATTATGAACAATCACACTGATGATGATTTCAGAGGCTTTTCTCATTAAAGCTTCTCTAACAGAATGACGAAAAATATCATCCACCTCAGCAACACTGATTTTCAGTTACACCACAGAAACTCCATCTTATTACCTTTTACAGTAATCACTATTGTTCGACTGAAAAATAATCTTGAGGAAGTGCAAGAATCACATGTCAGAAGTATAAATAGTATGTGCCATACTTTTTTTTCTCCTGTGCTGTGTACCTCACCCATGAATCAAATGTTTCTTAAACCTTTGTTTATTTGGCGTTGTTTGCTTTCAACGAGATGGCCATGCAAAGCCAGTTTTGTCACATTACAAGTGGAGGCCGATGACCAGCTGAATGAGGTTTGGCTATAGAGTGGTCCATTGTGTTTATTTTTCTTTTCATGGTATATGCAAACTCAAATAGTAGTAGTTGAAGGAGTAAAATATTGTGTTAAGTAGAGGGAGGAGGTGAGACAGGGTCTTTGTGGTGGTGAACATATACTGGGCTGTAGAAACGTGGGATGCAGCAAATTGATGTAACATGTAGACAAAGGAAGGAAGACAAGGAGATTGGTGGTCAAATGAAGCCATTAAGTGCCTAAAATAAAAGTTAAAAGAAAACCTAAAAAATGAGAGATGAAGACAGTAGATATGTACACATGTGCATGTGATGCAAAACAAAGTGGGAGGTGGTGGAGGTTAATGCAGGAGAGAATAGTGAATCAGGAACAGTTCACTAATCCCAAAGTGAGGATTGCTACGAGATGAAGACTGGCCCAAATGACATACCCTCGGAGGCATGGGGTGTCTAGGAACAATGGCAATGGAGTTTTTAAGTATTTGTTGGACAAAATCTAAGAAAGTGAGAGTATGTCTGAAAAAGAGAGGCTAAAAGGGAAGGTGTAGATTTGAACCAACATGGTGTCATTGTTTCTGGAAAATGTTATATAATAGTTATGAGGAAGTTGTTTGAAAGAGTTGGGAGTGGCAGAGAAGTATGTAAGTGTCAGGCATGTGGATAGGTACGTGAAATTCGATTGGTTTGGGTTACACTAGGTTGCTTCCTCGTACAATGAGAGTTGAAACTTTTTTGCAGTTACAGACCCGGTCTGATGAGTCCGATCTCTTTCACTCATACTGGGAAGGAGAGGCAGCACAGTGAGAGTGTGACTGAATAATAAAAACATTTGGTCTTTTATACTGCTTCAAGTCCATCCCAACAACAGAATTACATTTTAGAACACTCGGGTGTTTCACCACCTGGCTTACTGTAGGCGTTATCAATCTTTACCACCTCCTGAGAAATATTCCTTTTAAGGGTTAATGATTTGCCCCTTAATGTATGAATTCCCTTCCAGCACAAGCTGTTGAAAATACCTTGTCAATTTCCACAGGCGCACTGTCTCTCAAACCTCTAATATATATATAAAAAAAATATAAAAAAATGTCCCTCTCACCCTTGTGGGGTGGTATCTGTGTGTCATCCTCAAGCTCGGGTCCTCTACCAGAGGCCTGGGAGTCTGAGGGTTCTGCGCAGTATCTTAGCTGTTCCTAGGACTGCGCTCTTCTGGACTGAGGTTTCAGATGTTGTTCCAGGAATCTGCTGGAGCCACTCTTCCAGTTTGGGGGTCACTGCCCCAAGTGCTCCTACTACCACGGGGACCACATTAACCTTAACCTTCCACATCTGTTCCAGATGTATATATATATATATATATATATATATATATATACACACACACACACACACACACACACACACACACACACACACACACACACACACACACACACACACACACACACACACACACACACACACACACACACACACACACCTGTGCTGGAGTTAGGTGGACTAGTGTTGGTTTTTGCTTGCAGGAATCAGAGAATGGATGGCACGTAAGACATAAATAATAACAGGACACATATCAACAATGTCAGCTGTGGATAAATCTACTGTATTGACCCGAATATAAGACGACCCTGATTATAAGACGATCCCCTCTTTTTCAAGACTCAAGTTTGAAGAAAGACTGAACACCAAATGTAATTTTTATACAGAAAATAATTACAGTTCATCTGAAACAAATGATTATAACAATATATTCGAGAGAAAAAGCATATTATTTTGCCTCATTCAAATCATGCACAAACAGTCTATCACATCTTAATATCTGAACATTTAAATATGTAAACTAAAGTGCAATCACATTTGTGAATGAATGGTGAGTGGCACCAACCTTGCTACCATCCGAGAACCGACCCACTTTTTTCCAGATTGCCGCTACGTTTCTCTATTTTCTGTTATCTCCTCTCTTATTTTCTTCTCTTTTCTTTCTTACTGCTATTTTTCATTTTTCTTCTTCGTGACAGGGGTTCGCTTTTGCCTGGGGAATTAAGTTCAGTATTCGCTTTAAAGATATCTGGCGCCATCTAGCGTTGTGAATGGGTATAATGTCTTGACCCCGAATGTAAGACGACCCCCACTTTTTCAGTCTTATTTCAATGCAAATAAACACCGTCTTATTTTCAGGCCAATATGGTAATTCAATAGCAGCTGCTTTAGCTGATAAACATCACCACAGCTCTGACCGTTTTAGATGGACTATGGAGCAGTTAAGTCATGTGAAGAAATTTAACAATCAAGAGAGCTTGTTAAAACTAGCTTCAAGTCAGTTAAAGCCATTTCTAAGTCAGAAGTCCAAGTAACTTATCTGCGTCAGTCATGGCCAGTTGTTTCCCCCCATGTGTAATCTCATGTGGAGGTTGAGAGATCTTTGCAAAGTAACAGATCCCAGGATAGCAGCCTACTGTGAATACAGTGCGCCCTTGCGCATATGCGCATCAGCGCTCGCGACTTCACCTCATCGCAGATTTTTGATAGAAAGTCACGTGATACCGTACGCGCATTCTATTGGCTGACGGTATCCGGAAGTGCGCTCTGTTCTGTGAGTCTCGGACTTGCGTGACACAAAAGTGCTTGAAACAGTCAATAAGAGTGTGGGAAAAGGTATTACAGAGAGAAGGTGGTTTAATATCAGTATAGGGAGGGTTCATAAACATTTAAATCACCGTAAATAATAAGATAGTTTGTTGCTATATCGCGGAATTCGTTAATCGCGTGTGGTTCCTGAAACGCATTAACCGCGAGGAATGAGAGCACACTGTACTATGTAACGTTACATATTTTTGTCAACACGGTCATCAAGTGGACAAAAAAAGGAACCTGACCTCATGGAAGCCCAAATCCTGCGATGTGGAACTGTCTGTTATTGTGGACAGAAACTGCTTTGCAAAGTGGCTTCTGTCAATAAATAAAAACAACCACGGCCCATTGTATGTCCTATAAAATATTTGTATATTGTTTGTCTCTCAATGTTACATTTGCATTATTTGAGATTGCGCAGCTCTTAATTTTAAAATTACTTTGTTTTGAAGGGTTTATTTTGAAGAGTTTGTTTTGAAGAGTTTTGGCTAAAAAACACCTCTGAATATACATGTTGTCATTCTTAACATTTGTACATAGCATTACTTTTTTTCAATTTTACATTTTCATATTTATATTAGCTACCTAGATTCAGTTCTTCAAGTTTTAAAACATTTGATTGAACATGTTTTGTGGTTTTTATTGTAATAAAATAAAATGCATTAATGAATAACAAAAACCTATACATCTGCCGTGCTTTGACAGGATTCTGGGATTATTTAGGCACCTCAGTAATCAAGGATGTCAAAGAACTGAACTTTTATAATACCTGCTACAGAATTTTTTTATTCTTATTACAAACAGGATGTAAACACGATACAAATGAAAACACAATGTAACACATTACCACAGCATAAATGAAGAAAGGAAAATATTACATGTTAATATGCATATAGTCATGTTGCAATCTACTTTACATGTCCTAAATTCTACCATATTTGGGTTTTTCTTTCTAATCCTGCAACATCATTTCAATCTGTTTTCCCAAGCTTGAAAAACACGGTCGCTCCATGAAGTTGTACGCCCAGCACTCCTTCATCAAACTGTACACCTGATGTTACAATAAAACACACATGAATAATAGCTGTGCATGGATATACAGACAGAACAAAGAGTTATTGATATTTGCAGCAAAATATAAATATATAAACCAATATAAACGTTTTAATTGTGAGAAAAGAGAGTAAGCACACCTTGGATGGACAGTTTGGTGGAGCTGGCAACCTCCAGTTATTCTTAAGTATATTGGTCAGATGCATTGAAATGGATGCACTCTGCACATTAAGTCCAATCTCCTGCAAATACAGCTGTAACAAAGATATCAAAATGGACAAACCATAAAGGTGCAGCAGTCTTATATACAACATGTGTGTGTCAAACCTACCCTTTTTGGGTTGGAGCTCATGTCACAGTAGGAAAACAGCTCATGAAGAACAATGCCGAAACTCCAAACATCTGACTTCTGGGAGAATCTGGAATCAATGATGGACTCTGGAGAATACCTTCATTAGATGAGCAATGTGTGTATGTATCAGATATTGGAGAAAAAAAATCATCAAATAAACACCATTTCCAGGATATTATGTGGTCATCATGACAATTAATGAAGCACATTAGTGTAAAATGTACAATGTGTATTTCCAGAGTTTTTCACGTCTAAGAAAATTCTCATCATTTGGGGAAATTCACTTTGTGACAGAGGTAGACCTTATCAATCAAATACAGCAGAATAGCTTAGCTTGGTTCAAAGATGGTAAATGCTAGGTAGCAGAAAGCAACAGATTTGTCTGTTAATAATTTGGTTCAAACCAATTTTGAGTATTCAAACATGAGGTAAACTACCAGAAAATGGGGCTCTCTCCAGGCTGAGTGACGCGGTAGTATTCCTTGTCAAAAGGAACAACCTTGGTCAACCCAAAATCAGCGATTTTCACCAGTGACTCACTGGCCACGAGAATATTTCTGGCTGCAAGATCTCTGTGCACATAACGTAGGGACTGCAGGTACTCCATGCCCTAGTAACACGTAGAAAACAGATTTTTGAAAGGAATTTCTTATGAATAGTAAACATAAAACGATTCATGAGTCTCAAGAAAAAGCATTTGTACGCACAGCTTTCTCTACTGTAAATTTTACAACAGTAAAACACATTATTCTACAACCTTGATACCTAAAAATTCAAATTCAGTCATTGTCAAACTGTTCACATATGAGGGGGGCAAGTCACAGATGGATATTGGACACCTTTATTGGACACCATTTATTTTACGTACACACTTGTATTTAACCACTCACTGAAACTGGTTTCATACATGTAACATCATAATGTAGATTGTCCCTCAAAACTATTGATAATTTAATCAGTTACTTTATTTCATGAAGTATAGATGCTGCAATGAAGAAGGAAGAAGCACACAATTAGCATTAGTTCGCTTGTATTAGCAGCCAAAAAAAAAGCCTGTGATAAGATTATTTCTCTGCTTTCACACCTAATCTTTGGTTTCTTTAAAATAGACCAGAAGAGAGGAACAAATATTGAGTGCATTGGCAACACCACTGAACAATGTTTGATTTCATGTGATTACATGATATCAGTTAAACCGCTGCTACTGATTTCAATGTAATGTTTGTGAAATATGACATGTCCAGGAGTGGGACATTTTTGGTGTGATCCAAATTTTCCATCAATAACAACAAAGCAAAAGCATGTCTGGGTGAATAGTTTGAGCACTTGAAGAGGATGATGAATGTTAAAGTTGCAATACCCATTCCAGAATTATTTTTTAATGACATTTAATGACATCATTTCAGCTGACTCTTACCTTACAGATCTGAGAGGCAAAAAGCAGCATCCGCCTGGTGTTCACGTTGTGTCGATGACGATCCAAGTAGCCAATGAGGCTGCCATGAGGCAGGTACTCCATTACTAAACTCATACTAAGTCGACCTGCACACATGCAAAAATTAAAATTATAGAAAAAAAATAGAAGAAAACTGTCAAAACTGAGAAAAGACACAAAAAATTCACATAATAAAGTAAATTTAGTTAAATTTATTACTTTACTACAATGCCAGTGTCAGTAGTGGATTATTACTTTTTACTTGTTTATATTTGAATGCCAAATATTGCATTTTTGCTTGACAGTAGCCATGAATACTGCGAAACTTTGTCTGGAAAAATGTAGAGATGGGGAATTGCTTTTGCAGAGTCAGATGTGGGACACACATTAAAAATACCTACTAACCCACACAAATATTTTTTTAGTTATTAAACATCTTTCAGTCATTACAGACACAGCTTTGTCAAGAATAAAGACAAACGAGAATTAACTTTTAAAAGAAAATCAAACCACAATTTTGAAATGGATGGAATATTCAAAACTCTAGAAAAAAGAGTAGAGTAGAATAGAGTAGAGTAGAGTAGAGTAGAGTAGAGTAGAGTAGAGTAGAGTAGAGCAGAGTAGAGTAGAGCAGAGTAGAACTTCATTGATCCCTAAAGGAGGTTCCGTTAGGGAAATTAACTTTGTCACACTACACACAGCAGTGACCACACAAAAGCACACAGAAGAAGCACACAGAAAGTATTACCAACACCTAAAAAGAATAAAAATAACCCACCATGAATATACAAATAAAAAGGCATTAATAGGCATAGTGTTTGCAGTGTTTATGGTTATTGTGCCTATCATCCCTCAGACTGGGTTCACAAATTCGGATTTTTCACACATTATCACTGAATTCACCATGGGCTATTCACATAATCAGTTTATCATGTTATATATGTTTGGATTATAACCTTTGACCATCAAATAATGGGATTAGGAAAAATGAAGAAAAAAAAAAGGCTGCCATAAGGCGTCTTTTCGGACAATGGGAGCTTAAAATGTACTTGTATAACAAGTTTCCTGCCAGACAGGGCTGCACAGATTTGAGCTTTCAAACATTTAACAAATAAAACCTGAGGAGGAATGCGCTGGTATGGATAATGTGATTACGTTTAGAAAAACAAGGGTAGTCAGATGCCTTTAAAACGGTAATCAATAATGGCCCTCTGTAAAAGAAGGCAGGAAATTAACATTAAAACTGAAACACTCAAGTTACTAGTTTGATTAATGTTTTTTTTTTTTAATGTCTCTTCTTGTTTTGGTACATCATGTGGTTTTTGAGTGCTTTTATCACCTGTGCTGTAGCAGACTCCTCTGTATTTGACAATATAGTCACAGTGAAAAACACTGAGGGTGTTGATCTCCTTCTTGAAGTCTTCCATGGTCGACTGCTTGTTGGGCTGCAGTTTCTTCACAGCAACCAGCTCTCCTGTGTTATCTCCCAGTGGGTCGTAGCGACAAAGTTCGACGCTGCCAAAGTTTCCCTAGAAAAGGTTTGAATCACTCACCTGTCAGTCATTTAAAAAGGTAAAGATGAGTTCTGTTGTGCTAAGAGGCAGGTTATCATGAGATTCTTGGTATTCTTGTGTTTTCACTGCCCTCTTGTGGATGAATAAGTGCCAAAGAAAAAGAGGCATGAAAATTTGTGGGTGGTGGGTGATACATATGAAACAAATGAAGTTCCATCCATAGATGACGTTTTTGAAGCTCTGTCATAGATTTGTGTTTTGATTGCTGATATAAAGAAGTGTTTTGTATGACTTGAGCAACACAAGAGTTCATTACAGGTAGTCCTTTTCTATGTCAGTGGCTTTAATTCATCATTCATGGTTCACAAAAAGTGCTCTGCAGTATATTTTGTAGTGAATATTGTGTTCAGACGTACTTTTCCCAGTAGAGAGATGTAGCGTAGGTGTCTCTCTTCAAACAGTGTCTGGTTGTACTGAGTGGAGCTGAGGGCTCTCCACACAGGAGGCTGTGTGACGGGGTCAGTGGAGTGTAATACCACATAGTCTGGCAGACAAAAACACTTTTTAAATGAGAATTAGGTTGTGCAAATGGTGGGCATTTTTTTCTGAAAGCGAACCACTTTGACACTTACTAAAATCCAAAAGTATTTTCCAGAACACATGCGTACTTAATTATTATATGAAATCAAACCGGGGAAAAAAACCCCAAACAATAAAGGGAAAAATCAAAATAAGTAAATCAACATGTGGATCAGAACTAAATAATCTGCAAAACATCCCGCTGGTTTAGACCTTTGAAGGTACTAATGGCATTAACACTGTCTGATTTGGATTTTCTACTTCCTATATTGAATTTAATAAACCTAACCATGAGGTTTCAAATGGGTCAGTTCATAAATTGTGCTTGTGATGTGATTTATACCATCAGTGTTCAGTATTAACTGTGCCATGCCATTCACCCTTACCTGAAGTGATTAGACCGTTGAGCTGACGGATAATAGCCCGACAGGAAGGTCTGAAGGCGGCCTGGTAGTTCATACACAGACCGATCAGATCAGCCAGCTCGGTCCATTGTGAGGGAGGCAGCTGCTGGAAGCTCTCATAAAACTGCCACTTCTACAGAAAATATATCAGCAGTATCATATCATTTATTGTGTGTTCTTTTATGATCTTTTTCTTTATTTCATCATTTTTGCATTACTTACTGTGGACTTACTAAAAGAAACAGCTTGATTAATAGTAGGCTTAGAGAACCTGTTAGATCAGTGTGCAAGTTTGTTTAATAGGCGAAGGAGAAGCACGTACTTCATGCAAGTCCCAGCCTTGCAGCGGATTATTTCCACCATTGAAGATTTCCCACACAGTGGTACCAAAGCTCCATTTATCACACTCCAGCGTCATGTTATCAGGAGCCTCGAGCATCTCTGGGGCCACCCAGGGAATTCTGTCCAGGATCACTAACAAATACACAGACATGCATACTCATATAAATATAAATAAGAATAAAGGATTGACAAATACACAGTTATACATATTAACACACATGTAAATAATACTTCCAGATTAGGTATCACTTTCTGAACGCATCATATCTCTTGTAGGTAAATTTCTGATTATTTATCTCTGTCTTGATTCATCTTTTTAATCTTTAGTAATTACATACTCCACTTGGCTGTATATTTAAATAAACTTAATATTTCAATATAATTAGATGAATTAAACTGTTTATTTTGGCAACTATAGCCTATAAACCTTCGCAGTGTTACTGAAATCATCTATATTGGGACGGCAGTGGCTCAGCGGAAGAGAGGAAGACAGGCTCGACCATCGGGGGTTCGAATCCCGCTCCTGCCAGAAGAACCATCGGAGTGTGAGCCGACGGTGGGAGGCATCAGCTCACCTCCTAGCCACTGCCAAGGTGCCTTTGAGCAAGGCGCCGTCCCCCCTACGAGATGCTCGTTAGGGCGCGACCCTCGTGCGCGACCCGTCACTCCACCTCCTTGTACTTCTGTATGTCCTCTCTATACTAACTGCATGCCTACAGGCCCCTAGTGTGTGCTGTGTTCTGGGGCCTGTAACCACTGTGTGTGTAATTAACACATATACAGTATATATGTACATGTGAAGTGTGATGTATTAAAAAAAAATTCCCCAAGAGGGACAATTAAAGTAATGGTTATAATTATAAACACACTACAGCAATGTCAAATACCATTCCCTCTTTATCCTGACTGTTAGATTCAGAAAATTATACATTAGTACGAGGTGCTTGGAGTTTGGAAATCCCTTCTTAATTTACCGTCCTTTCCTAGCATGACGATGCTGATGCCTGGGTCGCTGAGCTTGATGAAAGGTGGCGTACCCTGTGACAGGTCACCTTCTCTGGCTAGCAACAAATTTTTTGCACAGATGTTTCCATGAAAAATGTTCTTTTCCTCCTGGAAAACAGTAATATGTTAATGTTAAAGCAGTCTAGCATTGCCACCGGGCCACAAGTTCGGCCAATTAATTTATTTTGTATTTAATATTTTATTAGTAATTTTTCAGACCTATTATTGTAACAAGATACGTGTGTCTTTTTCATCTAATACAGTTTAAATGGAGCTCTTTTATTCCAGCACAATGGATAAGTAAAAAATTGAATATATTTATTTCTTGGAGGCTAAAATTAATCCTCATAATAACCACCGAAGCTAATCTAACCCTGAAGCACACACACGCACGCACGCACACACACACACACACACACACACACACGCACAAAGGGACTGTAAGGGCCTCCAGAAGAAATGGATTCTCCTTTTGATATTCAATGCAATAAGCCCGTAGTTCATGGTTTTTTCATTACCTCCTATGATTATCACAGATAATCTTACCAGAAAATACAGCACAGATGCGAGCTGTTTGACCACGTCAAGTTTCCAGCTCACTGACACAGGTTTCCCTCTCTTCAGATAAAGGTCAAGGGCCCCGTACTCGACAAACTCCTGTACCATAATGTCTGGGAGGCACAGCAGTTAGTTTGTTCAAACCAAACATAGAGACACACATACTGATCCACATATAACACGATTAAGCTCAGGTTACATTTTTACATAATGAATAAAACGCAATAGCCTCCTGGAGGTGACAAAAAGAGCTTGTTGGAATTAAATGTTTGAACTTACTTTTTACCCCGTGGACACTAACACCGTGTACAAGGAGGAGGTGTTTGTGTGAAAGCTGACTCATCAGGCTAGCGGCTTCAAAGAATGACTAACAGAAAGCAAATACAGTTTAATGATGTGTAGATAATATTAAAATGAGTCAGAAATAAGCCGGTGAGTGTTTCGGTGTACTTCACCTCCCAGCAGTTTTTGTGAATGATGTCTAGCTCTTTAAGGAAAACCTGTGTCTCGTGTTTCTCCCCATCATGAATGTCTGTTTTGTAGCCTTTGAAAATCCGAGTGAAAGAGCCCTTTCCAAGACATTCATCCTTACAGTAAAAACACATGCAGAAGCTATTTTAAAAAATCTTTCATAATAACTCCTACATTATATTTAAATAACAGTTTGTTGTGCCTAATGATAGGCTTATGATTTCCAATCATTGATAATGTTTTCAGGATCAGGAAGTGGACATGAAGCAGGTCTCAATAGGACAACATCATCATGATGACATCACATGGACGTCACTATTCCCAGGATGCAATGATGCAAAAATTGATTGGTGGTAATGAGTTTGGTGAACACGTACTCCTGAGAGCTCTTTCTCCTTACAGATATTAAGTGGTAATGATTACTTTAAGTAACAGCAGTCCTATTGAGGAATTGTAATGATACAAAAATTGGCTGACTAAAACTCCTATTCTAGTCATGTCTAAATACCCACCCACTTCAGGTCTTCATATTTGATCATGTGGAACTGGATGTGGCTGAATTTGTTCCTTTCACGCGTCTGGGACTCTTGAGCTTCTGTGGAGCTGCTGTTACGTATGATGATCAGATTTGTGAGTTCTGCAGGAAAACAATATAACATGTTCATTATCAAACAGCCAATGATGAGCGAGGACACAAACACAGACAAGGGTGAAAAAATAAAATATAAAGGCACCAGGAGCATGAGGCAGGCTAAGATATGTTGTGCTATAATGTCTTTTGTGATGTGACACTCAGTATTTAGGGTGGCTTGTATCCCGCGGCCTCACATTTCTCAGCTGAAAGAGAAACTCGGAGGGCTTTTCACTTATTAGTGCACTTTGCCACAGTATATTTGATGGCAAAGCATCACAGGAAAAACCTGATCATATTTTGTTTACTTAAAGAATTTTTGGGGTGTGTGTGGGAGCTTATTGTATGCAATCAGAAAAGTGAAGTAAACACACCTTGTGGTCGGGGTGGACAGCAATGGGTCAACTTCACGGGTACGTCAGCCAGCAGCAGCTTGTTGTGTTGGTAATAACTGGTGAGCTCTTTCAAACTGGAAAAGGATTTTCGTACTCCAGGGAGACTGTAGTGCTCATTTTTAATAATGAGACAGTCTTTATAGTCAAGCCCAAGTGGCGTCTAAAAAAAAAAGAAACATTTAAATGATGTTTTTGCATAAGAGGGTGTTGTCATATTTTCAAATTCATTGAGAAAACAGATTCTTCACACAAATTGTGAAAGATGACTTTAGATCATATCCTTCATGCTTGTTTCTGTTCAAAAAGTCAGGTGTGTCATCTACACAATAACACATGAACACAACAGAGGCCTCTGTCACAAACAGACAAAGACTTTCCTCACGTAAACTGTCACTGTCAAAGAATGTGGACAATGAGAGGTCATGGTTCCTGGTACGTTTCACCTTTGCATCCTGCTGGTGCATCGAATTTTGCTGAATTTACCCGTGAGCATGCTTTTAAATCAGTCTGTAATTTTGCAGGAAGCGTTACCTGAACACAGATGGTAAGGAAGAAGTTGTCATAGTTCTTTGGACTCTGACGCAGAACGAACGTGTTGCCTTTAAATCCTGACTTCTTTAGCTTGTGGACTGCAAACTCTGATCTGATTGAAGAAGATGCAGACAAATAAGAGGTGCATGAGTATGTGTAGTAATGGATTCAGTGTGCATCAAAGCAACTCACGTGATTGGGCCATGACAGTGGTTTTTGATGGCCTGCAGAATACTTGGGGGAGCGATATCGTGATAGAAGTAGTGGGTAGAGTCTGTGATCAATCTGAAGTAGCCATCAACAAGTGACACAAATGAAAGTGCCTCTTTCAGACTTTGGAACTTGGCTTCCTGTGGTGCAAAATGAAAAAAATGCAAACATGCATATGCTGCATCAAATCATTGTCAGTTCTCATGAAAAAACTGAGGAATGGTTGGCATAAGATATATCCATCACCAAACATCTGTCGTCTTTGCGGGTGATTGTCACCATCCTGCTGTCTTCGAGACCCTGTTCATGGCATGTCTCCTTTACACTGATGTCAACGATTTCTTTGAAATCACAAAAGGTCTGCCACTGAAAAAAAGACTGATTATTCGACAATATAAGGCTTTTGTATGAGGACACATCCAAAAGTACTTTCTAACTACATATTGAGATATGAACATAAAGAATTATGAGTGGTTCACTAGAAGTTGTTCTTACCTGGGCACCATCAGGATTACAGCTACCACTGGTTTGAATTCCTGTTTCCCCAGTGACACGCAAAAAAAAAAAAGTGGACTGGGAGCAGGAAGGATTAACCGGGAAGGTTTCACTTCCTAATGATGGTTCAATGCCAGCCAGTTCAATCAAGTACTTGAGCTTCAAGCTGCACTCATCCACTGAGCTGCTACCAAGGTTCTTTAAGAAACCCTTCAGGGTGTTTCTGATTCGATAACGATCCAGACGGTTTCGTCTCTGTATGTCAAGACGATGTGATTTAGGAAGGCATGTCTTGTAGCTAAAAGGAAAGAATATACTGTAGCTTTAGTTTTTTTTCTAAAGACCTCTTTGTTGTTGGATATCAACCAATGAGGTAACATAAAGTTAAGAAACATTATCTCAAATTTACCTGACAGTCTTGCAGATGTCCTTTATGCTGTGGTGGCGCTCCTCAGCCATTCTCAGCAAGTCCAGCACAGCAAGGCCAAGGCATTTCTCTTGGGCGCTCAAAGGTGGAGACACCCCTGCGTTGCTAGCAATAAAGTCACTTCGCACCTACAAACCCAGAGATATCAGCCATATACATAGATTAGAATAATATAGATCATTAATTATGAAAAGTATTAATAAATGATTTTTAAAAATCCCTAATAGAAGAAACAAAAATTCACTTCATTTTAGACTTTCAGCTTTAATGTAATGGTGTTTTATTGATGCAGTAGTTCTGCAGCTGTTTTACACATTATGTCATGTTTCAAGTATAATTACAAAAAATGTAATCCTGTGAAATTATTTTGGATATATATAAATATCCGTGCAAACTTCAAATACTTTACAATTACAATGAACACATCTTGACAAGCATTACATGTAGTGACATACTCTTTACCTGAGCAAATAGATAATCAATCACACTGCAGTCAAGTACAGGACTTATCCTGTCTCGGCTGAGACTGTAGCGGCATGATGTTCGAGGTCCTTGACCAATCCAGTTGGCAAAAAAAAACCTGAATCCCCAAAATAAGTTTGACATAAGTATGACTTAAATATTTGTCACAATTTCTTATTTATTCACAATTCCTTGAGAAATTCTAACAAAAGCAGGTAAACATAATAAAAACATTTTTGACGAAAAGACATTAATGTAGCCCACTGTTTTTCACTTGTGATTTCAAGCAGAGTTGATAAAGTTGCAAAAACTTGTCTCAGAAATGCATTAATGCTGCAAGCAACTCTTCTCCCACTATATAATTTTGAAACTGTATCTTGTCTTATTTGTTTCTCCTTGTTTTTATTTGATATTTGTTATTTACAGGTGAATTTATTATATCCCAAAATATCTAATAACAGTGTAGTGTACACTGCTTTAAGAGACAACAGAGTGAAGGTATGATTTTTTTTTTGCTTTTTACCTACCTGACTCTAAAGTGCACTTGTAAGTTGTCATCTGAGTTGAACATGTGCGATGGAGGATACCAAAATGACAGATCAGCTGATGCCAAACCAAAAAGATTTAAATATACTGGTAAAATTCCTGGCAGGAAAGATCACACATGCATTTCTGTCATTGCAGCATGACAAATCAGATGATGCTATTATGACTTTGTGAAATAAAATTTCAGGATATATTGACAAGAGAGAAGATGAATTTGTTAGCCGAAGATACATAACATAGTACAGTTAATGTGACAAACAAACTCACCGCATATTTTGGCTGCTTGGATGCAGACATTTTCAGCAGAAATTTGACCAGATGAAACGTGTATTGTTGTTGCGTTCTTTGTTGTTGGGAAGAAGTACAGATGCACTTCTAAACCAGGACCAGTGCTAGAACTGGACCTCTGGATGCCTTCCTGGTCTCTGACCACCAAAGGGCTCAACTCCTCTTCACTGAGATCCATCAATACCTCTGAGGATCAAATGAGAAAGCTTTTCATAATTTTCAAACAGCCATGACAGGAAGTAACACACTTCATTATTGCCACTGCCAGAAAGGTCATGTTTTTGCCGTCACTACCTTGTTTGTCTGACTTTTAACAGGGTTACCCAAAATGTTGACAGATTTTGGTAATGTTTGTTATATTTACCGATAGCAGTTTAAAGAAGTATTTATTAATTTAGGTATTTAAAGTGCAATATTGTCCATTTGAAATATAAATTACAGTAAAATTGAAAGTAGTATCACATATAAATAGTAAAGTAAAGAACATGTTTATAGATATATTTGTTAATACTAGACTTTTAGTTTTTCTCTGTTTCTTACTGAGTGGTCATTTTAATTATTATCTAGCTCTTGCTGGTTTGAACCAAAATCAAATTGTAGCTACAGAGCTAAGAGCTAACACATCCCCCCTATGAATCATTGGGTAATTTTATCTTAAAATGGCAGCCTGACCTTTCCTAACATAGGACAACAACTTTATACTATATTTAAAGATCAAATGATGCACATTAGTGAAAGTATTTGTTGGAGTATTACCTTTAAATTTGTACAGCGAAAGCCTTCATCGCAATCTTTGTTCCTCTTTACCAGAAGATTCTTCTTAGACATCTGTGTTCTTTGTTGTTGAGAAGAAGTAGAGATGCACTTCCAAACCAGGCGACATCTGTCTGTGTTTGCATGTTGTGTGTGTGTGTGTGTGTGTGTGTGTGTGTGTGTGTGTGTGTGTGTGTGTGTGTGTATGTATGTGTGTGTGTGTGTGTGTGTGAGAGAGAGAGAGAGAGAGAGAGAGAGAAAGAGATAGAGAGAGAGAGAGAGAGAGAGAGAGAGAGAGAGCGAGAGAGAGAGAGAGAGAGAGAGAGAGAGAGAGAGAGAAAGAGATAGAGAGAGAGAGAGAGAGAGAGAGCGAGAGAGAGAGAGAGAGAGAGAGAGAGAGAGAGAGAGAGAGAGCGCTGACAGGAAGTCAAATAGAATTTCCTGATTTTGTTGAGCAGATGAGACATTATTGATGTTGCTTGTCATTTTTGTTGGACAGTTTTTATCCTACTGACTGAACTGACATACATAACATTAAACACTGAAATGTAGAATAATTATTAACATCAGGTTTTATGTGTCATGATTCACAAGTCAAATGAAGAAATAAAAAAAACTTACAGAATATATCAACATTACTCAAATATGCTTTGAGCTAGGAGATATTTAACATCGAGTGGGACATAGGAAAGGCAATTTTGTTTAAGCTGAAGCATTAAGATTCTTTTAAAAAAAGGACTTTTCCTTACTGTTGCTCAGAGGTTTCGCTGCTTCCAGTGGATCATAAACTTGTGTGTAACTATTTTATCAGATTGATTTGAAACTGTGCTTTGAGAGTTGTACTTCTGACGGCTGTACTTCATATTGTACCCAAACAGCAGAATCACACATACTTAAATCAATCAATATGATGTAACTGTTTAATATGACAAATTCCTTGGCTTGCATTATTAAATTTCAGGTTGAGCTTTCATTTCAAATTAAACAGGCCAACTAAAAATTGATAAGAAATTTGTAGAAAAATCAATGCTAGGAATGTGTCAAATCTTTCACAATTTGGTCTTCTTCAAAGCAAATGCACTTATGTGCACCAAAAAAAACCCCATTCAGAACACGGGGCATTACAGGAAAGAAGAACCAGCTGACATCTGTGGTTTCCCTTTTCTGCAGGAGGCCTTGAGCAGTTTCCTGTTGGAGCTGTTAGAAAAGCACCTATTCTGAACTGCAAATATGAATTTATTCTTCTACTGGATTAGATATTCATTCCAAAAAAATGAATTTGTCCTCACCTATTTGAGGTTTCGAGCTCTTTTTTCAATGTTGTTGGTGAGGTTGTTCCATGTTTCCATATTGCAAAGGAATACATCAAATGGTGATGTCAACATGAAGGCTTCAAAATGTTAGCATGTGCATCAAAAGTATTAGCATGACTCATAAGCTTAATTAAGACTTAATGATCTGCTTGTACTTGAATAAAGTGACAAGCTGACTGCTCAGTAACCACAGGAAAATGCCAAAGGGATCTCTGGATGCGTTCATGCAGGGAGGTATCAGAGTTATCAGAGCTGTCACTACTGGAGTTCATCCGTTCATTCTAACCACACTACCAAGTTCTGTCATTAACATCTCACACCCCTGCATACAATCATCCCGTTCCTGTCACCGGTGTTGCTCAGCCTGTTCCTCATCATCCAATCAACCTACACTCTACATACTGTATATTCTATTCAGCATTCAGTTCTTTGCCAGATTGTTAGCGACTTGTCCTACTCTGCAGCAACTCTTCATGTGATGACTGTGTTCTACTTTTGTTTGTTTCTTTGGTTCTGCCTACTGTTTTTATGATTATCTGGTAGAGATTAGTCCAAGTTTGGATTTGGACTCATCTCTACTATCATGCTTTTGGGTTCTCTTTGCATACGGGACATACATTAACTGCTGCGCCACAAAATGAAACATGAATCATGAAAACAAATGTTTCCCATTGGTGTACTACGATATTTCTCTTAGACTGCTCTTGTGGTTCTTGGAATACGGTGCACACTCTGTAATGGTAGGTGAGAATCCAGGTGACTGGCACCACCCTACCACCACGTGGAGTATTCGTATAACCAGTTCTGAGTCCCAGCTTGAATCACACTGGAAGTAGCTCTCACTCAGTCCTGACCAGAGATGGTAGGTTTGATTAGTAAGTTTTAAAGTTTTAAGTTTTGGGGGGGTTTTTTTCCAGCTTTTTTTTCTACATCAGTATCTGTCCTCTGCTTGCCACGGACATGTCTCCTCTCTCTTCTTCTCTCTCTGTGTTTCTTTTTCCTCACTCTGGAATAAATGGTACTAAAACAGTGACCTTTCAGCCTGTGCAAATATGTGGGGGATTTTTTAATGCATGGCTACCCTTTCTGCACGGGTTTGCAACAGAGCCGGTAGATTAAACATTCTTTTAATTAATTACTTTCAATCTGTGTTGTTCTTCCTCTTGATGGGTTTCCTTCATTTCAATGTCCATGTAATTGTCACGGAACACTTTACATGATGATGATGGTAAACATATCATTAACTGGGATGTAGTCAACTAGAGGCAATGTCTTTATGAAGGGTTCAGACTCCTAACAGATGAGCACTGATTTGTGAATCGCATGACATACAGACATGTTAAAGACTTAGTAAGTAAAGATGTAGTAGAGATAAGATGCATTTTCCTGATTTCATGAAGCCCCCATCAAGATGTTATTTGAATTAATCTTTGATATTTGTCACTCACTGCAAATATTTGCCTACTTGAGTCTGTCCGTTACAGGAGTTTCTGGTTTTTTTTAAGGAGGAACTTTCAATGAATTTTAAGGACATGCACACGTCTTGTGTACACTGCCTGCACTGAAGGTGTATAGAGTCGAAGCACCAGCTGAAGGCAGGTAGAAACTGTCAGCACATTCCTCATACTGCGTGGACAAGCTGGAGTGAGTGGAGTCTCTTCAAATTTCAATCGTCTATGATAAGAAAAAAGGTAGGACTTTGTGATTTGTTATATAGTTATGGTTAAGTCTTCTTTAAAGCAATTACAATGTGCAACTGAATACATTGTAGCTTTTGTTTCCCAATCTTGTAAATAAATTGTGGATATAAAGACCATTCACTTATTATAAACTACTTGCAATAATGTAAAAGAAGAAAGGTCAGAGTTGTAGCTTAAACTTTCTTGTATAAGTTTTTTGTTCAAGAATTTTTGAGTGGAATTTATTCCTTGATCAAATCTTGACTGTGCATCACATATTTTTTAAGAAACATCCCTTTAATCATTGCTGCATTGCCAATTAAGTTATTTTCTATGGCATAATCAGAATTGCCTTCATAAAACTTTGGAGAAATTAAAAATAATGTAAGTATAAGCAGATATATTTTAGTGAAAGACAATCATTTTAATGATCAGACAAATCAGTTTCCTTTGATTTTCTTCTCCTTTCAACACAAACTGACTGGCGGTATCTGACTCAGATCCTTTGTCCATTCAACCCGAATTCTTGAAGAGTTTTGCAATTTTTTAAGAATGTTTGCCTACATTGTATTAATGTCAATGTTGTGGAAATTTATAACATAAATGTCAATTCTAATAATTTCCATTACCTCTGTTTTCTTACCTGTTTTACAAAACTGGAAGCAAGTTGCTGGATTGAAGAAAAAAATGTCACACAAGAGATCTTTCACACTGAATTTTACAACAATCACATGACTGTGATAATTTTTTCAACTTTTTGTGGTTTTTTTCCCACATAATCTGACCCAAGATGTTTTTCCTATCAAAATTGCATTTGACTAGTAAAACAATACAATATTTTAATATTTTAACATTTCTTTTTTTTCATTCACTCATTCATTTTCACAACCGCTTCATCCGCTGTGGAGGGTCGCTGGGAGCTGGAGCCTATCCCAGCTGACTGAGGGCGTGAAGCAGGGGAAACTCTGCATGTGATGCCAGTGCACCATGGAGGCACACAGAAACGCAGACAAACACACACACACACACACACACACACCTATGGTCAATTTGGGATCGGCCAATTAACCTGAAGCGCATGTTTTTGGAGGTGGGTTGAAGCCGGAGAACCCGGAGAGAACCCACGCAGACATGGGGAGAACATGCAGACTCCGCAGAGTGGGACTCGAACTCGAAACCACCTTGCTGTGCGGCGACCCATAATGCTGCTCTTTCTTATTTTTTTCTTATTTTAACATCAGATTTGAAATGTTTGTTTGCAAGAAGCCCACTTCCGTTCATTTAGATTTAGTTGTCTGATGAGAACAACTGTTTACAGAATAGATTTAGGCAGCAGTTGCTATATGGTAAAGTAACATTTATCCAAATCAGGTGATCAGTGATCATTTAGAATCAATCGACATCAATTATTAACTTACATAAAATATTTAGTCATTTTGTATTTGTGTGTTTGGAAAATATTAGTCACTAATTCTAAATGTTTTGCTTCATATTTTAAGGTGCGTAAAGTTGTCTAAAACTGTGACTATACCTACATTGACTCTAATTCACTTTGACAGATATATCAAACATTTGCATCCAACTGCAAGACAGAAGAACTCCCAGTGAAAAACAATGGAAGAGGGGCTGAGCAGTGAATCACCCAGAGTAGGCTTTGTTCTAGCTGACTATGCTGTGTTTGCTGCAATGCTGGTTGTCTCTGTGGCCATCGGACTCTTTCAGGCCCTGAAGAAGCGCAAGAGGGAGGATAATGTTGATGACTTCTTCACTGGAGGCCGGAGCTTGCCAGCGGTGCCTGTTGGCCTCTCGCTCTGTGCCAGTTTTATGTCAGCAGTCCAGGTTCTTGGTGTTCCCTCTGAAGCTTTTCGCTATGGATTAAAATTCCTATATATGTGCCTGGGACAAACCATCAACTCCCTGCTGACCGCTTATTTCTTCCTGCCAATTTTCTTTCGCCTACAAATTACCAGCACTAATGAGGTTATTATTATTATTATTATTATTATTATTATTATTATTATTAAGAGCATTAAGTTCATTTTAGAATGCAGTGAACATCTCAAGAGAGTCATTTAAGAGCATATTGTTTAATTTGTCTGTCAAAACTAAGAATGGAATTACTGTATATGTACTATATATTTAAAAATGAGATTTCTGAATCAGATTAAATCTATGTAGACATGATGCAACCACGATTTCTCCTAAACAATGTCAAAGTACACCTGAGGGTGATTATACCTGATGAAAAGAGAAGGTGAGGAAGGAGGAGTGACATGTTCCATCCTATCTGTCATAGTATCTGAAGATGAGATTTGGCAGAGGGATGCAGCTTTTGGGGAGCATCCAGTTTCTTGTGGTTACGGTAAGACAGACATCAGTGGGGTTCTTTTACACAGTCGTGTAAGAAGATTCAACTCCGAAAATATAGTTCAAATTTACCCCCAGCGCTGTAAGAAAACCCAATAAAATCAGAATTTACATGTTAAACATTATCTAATTTTTCTTTAGCTCTTAATTGTGACCAGCTGTCTTTTCTCTCAGGTGCTTTACACAGGGATTGTCATCTATGCACCTGCCTTAATCCTAAATGAAGGTAGGACAGCTCAAGGCAGTAACTTTACATAAACAATTATTGACCATTTGGAGCACAGAAAAGTACAGTAAAGAGTGTCGCATGTGCAGATAGTTTCAGTCTGTCACTCATACTCAGCTCTAAAATCTATCCCATTCATTATTAACCCGAACAAGAATGTTCAGTTATAAAATTGAGTCTTCTGGTTAATTCTGAACGTGCTCTTGGAAGTAATTTCCCCAAGAGGATTTATAAAGTATGTTTCTTCTTCTCAATGTCATCCTTTGGAAGTAAATGACAACAGAAGCTCAAATCTCTCCAAACATTTTGTTTATATGCACAAAGTGGATATAGACAAAAGAACAAAAAACAAACACTGACAGACTTAAAGTCATTGGTTAAAACTCATGATATTGGCTTGTTGGTCGCAATGTTTGGTGAGAGCAGACTGGCTCTTCAGCAAATTCTTTGAATAGTGGTGTACCTTATGCAGGCACATCTTCTAAAGGAAATATATGAGGACACTTGATATTACATAATGCCCAAAAACACTCATCAGCACTTTGTCCTTGACCCTGACTGACAAGAATAACATCATTTAGCAAACAACAGGTGATAAACAGATCCTTCACTATACTTTATTCCACTCACACATGAAAACTATAAGAGCACTTATTTCTCTTTTCAATTTCAGCTACTGGACTCAACATGTGGGCATCTCTCTTTTCTACTGGAATTATTTGTACATTGTACACCACACTGGTAAGGAAATATTTTTTGCATCTCAACAAACCAACATGTCTTGCGATAGTGACTGACTCACAAACTTGTTAATCTGAGCAAACAAGAGTTAGTGTTTCTGGCTTCATTAATAAATAGTTGTTTCTCGTATTCTGGTTTTGTAAACGTTTCATATGCTCCAAAGTCTGTTCCTTAGTGCCTCTCACTGTCTGTGACAGGGTGGAATCAAGGCTGTGATCTGGACTGATGTGTTCCAGATATTTGTCATGTTGTCTGGCTTTTTGGCCACTCTCATCCATGGCACAGTTTTGGTTGGTGGTCCTGCAGTGGTCCTGGATATCGCCCGAAATGGATCACGCATTAATTTTGATGAGTAAGTACACTGTTATGTTAAAATTTAATCGGCAAAACTATACTTTAAATCAAGTGTTAAACTTGGTTCCCGGCTTTAACTCTTTTTTGAATCCTAGCTATTGCTAATATATTGTTGAGCTACCAACCACAGCTCACAACTTAGTGGATGTCTCAGTCATTATCAGAAGATCTAAATACAAATCATAGTTTATCAATATTAGTTTCAAACGTGAACATGTTAAGTTTGTTTTATTATTATTTTTATTAAAATTGATTTTTTTGTCATACTCATACTTGGAAGCTTCTGTCAAGAACAAAACCGCATTCAAATATATTGTAAACTGAAATTTGTCACCAGATTTGGGTGAATGCATTTTTTATGATGAAAAAAGTCTGTGGAGTGTCACAGATTTATTTACTAATCTTTTCCACTAGTTTTAACATTGACCCACGAAAGCGCTATACCTTCTGGAGCCTGACTGTGGGGGGTACATTGGTATGGCTGTCCATGTACGGTGTTAACCAAGCTCAAGTCCAGCGCTACATCTCCTGCAAAACTGAAAGAGAGGGACAGTGGTGAGTGGAGTTTTTTTATGTTGATGCACCTGATTCACTGATTTGAATGTGAACAGCCTAAATACTTGTCTAAATAGTTTCAGAATTTGGTTGAATTCCTTCATGGATCTAAAGAATCATTAAAAGGCCTGAGCAACATGTGGTATGATCTTGCCACATATCCCATCCCTTACTTGGATGTTAGTTTCTTCCTGTTCAGTGTTTCTTTTGTGTTGTACATCCTGTCATCCTTACAGAATAATCTATTCCGTTCCACTGTCTCTGTTCAAGTCTTCCATGCTTTCACATGCTTTTAGGGTTGATTCATTCCTTCTTCTTTGGGGTTATGCAGTTCCTGTCTCATGTGTAATATGTTTTTTTCCCAAGTCTTCCTATGTCAGTCTCTGACATTGCTGGATTTAAATTTGGATCTTTTTGGACCCACCGTTTCTCATTTGGATTTGTTGTTGTGGACTCTGACAGGGAACGTCAACATTTTTTGATATGACTGTCTTCATATCAAACATGTTGTTGCTTATCCAAGTTGGAAGAACAAAAAATAATTAGCTGACTTGTAGTTGACCATTTGGAATCATAAATGGTTTGTATGACAGACAAAGACCTCTAGATTACATTTACACCAAAATTATGTCTCATATCATTCATTGAGTTTTGTCATTTAAATAGGATGGAAGGGTCAGATTTTGTTTGGACAAAAGTTGTCCAAAGAAATTATGGGCCTTACTACAAATTGTGGCAAATACAACAATATTTTTCAGTTGTCTTCTTGTTATAATTCGGCCATGGAGACCACTGTGGAGAGAATTTGACAAATTCTGTCCCTGGACTGTCAAAGCAGCATACAGTCTTCTCACAGTTGTCTTACGGGTCTGTCTGACCTGGGCTTGTCAGGAACTTCACCAGTTTCTTCAAATCTTTTTCTTATTCTCTACACTTGACATTTTAGATGCATTGAGGATGTTTGCCGCCTAGTAGCTTGTTCTTCAAGCTTCCGATTAACAGCATGCTCTTAAAGGAGCAGTAGCCTGTCTCACCTATTTCTCCTAGTGATTTTTAGGAGAAACATATGAGAAACATTTTAGACAAGATAGAAACTAAAATGAGACCCATGTAGGAATCTCAAATTTGTCTCCTGAACTACAGAAGAACAAGCTCTGAGCAGTAAATTTTTCTTCTGGGTTTGACCTGATTGAATCATTGGTATGTTGAAAGGTCATGTTGTCCTTCACGTTATTGTCTAGTCTAGTGTGATGGGATTCTTTATATACACATCTAGTAATGGTGTGTATAAAATGTATAATGGTTTATAGTATTATAGTAAATATAGTAATCATTATATTTGTCAAAGGTGTAGCTGTCATCTCTAATTGGTTGAATTTTTTAAAGGCACGTCAAGACTTTTGTCCTAGCACAATCTTTCTGTCATAATTCAATGATAAGTCTCAATGAATGATACAAGAAGCATGATCTGGAGACCTTTGCTGCTCATATAAACCATGTCTGATTCCAGTTGGTCAACTACAAGCCATTATTTGTTGTTCCTACACTGTCATAATTGACAAAGTTTTTGACATGGACTGTATTTGTGTTTTAGACTCTGTCTTTGCCTTAGCATTTAGTTTGAAAAGACTACTACATAGATTACACTCTTGTCTGTGTGTTCTGCCATTTCTTTATTGAAATCAAAGATCTGTACTTCCTGCCCTTGCCTCATGTCTGAACCGGGGTCCTCACTTGATCCTGCTCATTTAATGAATGTATCTGTTACATATTTCAATTATAACATGTGCCTTCCAGGTTTTCCAAATATCTGGTAAATCAGATGGTGTGCTATTCTCCCATTAAACTGCACGGCCATTAAACCAAGCTATCAACATTAGGCTATGTAAGCTGCTTCAGAGGATGATTCATTTGGTGTCATGGAGGTGACACATCTAGATATCACCCTACCTTTGAACACCAGCAAGAGAAATATTGTTTTTCGTAATGGAGTTTTTGGAAAGAAGGTGTAATATTTGATTTAGAGTGTAAATGGAAAGTCACGATATTTACACAGTTTAGCATGAGCAAATGTTTTTACCTCCAGCCCGTTAACAGGGTTTCACATAGTGCCTGATGAATTTAGTGGAAGGAATGGGGATATAGTAAAGATTATGTTATGTTATTATTTTATATCATATTGCAGTGGATCCAGATAAAGGGGTGGGTTCAGGAATGAGTTCTTCCCCAAATTAGGGGGTTCATACGAAGACTAACTGTGTTAGTCATGATCTTGTTCTTTTGGTCATTACCCTGAGGTTGTGACTGTAGAATGACCAATAAATTGAGAGCTTTTAGTTTCATGTTAAAGGAAATATAAGAATATCATATGAATGACAAGATGGTGTTATCTCACGTCAGATATCTGACTTTTTCATAATGGCATGACCCGTAAAGTTTTTTCTTTGTACTTAGATTTTTGCAGTATTGGTGTGAGAATATAGATATGGATCACCCAGCTTGCCATTTTGATCTTAAGTAATACAAAATAAATCAATAAAAATCTCCTGTTGGGGCTTGTAGCTTATATTTTCTCTTTCTCCTTTCTGCTTTTCCCTCCACGGGTCGCCACAGCGAATCAGTTGCCTCCATCTAACCCTGTCTTCTGTATCTTCTCTCACCAACTACCTTCATGTCCTCTTTAACTACATCCATAAACCTCCTCTTTGGTCTTCCTCTAGGTCTCCTGTCTGGCAGTTCAAATCTCAGCGTCCTTCTACCAATATAGTCACTATCTCTGTCTGTGTCCAAAACCATCTCAGTCATATTTTCAACATATTTAAATGTTGAAATTTTTATTAATGGCATTTTATAGATGCAACAGTCCTTTACATCAAGTTTTATAAAATAGACTGGAACAAGAGAAAATTTCAAACCTGAAATTGCATCAACGCTGACCTTGTTATGATGTTTTCTTATGATTGCAGGGCATTATTTGTGAACCAAGTGGGACTGTACCTGATTGTTAGCAGTGCTGCAGCTTGTGGAATTGTCATGTACGGTTATTACATCAACTGTGATCCTTTGAAGTCGGGGAGGATTTCGGCCCCTGATTTGGTATTCAAGACATCCACAAATATTTATAATGATTGAGGAATGGAGCATGACACCATGTAGATTTGAAATCTGTTGCTGATTAGTTTAATTATGATAATAGACAGTTATGTCACAGTACTGTTATTTCACAGTCATGCTCTAAGCTCCGCTCATCATTTGTCTAGGTGTTGCCCCATAGCTACGCTTTTACATGGCTATAGAGAAACAAGCACTTAATGCTGACCTTTATAAATTATTAAAAGGATAAAAATATTCTTTGACAGTTTATATGAGACTGAAAGAAAATAATTTATAAACTAGAATTTTGTTATATGTATCAAATATTAAGCAACTGCAAATAGTATATGTAATTTATAAGATGTGATATGTAAAATATATACTGCATATCATATGTAATATGTCATATATATATAACAACTATAATATATATTATATTTATCATAAAATATGTACATATAATATGCATTATATATACAGTATACTGTGTGTGTGTGTGTGTGTGTGTGTGTGTGCGTGCGTGCGTGCGTGCGTGCGTGTGTGTGTGTGTGTTAAAAGATGTGTGTTAAAAGATTATCTGTCCTTTTTCTCTCTCTGGCATCTGATGAAGTATATGGCATACTACGTGTTGGAGATATTCCAAAATTACCCCGGTTTTCCAGGTCTTTTTCTTGCCTCTGCATACAGTGGAACTCTGAGGTATTTTCATTCAGTCTTGGTTTCTGTCATGGTTTTGTTTCTTACTACAGGTTTTCCCAATTTTTTCTACTTTCAACATGCTCAACAGTACAAGTAAATAATCTCAAAAACCTTTCCAATGGATTTATAAAATTACAGTGCGCCCTCGTTCCTTGCGGTTAATGCGTTCCAGAACCACACGCAATTAACGAATTCCGCGATAAAGCGACAAACTATTTATCTTCTTATTTACAGTAAGTTAAACATTTTTGACCCTCCCCATACTGAGTATTACCTTTTCCCACACTTGGGACGTAAGTCCGAGAGTCACAGAACGGAGCGCACTTCCAGTTGCCGTCAGCCAATAGAATGCATGTACAGTATCACATGACTGCCTACCAAAAATTCGCGATGAGGTGAAGTCACGAGCATTGAGGTGCGAATGCGCGAGGGGCCCTGTATATAGATTTTTACTTCTAGCCTCACTGATAGCTACTATAGTGGATTTGCAAAAGATAACAATGTCTCTGTAGGATCTGACAAGCAATATGTGTTCAGATAGGATCAGAGTATAATTTAAGACCTGGTGATCCAAAAAGAATGTTGCAAAAATTTTTTTTTGAAAGGCTCATGTCTTATAATGGATGTTTTGTACAGAACCATAATCAATCATTATTTATTGAGATGAAATATTTTCTTTTGAACTTTTTAAGTCATGCTTTGTGTAGAAGTGTGATTGTAAGGGCCACTAATTATGAAAACATCCTGCTTTACCAAGTGGCAATGATAGTTACAGAGTAAACAAGAAAAAGACAATATTAATGACAAGTACACAAGACCAGCGAGCTGTTGTCACAGTATAAATGGCAACTACTGTACTTGTCTTTTTTCACAGCACGGCCTCCACCAGTATCAATGCAATGGCTGCAGTGACGATGGAGGATTTACTGCGACCTTATTTGGCCCAAATGACCCAGAAGAAGTTGATCCTTGTTTCCAAAGGACTCTGTAGGTTGATGACTTAATGTTTGCCTGATATTCAAAGGACTTAAGCATATGATTATTTTTCCATTACGACCAGTTACGTTAACCATAGCCAGCACATACCGTATATACAAATATCTCGAGTAGAGCAGCTACAACTAGGAAAGGAGTTTAAAAAAATACAATAAAAACACAAATATTTAAATTCTCATTAGACTTGGGACTTGCTGTGAAATAGGTACTTTGATATCTTGAGACATTTTGTACAATAATTTCATCACTTTTAATATTTCATACTTACTCGATGGTAGATGATGTCTATTTTTGTTTGGTTTAAAAAAATGTTTCGTTGAAAGCAAAATGTATTCCAGGTCATTGTTCTGAGCATAAATTCTACTTTTCTTTCAGCATTGCTGTATGGAATTGCTTGTATTACCATAGCTGCTCTCTCCTCCCTCCTTGACTGGGGAGTTCTTCAGGTAAATGTCCAGATATTTTGATACTGTACTAATGACTTTCAGTTCATTGTGCAACAACCTCCTATCTTTTGCAGAAATGTAGCTTAAGGAAAATAAATGGGGAAACAAATGTACAAACTTGCCGCAAGTAGTTTTTTGTAAACTTGTAGATAGATTGTAAATTTAATATGCTGTTTAACTGCACTTGTCCTCTCTTCAGGGCTCATTCACTATCATGGGTGTAGTCAGTGGTCCTTTACTGGGCACATTCATTTTGGGCATGTTCATTCCAGCGACAAATACCATGGTGAGTCATTGGATTTGTCCCTTTTGTAATAGATTATAGTGCTTTGCTTCTTCTTGTGGAATAAGTCATGATAAATAATATCGTACATACAGTATATTACTTTAAATACATAGCATACACCCCAGAAATACATGCTTGTTGTGTTTGACTAAAACGACATCAAAACATCAATTTTACTAGCCGGCTACCCGTGATATATTACCATTTCATTAGGACAAACTAAAAAGGAACAGAAAAAGATTACTTTTATTTGAATCCTAATTGTTTAACACTGGTTAATAGTTTGATTAATTAGGATAAATACATTCATGTGAGCAGGCGACAAGGTGGTGCAGTGGGTAGCGCTGCCGCCTCACAGGAAGACGGTCCTGGGTTCGAGTCCTGCACTGTGCAGTTTGTGTGTTCTTTCCGTGTCTGCGTGGGTTCTCTCTGGGTTCTCCAGCTTCCTCCCAGCACCCTAAAATATAAAGTTCAGCTGAATTGGTCGGTCCCAAATTGTCCATAGATGTGTGTGCATGAGTAGTTGTGTGGCCCTGTGGTGCACCAGCGTCACGCTCAAAGTGTCACCTGCACGTCTGCTTGGATAGGCTCCAACAACACCCTTGACCTGCAAAAGAAGAACAAGTATACTTTAGTTATCCTCTTGGGTATAACAAAAGTATAAAATCTGAAGAAGCACATAAGAAGATGAATGAACGCTCCTGTGGCTAGTGTTTCTTCGTGACTTGGTCTAATTGTTCCGTTTGTCTCGGAAGCACAGTTCATCATCATCGAGGTAATTTTGGTTGAAAGTGTGTTTACACAGTAGAAAAATAAGCACACTAGGTAAACTTCACACGTACTTGAGGAAGCATGCGAAGCCATGATGCACACACCTCACCCCGAAGGCTTTGGATTGACAAGAAAACAGAAACCAAAGACCGTGTCCCGTATATTTAATGTATTTTGTGTATTTTTCTCTCAGGGTGCTTTCTTGGGAATATTAGCAGGCTACTGTGTCTCTTTGTGGTTGGCTGTCGGTTCAGCTCTTTACCCACCCAGTGAGGAGACCATGGGTGTCCTGCCCAGCTATGGAACAGAGTGTATATCCAGCAACTACACCCAAGTCAGCAGCTCTGTCGAAGAAGAACACACCATCTCCATCCCACTTCATCCCAGTAACCAAGGGTCAGTGAGTTTAACAAGACCTGCACATTTGGAGCATGTTATCAGCAGAGATTAATATGTCATACATGAACTAAAAAGATATAGTTTTAACTTTGATAGCTAAATCCAGAGCAGGAGGATTTTTCTAATCATTGTAACTTTAATTGATGATATCTTATTAAAGTAAAAAAAATATTGTGAGTACAGACAAGGGGCTAGATACATATAAAGTATTTAAACTATTTTCTAAAACTAGGGGCTTGTATGATTTCTACTCCCTGTCCTACCTCTACTTCGGTGCCGTGGCAACTAGTTCAGTTGTGCTTGTTGGGGTGATAGTGAGCTACGCAACTGGTAAGAAAATAAAGAGACTTGAGATGCTCAGTGACACATTACTGAGCAGCTCTGTTTTAAATCAGTTACACTTCTGAATTTCATTTGATACTATGCTAATAAAATATTGTTCAAGATATATTTGATTTAACTCATTTGCAATAAATTGTATTACATTACACCCGCAATTTAATAATTGGTTTTGATTTTCTACACGCAGGACCAACAAAGAGGAATGAGATTAAAGAAGGTCTGTTATGGTGGGATCTGAATAAAAAGCAAGTAGAGGTCCCATCAAAGCATAGCGTAAGTGTTATGTCGACATCATGTGTTTGACTTGAAATGATAGTGTTTCTAAAACAAATGCTGTTAAGAAAAAAAGTTTTCAAAATGATGAAATCAAAAGATCTGACTCATGTTGAAGAACTGTTTATCTAGGCGGTTAACGTTAAATAGGAGCATTTCTTTTAGGTTTCTTTAAGAAGAATCTTTGTCTTTTTGCAGGGGGAAAATGCAACAGATGAATCATTGCAGCTGCCATTAAGGGACCAAAATAAAGAAGAGGGTTATGAAGATGACAAATCAACAGATATGAATATGAAATACCTAATACAAGATAAGGTGTTGTACACTTAAAAGCGTTAATGCCAAAAAAAGATAAATGGAAAAATTGTAGATATTTTTGTTGGACGGAAGTGCATTTAAAGCTTGCGTCCCAGGGAGGTACGTTTCCTGACGATTGTGCGTCAAAAAATGTGTGTCAAAGACGCAAGGACGCATGCAATCGAGAACACTATATATCCCTTTTCTATTCCCCTTCCAGTCAATTATCTTTTTTTTTTTTTTTTAAATCTACTGTATTCTTAGTGAACACTTGAAAGCTCGTAGTTGTACAGTCTTCTTTTCCTTTCGACTTTTCCCTTCAGGGGTCGCCACAGCGAATCAGTTGAATCAACTAAAACTGTCTTTTCATCCACTTCTGTTGATTCGCATGTTTGATTTGGCAAAAGTTTTACGTAAGGGAATGAAAGATGATATGCTGATCTCTCATACTGGGTTCTGAGTGCTTAGACTTCTGTGAATAAACTTCTTCCATGTGTTCATGTTCATAATCACCACTTCATCTTTCCACCTAACACCTAGTGCCTCCTGTGGCTTGTTGCAGGGAGCATTTTTCTGTCACAGGGAGCATTTTTCTGTCATTTTTAGTGTCAACATTTAAGATTTTTACAATGTCCACATTTTGTAATCCTGAACCTAAGCATACTGGCAGCTGTGCTGTGTTGGTGGTATTGACAGTTCAAACTAACTTCATAGAAATGCAAACATCTTTCTAAATGTTACCCCACTTTGGTGAAAGGCTTTGAAAATTGGGAGTGAAGCTTTTTTTTGGCCTGGGGGCCATGAACTGATGCCATCTGGGATTTTTTGAATTCCTTCAATGCTGAACACTTCTTTTGTCTGCACATTCATGCTGGTCTGTCTGCAGCAATGCACCTGCAACTCAGATTGTTGTGTCAAACTGTGTGTGTGTGTGTGTGTGTGTGTGTGTGTGTGTGTGTGTGTGTGTGTGTGTGCGTGCGTGCGTGCGTGCGTGCGTGCGTGTGTGTGTGTTTACAGGAATTTTCCAATATGACTTCATGCCCTTTTATCTTTGTCATTAAGTTTGTTGTATTGTGTACTATACACAACTTTCCATGCCACTCAGATATTTCCACATACACTGTATATGAAGCGCCAACATTGCCCAGACATCACAAGCAGTGACAGTTTACCTTAATTAACCATCAGTAACGGTAACATTACTGTTGTTTACACTGTTATACTTGTAAAAAGTATTTTCCGGTTTACGTTTGGACTTCATGGCTAGAAAAATGTTTACTCAGACTTCGACAGGTTTGAAAAGCAACAGTTGATTAAATTAGGGACATAAGTGCAAAATAATCTTCAGCTCCAATCCTACTGTTCCACATAAAAACCTTTCATGAGCACATCTCTCAGAATGATGACTCCTCTCTGCTTGGTGGCAGCACATGATCTATCCATCCATCCATCCAGTTCAGACCAGATAGCAGAAACCATAACAGAATGCCTGTGTCAATAGTGCACTTATATCTAGTAGATGTGACCTCTACATGCAGCTCTTCTTCTGCTGCATTGCTCATCCCGAGTTGACATCCCACATCTTGATATTCACATCCACCCCTTCTTATTCATTTCTGCCAGAGGTCACAAGTTCCATTCTGCAGTCAGTCTTTTGTCTGTTGACCTTTTTAATATTTGTTGAGTTTTCTCTTGAAGGTGTCGATACTCGTTGAAGTTGCTACTTCCACTGGCAGGCACAATATTTGCGTACAGTGCCACTAATTTCTCTGCGGGGATTTAATCAGTGCTTCTTCTTTTCCTTTCAGCTTTTCCCTTCAGGGGTCACCACAGCGAATCAATTGCCTCCATCTAAATCTTCTGCATGAATTAATCAGTACTGTATATACAGAAACCGTATATATATATATATATATATATATATATATATATATATATATATATGCACTAATGATTTAATCAGTACTGTATATACAAAAAATGTGTGTGTGTGTGTGTGTGTGTGTGTATACAGTATATATATATATATATAAATATATATTATGTATAAATATATATATATTATGTATATATACAGTAATTATTTAATCAGTACTGTATATACAAAAAAATTTATTTAGTCCGGCGCTTTTGTTTCATGTCCACATTCCTCGCTTAGTACTGTACTGTGAAAATCTCTATCATCTGTCTGGACTCATCTGTAGTCCAGACTGGGCATGTTCATTTTTCTTTGAGGCTTTATCTAATAACAGCTCAGAGTCCTTGTTTGTTGGAGGAGGAATGATGTAGGTGACAAGTCTCCCCAAAAGACTTGAGCATTTAGCGTAGTTTATTGTTCTTCGATGTTTGAACTTGACGTGGTAAGATCTAATGCCACTGAATGAACACTGTTCAGAGTTAATAATTTCATTCTGTCTGTTCATTAAACTTTGTGACACCTTTCTGACACCTTCATCTTGTGCTGTGTCTGGAATGAACACTGTATCTAAGGACCGGAGGACTCTGGCCTGCTCTCAAACCTGACACACACTTTACAGAAGACAGTAACACATCTTTACTGCAGTGGGATACAGTTTTATTAATACGAGCTGTTACGTATATTCACTTTCTCTGACATTTCTCATTATAAGACCCTTGAAAATGAGAATAAAAACCAAATGATTTTACCAAATATGGGTAATATCCGGCATTAAAATATACTGTATATTGCTGCCGAGTGGTGTCTGTTGATGAATGTCACTTCACATGTATACAAACATGGCTGAAGGATGCATGAAATCAATGTGGAAGCGTGTCGTTCGATCGCCAGTATTTAACCGATTCTCGACATACAACAGTAAATATGACTTTCCAGATAATCTTATCACCCATAATAACACGTCAACCATAACTGAATATTTGTCCATATTGAGTGACTGCACTGCTTCAGTGCACATTAAGTCTGAATGCTAACATCAGCTAGCTACACGTTGCTAGTGCTCGGAGTTCCACCATTCATCCGCGGCCCTGTTCGAGTCCTCGTCCGCCACAGCGCAGTCCAGGCGCTGGACACCGGGAAGTGCCAGGTCCCTTTCGTTAAGCTTCTCCAAAAACGAGGAGAGTAGTCTTTTATTTAAATGGTCCGTCAGGGTCCTCTCTTCGACACGGTCTTTGGCTACATTTCCGGCTGGCGGCACCTCCTCCGCGTCAGTGTCCGTGCTCAGCGGCTGGTGGGCCGGCCTGTCGTTCAAGGACAAGCCCGTCGACTGCTCGTCTTCCGCGGACTGCTGCTCCGTCCAGGTCCCGGCGACTGCTGCAGAATCCGTGTCCATTCGAGATATTAACGTGTTTTGGAGTATAGCATTCTCCTGGTCTTTCAATCGTTTACTGTGGAGCCCCCCGGTAGGAGCTTGGTTTCCTGTCGGGTTGTTAGATGGCTCACCAGTGGGCTCCATCGTACTCGACGTTAGTGCATATCCGTAGATATGGCGGATGAAGTCTGCGCTGATTGGGAGGTGTCGCCCCCTTGTGTCCAGAGATATCACTGCTTCACCGACAGACACTATAGAACGGTACACTGTACAGTGTATATCCCTCTCACCGTGCAGGGTAAATACTATAATCTGCATTATAATGACTAAAATAATTATCAGTGTACGTGTGTTCGTTCGTCCGTCCGTCCGTTTGTATGTCCACCAAATACCCTCGCAAATAGAAATTGCGGATAGAAAGATGAAACAAAAAGCACATTACTTGGGTGGCAAAGGGGAAGGAAAATGAGATGAGGACCTCGACAAAACTAGACCACATTCAAGTTTCAACTTTTGTACACTCAGGAACCGGATAAGATAGAAAGAAGAGGGAGAAGGCCAAAATGAGTAAGACCATAGATCAAAGATAGTGCTTTGACAGATCAGCAGAATGTCACTCCTAACAGGACCCGACGAGTAGGACTACTTTTTCCATAAAGAAGAAACACTGTTCAATGTATGCTGTACGTATACTCAAGATTCGCTGCTAGCGCCATTCGCTTTACTTGTCCTTTTTGACCACTTTGAGCTTCCGTAGAGCTAGCTTTAGCTTCCATAGAGACTATCTAAACAGTTACACAGGAGTCGATGCGGTTCAGCTATCATCTAAGCCACCATTCAAAAACAATTATTTTATAGTTAGTTCACTGACGTTCTTTTGATAAAACTTACACGTATCTTAGCTTTTTGGATACATACTTTTAGCAGGATTTTGAAGCCCCGTTACAAAACCCAAGATGTCTTTCCGCGAAACGAGAAGTAAGTAACGTTGCGTTGAGCATAAAAAACAAACCAACACTTTCCGTGTCTCTATGGAAGTGGTTTTTCATGTTGTTTTTCGTTTGGCAGGTTTCATTGAAATGATGAGGACGTTGGGCTATCCTCGTATGATATCCATGGAGAGTTTAAAAACACCAAACTTCGCCTTGGTGGCAGAAATCCTCAGATGGCTACTAAAGACGTAGGCTAATCCAGTTTGGAAAATTCTGCATTTGTTAGTTATTTCAAAACCTAGTTAGTTTATACGGAAGCGTAGAGCTGCCACACCAAGAAAATAAAAACCGGGACGTATCACGTTATTTCGTGATACGTATCTCGGAATTTCGTGATACGTATCTCGGAATTTCGTGATAGTATCTCGGAATTTCGTGATACGTATCTCGGAATTTCGTGATAGTATCACGTAATTTTGTGATACGTATCTCGTTATTTTGTGATACGTTTCACGAAATAACGTGATAGGACTTTTTAAAGTGGTTTCATTTACTGTCTGCTGGCCATCAGTAAATCATGGCTCCTTTACATGATGCCATTGAATTATATTTCATGCTTGGCTTGAGACATGGTGAGATTTTACAGTTATTGGGCTCCGTGGATGACATTTATATAAGCATGCGTACCCTAAGACGACACTTGAAAAAGATGGGGCTATACCGGAGGAAAAACGAGTCGGACCCTCTTGAGGGTCGTTCCTCATTGATGAGCTGGAGGGACACAGCCGGCTGCATGGATACAAGCTCCATCATGTCAACATGACATTCATTCATTCATTCATTCATTCATCTTCTAAACCGCTTAATCCGCAAACGCAGGTCGCGGGTCAACATAACATTTTATCACGAAATTCCGAGATACTATCACGAAATTCCGAGATACTATCACGGAATTCCGAGATACTATCACGAAATTCCGAGATACTATCACGGAATTCCGAGATACTATCACGAAATTCCGAGATACTATCACGGAATTCCGAGATACTATCACGGAATTCCGAGATACTATCACGAAATTCCGAGATACTATCACGGAATTCCGAGATACTATCACGAAATTCCGAGATACTATCACGGAATTCCGAGATACTATCACGGAATTCCGAGATACGTATCACGAAATTCCGAGATACGTATCACGAAATTCCGAGATACGTATCACGAAATTCCGAGATACGTACCACGAAATAACGTGATACGTCCCGGTTTTTATTTTCTTGGTGTGGCAGCTCTACGCTGCCGTAAGTTTAAACCCTAGTTAGCTGCCAAATTGGTTTGTGTGTTGTTGTTTTTTTTTAACTATTTCCGTGTGAATTTTGCGCTATATTGAGTGCTAAAGTTTATTTTTCCTATTGTAGATCCCTCTCTGTTTTTAGTCAGATAAGCCAAAACTGTATCTCTGTTGAATGCAGTCGTGCAGAATCGTAGAAGTCACTTGGATGAGAGGCAAAACATGGTCAAATACAGAGCTCTACCATGACTTGGATGAATGAGAATCTCCACAGCCTTCTAGTCAAAGCAATGTGGACAGCAAAAAGTATTTGTGTTTTGTGTTTTCATATCTGTTTGTCTCCCCATCACACAGGTATGACCCTCAGATGGATATACCAGATGAAATAGACACCGAGGCAGGTCGTGTGTTCTTCATTAAGGCAGTGGCCCAATTTATGGTGATGTCTTTACTTTATTCAGAGTGTACACTATGATCGTAGCCAATGAAAGCCTGCTGGCCAATTTTAACCGGTGTGTTATGTGGTTGCAGGCTATGAAAGCGCACATCAACTTGAACATGAAGCATCTTTACCAGGCTGATGGTTATGCAGTGAGAGAGATGCTAAAGATCACATCCCTGCTGTGCACTGCATTGAAGACGCAGCAGGTGGCCCTGGGAGATCAAGCTGAGGAGGACAACAGCAAGTACAAGTTTGACCTCAGCTTACAGGTGAAATACAGGTTTAGTCCAACCTAATCCTAATAACTAAGCTTTTGTATTTCAGCTATCAGCTCCAATGAATTTTGAGTAAGAAGACTTATGAATTAATTATGAATAAATGAATGAATGAAATTTAAGTTAATTTTTATGGGAAAATAAATATGGATATATTGAACTGATTTCCGTATGTTTGGGATTTAGCAAATGCGAATGTGCTGTGCATTCAGTGTTTTCACTGAACTTTTGTTGCTTTTCTTGATGTGACTCTCACATTGACATTGTGATTCCAGTTCTATTTCTTTTAAGGTCCTGCTTCCTATCCTTGTTGATCTGATTTTATTAGTCCTAAAGAAAAAAAAGGGTGTTGCTGATACAACTTAACTCTGTCTGGATTTTAGGTTTCCGAGCTTAAAGCAGCTCGTCAGCTGGCGTCTGAGGTGACACTTAAGGGAGCTTCTCTTCATGATTTATTAGGAAAGGAGGCCAACCTGAGAGTAAGTGAATGAACCTAACTGCCACATATGATTGTTTCAAAGTTCCTTTATACTGAGTCAATCTCAAATCTTTCAATAAGACAATAAAGATCGTTTTACTTCAGCTTTTTACCTACAGTTTTGGCTATGTCAAAATAGAATTTTTAGCTGAAAATTTACCACATGTAGGCCTGCTTCACACCAACTTCACTCGATGAGGCTTAATTGTGTTTGCTCAATTTGAAACATAGATGAACACAGTGTTTATTAACTAACATTATTGTGACCCATATCACAAGTGTCTATGGAGATCTAAATGAACTTGTACATTGTTTTGGAAAGATTGCTGTGTGCAATTTAATTACTCTCCCACCCACCCACAGGAAAAGAGGACTGCAGCCATCGCCAGACCTCTAGAAATAAATGAGACAGAAAAGGTTCTGAGAGTTGCAACCAAAGAAGTTTTGGTGTGTATTTTACCTGGCAACCCCTGTTTTTTTATATTACCAATACTACATCTGATTTTATCTATAAAAAGGTAGTGAAACTGACTGAGTTTGTGCTTGCTGTAAAGGGAAATGTCGAGAAGCTAAAAGAACTCCTGAAAAACGTAGATTCCGATATAAGTACTCTTGACAGCAAGATTGAGAAGAAGAGGCAAGAGCTAGAGAGAACTAAAAAGAGGCTGCAAACATTGCAGAGCGTCAGGTGAGTTCACACCCCGACAGGAAAAAGTTCAATTCTGTCTATCTTTACTTCATATTTTCTTTAATTTGTGGCGAACTTACACAAAACTTACCAAAAATGTAGGCTTACAGTGAATTTGTAAAAAATGCTCCCTCCAAAATGCTTGTTTTTTCTTCTCTTATTTTTAGACCAGCCTTCATGGATGAGTATGAAAGGATTGAGGATGAGCTAAAGAAACAGTACAAGAGCTATATGGAAAAGTTTAGAAACCTCTGTTCCCTGGAATCTCAGTTGGATGAATATCACAGACTGGAGCAGGACAGGTTTGAGGTGTGTGTGATATGAGACCAGTGATTCATAATATAACTTTGTATGCAACTTCTTGAAAAGACATTTTTGTCATTTTTATCAATTACATTGTCACTCTGCTTCAGTAATCCATACTTTAACCCAGCATCTGTATAGGTTTGCAAAAATGGCCTTAATGGAACAAAAACATAAAAATGGAAAAGTTCAAAACATGGAAATTAGATTCTCTGTGATTAAAGAAACAATATCACTTAACAGTAATCCAGAGCCTTATCTCTTAGTTTGGCTTTTCAAAACTAATTCCACTACCACATTAGGGCCTTGCTTGTCTTATGTTGCTTGAAAATCTTTGTAATAAACAAGATTTATGAAACTTTGTGTAAACAGTCTGTCACCCTCTCTGTGCTGACAATGTGTTTGTTCTTTTATTATCTCTGTAGAAGACTGAGAAGACGATTCAAATGATGCAGCAAAGGTTTAGACCAGAAGAGAGTGAGCTAATGTGGACTTCTCGTGAGTTGACCAATCACACGCACACACACTGTGTAAGCTAATAGTGGTCGTACAATGTAAACCTCTTCTATGATTTTACATCCCTCCGTCCATCTTTGGAGGGATGTAAAATCCCTCCGAGCTGGGCCGCGGAGGCAACCATCTATACAGGGATACTCATGCTTCCTTCTCCCAAGACATCTCATCTAGCTCTTCTGTGGGGATCCAGAGGCCTTCCAAGGTCATCTGAGAGACATAGTCTCATAGGTCATTGCCCAAGTGAGCATTGAAGTCCCCAAGAAGAACAAATTCCCTGGGAAGGGTACTGAATAGCACATCAAGAGGGCAGGGTATTCCAGACTGCCATTCGGTCCAAAGGCTGAAATAACAGTTAAGCATCTGTCCCTGACCCAAAGGAGCAGAGACTTATTCACCATATGGTGGCTGAGCTGTGCGGTTAAGGTGGCAATTCAACGATATGATTTTACTTGCTTAAATAAAACATTTTTTTCACAGAGAAAGATGAAGATTCTGACTTGGACACTCCAGACGAGCAATATTTAGACAGTGACATGGAGGAGTCTGGACCTGCCAAAGCGTTGACTATGCGTAGTGGCATCATAGCAGGTACTCAGACAAGGCATAGCCAGGTTTTTGACATGATCGTCTTTTTTTAAATATACTAAGACTGCACCTAATTGTTAGACATGTTTTCATTATGTCCTGCTTTGTATGTCATTAAAACCTGGTCATCAAACTTAACCTAAGATACACCTGTCGCATAAACTTAGTGTTGCTTTTATTCTTACCACAGGACGAGCAGCTCATGTCACTGGGACCATGCAGGGTGGCGATAGTGAGGTTCGTACTCTTACAATGTTATCAGTACTATATGCTACCTTTCTCTTCTTGGTAACCTTTTCAATTGCATCTCTTCCCAGTGGCCCAAAGTTGCTGTATACAATACTGGTTAATTTGTTTGTGGTGTCCAGACCATCAGTTTGGACCAGTTTCACATCTCTTTTCACCTTTACATCCTGTCTTTTTTCCATATGTTACCTGTCACTGTTCTTCACATGTGTTTTAAAAGCCTTCTTTAGCTGTTTTGAGAAGGTCAAACCATCATGTCAAAAGACAACAGAAGCAAAAGGTCTGTAAAGGATCAGGGTGAAAGGTGTAGTAGTTCCCTTGTGTATTAGGGAAAATCCATTCTCAAATTCTGGGGCACAAAAGAGTTCAGTCCAGACAAACAATTGATCCCCATTAGTTGCATGGCTCTGTCTGTGTCCCTCTATTGAAGCACTATGTGAGCACATATACAGTATACCTATTACCTGTACTTTTAGCGTTGCTGAGAGACATTAAAAGATAATGATTATGTGACTGGACGGAGAAATGATTGTGATTCATCTAAAGAAAAGGAATATATCTGTTTCTTTTACAGTATGTGTCAGACTACACCGCTTTTGATGGGTGGTGCAGATGTTTTGAGTGGATTTTCCCTTTGAATGGTTCCTGTAGATAATCTGTTACTTGTCTCATTTGGATTGTTTAAGTTTAAATCAGCTCAAAACTGGTTTATATTACAGAATAATTGCTTCTGTATTTTGATCACCCTGTCTAATTGGCATTTTTTAAAAACAGAATCTGGTGTAGCTTTTATGTAGAAATGCAAAGAATTTCATGTCTGTTGTAGCTCTACAGTGAATGTCAAGTGTTTGCTTAGAAAATTGAAGTTGATATAATCAGTCATTTTACTGGATTGAAAACTATAAGCTTTTACCAAGAGTTGTCATAATTATGTCCTCGTTTTCCTGCTGTTTCAGACTGAAGACAGTGAGATTGATGTAGATGAGGATGACGAGGAGGAGACCAGTGACTTGGAAGATGAAAGTCTCGAGGACCCATTGAACAGGGGTGCCCGCCTCACTATTGGACGCATGAAGCCACCTCTTCCAGGCGACAGCGACGATGACTTCTGAACCTGCACCAATACACAGATGATATCTGACAGAAACTTCTTTAATAAAAAGTAATTGAAGAAGCAAAAGAAACAGAAGCTCCATGCGAATGCAATTCGATCACATGTGAATGTTTTAATGTGAAAGAAAGAGACTGTTGTGACGACTAGCGTCGTGTGTGTGTGTTGGGGTTGTCCCCTTGCTCCCTGCTTTTCTGTCTGTTCCTTGTCTTACGTGCATCTAACCTGTGCCATTGCCCGATGGTAATTGGAGGAGCATAACTTTTCTCTCTTCTGATTAGTCGCGCAAAGGTCTCTCCAGCTGTATAATGAGCTAACCTGGCTGGTTCAACGGCAGAAGGCAGCAGATGTTTTGTTAATGGTTTGCTTAATTTTGGGTGAGAAATAGGGTTGGACTGCCAGTTTGGTTAGTAAATTTTTCTCCTATTTACCTAGTTAGGGAGGTAAGATCATGTCATTTTTCTTGGAGGTTAATTATTTACTTTGCAGTTAGGATCGTTTTGTTATTTTGGCATTAGTCCAGCCTATATATATATATATATATGTATATTTTATTTTTATTTTTTTTAACCTGCAAATTTCTCTTTGAGTAGAAGGAATGGATAGATATTCCTTCGTTGATCTTTGCTTCTGCCCTTCCTTCGGCCATCTTGGTCATGACAATTCTTGTCGCCTTTACAAAGGCGAGGAAGGCGGTGGTAATGATGGGATGACACGTGAGCGTGTGTTGGAGTGGACTAACACTAAAGCGCTGTCGCCTCAACACTGCGGGTTCGGGTTCGAGTCCAGCTCTGTGCGGAGTTTGCATGCTCTCCCTGTGTCCGCGTGGGTTCTCTCGGGGTTCTCCGTCTTCCTCCCACCTCCAAAAGCATGCGCTTCAGGTTGATTGGCCGGTCAAAAATTGCCCATAGGAGTGAGTGTGTGTTTGTGCATGTTTGTATGTCTTTGTATATGTGGCTCCGCAGTGCACTGGCGTCGTGCGCGGAGTCTCCCCCGCCTCATGCCCTATGTCAGCTGGGACAGGCACCCGCTACGGTGGATACAGCGGCGGTACATGAGAATGAAAGAATTAAATATTTTGATCCCGCTCTTATTTCTACTTTATATGTCCTCAACCGAAGAAGTAAAGAACTGCCTGTATTGGCAGTCGTAAATTCTAAATTTGGCAGTTGTAAATTTCCCAGTTTGGGATCAATAAAGTATATCTTATTGTATCGATATTCTCATTTAATATCTTTCTATCATTTAATGTCTTTCAAATTTAAATCCAGGTATGATGGAGTTGGCGCTCATCATGGGAACATCAGATACCCGTTCTAGACAGGAACGCAAACAACGTGGGAACCAGCCTTTGTGCTTGATTTTGTTTGGATTGGCATGAACACAGGGCTGAAGTTTGTCTTGAGGATTCAGTCTGACAAAAGCTGCGCATCCAGAGGAGGATGTGATCCGGATCTGGTTTTAATCCCACTGCCCACTAGTTGGTAACTAGGCACAGTTCACATCACTGCTGAAAAATTATATAAAGATGTTTATCAGCCAGCTCATCTGTTATGCTATTAGGAACACAGTTTTTATTATCTGGTTTTACAGATTTGGGATTTTACTAAAATTATCTGAAATACTCGTGTATGTTTTTTCTTAAATGACTTGAAATTGCTTTTTTTAGTAAGATAGAATTGGGCTTAGTATGGTGAAACTTAACTTGTTATAGTCTGTGGTAACATTATATAACGTATGGTGAAAATTTACAGTCTGTGGGAATATTATATAATGTGACAAGAATGGCTTGTTTTTTGAGAGACATTATCATGGCATGTGTCACATCAGCACGTTTGCTGTAGTAGTTACACTCAGATAGTGTTCTATTCCTTTTCATGTAAATGAATTGAAAAAAAGAAAAGAAAAAAATGTTTTTACCATCCTTCACAAGGCTTGGAAAAAAAAGAATCTTTAAACTCAGTCACCAAATTTGATGCGGCTGAAGCCTTTTCTTTTGAGAACACTTGAGATTAGGATCATTGATTTGGTGCCACATAAGGTACAAGTGAGCTGGAAGAAATCTGTGTACCAGTAAAACGTCTCTGAAAAAACAAGGGTCGTATCTATCGAGTACGCTGGAGGGAACGTAAAGTCCTGCTGTCTTAACACCGATATGGGAAGTTGGACCAAGTCCTGCTTTGGCCAGACACATCCCCATGTAAACATCATCAATGGGAAGAAGGGACACAGACTTTGACATATTATATATCACTGAAGCTGTATAGCCAGACAAGAGGAAGCCCCCACCCCCACAGTAGGGGGGATATGTTTCTGATTCCTGCACCTGTACTGGGATAAAATACTTGCTGTATGATTCTCTAATGGGCCCCACATTCTGGATCACATGGCCAATAAAAAGGTGCTTTCCTCCATCATTATCCTGGAGGCTTTGGAGAAACTCCACCATGTTGTCTGTGTTGGCGAAGACGTCATCGTCACCATTCAGCAGGAAGCGAACGTTCGGACAGTTTCTTTCCATCCATTCCAGGAAGAGCATCTGCTTCAAGGTGAGGTTGTAGAACGTGTCCATGATGTCCCACTGGAGGATATCACTGTGCTCACCATGCTCCAGCTCCAGGAGTTTGTTCAGCCTCATTTTCTCAAAACCTGAATCTGACGTTCCTGATATGAAGACCCTTCGAATCCACACGCCGTTGTGTAACCGCTCTTTAGCCCAGGTTTTGCGCAGCACCTCTCTGCGGTCATAGTTCAGAGGAGAGGTTTTAACCACCAACAGAAGGAAGACCTCCGCTGATTTATCAGGTCCTCCACATTTGTCTGGAAGGTCCAGCAGCATGGGGAAGTGGCGACAGTGACGGTAGTAAAGGAAGTCCTGGATATTATTAGGAAGAGTGTTCAAGTCGGTTATATTTTGAACAGATGTATTTTGTTGACATGATGGCCAAGAGCGTACATAGGAGTTATTTTTGGGTGTCTTGACTTGACTGTCTTCTCCCATGTTTTGGACAACAACTGTCTTTCCAGGATTTTTCAAGAACCAAACAAAGAGGAGAGGAGTTCCCAAAAGCAACAGGAAACATCCTGTTTTAACTCCTCTCGGCTTCAGAAATCTGCAGTCGAAAATAAAAAAAAGTTTTCTCATTAGCACAGACATAAATTATTACATAGAGGAATGATGAGGTGAATAAACCTTGAAATACAGAAAACACATTTTTTCTTTTGCGATTTTGCCAGACCGCCCAAACATTCTCATGTCAAGAACAACACAAGAGATGCACAGAAGTCCCCAACTAGTCAGTCACTGGTTAAACTTGATACTAATTACTAGGGAAGCGAGAGAACACCACTATCTGTATCTGTTCAACCATCTAAATTATCTGTATCTGTACTCGGAATGGGTGGGGCTTAAACCGGAAGCGCGTGTGGTTTGAGCAGAAATTTATTCATTCGGGGGTTTTTTTTTCTTTCCAGACATGTTATTACAGCAGACTTCACTTTCATCAGTGTTGGAACATCAACAACAACATCCAAAAAGAAAAAAAAGGGTTGATGGGTAGAAGCCATTAGCTTGTAAAATGCCCGTTCCCTGAATCAACAACATCTCTCTCTTGCAACACATTATCAACCGAATTCATACACTGCATGTCAGATTTTAATTATTATTTCTGTACATTGTTGTTTTGAATCGTCCATTCAGTCCAATGGACGTGCATCTTTGCACAAGTCTTTGAAATGACTCAAACTTTGTTAATGATCTTTTTGTCATCCATTCCGAATGGTGGTGTCGGTGCCGATTGAATTTCTTGCTTTGTGTAGCTGAGTGTGCCTGCCCCCACTCCTAGTCACTGATGTCAGCATCATGGTTTCTGGCCATTGCATCCATACGTTTTCCCAATCTCTCCAGCTTTTGAGTAATGTCATCCTTGAACCGAGCGTTGCATTGTCCTGCCGGTCACTCATGCTCGGCATCAGAGCCATGGCCTCCTTGCTTGCGGCATCACAAATGGGTGAGGCTTAAATCGCTACATTATTTTAAGTCTGAAATTGATACGGATTGATCAGACGTTTATATATTTATTGCTTATTTTAAAACATTTTACAGAACAGCCTCAAAATTGAGATTCAATGCTTTTGAATCAATGCTTTTGAATCTATTTACAGAACAAGTTTTTCATGACCTCAGAGCATGAAGTGCATTAATGGATACAACAAATGCAATAGGAAATTATGAACTAAAAAGTATGCATGAACAAAATTGTCATACTCAACACAACTTTCAATTTTTTTTATTTTTGTGAAGTTATTTATTTATTTTTACCACCTAATGTTCTTACCATTTTTTTTAAACAAAGTTAAACAAAGTTTATTAAGGTGTGTGTGTGTGTGTGTGTGTGTGTGTGTGTGTGTGTGTGTGTGTGTGTGTGTGTGTGTGTGTGTGTGTGTGTGTGTGTGTGTGCCTTATGTAACAGTTAAAATATCTATACAGTATATAAATTATTAATTTGAACTGAGGTGAGAACGTGTCAAACTAAAAAGCAAGCAGGTAAAAAAAAATGACTGGAGTGGAGGCAGTGACTGATGTGACATGAGCAGTTTTCAGCTCTGTCTGGTTAAATGCACTGCGTTCATGCCACAAAACAATAAACAAGTTCACCAAGTAACCTTAGACAGACTGAAATAGAGGCAAGCTGAGGAAAACCTTAGGAAAGCAACACGAGCTACAGTGAAGCCATGAACAGAGAGAACAGTCAATGTCTGTGTGTGTGCGAGTGTGTGGCAGCATGTAGTGTCTCTGTAGGGAAGGGCGGGCACTGTGTGTGACTGGACAGTCACAAAGCGTGAAGACAGTCAGTTCTGAGGATTTTCCTTCAGCCATGCCAGCTGGAATAGGCTCCAGCGCCCCGTGACCCGCGCAAGAGGATGAAGGGGTCAGAAAAATTAATGAATGAATTAACAAGCACGAGTATTGGCGAGTTTTACTCATATCGTGCTAGTACTCATCAAAAATGTGTTATCCGTACCGGATACTCGTCTGAAACGAGTACCCGGCTCAACCCTACTAATTACAATACCATGTTCAGTATGGTAAATGGACAGTACTGTACTTATAAATACTTTTCTAGGCTGACTGACTGAAATACAATCCAGCATTCACACAAACATTCTTTCAGTGGTGGAGGCAGGCATCTCCTGCTCTTCAGAAGCATTAATCCCTCAAACCATCACTCATACACCAGTGGAACAACCACTGGGAGCAATTTAGGGCTTGGTATCTTGTCTAAGGACACATCAAAATGTGGGCTGCATACCTGGAGATCGAATCACCAACCACCTGGTACACTCTATGACTGAGCCACAGCTCATATATATTTCCTTACAATCTTAATGCTAAAAAAAATTTTATTACAGAGAAGCAGTCACTGTAGCACGTGAGCAGCAATACGAAAATATTAGACCTATAAAGAAAAGACGTGCTACACCGTTGTAATACAAATTTAAATTCCATTATTAGGCTTGGCATCAGACTCAACTGGTAGAGCAAGTCATAGTGTGGTCATATGACAGGTGGCACAATAAAATAGCTTATGTCGGGAAAATCCATGTAATCCTGCTCATACTTGGTAAATAAACTGTGTTTTATTCTTATTACTACGATTTTACTCATATTTTCAATGAAATCTCAATTAGAAATTGAGTTTTTGGTTAGTTGTAATGATTAGGAAAATATTTTGCCTGAATAATCTGAATAATTTTCTCCAGAATTTATTTTACATTTAATTGCATTCATGTAATATAATCATATTCTTCAAAAGTCCTTTGTGTGAGAGGAAAGTATCAAATTATTTGTTAAAATAATCATTATTTTGATGTGTTTGGTTATGTATTAAATCACTTGTCTCTTAAACAATGGATGTGTTTTTGTAGTTTTTTTAATACTATGAGGGAGTAACTTTAATTTTATAACTTTTGCAGCTTTGAAACAGGTGACACTTCTACTCACTCAAAGGCATGAGGAAATCAGTTCTTTATTTAAATATTCTAAAGGGTTTGCGTGATCGTGGTCATTATTTATGATCAATTTTACCACAATACTGCATTTTTTCCCCTCCAGTCCATCACAGGTGGTCATCGGCTGTCTTCACACCTTCATTCTTTTGACTTTGCCAGGGCGTTTAAACAGCGTTTGTATTAACTAACAACGATTAACAGAAACATTCCTGTGTTACAGGTTTGAAACCAACTGTTCATTACTCAATATAATCTACTGTGAAATCACAACAGGCGTGGATTTTCCAAGATTTACAGGACTTCATTCTGCAGGACACGGTGTGAAACAAGCTGGTGTATTTAACAATGATAGAAGAAATAAAACTGTTTTATTACTATAGAAATAATAGTACTGTTGTTTCTGGTTTTTCTTTTACACTGAAAGTAAGAAATATATTTTATCTCATGGGTTCTGAATTACATTTGTGTCTTGGTGGTCAATAAGAATCTCTGGCCTGAATAGTTCCCTGGAATAGCCTACTCCACGTTTATGTAGTCTACAACTTACATGATGCATATTTTATTATGACGCGTCTCTGAAGTTTCTTTTCAGTGGGATTAAATTTACAATTATGTCTTTTTTACATTGTTCAAAGCAACAGATATTAAGACTAATTATAAACTGTAGGTCTGTGTTATTCACTGTAAGATCAAAATAAATGTGATGGTGCTTTAAATAATTTGTCATCTCACCTTCAAATAATCTTCCAAATGAACTTTAACATGATTGCAGAGGTGTTAAATATATAAATATTTTGTAAGACAGCAAACAACAGGAACATTATGCTCGTAATTAAAGTCCTGAATAAATACCTGAACATATTAGAAGATCTGCTTGAGCGGCGTAAGGTAATTCCTGTGAGTCCCATTTCACTGTGAGGCTGAGACTGTTGTAGAAGACAAAGTAAAGGTAAAAGATTTGCAGAGGGCGTTCTCTGCCCTGAGTCTTGCTCCAAAGGCAATCTCCACGGTGAGAGTGCATACTCTTTAAAAAATACAAAAATCAAATACAAGTCTGCTGTGTGAGGCACATAATCTGGAAAGATGATTAACAGGTATGAATCTTATTGACGCTTGAACATTCCATATTATTAAAGCTGTTTTCAAAACTGTGTGATTATAGTGGAAATTAACAAAGAGACTTGTTCCATTATATCGCTGTCATTGACAGAAAATAACATGTGTTGCATATGATTTAGGTGATGCAACATCTAGTAGTGTGTTAGTGTGTTTCTGTAATTTGTTTCTCTAGCTGTGGTGTTATAAATGACGGTCATTCCAGTGTGTAAATGGAACAATCGGTTTTGCTCTGTGACGTAATTGTGTGACGTCTATAAAAGGTGTGGCTACGGAGTTCTTCTGTACGAGTGACAATAAAAGGAGTAGGGCTGACACCTCTCCAAAAGTGCCAATTTTTGTCCCACTTGAGAGAAGTTATAAATGCCTCAGTCTTTGAACGCTACATTGGTGGCAGCGGTGGGAGCCATTTACAGTATTATTATATGTATTTATGGAAGTTTGATTAAGCAGAGCATCACTGAAGCCTAGCTGTGAAACGCACTGCCTGCCACTGAAGAAGTCACATTGATTGTTGCCAAGAGGATTTAGCCTCATGTGAATGGTCTGTAAAACGTAACTTTAACTAAGAATTAAGATTTCACATGTCCTGTCAAAATAACGCAGCAAATATAAGACTAAGTGAACAGTTTGCTCTAATGTCAGTCTACATGTTGCTTTTTTGGCTTTCCTGTTGGCGCACCATCTGAAGCGTTTCGTCCTTCTTTTCTCCACATCTCTGCCAACGTCTGAGCAGAGAACAAACGCACGTCTGGCCCAAAAAGAAAACAGCAACAAAAAGATAACTGTTCAGTGTGGACACATGGATTCTGTTGCACTCATCAGTAAAGACGTGATTCATCAGAGGCAGAGATGTAAAAACCCTAACCCTAACCATTACCCTTAACCTGCGCCCCAACAAACACCCTGGGTGAGACAGTAAGTCTTGTTAGGAAGCGGTACAATGCAGTATTGACCTTGATCCTTAGAAACCACAACCAACAATCTGAGTGCTGCTAGCACAAGGGTGGCTGTGACAACGACTCTCTTATCAATGGTAATGTCTTAATAAAACTCATTGTGCTGGTGGATTCAGTCGTTTGTTGTTTGCCACTCCAATCGGAGGAGAGGTATATAGACTATGTACGAGTCAGAACCGAAGACGTTTATTGGATGAGAGGTGAGATGTCTTCAACGAACCTTAAGGAAGTCTAACTCGGTTTTTTTTTTTGTTGCTCTTCTTAATGTAGTGCAGTGCTTCATAAGCTCAATAATACATAAAGACATTAAGAACAGGGTACACAGAAAAAACACGTAGGCATTTGTCTGACATGAACTTGATTAGACATCCGGTGACAAAAGGTGAATCTTTAGGAGGTGAATGAGGGGACTCTAACTCTCTAATTCTCTTGTCCATTTAGGATTATTATTGGATAGATTTTTTTCTTTAGTAAACCGAGCAGGAGTTGAAAAAAATCCAAGACAAAATTATGTAATAGGTTACCATGAAACTGCTGTAATAAGGAAAATAGTACTTAGGTCAAGACAAATTCCTCCGAACTTTGGTTTGTATCTGGATAAAGGTGTAGATGTGGGATATTGTTTTTCACTGACTAAATATTTATTTTCCGTCACTTCCAAGGAGATGATGCTGAGACTAAGAAAGGTTTACTTAGTGTCTGAATTTCAATTGACGTAGTTTTAATTGAATTAAACACACTATTTTACATTTCATGCTTTTAGACACAGGCACAGATACTACTTTTATACTTTATTACCTGGCAATAAAAGATTGATGTGATAGATTTTTGTCACTGTCCAAACAGTGAGCTTGATTGTGCATTGATAAACGAACAGATGGAGATGATAGAGAGTGTACTCGGCTTGGAGTGGATAGACAGATGGACTATTTTGTTATTTGTCAGTGTTTTTCTGTTGTTGTCTCCTATTTTAAAAAATACAACACCGAAGAACTTTCCCCCTGGGCCGAGGTCTCTTCCTGTTATTGGTGACCTACATCACATCGACCCCAGCAGACTCCACCTGCAGTTCACAGAGGTATGTCCGGGATGAGACCCCATCACTGAGGGGATCATCTAAAGCTTCCCTTACCTTTTAGTAGTGCCATAAATGTGTCAGATTTTCCATTTCCTCTATTTAATGGGAGATAATGTGTTGTAGGTTTTGGTATGCATATTGAACTAAATACATTTTGTGACCATATCTTTACTGATAATGATAACCCTGTTTTTAATCCGTCCAGCTATTTACATGTCACTATTTCATTTCTGACATAAAAACCTCTTTAATGGTGTCAATATGTGGCAAATATGTGTGTGTGTGTGTGTGTGTGTGTGTGTGTGTGTGTGTGTGTGTGTGTGTGTGTGTGTGTGTGTGTGTGTGTGTGTGTGTGTGTGTGTGTGTGTGTGTGTGTGTGTGTGTGTGTGTGTGTGTGGATGTGTGTGCATGTGTGGGTGTGTGTATGTCAGCGTAACCTTATCCTGTTTATCCAGTTTTACACAACCAAGTTCTTACTGCCAAAACTGACTAGGCCAACTGTTTCCCCTGGATTTGTATAACTATTTATAACTACTGTATATTTCAGGTGTGACAGAGAGGAAGATGAAGTGAAGATGAGAGAAAGATGAAGATGACTTGGACACTCCAGACGAGCAATATTTAGACAGTGACATGGAGGAGTCTGGACCTGCCAAGCCGTTGACCATGCGTAGTGGCATCATAGCAGGTATTCAGACAAGGCATAGCCGGGTTTTTGACATTATAAACTTTTTTTAAAGTCTGAACCTAATTGTTGGCTATATTTTTCATTATGTCATCCTTTCTATGTCATTAAAACTTGACCATCTAACTTAACCTAAGATACACCTGTCGCATAAATTTGTTGCTTTTATTCTTACCACATGGACGAGTAACTCATGTCACTGGGACCATGCAGGGTTGCGATATTGAGGTTAGTACTCTTGCAATGGTATCAGCACTATATGTTACCTTTCTCTTCTTGGTAACCTTTTCAATTGCATCTCTTCCCAGTGGCCCAAAGTTGCTGTATACAATACTGGTTAATTTGTTTGTGGTGTCCAGACCATCAGCTTGGACCAGTTTCACATCTCTTTTCACCTTTACATCCTGTCTTTTTTCCATATGTTACCTCTCACTGTTCTTCACATGTGTTTTAAAAGCCTTCTTTAGCTGTTTTGAGAAGGTCAAACCATCATGTCAAAAGACAACAGAAGCAAAAGGTCTGTAAAGGTGAAAGGTGTAGTAGTTCCCTTGTGTATTAGGGAAAATCTGTTTCTCAAATTCTGTAGTACAAAAGGGTTCAGTACAGACAAGCAATTGATCCCCATTAGTTGCATGGCTCTGTCTGTGTCCCTAAAATGCTTTTAGCATTTCTGAGAGACATTAAAATATAATGACCAAGTTACTGGACAGAGAAATGATTGTGATTCATCCAAGAAAAGTATCTCTCTCTTCTGCAATATATGTCAGCCTACACCACTTTTGATGGGTGGTGCAGATGTTTTGAGTGGATTTTCCCTCTGAATGGTTCCTGTAGATAATCTGTTACCTGTCTCATCTGGATGATTCAAATTTAAATCAGCTCAAAACTGGTTTATATTACAGAATAATTGCTTCTGTGTTTTGATCATCCTGTCTGATTGAAAAATATGAGCTTTTACCTAGAGAATGCATAATTATGTCCTCGTTTTCCTGCTGTTTCATACTGAAGACAGTGAGATTGAGGTAGATGAGGATGATGATGAGGAGACCAGTGATTTGGAAGATGAAAGTCTGGAGGACCTACTCACTATAGGACACATGAAGCCACCTCTTCCAGGCAACTGCGACAATGACTTCTGAACCTGCACCAATGCACAGATGATATCTGACAGAAACCTTTAAGAGTTTTGTGACGACTAACGACGTGTGTGTGTTGGGGCAGTCTTCTCGTTTACGTGCTCGTTTTACAATCTGCAGTGACAGCAAGGAGGTAGACCCTCCAGAGCAAGCATAAGCTGTCGCTTACTTTTGGAGAGGGAGTCCTGTTGGGTTTTTCTGTCTGTTAAAACACTTTTAAATGTCTGATGATGTGAGTAAGCGCCATACAAATAAAGGTTGATTGATTGATTATCGAAAAACATGCAAAAGTTGGATAAAAACCAAGTGACAAATAAGTGCTTTCTTTTATAAAAGTAATCAAAAGTAAATAAAGATATTACTAACAGATATTACTGAAATTTGTGTGGAGAAGGCTCTTTCATCTTGATGTAGTGTCCACAGGAGAATGAATGAATGCAAAATGGCAAAAACAACAACCTGTATTACATCTTTATTTATTCTAAAACTGTTTTTAATGACTACCAGAAATTAATTTTGATAAAACCAAATGTGTAATTTTCTGTCTGCTCCTTGTCATACGTGCAAATTGGCCTGTGCCATCACCCAACGGTGATTGGAGGAGCATACCTATTCTTTCATCTGATTGGTCACACCAAGGTCTCAAAAGCTATATAAAGAGCCAAGATCGCATTGTTTGGGGGCAGCAGGCAGAAGATCTCTTCCTCCACAGCTCCCAATCAGCCTCATGTAGTTTTGTTAATGGTTTGCTTAACTTTGGTTGAGAAGTAGGGTTGGACTGCAGTTTGGTTAGTAATATTTTTCTCCTGTTTACCTAGTTAGGGAGGTAAAATTTTGTCATTTGTTTTTCTGGTAGGTTAATTATTTACTTTGCAGATAGGATCATTTTTTCTTTTTGTTATTTTGACATTAGTCCAACCTGAAGCTTAACCTATTATTTGACATCTCTTTCATTCTTGTAAATAAAAACTTCTAATGTCTTATTTCCTTTTAACATTGGTCTTTGTGGCTCCTTGGAACTTGGGGAAGATGGGCCCTTTTCATGTTGTGACTCAGACACCCCTAGACTGGGCATAACAGTGTACTGTTACTATGGAACTCAATAAAAGGCAGTTATTTAGTCACTCATTTTATAGATGTTATAACTACTGTATGCTGGAAAGTGTCTGCAAATACATCTACTAGGTCCACAGCCCTTGCTAGATCTACAGTGCAGATTGGAGCATGTCAGAAAGACTTTTGATATCATCATGCACTTTATAAAAGGTAAACTTAAAACCCTGAGAACTGGACATATACAGTGTATATGAATAATGGACACCCTTTTCCAGACATGTCAGGATTTTTTTTTGTCTTATTGAGCTCTGGTAGATTGGATATTCTCAGCTCCCCGCAAAGTTCAACAATTTTATTTCCCCTTAAATGTTACTTGATGTCCCCATATTTTTAACCTGCAAGTTTCTCTTTGAGTAGAAGGAATGAACGGATCTTGGTTTTGAGAATCCTTGTCGCCTTTACAAAGGCTAGGTAGATGGCTGTAATGATGGGATGACACGTAAGCGTCCACAGGAGTGGACTAACACTAATAAGGTAAACCACATGATAGCAAAAATCAATACAAGTCTGTTGTGTGAGGCACATTTTCCAGAAAGGTGATCCACAGGCATAGCTCTGTGAGAAATTAAATAAGAGCCTCCTAAAAATACTTCAATGATCTGTTGATAGATCCTTTCCAGAGGTTGATTAAAGACAGAATTTTTGATAGCCGAGAAGAAAAATTTTTTTCAGTCAATGACAAATGGTACCTGAAATCAGATCATCATGCCTTTTTATTTAAGAAAAAGAACTGAAATATTTTGATCTCACTCGTACTTCTATTTTATATGTCCTCGGTCGAAGGACATATAGAAAGACGGGAATGCAGAACTCCTTATATTCGCAGTTGTAAATTGTTGGAAATTTCCCAGTTGTAAATTCATTCATTCATCATCAACCGCTCTATCCGTTGTAGACACTATGCTCTACTATACTATACTATACTGTACTATACTATACTATACTATACTATACTATACTATACTGTACTGTACTGTACTGTACTATACTACACTATACTATACTGTACTATACTACACTATACTATACTGTACTATACTATACTATACTATACTATACTATACTATACTATATTATACTATACTGTACTATACTATACTATACTATACTATACTATACTATACTATACTATACTATACTATACTATACTATACTATGCTCTACTATACTATACTGTACTGTACTATACTATACTATACTATACTATACTATACTATACTATACTATACTATACTATACTATACTATACTATACTGTACTGTACCTAAATTAACCAAAGGGCTCTTCTGTGAAAAGTTTCATAAAAGGTTTTGCATTGTACGCCCGTCCACTGAAGAATGATTATCTGGGGTTTTTGGTCACCTGGGATGAAAATGTGTTTGTTGATTATTCATCAAATACTTTTGAATTCATATATGTTATTATTAAATTAAGCACTGGAGATACTTCCCCATAACAAAATTATTTATTATTCCAATGTATTCTTCAATTTACTTGTGCAATACATATATCATGCATATCAATATTTGCAGAAAAAAAAATTTCAGGATATTGATTTTAAATTGTAAATCGTAAATTGTACATTAATATGTCTGTCTGTATATATGTATGTATGTATGTATGCATGTATGTATGTATGTATGTATGTATGTATGTATGTATGTATGTATGTATGTATGTATGTATGTATGTATGTATGTATGTATGTATGTTTGACTGAACCCCTCGTCTACTAATCTATCCTATTCATCCATTCTCTCTGGCTACTGCTGCCGCAAACCTGTAAATTTCCCCACTGTGGGACAAATAAAGGTTTATCTTATCTTATCTTATCAGACACATCCCAGATTACCCAAATCAGTCTGGGGTTTATCGCTCACTGGAATTACTCTGGTATTGTTCTTTTATGAGTTCGTGTCAGCCCTTGTTAAGATGCTGTTATACTTTAAGTTGCCCTTGCAAACAGTGCAATGTCCTATGCAATGAATGTCATTGCTCTACTGAACTGAGCGCCAGCTGCACAGAAACAGGAAGACAAACTAGAAAAACAGCTTTAGCGTGATCAGACAATGATGCCATGTGTCCCTGTGCTCATGTGGACTGATCATCAGTTATTTGGGACATATCACCCCTGATTTTTAGCTCCAGTTATTCCACAAATCTGTGACTACGGCATCATCTCCCTTTCTTATTTCTGCACACCCGTGAATTTACCAACATAGTGTTTCACTAAACAGCTGCAGTAGGGAAACAGTCCAGACCTTTTTAACTAAGAATAAAAATGGGTTTTTACGTTCTTTCACAATCTCAATGTAATGACAAAAATGAAAAAAATCATGAAACTCAGTCACCAAATTTGATGCAGCTGAAACCTTTTCTTTTGAGAACACTTGAGATTAGGATCATTGATTCGGTGCCACATAAGGTACAAGTGAGCTGGAAGAAATCTGTGTACCAGTAAAACGTCTCTGAAAAAACAAGGGTCGTATCTATCGAGTACGCTGGAGGGAACGTAAAGTCCTGCTGTCTTAACACCGATATGGGAAGTTGGACCAAGTCCTGCTTTGGCCAGACACATCCCCATGTAAACATCATCAATGGGAAGAAGGGACACAGACTTTGACATATTATATATCACTGAAGCTGTATAGCCAGACAAGAGGAAGCCCCCACCCCCACAGTAGGGGGGATATGTTTCTGATTCCTGCACCTGTACCGGGATAAAATACTTGCTGTATGATTCTCTAATGGGCCCCACATTCTGGATCACATGGCCAATAAAAAGGTGTTTTCCTCCATCATTATCCTGGAGGCTTTGGAGAAACTCCACCATGTTGTCTGTGTTGGCGAAGACGTCATCGTCACCATTCAGCAGGAAGCGAACATTCGGACAGTTTCTTTCCATCCATTCCAGGAAGAGCATCTGCTTCAAGGTGAGGTTGTAGAACGTGTCCATGATGTCCCACTGGAGGATATCACTGTGCTCACCATGCTCCAGCTCCAGGAGTTTGTTCAGCCTCATTTTCTCAAAACCTGAATCTGACGTTCCTGATATGAAGACCCTTCGAATCCACACGCCATTGTGTAACCGCTCTTTAGCCCAGGTTTTGCGCAGCACCTCTCTGCGGTCATAGTTCAGAGGAGAGCTTTTAACCACCAACAGAAGGAAGACCTCTGCTGATTTATCAGGTCCTCCACATTTGTCTGGAAGGTCCAGCAGCATGGGGAAGTGGCGACAGTGACGGTAGTAAAGGAAGTCCTGGATATTATTAGGAAGAGTGTTCAAGTCGGTTATATTTTGAACAGATGTATTTTGTTGACATGATGGCCAAGAGCGTACATAGGAGTTGATTTTGGGTGTCTTGACTTGACTGTCTTCTCCCATGTTTTGGACAACAACTGTCTTTCCAGGATTTTTCAAGAGCCAAACAAAGAGGAGAAGAGTTCCCAAAAGCAGCAGGAAAAATCTTGTTTTGAATCTTCGCAACTTTCTAAATCTGCAGTCGGAAAAGAAAGAAGTTTTCTCATTAGCACAGACATAAATTATTACATAGAGGAATGATGAGGTGAATAAACCTTGAAATACAGAAAACACATTTTTTCTTTTGCGATTTTGCCAGACCGCCCAAACATTCTCATGTCAAGAACAACACAAGAGATGCACAGAATACCCCAACTAGTCAGTCACTGGTTAAACATGATACTCCACCACCTCCACGTTTATGTAGTCTATAACTTACATGGTGCATATTTTATTATGACACGTCTCTGAAGTTTCTTTTCATTGGGATTAAAATTTAATTTTTACATTGTTCAAAGCAACAGATATTAATAAATACCTGAACATATTAGGAGATCTGCTTGAGCGGCGTAAGGTACCGGTAATTCCTGTGAGTCCCATTTCACTGTGAGGCTGAGACTGTTGTAGAAGACAAAGTAAAAGATTTGCAGAGGGCGTTCTCTGTCTTGCTCCAAAGGCAATCTCCGCGGTGAGAGTGCATACTCTTTAAAAAATGCAAAAATCAAATACAAGTCTGCTGCGTTAGGCACATAATCTGGAAAGATGATTAACAGGTATGAATCTTATTAACGCTTGAACATTCCACACAGTATTGGTAAAGCTGTTTTCAAAACTGTGTGATTATAGTGGAAATAAACAAAGACACTTGTTTCATTATATCACTGTCACTGACGGAAAATAACCTGTGTTACATACGATTTAGGTGATGCAACATCTAGTAGTGTATTAGTGTGTTTCTGTATTTTGTTTCTCTAGCTGTGGTGTTATAAATGATGTTCATTCCAGTGTGTAAATGGAACACTTGGTTTTGCTCTGTGACGTAATTGTGTGACGTCTATAAAAGGTGTCACCATGGGGTTTTTCTGTGCCTCTCCAAAAGTGCCAGTATGCAAATTCAACTAAATACATTTCATATCCATTTCTTTACTGATAATGATAACCCTATTTTTAATTCGTCCAGCTATTTACATGTCACTATTTCACCTCTGAAATAAAAACCTCATTACGGAGTCAATCTATGGCAAAAAGCAATGGTGTCAGTAATTCTCAATAACAAAATAATCAAGGTCAGTTTGATCCACCAGACATAAACAAACTTTGATCAAAAAAATTTATTTTCTGAATATTAATGGCAAGTGAAAATAATAATAACTAGTCTGAAACTGTGTAAATATTTGTTGAAGGTTCAAGGCCACCAAAAAGTTGAATGATTTTACAGGCTTTACTTTAGTTTGATATTGTGAACTTTAAACATCATAAACAGCAAAAATGGCAGTTGTGAAATTGGCATGATGAAAACTGTGGTTGCCCTAAGCCTTTTATGGGTATTGTGGTCGCCCTAAAAAACATCAGCAGCAGCAGTTACGTGCAGACAGTAAATTTAAAAGCTTGTCATGGTTTTAAAGAGAGAACTAAGTCGTGGACAGTCACTAAAAATGTCATCAATGAGATCGAGATGGAATTAGGGGTTGCAGAAGTTAGAATTTTCTGAAGTGCAACTTTAATACTATCAGTATTGTGAAGTTCCTCTTTAAAGTTTTTTATCATGTTCTCTCTATCCATATCATGACATTTTGGATACTAGACCACTATGCCAAGCTCTTACCTTCTCTCCTGTAGATAAGACATTATAGGTTTTTACATGGTCAAAGCTCAATGTAATTAAAATTTTGTCAAGGGAACATACTGTATTAATGTTATACTTGGAGCAGTGGTCCACATCAGCCTCAGAGAGAAGATGTGATCTCAGTGTTGAACTGAAATGTCAGTCTCCTTCCTTTGTTTCAGCTTGCAGAGAAATATGGAAATGTTTTCAGCGTTTGTCTCTTGGGTGGAAGAGTTGTGGTCATTACTGTAATAGCTACAAGCTTTTGAGAGACGCTCTGGTACAAAGAGGAAACGATTTTATAGATCGTCCTGTCATACCGGTCTTTGAGGCAGTTGTTGGGAATAAAGGTAATAAAGTTTTCTTTTTTTAGATTTAAATTTTAATGGTGAGCGTCAAGCGATACTATTACACGTAATTCCCTTCGTTTCTGCTCCAATGTTGTTGTTTTGTCTTCAAAGGTTTGTCGTTCTCAAATGGCAAGCCATGGAAAACGCAGAGGAGATTTGCTCGTCATACACTCAGAAAGTTTGACGTCGGAAAGAAGAGTCTGGAGCAGTCCATCCAGGAGGAGTACCAGTATCTCATAGAACTATTTGCCCTTCTAAAAGGCACAAAACTGTATTTTTATACTAGAAAATTATTACTAAAAATTAACTGTTTATGCAATGAGTATCTTATCTCATTTGTCTTGATTTTGTAGGAAAGCCTTTTAATGCCCAGACACACCTGAACCACGCTGTCTCCAACGTCATCTGCTGCCTGGTGTTTGGTCATCACTTTGAATACACTGATGAGCAGTTCCTGCATATTCTTCAGACCTTAGATGAATTCATTAATTTACATGGAAGTTTCTGGATACAGGTAAGCCTCATTTAAAGGTCCCATAATATGCTTTTTTAAATTCATGTCATTCAGCTGCCAGATGTCTAACTGCACTGTATTTTAAATGCCACATCTGTTGAGCAATGGTGTACCTACCTGTGTCTGTGTTCATGTTGTGACCTGTTGTTTAACCCTGAGAAAACCTTCATACTCTGTAGGTTTATAACATATTTCCCTGGTTGATGAAGAGGCTGCCTGGACCTCACCAGAGGATGTGTACTCTGATGAAAAAGGTATTTCATTTTTTTGAAGTCAAGATCAGAGAGCACATACAAAACCTTCGACTCTGGACATGTTTGGTGCTGGAACTGAAACTACATCCACTACTTTACACTAGGGTCTGGAGTTAAAATTAGCAGGAATTCGCTATCTTAAACCTTACCAATTATGTGCTTTTCCACGGTAAACCACTGACTGTCCCAAACACAGTCATCTATATATCACAGTCAAATAAATCAATATTGTTCAAGTCCATGAATCAGGTAGTAAAAAAATCAAATTGCTCAATTATATGAATGTATTGACATTTAAATGACCTTAAATGGAGATTTTAGATTGAAATTTAATAAATAAGGAGTTACGAACAATTCCGCTTACAAACAATCTCTCAGAACCAATTATGATTCATGTAATATGGATAAAGGTGCAGATTCAGATAAAGGTGCAGATATGGGATATTGTTTTTCATTTTCTGAAGATTTTAGATTTTAGATTGTGAAAAAAGAGTAATTTTTTTTAGGCTTGATTGAATTAAAATCACTATTGTCCGTTTTGTGCTTTTATTTTTGAGTCAGACACAGACCGGACACTACCTTTACACTTTCACCCCTCGCAATGAAAGCTTTATCTGATCAATCTCTGTGACAGGGAGCAAAATTATTGTGCGTTGATAAAAGAACAAATGGAGTCGGTATACAGTATCCTCGGCTTGGAGTGGATAGACAGGTGGACTATTTCTTTATTTGTCTGTGTTTTTCTGTTGTTAACTCGTATTTTGAAAAGCACAACCCCAAAGAACTTTCCCCCTGGACCGAGGTCTCTTCCTTTCATTGGCGACCTACATCGCATCGACCCCAGCAGACTGCACCTGCAGTTCACAGAGGTATGTCTAGGATGACACCCATCAGTGAAGGAATTATCTAAAGCAGTGGTCCTCACGCTTTTTCAGCATGCCAGCTTCTTATACAATGACCACGTCAAAATGATCTACCTACTAAAAAAATGCATAACATATTTACAAATACATAAAGAATTCTTTATATGTAAAATGTGTGTTGATGTAATAATAACCATTACTTTAACTGTCCCTCTTGGGGAAATTCTTTTTACACATCACACTTCACATGTACATATACTGTATGTGTTAATTACACACACAGTGGTTACAGGCCCCAGAACACAGCACACACTAGGGGCCCGTAGGCATGCAGTTAGTATAGAGAGGACATACAGAAGTACGAGGAGACAGAGTGACGGGTTGCGTACGAGGGTCGCGCCCCAATGAGCTTCTTGTAGGGGGGACGGCGTCTTGCTCAAGGGCGCCTCGGCTGTGGCACACTTCGATGGTTCTTCTGGCGGGAGCGGGATTCGAACCCCTGATGGCTGGGCGATCCTGTCTTCAAGACGTTTTACTCTTCCGCTGAGCCACTGCCGTACCTTGCATATCCGCATGAGCCCATACTGCACAACACAAAACCAATTAACAATGTACATTTTTTGTGATTTCCTGAGCTTACTCTGATGACTTGGTCTGAATGGAATCAGCCAGGGTTGTAGTTCTATGAGCAGTCCGAAAATTCCACTTAACATTTCCCTTCTTTGGCATTGAAATGGTAGACAGGCAAATGAGGCAAATGCACTTTGGAAATGTCATAGTGAATAAAATTCCTCCCAATCCAAGCAGTAAAAGTGGTAAGTTTTTGTCTTCTTACTAGGTCCAGCTCTTGAATTCAAGAGAAAAAAAAAAGGATGGCTAAAACTCAGAAGCTAGTTTGTTTTGTTGGCAAAGCACAGTTGTTTGCTCATGCACAGTGACCTAGGTTCAAGAAAATTGAGATGTTATCTGACTGTTAACTGATAGTCTATTTTTTATTGTCATGCAATCTACCTACACTAGCTTTTCGATCGACTAGTAGATTGAGGTTGATGTATTGAGCACCCTTGATCTGAAGCTTCCCTTATCTTTATTATTATTTTACCTTATTTTACCTTTGAAACATAAATGTCATTTACACTTCACCTTGATACTAACAATATTGCGAGGTTCCCCTGTTCTCTCTGTTCATATCATGACTCTTTGAACAATTGGCCACTAGGCCATGCTCTTATTTTATCTGCAGTAGATAAGACGGTGTTTGTCGTTGTCAAATACCAGTGTGGTCCATGTTAACCTCAGCAAGAAGATTTGAACTCAGTGTTAAACTAAAATCTCAGCCTCCTTTGTTTCAGTTTGCAGAGAAATATGGGAACGTTTTCAGTCTTCGTCTCTTCGGTGGAAGAGTTGTGGTCATTAATGGCTACAAGCTTTTGAGAGAGGCTCTGGTTCAAAGAGGAGATGATTTTATAGATCGCCCTGCCATACCAATCTTTGAGGCAGTTGTTGGGAATAAAGGTAATAAAGTTGGTTTTTTTCTTTACATTTAGATTTTAATGGTCAGTGTTATGTTTTCACGTTACACTTATTTCTTTTCATTTCTGCTCCATTGCTGCTGTTTTTTGTTTTTTTTAAGGTTTGGTGGGATCAAATGGCAAGCCATGGAAAATGCAGAGGAGATTTGCTCTTCATACACTCAGAAACTTTGGTCTTGGAAAGAAGAGTCTGGAGGCGTCCATCCAGCAGGAGTGCCAGTATCTCATAGAAGCATTTGCCCTTCAGAAAGGCAAACTGTATTTTTATTACAGAAAACTATTACTTAGCACTTAACTTTTTGGGTTGTTGACTTTATAAGGCAGGTGTATCTTATCCATTTATTTTTATTTTGTAGGCAAGCCTTTTAATGCCCAGACACAACTGAACCATGCTGTCTCCAACGTCATCTGCTGCCTGGTGTTCGGCCATCGCTTTGAATACACTGACGAGCAGTTCCTGCAGATTCTTCGGTCTGTGAATGAATTCATGCAATTGCAGGGAAATGTTTGGATACAGGTAAGCCTCATTTAAACAAGAAGCTGAACTCTGTCATCTTTTTGAAAGTGGTGATTTTCTCATACAGTCATACGCTTGGAATTGAGTAAATTTTTTAGAAAATCCAGTGAGAAATAGTGAAACAGACAAGAGTTTGTTGAACAATGGTGTACCTGCCTGTGTCTGCGTTCATGTTGTGACCTGTTGTTTAACCCTGAGAAAACCTTCATACTCTGTAGGTTTATAACATATTTCCCTGGTTGATGAAGAGGCTGCCTGGACCTCACCAGAGGATGTTTACACTGATCAAAAAGGTATTTGACTATCTTGAAGTCAAGATCAGAGAGCACAAGGAAACCTTAGACTCCTCCTCACCCAGAGACTATATTGACTGTTTCCTCGCGGAAATGGGAGAGGTGATGTGTTTTTAGCCGTTCTTTCACTTTGAATTTTATCAAAAAATAAATAAACAATAATAAATTACCAAGCTGAGCCAGAAACTGCCTTTTGTTTTATTGATAGAAGGATGATAAAGAATCTGGTTTTGATTTGGAGAATTTGCTTGTTTGCACTCTGGACCTGTTTGTTGCTGGAACTGAAACTACTGCCACTACTTTACACTGGGGCCTGCTCTACATGATCTACTATCCTCACATACAAGGTGTATATATGTGCATGAGTGACATCTGTCTCAACCTCTGCTCGCTAGTTCTGTAACCATCTGGGCTTGATTTGTATAAAATCCACATTTGCCTCCAATCTTTGTCCCTGTTCTCATTGTGCTCAGAGAGAGTCCAGGCTGAGATCGATTCTGTTGTTGGTTCAAACAGACAGCCGTCTGTGACTGACAGAGAAAACCTTCCCTATACAAATGCAGTGATCCATGAAATTCAGAGAATGGCCAACATTATTCCTCTCAATGTGGTCCGTTCGGCTGGCAAAGACACCACGGTGGACAAATACACAATCCCAAAGGTACATAACACATGTGAGGGAATGTCGTCCTACAGACATGGGGGTTTTTTTTGCTATCACTGGTAGATATTAGTTAAATATTCATCTTTCGTTTTTCCACTCTGATAAAAACGAAAAAGATCAGTTTATTTATTAATTTCTTGAGTGCTGTTTATTTAGGGCACCATTATCTTGGCTACATTGAACTCAGTCCTACATGATGAACTGATGTGGGAAACTCCACACACCTTCAACCCTCAACATTTCCTTGACCAGGATGGCAAATTTCGGAATAGAGAAGCCTTCCTTCCTTTTTCTGCAGGTTAGGGTTGGATTCTCGCTTAATGTTTCATTTCTTACTGTCTTAGTTCTATCAGACTCAGTATTGTATTTGTTGTAACTGTATGACTATGTGAAGCTCATCTGTATATCCTCAGGTAAACGTGTGTGTCTTGGGGAGCAGCTGGCCAGAATCGAGTTATTCCTCTTCCTCACTTCCCTCCTGCAAAGGTTTTCTTTCTCAGCATCTGATGGAGAGCAGCCCAGTCTGGAGTTTAAATTAGCAGCTACTCGCTGTCCCAAACCTTACCGACTCTATGCTGTTCCACGATAAACCATTGACTGTCCCAAACAGAGCTGTCACTATTCACTAAATCACAACAAAATAAAACATTATTCAAGTCCTTGAATCTGGTAATAAATAAAAATTATGCTCAATTTTAGTTTTCAATGGTGATGGCTATTGGGTCATAAGCAGTCATAGAATGTAAACTAACATTAACATAACATAACATAAACTAACATTAATTCCAAAAATGACCTTTCTTTGAGAAAAACAAAAGAACATTGGTGCGTTTCCACTTCATGTCTGATATTTTAACAATAATGTATTCGCACAGGTTGTTGGAACTTAGATAACTTTTTCTTCTAACAGAAGATGTCATTTGTATAACATTTTTCCAAGGACAAAGTGTAAGATCACCTATGTAAATGCATTGTCTCCACATAGAGGCATGAAAAAGTATTAACTATTCATCCACATTATAATACTCCTCCCCCACTAAATTCCAAAATCGTCCCAAAGAAAATAAACTGGAAAATTTTAATTAATCCTGTGTCATTTCTTTCTTCTTACTCCTAAACTCATTTTACTTCTTCTAAAAAAACAAATATAATTTGGCATATAGTCTTACAAACTAGAATATGCACATTCCCTTCTACAAAGATTAATGAAACATTCAGTCTGTCTGGAGGTTTCAGGGCATGCTGTGACCTGTATTGTATCACCAGTGCTGTTGCTGGCACAGATGGTGTAGGTATTTTGGGTGGATCTGCATTATCTGCTTTACTGATCTAGTAGCTCCTTCTGTTGTGATCCAGACCTTCTGACCCTGATATGAACTCTGTGAGTGGTCTGGAGGGGTGTGGAGGTGTGCAGATTTCTCCCCATTAGTAGCTGTGCTGCTGAGAACCCATGCTCCAGTGGGGTGGCTCTGTATGCCAACAGTGATCTCCCGAGATCTTTGTTTCTTTTCCACAGATTCTTCACGGTTTGCATCACTTGCTCTCCTTCTCCATTTGCTTGAGGATAGCATGGGGTGCTTGTGCTGTGTGAACCTATACTTCTTTGCAAACTGTTGGAAAAACTCAAGAAATCTTTGGCCAGTTATCGCACACCCCAGTTTCTGCAGTTCGGTGTCTGGCAAAGACCACAGCTCTGATAGTAAAGTCAGCCGACATAGACTTTAGATAGATAGATACTTTATTAATCACGGAGGAAATTGCACAAACAATTGGCTCTATTAGATTAGCTCAACAATTAGCTCTAATAATAATAAATAATAAAAGACCTTTATTGTCCCACAGTGGGGAAATTTGTGCGATCGTGGCAGCGGGGGGGGGGGGGTCAAACATAAATGTATCATGAAAAATAGTCGATGATTTACCACTCGAAGAGATCCATACCGACCCTTCGCCAAGATCGATCTGGGACACCGGTGAACACTAGTGGTTCTCTGTAATGCATTTGGTGTTTTTTGACATGGCTAACGGATCTCCACCATTTGAGCTATCGGTGCAGAGATACCAGACCACCACACTGACTACTTCACTCTGACCCTGCATTTAGAAATCCCTTGATGTATTGTGGGCAGCTGCCATAGAAAATCTGTTATCAAATGCGGTGGAAGAACAAGTCTTTATCCTTTCATGAGAAGGCCAAGAGCAAGATGAAAGCCTGCTCTGTCTTGTCAGTATGACTTAAACTCAGGGTCAAGTTTGCACAGCCTGTATGACAGTTTATGTCACCGGTTTGCAAACTTCATTGTCTTCCTGAGCCATTTGGATTTCCCCTAGCTTCTTGACTGTGGTAGGGATACAAGACACACCACAGTCCACAAAAACCTCAACATCTTTCTCCAGCTGTAGATCCTCTGTGTTGGGTGGGCCCCCCGTTGGTGCTCTCAGTCCTATATGATGAACTGATGTGGGAAACTCCACATTTCCCTGACCAGGATGACAAAATTCAGAATAGAGAAGCCTTCCTTCTTTTTTCTGCAGGTTAAGGTTGGTTTCTCAGCTAATGTTTCAGTTCTTAGTTTATGTCATAGTTCTTTCAAAATCAGTATTTATTTGTTATAACTGTATGAATACACAAAACTCAACTGTTGGACTGTGTATCCTCAGGTAAACGTGTGTGTCTTGAGGAGCAGCCGGCCAGGATGGAGTTATTCCTCTTTCATACATCCATCCTGCAAAGGTTTTCTTTCTCCGCTCCTCCCAGTCTGGAGTTTAAATTAACTACCTTTCTCTATCCCAAACCTTACCGACTCTTTGATGTTCCATGATAAACCACTGACAGTCCTAAAAACATAGTTATCTCTATTCACTATATCACAGAAGAATAAACCAATATTTTTCTAGTCCTTGAATCTACTAATAAAGCAATCAGCTCAATTGTATTTTTCAGTAGTAAAGGAAGGATATGGGGTCGTGAGGAGACATAAATCCTATAGTTGGAGTTAGTCTTATTTACTTATTCATTTATTTTTTGTTTGTTTGTTTGTTTACTTATTTATTTGAATGTGTTAGACTTCACACCTTTATCATATTTGCAACATCAACAACAACATCCGGGGACAAAAAGTGCTGACAGGTAGAAGTCATTTGGCTTGTGAAATTCCCGTCAAGAGAATCAACATAGATCTGTCATTGCAATATGTTGTCAACCAATTCATGCATTAAATTAAACATTTAATTGTGGCACATTGTTCTTCGTTTCTCAGTTACTATCACTGGTCCTTCATTTCCCCTATCAATGTAGTCACAATATCTTACATTCCCTGAAATGTTATTCCAAATATCGTCCGTTGTCTCATATGTGATCTTGAGGACTAATGCTCAATAAATTATATAAAGCGCCTTCTGATTTAGTAGTTTCTGATATTTCCACAATATGGACACACCTCTGGCGAGTTTATTTTGTAGTTGTGTTACACGAGGTTTCTAGGTTAGAATCTAATGGATGATCAATCCTAGTACTTTATATTCAGTAACCTGTTCTGTTTACCTTGAAGTAGCTCCTCTATTGTGAGATGAACAATGGTGAGTGAACAAGTCAATTTGTTTCTGTGTTAATGAACAGATAAGCTCAAATGCTTTTATTGGATTTAAATTTTAAGAATTCACAATGACTTGAAATAATGAATTGCGATGAAACTAACTGGGATGATGTCACTTGGATCAAGACAGGCTCCTTCAAACTTTGTTCCGTATCTGGATAAAAGTTCACAGATATTGTTTTACACTCCCTTAAGTATTCCGAGATTCCGAGATTATTTTTTTTTACGTCAAAGGTTATATTTCCAAAATCGTGAAAGACAAAAAAAAACAAATTTATTTAGTGCGTAAAATTACGTTCAAGAAGGTTTTGATTGAACGAAAGGTGCTTTTTTTAATGTGCTTTTATTTTGGAGGAGACAGACCGGAAGCTACTTTTATACTTCGATACCCGTCACAAGTGTTGTTATCTGTGATACGGTACAAACAGTGAGGTCGATTATGCATTGATAGACGGGCAGATGGAGATGATAGAGAGTGTGCTCGGCTTGGAGTGGATAGACAGATGGACACTTTCTTTATTTGTCGTTGTTTTTCTATTGTTGGCTCATATTTTGAAAAATAAAACACCGAAGAACTTTCCCCCTGGGCCGAGGTCTCTTCCTGTTATTGGTGACCTACATCACATCGACCCCAGCAGACTCCACCTGCAGTTCGCAGAGGTATGTCCGGGATGAGACCCCAATTGATATGATTAAAATTTACGTATTTGTCACAAGGCTGTTGTTCAGTTGCTGTATTGGGATTTGCATGATCTAAGTTTATAAATAAACAAGGTTTGAAAAGAAAGTTAAGATTGTTTCACTAAGCCTTAAGGAAGCCGCCCTCGACGCTCAACATGCACTAGCTGCTGCCTGATAACCACAAATTCATGCCTTTAGGATATGTAACTAGGAGGACTGTGTCAGAAGAAGGATAGAAGAATTTTCTCAGTTCTTTAGTCAAAACTGGTGTTTTTTGTGAAACAAAATTCTACTGCCAATCACAAAGAAATTGAAACATAGAAACAAACTGTCTTTTCCTGATGAACAGAGAGAGTATACTCTTTCTTCCCATAATTTCAGTGTTTACATAGTCATAGAATACAATATTCTGTGGGTCTTGAAAAATTGGTCAAATATTTCTGAAACCGCTGGCAGTATATGGATTTTTGTTCTAAAAACGACTGGCAACCACTGAGTCAATCATATTTAACTAACAATTGCCTCCAATAGACCCAACTTGTTGGTGGCCCATGTGAAGCTCTCAATAAACCAACTTTATAGCAGTGTTTATCATTAATTCAAATTTGATAGTAACCCACTCCACAAGGCCTAGACTTCAGGACTCGAGGGAGGTGATAAAGAAACCAATTACAGGGTCAAGGTGAGCCTAAGCTGCAAACTACACATGCATCAAATTCAAAGTTTTGGTTAAAAAAAAACTTCCAAGCAATGGAGCCAGGAAAAGGGTAAGCATAATGCTCAGCTTCTCCCAGATAATAGATTTCCCAACAGGTTTTCAAACAGGAAGCTAATGCAGCACCTTAAAACAGAGATCAGCTCCTCCGAAGTGCAAATAATGCAATTCCACTACACGTCAAAACATGTCAACACAGAATCCAAGTTGCAGGTCCAGTCAGGAAAAGTACATAAGAAAACTCTCACATGCTAACCATGAAAAAGTAACAGGTTTTCAGGTCTAGGCAGAGTACATCAGTGATGTAATGCTGGACTCATTATAAGCTGTGTAGTGTTTATTACTGTCGGTTGTCAGTGTTATAAACACACTGGTCATCACACAACTGCTGGGATACGTTTTCTTCTCCTTGCTTTCCTTTCTTTCTCTCTCTTTTACTCTTCCCTTCTTTTTCCTTCACTCATACACACACACACACACACACAAACACACACACACACACACACACACACACACACACACAAACAGACTTGTATGGAGTACATAGTGAGGACCGGTGCCATTTTTCTGCCTTTAAACCTCACAGTCCTTCAGTGAGGTTTAGAGGCAGACATTTTCTCTCATATTTGTTAAATATCTTCAACTAATCCAGAATGCAGTATCTCATGTTGTCGCGGGATGCAAATTAAGAGATTAAGGCCCTGTCCACACGGTGCCGGATCTATTAGAAAACGTAATTTTTTTTGTTGCGGTTACGCCTTTCGTCCACATGACAAGGCAGATATCCGGGACAAAAACGCAACTTTTTGAAAACGTTGGGTAAAGTGACGTTTTTTGAAAACGCCAGGTCTGCGTTGTCGTGTGGACTCTGTATCCGAAACTTTTTCTATCTGTGGGGCGTGTCCCTGTGACGAAAACCGCTGCGACGTCAGTTTGTGTGAGCCGTCATATGCCAATAGAATAGCCGGAGTGAAAACATCTATTTTCTGACGTATAACAGCTACACGTCAAAGACGTGTTGATAAATATGATTGACAGTTAATTATTTGTATGTCTGTTTCTTTGTTTATGAGTCATAATGTTTGTATATCTATTTATTTATTCATTCATTCACGTTTCTTGCCGACACCAGTTCTGGATCAGACCGGGACGCGCTGCCTGCTGGTGGGAGAACTCTGTGATGGAGGTCATCTTCCGGCCTGAATTTCCACACATCTCGGTCCTCTCTCCTGCCGTTTTCGGAGTTGTTCTGCTTATAAACATAGTGATCAACACGCTTGTGCGGTTATGTGTGGATGGAGATTTTTTCAGAAATACTGTCGTGTGGATGGGAATTTTTTTCTATGTGGGGTGAAAAAAGTTGCATTTTTGAAAAGATCGGACTACGTGTGGACATGGCATAGGAGATTTACTCTTTGAGAGCATCTCTGAACTGGCTCACTGTTGCAGTGTTACATGCAGCTGAGGCCCACTTCAGCCTCAGAGAGAAGATGGGAGCTCAGTGTCAAACTTTTCTTCAGTGTCCTCCTTTTCTTCAGTTTGCAGAGAAATATGGAAACGTTTTCAGCCTTCGTCTCTTCGGTGGAAGAGTTGTGGTCATTAATGGCTACAAATTTGTGAGAGAGGCTCTGGTCCAAAGAGGAGATGATTTCACAGATCGCCCTGCCATACCAATCTTTGAGGCAGCCGTTGGGACTGTTGGAAATAACGGTAGTAATTTGTTGTTTTTTTTAGATCTTAGCATTCAGTGTTACATACATTTCTTTCCAATCAAGTCCACTTTTTCTGTAAAGGTTTGGCATTCTCAAATGGCAAGTCATGGAAAACGCAGAGGAGATTTGCTCTTCATACACTCAGAAACTTTGGCGTTGGAAAGAAGAGTCTGGAGCCGTCCATCCAGAAGGAGTGCCAGTATCTCATAGAAGCATTTGCCCTTCAGAAAGGCACAAGAATGTCCCAGAAATAATTGACTCACTCATTTTTGAGCTTTTGAATTCTTTATTAGGAATGAGTATCTTATCCCATTTGCCTTTATTTTGTAGGCAAGCCTTTTAATGCCCAGTCACAAGTGAACCATGCTGTCGCCAACGTCATCTGCTGCCTGGTGTTCGGCCATCGCTTTGAGTACACTGATGAGCAGTTCCTGCAAATTCTTCAGTGCATAATTGAAATCCTGCAATTGCAGGGAAATGTTTGGATACAGGTAAGCCTCATTTAAACAACATGCTGGACTACGTTATCTTTTTGAAATTTGTAATTTTCTCATATGCTTGGAATTGAGTACATTTTTTTGAAAATCCAATCAGCGATAGCATAACAGACGAGAGTCTGTTGAACAATGGTGTACCTGCCTGTGTCTGTGTTCATGTTGTGACCTCATGTCTAACCCTTAGAAAACATTCATACTCTGTAGGTTTATAACATATTTCCCTGGTTGATGAAGAGGCTGCCTGGACCTCACCAGAGTGCATTTACTCTGATGGCAAAGTTATTTGACTATCTTGAAGTCAAGATCAGAGAGCACAAGGAAACCTTCGACTCCTCCTCACCCAGAGACTATATTGACTGCTTCCTCACTCAAATGGGAGAGGTGATGTGTTTTTACCCGTTCTTTTACTTTGAATATTATCAAGGAACAAATAAATATTAATAAATCACCAGTCATTGTTGGAAAATGTGTTTTGTTTTATTCATAGAGGGAGGATAAAGAATCTGGTCTTTGTTTGGAGAATTTGCGTATTTGCACTCTGGACCTGTTTTTTGGTGGAACTGAAACTGTATCCACTACTTTACAGTGGGGTCTGCTCTACATGATCTACTACCCTCACATACAAGGTATATATACTGTATATATGTGTATGAATGACATCTGTCTCAACCCCTGATTGCTAGTTCTGTAAACATCTTGACTTGATTTGAAGGTATCAGGTTTGATTGCACAACAACGTTTGCCTCCAAAAATCTTCAAGACTCACACTGTCCCTGTTCTCATTGTGCTCAGAGAGAGTCCAGGCTGAGATCGATTCTGTTGTTGGTTCAAACAGACAGCCGTCTGTGACTGACAGAGAAAATCTTCCCTATACGAATGCAGTGATCCATGAAATTCAGAGAATGGCCAACATAGTTCCTCTCAATGTGTTCCGTATGACATCCAAAGACACCACAATTGACAAGTACACAATCCCAAAGGTACAGGATATAACACACCTGTGGGAATGTCTTCTTACAGACATGTCTCTCTGTGCTATTATTGGTGCATATTATTTATTGTGATATTTTCTTTCTCAGTCCAATAAATAAAAAACATTTATTTATTGTTTTTAATGCCATTTATTCAGGGCACCATCATCATGGCCACACTGAACTCAGTCCTGCATGATGAATTGATGTGGGAAACTCCACACACCTTCAATCCTCAACATTTCCTTGACCAGGATGGCAAATTTCGGAATAGAGAAGCCTTCCTTCCTTTTTCTGCAGGTTAGTCAGGAGGTACATCCCTCGAAAGCCCACTTATCCTCATGTGAAAAGTGTTTTGTTCCTTTCTGATGTCTTCTTTGTTTTCAAATTTGCCTGTTGATTCAGATGTCCACGCAAATGTAAATATACAACAAAAGAAAACAGACGAAAGTCGACAACACAATTTTTAGGTGATCCTTGAATTCATGGAATGACAAAGTTATTCAAATGATTCTGTGTGAAAAGAGATAGATGAACATCTAAGGAACCGCAGTCCAGTTGGATGAAGCCGACATTAATTATACACTCACCAGAAGAGAGACTTTAGGCAGAAAATCCACCACCAAGAACTTGGGACTTTCACTGCATCCCACAATAAGTCGTCATTTGACATTCTAACTAAAGTATTGACAGTTGAATGATGGGGATGATTCTGAGACATGCAGGGAACAGCAAGACAAGAGATTGGATCTAGATGTGACACCAGAGCAGTTTATTAACAAAAAAAAGGTGCAGACGGCTTACAGATTGTGAGGCAAGTCCAATGTCGCATCTAAAAAAGGCAGTCCAAAACAGACAAACAAATCCAATAATGGGCAGAGTCAAGTGTCATCAAATGTCTGAAATAATTGTTGCATTTTATACAAACCAAAAATGTCAAGAAGGGGCCAATTAATTTCACTTATTATTTTTGTTGTTTGACAAAACATGTATTGATTCATTCTGTTGATTAGTAGCAGGCATTTATGTTTCTTTTGCATTAGTTTAGGAGGTCAGGGCTGATTTCTTACTTGATGTTCTTTCAGACTTAGAAGTGCAGTATTTTATTTGTGGTTGTATTAAATACAGCTCATCTGTTGGAATGTTTATCCTCAGGTAAACGTGTGTGTCTTGGGGAGCAGCTGGCCAGGATGGAGGTATTCCTCTTCCTTACTTCCCTCCTGCAGAGGTTTTCTTTCTCAGAACCTGATGGAGAGCAGCCCAGTCTGGAGTTCAAATTTGCGGCCACTCGCTGTCCCAAACCTTACCGACTCTGTGCTGTTCCACGATAAACCACTTGCTGTCTTCAACATACCCATTATAACACAATAACAAATCAGTATGTTCAAATCCATTTTCCTGGTGGTAAACATCTATTAAATTGTTAGTTGACAATTGGTCACAGAAATTGTGTTCTGCTCTAGTATATAATGGCTAATATAACACATATCAGTGCAGTAGATTTTAATGTAATCTTCAAATATTGCAGATAATCAGAAGTCCCTGGCATCTGTTTTACTCCTTGCCTTTGTAGATTTTTTTTCTAAGTGTTTAAATTAAATTGAATTAAATGAATATCATATACTCCATGTCTGTACTGTACCTTTCATTCAGACAGTCACATTCACACTAATTTTTGCACAAAGTTTGGAAGGTAAGAAAGTTGCTCAAATATAAAGATGGAGTTTTCCATTCCGCCTCATACACTCAAAAGTTGCTTGCAAGATTGTGTTTGAGATAAACAGAGTGAGCTTCCCAAGTTGGCGCTGGAGGTACATCCTGTTCCTTTTTGGTTGTTACTTTTATGCTATCACTGCTACCAAGGCTGTAAAACAAATTTATTTAAAACAAATTTAAATTTGTTAAACAAATTTATTTAGCTATTTGAACTGAACTGAACTTTTTAGATTTCATATGAATCTCCTCAATTCAGAAAACTAGCAAACCTCAAACCTGTGGTCTGTCTTATCTTCAAACCATCCGCCAGCCAGTCTTACTTCTGTGCTGTTGCAAGTTCAAAATGGAAAATAAACAGTAAAAGGAAATCACAAAACTGATGTATCTCGCCAAAGTCTCAGTCTTGGCTTACTTCAAACTGGCAACATTATGGAACTCTGACGGATTATAAATGTGAGACAACTAAAGGATTTGTAATGATCCGTGTCAGGTTAACGGTGAGTTTTGTTATGTTTTTATACTTAAAAAAAGTCAGTCCAGAGGCAACAGTTAATTATTCTTTAATGAGTAGTTCCTAATATTTATGAACCGACTTTTCTCTACCTTTTACTGTAAAAGCATTGTCTTTACTTAAAATCCATATTTAATGGAAACAAAACAGGCATTATCGGCAGCGTGTTTTTAAAAGTAAAGATTGATCTTCTTATGTGTTAAGTTTATTATTGCTAACAACAGCACATTTTTTGGGAGCAGATAATAAAGTCAACTGAACCTCAGTGGTGAATAAAAACAGGCGACTGAAGAAGGTCACAAAAGTACCGAAGCCAACGTGTGAAGTTTCAGTTTTTGAAAAAAAATACCACCAAAATAGGTCAGTGACCTCTTTAAGGTGCTTCAGTTGTGTTATAGTCATCAATCTAGTGAATTTCTCGCAATGAGTCATCTGAGAAAGACATAACCATCAGTAAAATTTGTGGGACTGTATCTTGGTAGGAAAACATTAATGACTCTACAAAGACGGGCTGACAGCATGGCATAAAGGTGAGCTTACAGCAATCTGAACATCTACTGAAATAATTTAGGACTTTGTGGAAAAATACTGTATTGAAAATAACCTGTTCTGGGAAAGAGCACTATTAAAGATATCTTTCCAAACCAGCTGTTGAGATTTGATAGAACAAATGGTAATCTCACTCATTTTCATACTAAGGAATTCTTACTGTCTGCTGATTTATATTAAGAATAATTTCTATTTACAGCTGCTGACACTAAACTGAGATGAGTCCTTACTCAAACGTCTGGAGATTTGTTATTATATTTATTAGTTTCATCGTAAACTGTGAGTATCTATCTATCTATGTTGTATATATATATATATATAATTTATTTATTTTTTATACTGTTTTATATTTTAATTCAATTTTATACTGTTTAGATTTTATTTTATACTGTTTATATTTTAATACTGTAATATTTTTAAATTTTATACTGTTTATATTTTAGTTATAGTTTAGTATATAAGTCCTGTTAGTGCTGCATGTGTCTGTCTGTTAGTGTAGTGTATGTCTTGTGGTATGTCCTGTGATGTCAATGTTTCCTTTTCTCCTGGTGTTTATCCAGTATTATTTGTTATTTAATGCCTGAGCAGTGGCTTTATGCAATTTCCTCCGGGATTAATAAAGTATCTATCTATCTATCTATCTATCTATCTATCTATCTATCTATCTATCTATCTATCTATCTATCTATCTATCTATCTATCTATCTATCTATCTATCTATCTATCTATCTATCTATCTATCTATCTATCTATCTATCTATCTATCTATCTATCTATCTATCTATCTATCTATCTATCTATCTATCTATCTATCTATCTATCCATCTATCTATAAATAAGTAAAGGAAAAGAGAAAAGAATGATTTATCTGAACACATCAGTAAAGAGGGATCAAGACATAAATGTGTATCATTGCACTTATAAAAACAAAAATTCCTCGGCCTTGGATGGGACTGAATTTTTGACTATTTTTTCTGGACAGGTTGTTGTGCAATTTTTTGTGGTTCTGTCACCACACAACCATCTTCACCATTCATCTTGGGATCAAACCTGACAGTCTACTGCAACATCACAAAATGCCAACCACAGGAATGGTAGATATATGCTGCAATATAATATATATGTTCTTACAGCACCTAGATTTAGTCATTTACAGTAAATAGGCTCTGCTACTCAAGTATGAACCGGTATTGTGATCCATGTCCTCTCACTAGGACATGGACCGCATGTTGTCATAGCTACCAGAACATAATCAGGATGCCTTCATTCTGTACTTTTCGTTTTTACATCTTTACATTTCAGATTGGTGTTTGATGCTACATATTACCCAATCCTCATATATTTCTCCTTTAAGAGATGTTGAAAGTGTTACTCAATGTGGTTCAGGTGCAATCGTGATTGTCTTCCAGGTCCAAAATATCTCTGGAGTGGAAAGATAAAATGTGGCTTACAGTGGCTCAAAAGAAAATCAGCTCCCCTACAGAGATTTTCAGTTTGCTGAACGTCCAGACGGCAGAATTTACAATACGCTGTGTGCGGCAGAGAGGGCAAGAGAAAGATGTTATCGATGGACTTGATCTACATGCTGGCCGTATGTGCATTTGGCTCTGATACCTACAGTAAAATTATGAATAAGTAGAAAAGAAAACCTTGTGGAAATACAAAATATCATCAAAGAGTTGGTTAAATAAAAACATGGAAACCCATTGCATCAATACTGATGGTTTGATCAGTAGTAAAATACTGTGGGTAAAGTGTGTCAGTGGTGTATTAATGTTACCTTGAGTAGATCTGTGCTAGATTATCAAGTGGTTTGAGCCATTTTAAGCAATGCCATGTTTGCTATGAACATTCTGCGCAGTGGCCAGAGTGAATGTCATTTTTGAAGCGTCTTCAGTCTGAGCTCCACAAGAGAAACAGAGAGCTCAACTCAGATTTATGTAGTATCCATTATCAACTGTAGCTGAAACACACAGAACTAAGAACACTGAGAAAGTAAGAGCTACCAAAAGTGATGTTTTCTATTTTGATAAAACTCATTAAGTTGTTTTAACTGTATTTTTTCATCATATGGATGGAAATGAGTTTCCATCCATGTGCCAAAAACACATGGCTAGTTTTCTGGTTCTTGACAGGTAAAAAAAAAAAAAGCTTTGCTCTGACTTGCTTATTTGACTTCTCTTTGGTTTGCCATTCTTTCCTCTCCAAGTTCCTCCAGATAAACCTGAAAATATTATCTGTGAAACACCAAAGAGCTCAGATTTAATAGACTGCACATGGGAGAAAGGACAAGAAACACACATCTCAACTGTCTACAACATTTCTGTCAACAGGTAAACATGGTGCATTATGTGCTATGTTTTCTCACACATTACACATATCACATTTATACATCTCACACAACAGCACTTTTTTTTTCATTACCAGAGAAAATGAGACCGCGGTACATTTAGGTCAGATCCAGGATGATGATAAAATCACCATACAACGAGCCCAGATGGATGAAGATACCAAATACTTGCTGGTTATCACTGCTCGTAACCACTTTGGAGCATCACAGTCGGATCCAGTCGTTCTCTGTGTGAAGGACATAGGCAAGTTCTTTCTGCAATCTTAATGTCTTTGCACGCACAGGCTTTTTTATAAAGATCTGAATTACCAAGTATTTTCTCAAGAAATTAGTAATCTGTTCCATCAAAGGAAGTTGACCCATCTGACTTTGCTTTCAAAGAAAAAGCTATTTCTGTTTCTGTAATGGAATCACCACCATTATCACTATATCACTATTTCAGCAAATGTTTTTAAGGTGTTGTTACAACAGCCTTGACTTTGTGAGCCTTTACAGATGCTGTAGTTGTGCTTTTTTATGTTGTGCACTGTGTCTACAACTTTCATTTTCTTTTGAATTGTAGTGATACCAGACACCCCTTGTATTACGCTCGTTACGTTTGGGAAGAACTCTGCGGCGGCCTTTCTGCAGTGGAAAACCAATGACTCTGCAGAGCCTCTAAGATCCTATGTCAGGCTCCGCACAGAAAATGGCTCCTGGGTAAAGTGATGCCACATCACCGGTGATGTATTGTGATTGTTAGCATTCGTGTGTTCGTTTGTAAGTTCGTTTGTTAGTTCGTTCGCCCGTTGGTTGGTCCACCAAATATCTTCGCAATCGTTACATATAGAAAGATGAAACAAAAAGCACATTACTCAGGCAGCAAAGGGGATGAAATGAGATGATGAACTTGACCTTGAGAAAACTAGGTCAAGGTCAAATTTCAACTTTTGTACACTCAGGAACCGGATAAGATAGAAAGACAAGGGAGAAGGCCATAGTGAGTAAGACCATAGATCAAAGCTAGTGCTTTGATCAATGACAGTAGGTCAGAGCTTTAGCTTTGATCTTTGACCTATGCAAGTAGGTCAAGGTAAAATTTTAAATTCAGGGGTGTCGCGGGATGTTGGAGTCTGTTACTGCCTTGGTTATAGTTATGTCTTAATCCGGCAGTGTATGTGTGTGTGTGTGAGTCTTTATGCTACATAGCTTGTCTGTTTTCAGGAAGTGGGAGAAACAACAGAGCTCAGTGATGGTCTCACAAAAGTTGACCACCTGAAATTTCTGACCAATTATGAGTTCCAGCTGACAACATGTAACTCAGTATCCGAGCTGACAGATAACAGCACATCCAAATTCACACCATGGTCAGCGACCAGAAAAAGGTCATACTGCAGCAAGTGGAGCCAATCTGTGTTGGCGAGAAGTCCGAGAAAAGGTAGGTTCACAATTCTTATAAGAAATCTAATAATAACAGTGTTAGAGTTTGTTGTCAATTATTAAAAATCTACAACTTTTAATTCAACTTATGTTTAGGTCCATCAGAGCAGTTGGACGTTTGGAGAACTTTTAGCAGGCAGAGGCCAGATGAGCTGCTGGTCGTGACTGTTTTGTGGAAGGTAATATATTGATTCAACAGGTGTTGATATTGATTGTGTCCATTTTGTAATACAAAGGCAACCCTAACCCCCTCCACCCCCCTCTTCCCCAGCCTCCTTCTCCAGATGATTATAGTGGTGAAGTAGAACAGTACAACATCTTACTGGGTGAAGACCAAAAACAGAACATGAGCTGTAGCGCAGCTTCGAGCCAGTGCTCAGTTCAGCTGCAGCTGCCAGCAGGGGTCCAAACCCTAAGAGTCAGCGCTGTCACCCCTCATGGCACATCTCCACCCACGGATGTGACCCTCCAACACTCAGGTTAGCATAAATTAGGTTGTGTTTAAAAAAAATAAAAGCCAAAAAAATGGAGCGTAATTCTTTGTTGTTTTGGAACTGTTTAGGTGAAGCTGGGCCTGTTTTTAGAGTGTTGGCGTCTGAAACTGATGGCTTTTCTGTGTTGGTGTCCTGGTCATGGTTGAGGGACAAACAGTGGCGGAAACTTGGAGGTGAACTGTTGCAATATGTGATAGAATGGACAAGTGTACCTGCAACAGTGCTGCACTGGCAAAAACTGGCTAAGGATGAAAACAGAACATCTGTCTCTGGTACAGTACATGTATTGTTCATACAACATGTCTGCAAAGGAGGTACAGATAAAAACACAACTCCACATTGCATCAGGTTTTTTGCTGTTACGGAGCTATATCAGCTATTTCCCCTAAACCTGAATGATCACAACATGCTTTCTTGTACTAGAATGAATTTGGGTCAGTCTTGGCTTATGATGCTTTCTTCTTTCAAGTTTCATCAAAACCGGGTCAGCAGTTTTGCTGTAACCCTGCTGACAGCCCGCAGACGGGAGGAAACGAGACCTCTTTAGAATAAAACTTTGAAAACACTGATTTTGACTGACGGTGATAGTGCGTCCTCTTCTGGGAGTTTAGTGAATTACACTAGTTTCCATTTTTAGAATTTAAATACAAAGCACAGTGGAAAAAATCCTTAGACTAGACCCTACAGCCCCATGAACACATCTGAATGCTTGTTAAACATAGTGAGTAATGGTGTGTAATGTTTCTGTGGTGTTTCAGGTCTGACTCCAGGTGTGAGGTACAACATCTCTCTGTATGCTGTAACCACCAGAGGCGTTAGTGCTCCATCAACCCATTTGATTTACTCCAAAGAAAAGAGTGAGATTGTAGCAGCTTTGTCCTCACTACAGTAAATATAATCCTGGCCCCTCATATATAACACTCGTGTGTGTGTGTGTGTGTGTGTGTGCGTGCGTGCGTGCGTGCGTTCGTGCGTGCGTGTGTGTGTGTGCCTGCGTGCGTGTGTTTCAGAGCCACTGTCTGGTCCCAGCATGTCTGTACTGGCCCATGAAGCCAGGCGGATCTGGGTCCAGTGGGAAGAGTTGCCTGTGTTTCAGCAGCAAGGTTTCATCATCAACTATACCATCTATCTCCAGACACTGGACTCCAGCAACATGGAAATCAATGGTGAGCACTGCCGCCATTGTTTGTTTGAGTCATACATGCAGGGGTGGACGTGGGATTCTACCCAGCTCAGCGGCCATATTTTAATCAGAGAGGCAAAGTACTAATTCAATAAGACACACATTTCCTTCCTTGTTTGCCACTGACTCAAACCTTAGGAATAGACACACATAATAAATTTGTTCAAACAAATTACTGATGTAAATAACTCACTTATCTAGATAAATGATTTATTTCGCTAGCCATTTTGTGAAAATTTGTAGGACTGATTTAAGATTTTCATTTTGCAGGAATTAGATGCTTTTCTTTGTCTTTGGGAGGAAACAGATTAATTTGAGATTTGGGACTGAACAATACAAATAATCTCACAATGTTACTGTGGACTTTGAGGCACTTTGAAGCAATATGATAATTAGATAATTGATAGTTTCAGCATAAAATTTGATTTAGTAAATTGTTTGATCCTTTTTTCCATATTCTTAGAACATAAACTAATTCTCTATTTGACACTGTGAAGGGCAGGAGAGAATGTTTTTGTTGTTTTGGTGAGCTCACTCTTTCAAAATAGAATTACACCTTGCTTTGAGTTACAGGTTTTAAAGGAAGCAGGTTGCTGCTGTGAGCTGTTTCCTGTTCTTGAGGGACTCTTTTAACCAAACTGTGTTGTTTGTGATTATGTACTGCAGCATTATGCATAAGCACACATGTGGGAAATCACTATATGCAGTAGTATACATATTCAGGGTGTTAGAAAAAGGCATATACAGTGAGATAGTGGAAAGTGTGCAACCAGCATTGATAATCCCCTCCCACAAACGTTTAGTGAATATGCAGGGATTTCACCTTGACCTTCCAGGAATGTGGTATGAATCAAATTTTTTGTAATAAATTACTTATTCTAAAAGTCAAAACAATAAAAACAGAGCCAGAGGAGAATAGAAGATGTTATGTGGAAGAAAATACATCATCACAATTTAACTTATGCCACTTTTGTTTGACTTACTGGTAATTGCAGATGTTTTGTAGAGAAAAAAGTTGGTGTTTAAAATACTGATGGTTATCATTTTGTCTTCAGTTAACCAAAGAATTTTCTGGAACTGGTTTTGACCACGAACAGGAAACCATGTGGCTCCATGCACTCATGCAAGCGTAAGGCGGTTAGTAATCAGCCTGCTTCAAAATACTATTTAGAACCCCAGTTACAATAAACTGGATGCTTTCTCCAGTGCATTAAATATAAAGTTAATATGAATATGTTGTGTATCTCCTCCTTTTATTCGATTACAACATAATGGATGTTCAGAATCAGGTGATCAGCTGAAGGTAGAGATACAGCAGCACCACTCTGAAAAAAACACTAGCTCCAAATCAGAACGAGAGTCAGCTTTGTGCATAAATATTTGACAAAACAATTTCACCACAAAATCCACTCAGATCAGATCACATAAAGCATACAGAATTGATAATATGCCCCTTAGACATACTGTATCTGTAGATATGTTCCGATTTCTTTTTTTCAAACCACATTCCTGATTGGGGCTCCATGCTTGACCTCATTTTTGGGGGTGTGTGTGGATATGAAGATTTTCTTTTTCTTTCTTGTTTCAAAGATCAAGAATTCTGATATATAAAAAGCAAAACATGTACAAATTGTGCTGCCTGAACAAAGACACCGTGACTGCTTGTCTCTAGTGACAGTCTCCGGCTCCGGCCCCAGACAGAAGTGGTTGGAGTGTCCAGAGGCATCTCTGGCTCTGCAGATGACGGCGTCCACCTCAGAAGGAGAGGGTCCCCGGGGGAACCGAATCTCCTCGCAACCTGCAACGCCTGCGGGTCAGTCTCGTGCAGCCAGTGCACGCTCCCATCAAAAACTTTTGAAAAATTGTCTTTATTACACCTGTTGTGTGAAAGCATTTGTCCATAAACTTTTTTAACCCTCTGATAACCACTTCATTAAAATGATATATTTCCCTTTCTTGTCTGCTCTAGTCGGCCTGGTAGTTGTGATCGTTTTCATCTTCATCATCTTTATAGCAGTCATAGCTAATCTGATGTGCTGCAGTTGTATCAAGAAAAGGTATTATTTAACATTTGTTCTTTCATATGTGTCTTTAATATTGAAATTATTCAAATAATAAGCATGACTTTTATTCAACATTATTCTCCGATGATGTTGAATAGATAGGTTTTGTTTTATTCATAATCAGGATGGATGCTGCTGTGGTTATTTTTCTAAAATCACTCACCAGAACAGGAACACATGAACAAAAAGCTTCAAGTGTGACATGTGCAGCAGAAATCATAACTCATGTGGTCAAGGCTGCTTCAAGGGATGCGACTTTGTGATTGTACCACACGCTCTAAACTTTGTAAAGTTCACTACTGACTCTGACAATCATTCATTATCAATACCAGAAAAAAATAGACGTTCTTTTTCTGTGTCAGGATCAAGCAGACATGTAGATCCCGGAGACCCGCCTGGCTTGTTGAAAACTTACCAAAACCAGGAAACAGTCTTGCCATCAGATTACTGAAGGTATTGAAGGTGCTCATATTTATAACATGACATAATCAAAAAAAGTGTAGGCACGTCACTGATTGAACTGACTGCTATCAGTCTCTTAATGTGAATTTAAACACGTCTTTCCAACATATCTGCTATGCACTCCTCTTCTGAAATATAACTGGTTTTGCTTCTCCAGGAGAATGGAAATGAACCGATGTTCTCCTCCATCGACAGCGACCCACCGCTGTCCCTCATCACTTTGATCTCCCCAGAGGAGAGGAATGACATGTATCCTAGCATCCAGGCTAAAATGTCCCAGGTTGGATCAGGACAACCCACATCAGAGACAGCTTTGCTAATGTCAGATCCTGGGTTGCTCGGTGACAGCCAGGTGGAACATGTTGGCTACAAACCCCAGATTGTCATGTTGGATTCACGTGAAGAAGAGGAGATGGTGACAGAAGAAGAACAGAGGGAGATGCCACCAAAGAAGGAAGACAGATATCCAGATGTGTTTCGAGGATTACTTGGAGGATTTTTACCTAATGTGGAGGTGGACCTTTCTGATTCACCTTTTGGACTGACACTCGCGTCTGCTGGCAGCCTTGTGTGGCCTAAAACGTATGAAACAACAAATGTCCCTGTTGGAGGCTTTCTTCTGGAGAGTGCATTAACTGAAGACAATGTAGAAGCAAACTGTCCCTCTTTGTATTCACAGCAGGGTGGATTAATGACTCGGGACACAGCAGACACTTGTTCATCTCAGTTTACAGATACAGCAAGGCTGACCGGTGGTTATTTCCCTCAGGTAGCTGCTGTCAGCAGCACTACCACCTGTGGCGCACAGACATAGGAGGGATGATGGGAGTAACACCATGCCATATATTCTATACCATTCATACTATTCTAAGCATTATTCAAATACCACTTAACCTCAGTGAGTTTGTATCATCAGAAGAAATCCTCCTTCTGTAACTATAATTACTTTTGTTCAAAACCAAGTTAATGAATAAAACAGTAATTGTTAATCAGTGAATAATTTGTTGATGCTTCATAGATCAATTTTATAGAACATGTTTTGGCTGGGGCGGCACGGTGGCGCAGTGGTTAGCGCTGCTGCCTCACATCACGGCGGACCCGGGTTCGAGTCCCGCTCTGTGCGGAGTTCGCATGCTCTCCCCGTGTCTGCGTGGGTTCTCTCCGGGTTCTCCGGCTTCCTCCCACCTCCAAAAGCATGCGCTTCAGGTTAATTGGCCGGTCCCAAATTGACCATTGGAGTGAGTGTGTGTGTGAATGCTTGTTTGTTTCTGTGTGGCTCTGCGGTACACTGGCGTCGTACCCAGAGTGTCCCCCGCCTCACGCCCTGAGACTGCCAGGATAGGCACTGGCTACCCCGCGACCTGCGTTAGCGGATTAAGCAGGTTGGAAAATGAATGAATGAATGTTATGGCTGGTACAGTACAAGTAGAACAGGCCCCATAATACGCTGGCAAAGTGTCTGGGTTGTACCCTGCAGCCAGCTGGGATAGGATCCAGCTATACCCGTGATTCTCAAGGTGGATAAGGAGCTGGAGACAAAACAATTAGTCGACTTGTGTGCAAGATGATGGATGGATAATTGGATGGATGGATGGATGGATGGATGGAGGGATAGGTAGGTAGATAGATAGATAGATAGATAGATAGATAGATAGATAGATAGATAGATAGATAGATAGATAGATAGATAGATAGATAGATTACCAAAACTATCTTGCCCAACAAAGACTTAATTAGATTTTATTACTGTACATTTATTGTCTTGTTGTGTGTTTACTAAAGTTAATGTCACCAATGTAAATACACAGGCATTGAGGTAAGTAGCTCATCATAATGTTTATAATGTTAGCATTAATGTGAGTCAGTGATGTGACGAAGAGTGAGAAATTATTCCAAAATGCACACAGAAAAAAAAGTCAGTTGGGGGTTTCCTTGTTGTAGATAATATCTCAGTGAGTGCATCAAAATGCTCCCAAACATTCGTTTTTACTCAGACATGCACCACCTACATTAGATGGCATTTGTCGGATTTCCTGAGTGTTAACTTCCTCATTTCAATCAAAATATCATGAGGTCTTCTCCTTCACAGGCTTCTTTCTCTCTGGTGTATAGTGGACGCGGTTATTCTATTCATTTTAATCCCATTTTGTGTCTGTACCTGTAATGTAGCAAAATTATGTAGGAAAGTCCCCCACAGATGATGTGTCAGACTTTCATGAGAATGTAAAAAGTGAATAAAATCCAGAGTTGTTGCGCGTGTGAAAGATGCTCCAGATGCCAGTCTGCACACATCATGTTAGAACATGGAATAAATTCACATGTTTTGTTTTTTTTAGATAAAGAAGTTCTAGTAATATATTTTTTATTTCTAGTCAGATTCCCTTAATCAGAAAAATATGCAAAACAATGGTATCTTCTGATCTGCTGGAAAGATAATTGATAACCAGCTACCTCCACCAAGACCAATATAAGCCCTAGAATTTGAATGCTCACGGATTATTATGTTCATGACAAGCATGAAATATTTTCAGCATCACTTATTTATCTGATTTTGTTAGCATTTTCATCTACTCTGCATAAACTGAAGAATTTCATGAAATCACTGGAAGGGTCAGGCATGTAGTGCAGAAGATCTCCATGAATGATGGAGAGGATCTGGATGAAGAGGTGGACACAGGTTTTTGACTTTTTTCAGTGCACATAAACTACTTTACTATAAATCTGGGTGGAATAAAGACAGGCATGTGTGGGAAAAATCATCAAAATTCAGAGTTACTGTAGATCCTGAGCAAAACTGACATGAGAGAATATTTAACATTAACAACATTTTGAATGATTCCTGTGTAATGTCAATTTCTAGGGGTGTGATTTCATTATCAAAGTGTCATATTTTGAGAGCAGAACAATTATGAAACTATAATAGGGAAGCTAAGCTGCCTTGTTGGTTTATGCCACCCAGCCCCTCTCTCAGTGATGTCTTACTCTTATAATTTTGCAAGAAAAATGATAAATTATAAATTAATTCCCGTATATTTCAGGACACTGCTCAGTGAACTTTAGAACATGCATCAGATTGGACACTTAATTGTTTCTGCACAGACTCATTCAATAGAATGTCAGGGACAAGCATTATTGTTTGTTATCTCACAATAGTTGTTTTTTTTTTTTACATGAATCCGGATCACCAGATCTTGAATCTGAAATGGATCCCGATTAAACATTTATGCTGTGAGTGCCATTGGATAATTTTCATCTAAACGTAAATTATTGCATTTACGGGTTGTTGTTGTTGTTGTTGTTTTTTTTGTCATGAAAAAAAACAAACATTTTTAGAGACTGCTCGCCGTTAGACAAACAAAACGTTCCTCATCTACAGCCGTGTGCGTGAGTTTTCATGACGTCACCAGAAACGGTGGCGCGCCCGCGCGTCCCCGGTGAGGATGCGCTGCGCCGCATGAGGGGAGTCCTGACGACGGACGGCTTCTAAACCCTCACACGGCTGAAACGCGGGATTCCTGGATGTGATACGCTGTGAGTGTTCCTAATTTAATTTTTTTTTAATCTGATCTCATTAATTCACCGTCATTATGGTCACTGCGCGCTCATGCCACCCTACATGTCTCTCCTGTGTTCCGCCGTGAACTAGGGATAACGTTTCTTGTGATATTAAAATAAGGAAAAACTTTCTTTTTTTTTTAAAATCATAGGACTTGTAAATTATAAACTTGATCATTAACGTTAGTTAATTCCTGAAACTTTTTTACTTCGGAAAACACGGCCAGTCTCATAGCTTTTGTGGAATTTTCCTTGCTTCAAGATAAACTAAAACTTTCTGTGGAAATGTAAGAAACAGAAGAAGTGACTTCCTGATGAATCATGGAGGCCGTGGTCCAAACATGGGCCATCATCGCTGCTGCCGTCATGCTGGCTGTGCAGCTTTGTGCAGGTAGGTTCAGATATCTTTCTAACATGTCAGGAACATGTGTATTAAAATAATGTTTTTCCTTTAAATCGGTTAATTTGTAAAAACAGACAGTGGATTACATGAAACTTTTTCTGCTGTCTGATTTGTAAGCACTGAATTCTTGTAGGCTCTTGTTTAGCTCTGATCCAATATTGCTATATTTTAACTTCTTTCTGTCAGGTTTCTTTCTAATCTTCCTCAGCTTCCAAACAAAGTTGTGAACAATCTTTAAATTTACATTAATGGATAATAAGACCATGCAATAATTATTTTCATTCATAGGCGAAGCATCGTGTTCCATCTGGTCCTCTGCTGGACCTGTGGTGCACCGAGGCTCTAGTTTTGAGGTGTTCTGCACCTTCAGGTGCAAGTGCAAGGGGTCCATGAACAGTGGACATCCTCCCACACCCCAGAGCCACAAAGAGCTAAATTCTACAACTATATACAAGCACATCGTCAACATAACCAAAAACCCGACATACAGCTGCGAGTGTGACTGTTCTGCTTTTTCGGATCCCTGTGGACTCGACATCTCCTCTGGATGTGAGTGTGGAAAAAAAGGATCAGGACTAATTACCTTCACAATGCTTTACAAAGAATAGTAATTCAGGATGAGACCTGCATTAGTCTCAAGGCACACCTCTGACTTTTCAAGTTACAAGAACTGAAAACAAATCAACTTCTACTTCTGCTTTTAGAGTGCACATTATTTGCATGCTAAGCTAAGTGTCAAACCTAGCTGTGAGGACTTCTTTATTCTGGAATAAAAGTGTTTGGGGTTTTTTCTGCGATGCATACCCAAAGGAAGTTCCCCAAAATTCACCATACATGTGCAAAATATATAACTTGAGGGAATAATTCATATTACACTTCTTTTAGAATAGTGGTTTATGGGGATAGAGCAATTTAATATTTCGTAACATTGCTAATATTGGTTCTTAATCAGATATTCTTGTAGTTGAAATAACAGCAACAAATGTTTAACTGCAGTTTCACATGTTTTGAGATCCCCGTAGCTGATTGTCTGGTGTAATTCTTCATCTCCTCCAAACTTCAGACCCACCAGATATTCCCCATAATGTTTCCTGCTTCTACAATGTCAGAAATAATGAAGGTGGAGACGTGGTCTGTTTTTGGAACCGCGTACGCCACACTTATCTGAGAGACAGTTCAGTGCTATGGTGAGTCTGAGAGGAAGAATGGGGGAACGGATGGAGGATTCAACAAAATATCCCATTTACCTGACACTCAACTTCATGTCATCGTAGTGTTTTTGGAATGAAACTTTGCTTTGTGTGTTTCAGGGTCAGACCTGTATATAGAAACCATACAGTTGGACCAGTAACATATAACGTCTCCAGTAAGACAACTAATGTATCATCAGCTAGTTTGCGTGTGTCCAGTTTAGTCAAGCTGATCTCTGTCTGGGTCCAAGTCCAAAACCAACTGGGCTCAGAGGTATCCATCACTGTCAACCACGCGCTCAGTGACATTGGTAAGACAGCAGTAGTAGATGCTACAAACTTTACCAGATGATGTCTGTGTGATGAGTGTGTTGTGTTTTATGCTTTAAAGTAGAAGTTTATGATAGATGATTAACTTTATTAGGCAGCATTGAAGTTGTGGAACTCTCAAGTTTGAACTGAGAAGTTCTCATCTTGTGTTTCCCTTTGTGAGCTTTCTTGTGACAGTAGCTGAGACTTTTGTTTTTCATTTCTCTGAGCAGCAGTGCCGATGTCTCCTGCTCTTGACCGCCCAGAGTGCTCTTCTCGTGAGTGCATCATCCGAGTCAATCAATCTGTGATGACTCAACACCTACAGATACAATACAAAGCAGAAGCACAGACCTGGACCGCTTATCCAGTCTCAGTAAGAAGTCTTAATGGTTCACATTGCTCCAAACATTATCAGGGACTTCCAAAGTTGCAAGAGAAATTAAAGGTTACTTAAATCCTTTGAACAGTCATTGCAAGACCAGCGCATTCAAAGCCAACGGCTGATATGAATGTCAGGCTGATGTATAAAGCAGTAAAATCAAACTGAAATCTGAACATTGATCTTACTTACTTTTACCTTCATGTTCTTGTTCTTCTTCTTGTTCTTGTTCTTCTTGTTCTTCTTCTTCCTCTTCTTCTTTAGTTTGATAAATGTTAGTTTTCTTCATTCAGGAATGTTTTTGATGTGAATTCCTTTTTTGTGTGAATCTCTTTTGGATTTTGTGTCAACATGATTGTCTTGTAATTTGGCTTTTATGAATAAATGTACTATTTTAAAAAATCCCCAAAAAAATCTTCTTCTTCCTCTTCTTCTTCCTCTTCTTTTCATTCAATCGTGTTTTTGACAAACAGATATACATTATTGGTTTGAAACGTAGGAAGAATCACAAAAGGATTGGCAGATTCTAAACTTTCTTCTGGGCTAAGAAAAGATGGTAATTAATTTAAGCAGGGGGGAAAAGGTTGAAAGTTCGTCTGAATGCAGTGCAGAAGAATGTTTTAGGAAGACTGTCGAGCAAGAATCAGAATTGATTTTAACAGAGCTATGAATGATTTAGACACTTTTACGAACCGATGGTGTGTCAAAGGTGTCTCATGTTCTGTGTTGAATGAGGAACTTGTGTTCAGTCAGTGGTTGGTTTAATTCACATATAACTTTCATATAACTTGTTTTTTGAAATGTGAGTTTCTGTTTGCGTCTCTTTGGGATTTTGTGTCAACATGACTATTTTGTATTTAGACTTTAATGAATAACGTGATTTTAAAAATCAAATCTTCTTCTCCTTCTCCACCTCCTCTTACTCCTCCTGTTTCCCCTTCTTCTCCTTTGGGCTTTTCCCATTAGGGTCACTACAGTATGTCATCCTTTTCCATTCCTCTTGTCCTTTTGTCTGGTAGCTCCATCCTCAAAACCCAACCTGGTCACTCCTAGAGAGGACCTCAACATCTTCATTTCCACCACCTCCAGCTCGGCTTCCTGTCTTCTTTTTCATCACCACTGTCTCTAATGACTAAAACATTTGTTTGACTTGCAGGGTGTGCAGATGAGTTTGGTACAGGCTCAATCCATCGTCTCTCTGGAGCCAAGCAGGCTGTACCATTTCAGAGCCAGAACTGGATTCAGCACCAACCTGTGGAGCCAGTGGAGCTCGGTTGTTTCCAGCTGGACTCAAGAGGAGGGTAAGCAGACCACTGTGTTCCTCAATGAAAGCACATCTGCTTTTTGTGCCACTGTGGGTTTTTAACTTTTTTGTACCTGCTGGCTTGATTTGTTGATTGAGAATGAGAAAAACTGAGTAAACCTGATGGAGCTAGTAAACAATGTTATGGAATAACATCCATACATCAATGACAGTTGGGAATCAGTGCTGATCTAATTTTTCTGAATTGAAATTGCTCCTTCTCTATATTTTGAGTTCCACAGACCCTTCTCCTCCATTCATTTAAACTGTAATCATTTTTTCAAAGTAGTGAAATTATTTAAAATTCTCATTAATATTTAATTGTCTCCTGACTGCCCATTTCAGAAAATTGGTGAAAGCTTCTCATTACCCCAAACCAAGACTTAGAGACTTGATCAATGTGATGTTGCTTATGTTTTTTTGTTGTTGTTAAAATAGACCATGATTAGAAACATGTGTTCCACAAACATTAATGAGCTTTTTTTAAGAAGCATCTTCAACACCAGTCACAGATCATGTGTAGATCATGTGAATGTTTATTGGTATCTAACCAGGTTTTATAAAATCAAGTCATGTGTTTGTATAATCTAAAAATATGAATTAGTTTTTTTTTAAAAAGCTTAGTTGTGATATCCAGTATTAAAGGCGCACATCGGTTATATATGAGCACTGACAAACAGTGAAGTGAAATTTGCAGTTCCTTAAAGGACAGTTGCTTGGGACTTACTGTAAGTTGAATCTCCATCATGGAAGTGTTCTTTATATGTGTGCTTCAACATGTGACTTTAAAGTTTGTCTAGGGAAAATATGAAAAGGTTCAGACTCAATGTTTGTAACTTTCAGAATTCACTTTAAACATAAAATCTGTAAAAAAAATAAAACATTTTAAAAGTTTTTCAATCATTGATTAACGAATATTTCAGCTCCTGCCAGAGAACTCGATGTGTGGTACACTGAACCTGTCTCTGACTTTAAATCCCTGAGAGTTTATTGGAAGGTGAGTTCTATCACAGACATTTTGGTTAATATGTGTTTTTTTTTGTGTAAGGGTTGATTGTCGAGTGATGGAAATTGTGAGTAATTTGGAATGATAAACCATGTAGAACACTGTTGTTTGAGGGTCTGTTGGTCTCCATGTGGTCTCTCTCTCCCCATTTTCACTTTGCATCAGTGTTGACTTGCTCTGTTGCAACCATAGTAACACTCTCTCTTCCTGTTAAATTCTGCACGAGAGCAACCCTTGACCACTACTGAGGTCTGTCTCTCTCTCTCTTTCTCTCTCTCTCTCACACACACACACACACACACACACACACACACAAACACACACACACACACACACACCTATTGTCATTTAATGTCATGTAGAGTTAAGTGAAACCTGTGAGTACATGCAGTACTTTCAGTTTACAAGAAATCATGTGTCTTACTTGGTCGTTTCTGCTCTTTCTGTTCCTTCAATAAAAGAGAAAATATTTTTTCACATTAGTGATTAACTTTGCACAATGCTGTGGCTGCAGGTGGCAAACATTTCCATTGCTCGAGGTAAAATCATTGATTACAAAATCAGAGTTTACAGCCAAAGCTCTGGACTGGTCTTCAGTGTGAACATCAGTGCCAATGCCAGGAGCTACTCAGTCCCCTTCTGTACCAACTGTGAAGTGACAGTGTGGGCTTGTAACTCCAAAGGACTGTCCCCACCTGCCAGGATTACAACCCAACACACCAAAGGTTTGTGTGAGTGCTGGTTAATAATTTGCTGCAGATGCATTAATAGCACTGAATCCAAATGAAGCTGATGTTTATATGATTTACTCTAATATCAAAGATGACAAAGTTCTCATATGTGCACCTCCACTTGTAGCCAAGCCTCTTAAAGACATAAAAGTAAAGGCAGGCAACCACAGTGTCACCATCTCCTGGAGAAACCCTGAAACTGTACCTAAACATGCTGCCTACGTGGTGGAGTGGTACCCACAGGGCCTCCAGCTGGAGGAGCTCAGATGGGTCAGACTGAACAGGAATGTTAACTGTGCTGTTCTCACAGGTGGGTAATGTAGCTGAACACAGCAACCCCGTAATGTTTTCCTCTGGTGCTCACTATCATATACCAGCATCTTGCTTTCTGCAGGTGTTAAACATTTTGAGTGTTATGAAGGAGCAGTGTGTGCCGTTTATGATGACAGCTCAGTGAGTAGGACCAGATTTAAAGGTGTCGCCATCGTGGAATCAGGTAAGAACTGAGAACAGCTGAGAGCAAAGACTCCTCTCACAATAAAGCCATAAACATGACTGGCAGGAAATGTATAAAGTCTGTTTAAACTCTGTTTTTTGTTATTTGGTTATGCCTGTTGTTTGCAGCTCCAACAGCCGGTCCATCAGTGCAGGAGCAGGTTGAGGGAAACAAAGTGAAAGTGACCTGGATGGAGATTAACAGGGAACAGCGTGGGGGGTGCATCACCAGCTATACCATCTATATAGAGAACAACAGTGGAGACCAATGGGCTTGTAAGAACCATTTATCTTACGTGATATTTTTTTTGCTGAAACATCTTTTACACTGAGATGATGTATTGCTCTTTTGCAGTGTGTACTCTCTGTATGCAGATAATCAAATGACTAATTTTCCTACAAATAAATGGTTTTCAGATCCTATACCAACTGCAGACAGAGCATATACCCTTACAGACCTGTCTCCAGCTGGCTACACGCTTTGGATGACTGCTTCAACTGCCAAAGGAGAAGGCCCTGCAGGTCAGAAGGTCAAGTTCTTCATCCATGGTGAGTCATTTCCCCTGTTATTTGTTTTTTCCATTGGATATTTTAAGAGAACCGTTCTATTAACATTTGCCTGCAAAGATTTTTCATCATGTTTTATACATACATTTCTAATGCATATTCTGTTGAAAATGCGCATTTTATTGAATATTATTGTAGTTATTAATAATAGTAATGTGACTCAGTGAGGCGGGCATTGGCACTCTCTATTGACCATCAGCCAATGAACAGAAACCCTGTCAATTTAAGTTGTAAAAATAGGAAAAAACACCAATAAACTAAGTTTTTCTTGATTTTAAATTAATTCAAGGTCCACTAACTCACTTTTTCAGTGAGTTTTGAAAATGTATTTAAAGGGACAGTAAACTCATTTTTAAGCGACATATATTTTGTTTATCTTTATGAAAAATAGAAGAAAAAAATTCAGATGCCTGGCATCATCCCTAAAATCTGCGCTGCAGCAGCTTCCGTATCCAGTGGTCACGTTGGGGTCATACGTGCGATCACTGAAGCGATGAACCCAATAAAGCCATGGTTATCTGTGAGGAGAATGGTTGTTCCAACACCACAGGAGTTAGACACAAAGATAAGAACCTATCTTCCTTCAAAATACCTTCTGGAAAGCTTGGAAAGAAATATAAAGCAAGGATAAACAGGATAACAATGATCAAAGATCCGAGAATCTGCCATGAGCACCCGGATCATTTCCAAAGAGATTTGAAGATTAGATAATTTTCAGACAACCCATACTATTTATTCTGAATTCCCAAGGTTTAGTGGATAATTAATTCATGTCTGGAGCTACTGGAGGTATTGTATGAATGTCTTTTTGACCAGATTATCACACGATTATGGCACTCGCAAAATGTAAAACGATACAGTAACAGTAACGAATGGCGGTTAGCTCAATGCAAACATAATATGGAAAATCCCATTGACGTGCTAGCGTGTTAGCATCGGTAGAGCGATGAATTTTTCCATAAACACAGTAAACCAAAACGGGACATTATAACTACTTGGACATCTCTGTCTGAATCTGATTCAAATGAGGACACCTGGGATGAGTCGCTAGATGTCCAAACTCTCGTCCATAATTACCCCCCAGGTGGGTTCACAGGGAACTCGTCCTCAGTAGCGGATGATGATGACATGATTTTTGATGATATCCTGATAAATAAATGTGATACTGTCGGCTCATTACGTTGCGGCTTGTTTCACATTCATATAACGGCGCTGATATGGATTCACTGTGATGTCTACAATTGCGTCACTTCCGCTGTAATGGCACGCTTCATAATTTATGATAAATCTTGTTTTTCTGAATCCCCATTGCTCATAAAAAAATAAAAATGCCACCAAGCTTTTTGTTTCATTATGTACTTCAAATACAGACCTGGACTTGACTGTCCCTTAAATGTTTTCTTTTTGTGTGTATTGATTCCATAAACATAACGTGCATTTACTTGTTTCTGCTGCAGAGGAGACAAAGCTACCCTTCATTGTTACTGCAGTTGTCTCTGTGATCGCGCTGTTTTTCCTGTGTCTGTTCTGGACGTCACCAGCAAAGCAGAGGTACATGAGCAAAATCATAGATCTATACATTTACAATTAAAATCTTCTGGCGTTTTTTATAGCAGACGCACAGAAAGCACTAAAAATAGTCAAAACAGCGATAAAATTATTACCAAGGCAGCCATAAATGTTTCTGGCCCTTAATGCTCAGCAGTTATCCACATTCCTCCTCAGGTTGTGGGTGTTTTTCCGATACCTCATTCCAGATGACGTTCCAGATCCTGCAAACAGCAAATGGGCTAAAGATTGCACACAGGAGAAGGTAATGAACTCAGGTATTAACTATCGTAGAGGACATTTCATTGTTATTTGTTTAAGCCTGTGTGTCCTTTCAAATCAGGGCAAGAATAAACTCTCCCTCCAGCCACATGACTGCAGTGTGACCGAGGAAGAGGAGCCCATCCTGGTGGATGTGGAGGAGCTGCCCAAGCAAAACAAAGAAGCTTGCACCCCAATAAGCTTCTCCCAACAGCTCCTTCCTCAAACCAGCCTCATCCAGATCACAGAGCCCGACACACCCCTCTATCCTCCGACCACTTACATCAAGAGCTTCTCCCAGGATTCAGAAAGCTCCAACCACACACAGACCTCTCTCGACACCAACATACCTGTCGACTACCTGGCATCACACATACAGGAAACCATGAATGAGGAGCAGGAGGATGAGGATGAAGACTTCCCAGAAATGGAAAGTTTCTTCCCGAGCTACAACACCAGTATAGAGCCTCTGGACTTTGGAGGGAAGTTGACTCTGGATGCAGTTAAAATCAGCAGCAGTGACTTCTTTCAGAACAACAATTTTTAACACTGCTAAACCTGAGGAGACACAGAGGCTGGAGTGGATCACTGGACTCTCCCTTGTTTCTTTTTGGGTGGGGTCAGGCATCTCTTTTGAGACATCCATGAACCACATTCCTACTCAACGAAACCAGAACTGTACTAAAAACAAGTCTCGTCACATCCTCTGAAGTGCTTATGTGTCAATTATCTTTGACTGGAAAGGTTTTTAACGCCATGCAATACTGCTAGACCATCTGGTGTACTTTTATAAACATTCATGCTACCTCAGGCTTAGGTCACGTAAAAGAGAAGTTGATTCTTTCATTTTTGTTAGCGATGTTAATACATCTGTGTGATCATGAATTATTTACTCTTCTGATGAAGAGGAGACCCTGATCAACTACTTAACTGTGTATCAATAATATTCTGCAACTTAAAGTCGGTGAACACATCCCTTGTCTACTTTTACACAATGATTTGCGCTAAATGTAATAACAACCAAGCCAACGTTTATCCTGTTTGACACATTAGGTCAACATGATCACATTAGCATTTTCAGATTTGCTCTGAACACCGTCACAGTTGAAGCTGATGGAAGTATCAGTTTTGCAGGTATTAAATAAGGTGTCAATTTAACAACACAATGGGAACATTATCTCAACCTGTTCTATGTCCAGATCTGTGGTCTAACATTCGGAGTTTGATCACAAGCTGCTTTAATTCTTCCTGATTTTACAGACCTTCATCACAAGGGTCTGAATTTCAAGTTTAAATTTTTTTCACTAAGTAAGAAACTAGGATTTTTTTCACATGAACTGAAATACATTTTCCTTGGATGCCTCATACTCCTGTTATCCATTTATTACATCATGGCATTTCACATACCGGTAATTTTTTTAACCTATTATAAGGTGTTGAGCTCAATTCAGTTTTACACATGCTGAAACCTCAAGAAAGCACCAGTCAGACTTATCAGTGGATAGTGGGTACTATACATTTCTTAGGGCTCCTTGTTGGTTGCAGTCCTACATATTTTCATTTGCAAAATGTTCAGAACTTTGAGTGACGATCTCTCAAAATGCATTTTCAACTGCCTTCTTAGTATTTACTTTAGTCTGTACACAAATACTTTTGTTTCCCTGCACAACTAAAAATGCTAATTTATTGATGGTAACAGATCTCAGGCGTCTGATGACCTTATGTGGAGCTGGTCTAACAGGTCATCATACAGAACATCTGGCGATGCTGGCAGAAAATGTGGCTGGAGGTAACTGGAATTTGCAAAAAGCTGGACAAATGATTAAAGTGGATGATTCAACATTCTTTGTCAAGTTTTTACAGTAAAGATTTGAACTGCCTTCCACCTTTAACTTGTGTCTGTCACATAAAACATCTTCATAAGCACAAAGAAAACACTGAATCTTCATCTCAAGAGTGTAGACAAGGTTTAAAAAGAACGTGACAAAAGAATTTATCGACCACCTTTATTTACCGACAGAGGTCTCTAATAGCAGGGCTGGAATTCACACATTTGTAGAGCACTTCAGTTCAACACAATGAACAACTGTATTTCTTTCAGAGCAATTATGCAGAGGCGCCACTGTGGAAGGAAGCTACAGGGCCAGTCAGCAGTGGATGAAAATTATCAGCACAGAACTGAACATGGAAACAAACTGAAGCTGGGCTGAGTTACTTCTCTTGAAAGAAGCTCGAGTGGAGTGTAAACAGCTGACGGCTCCCAGACGACTACAGCCACATCTCAACTGTGTAGACACTTCTCTGTATCACTCCTTAAAGTAAAAATAAAGTAAATGGCCTGTACATGGCTTATGATCAAAGATGAAATGGCAGGGAAACATTAAATGGTATATAATAGTGCCTCAAATACAACTTCATCCATTGACAAATGTCCTGGGAGCAATGCAAGTTTAGTTCAGTCATCGCTACTGTTCTTCTAAAATTAACTTATGTTCCTTCTTTAGAACATTGTTATAAAATATCTTCAATACAGATTTTGGCGCCATTTCATCTATGCATTCAAATTCGACAGCATCCCCTGATCCATGATCAAGGTGTCTTATTTGCACCATGTGAAATACAGTCTGAAACAATTTATGAAAATATTTAAGATTTACAGGCTGAAGATCATAGAAGAATAGACCTCCTGTATAAAATATAAAACAATACCCCAGTGCTAAAGAAAAAAAACAACAACAACTGTAAATCTCAATCAATAAAGCTCTCACTTCATCAGAATACCTTGAGTGGCAGAGCTTATGAGCTTGAGCTCCACAGTGCCTATTTCAACGCGAGCAAGCAATGGCTCACACCAAGCTAAAAATGCTCTTCTTATGGTAACATTTCAAAATGCATATTTTCAAGCAGCGATTACAAAAAATTTTCAATGGACAATGCATAACCTCTGAAAAAAATACTGTATGAAAACACCCCTGCTACTTTGTTTCCAAGTACAAAACCTCTACCAATAAGTTGCTCCAGAGTAGCAAGAAGTCCTTTTCTCTTAGATTTTTTTTGTAATTTTTTTTTTGTAATTTCTGTTTTTTTCCATCTTGATTTTGTTTTTTTGGGTAAAACTCAGTCCTTGAGTGCCATTTGTTAATGACAAACTTCTCCATCATTTCACTTTGCTGAAGGATCCAGGAACATGCAAGCCTCATAGTGGAGGTGCTTTATAGGCTCCTGTAGGCCTGAGGGACAGCGGCTGGGCTTAAGCCAGGGCTGGAAAGGCCTCTGGGTCGTCCACGTTGGGTACAGACGCAGAAGACTGAGGAGAGGAAGCATGGAGTCAGACAAGAAGCATTTAAAGGTGTCACACAAAGGAAGGAGTGTTGATTCTGACACTGAGTCCTTATCTTTAGGCGGACAACTCATTCTAAATGCAGATAGTTAGCTGCGGATATTATGAGACATTCGGTGAGCTTGATTTAACCTACCTTGTCAGTCCTTCCGCCGCGAACCGGCCTTGAGGTTTCGCTGACAAAGCCTCCGCGGCCACGACCGCCCCGGCCGCCACGAGGTCCACCGCGTCCGCGGCCTGGACGGCCCAAGTCTCCAAAATTGATCTCCAGCTTAGATGTAATGTCATTGGCTGGCTTCCGGAAGTGATGAGGATCATCCAGCTAAAATAAACAAATAGATGAAAAACTGAAACCCCAGATCATTTTTAAGCTTGATTCAAGTTCAGACACTGAACTTTAAAAAGAATAATGTAAAGAGTAAAATATGTAAAATATGTACCTTAGGTTCATCACCCTCAGGTTCAATCAGATCAATCTTCTTATCCTGTGTTGGATAAATACAAAGCAACAACAACATGAACACATTTCCTTACTGCATTTGTCACTGAACTGCTTCGGGCTTTACTGTCCGTGTCTTGAATGAAAATATAGGATTGAAAACTTTACCGTACAAAGATGAAGAAAACATCAGCTCACAGTGTTAAGTCTGACTGCTTTAAAAAAATGTTTGCATTAAATCTCTATCGAATACTCAATAAAAGTCAAATTCCTGATGTCAAATACATCTTTCAATTATTTCTGTCAAATTGCTTTTTTCCTTGACCAAATACTGCAAATATGTGCCACATATATGAATGGCCTGGTAAAAACAAGACTTTTTTTTTTTACTTCTGACGTCTGTGATACAGCTATTCATTAGCATGTGTGAACAATTACATAATTTCAGGAGCTTCAATTGTTTGATATTTATGTATAAACTCTTTCACTACACTGAGCCAACACCAAGCCATAAAATGCTCTCTCAATAACTTTCTAGCTCGCATTATTTTTTCAAAGAGTCCCCGACCAGCTCCTCTCATTATTGCAGTAGCTATGATACAGCACCAAAAAAAGGTCTTGTTCAACCCTTTTCAACAAGTGGCATTATGTAATGTTAGGCCAAGGCAAATTTAAGTGAAATATTCTTCAAAGCGGACTGGTCATGAGCTCAAGCTGAATTCCTTTTGCTTCTCTTTTATAAGTTGCTAAAACAATAACAATAACAACAACAATAATTATTAATATTGCTTAAACCAAGTTCAAAGATGCTTTCTGAAAAAGTTCATGCTTCTGTGTCTTGCATTCAGACATACAAAGACAAAATTGTTGGTACACCTCTGTTAATGAACACACAGGTAATGTCTCAATGGAGTATTCAGGCTTAGCCTTCTGTGTGCCCTGATCTAAAGCCTATTGAAAACCTGTGGAAGGAATTGAAAGATCTGTCTGGAGAATGCACCCTTCAAATCTGAGACAACTGGAGCAGCATGCTTACGAGGAGTGGGTTAAAATACCAGTTGACAGGTGCACAAGTCTCACTGACAGTTACATCATTAGAATGCAGTGATTGTCTCAAAAAGCTGTGCAAACAAAACATTAGTTTAAGGGTACCACCAACTTTGTCCAGACCTGTTTCATTAGTTTGATTTTTAAAATGATTCTGTTAAACTACAAATCAAAAGCAATGACAGATTTTCTTTGATTAATTTTCAGTGGCTATTTATTATTATTAATAATAATATTTTCCTCAGGTTCAAGTTTTATCAATGACCATTGAGGCTTTTTCTTTCATTTACAGGAGGGTACCAACAATTTGGTCCACGTGTGCCCTGCAGAGTACTACTGCACTTTTGTCTGGTTCTGCGACAAGCCACACCAATGAACACCGATATTAAAATGTACAGTCAGACAAGTAGGATTCATTTATACTGCCTTTCAATCAAAGAACTGCAGTGTCTTTTCTAGTATTCAACAGAAAGTTCAGACTCACCTCTGCCTTGGACTTGTGCAGCACAAATCCTTTTTTCCACTCATCGGTCTCCTTGACTTTACGGATGTTGAACTCAGCCTTGGTCCGCTCCTTGTCCTGCATGGCCTTCCATTCATCCAGAGTCATCTCCTTGGGACCTTCGTCCTTTACTTCCTCAGCCTCATTCTCCCTTCAACACAGACACAGTGTCACAACATTGATGTTAATCAGATGTACAGCAGCGATGGGCAATCACAACAAAAATACTATTCAGTAGCAAAAGCAGGCTTTTAATCATGGAATTTAGTGTCATGACAACTGAGTCCTTTAAGTGAACAGAGGACAGCGAATCAGAGGAAGGCGGAAAAGTTTGGGTATGTCAGCGCGCACCTGCAGGCGAACACATCTTGTGATCGGTCAAGAACAGAACAGAAAATACTGATAAACGTCCGAAGTGTTGGAGAAAGTCTGCCGAAGGAGATCAATTGCTACAGAGCGCTGGCAGTCAATGAGTTAAGCTCAATGATGTTTTGAGCTAGGGATCAGTCATTTCTTCCTCTAAATCAATAATCAGCACTTTTAAACGAAGCTGTTTGTCTGTGGGTCAAATGCTTCTGTCAATTATCATTATGTAAAGCTGTATAAATACATAAAATCACAGCGCTTTGAGCCATGCAGATGCCCATGTGTAACTACAGGAATACACAATAAAAGCTGTAATCTTAATGTCTGTTATCTATTACAAGTGCATAGAAGTCAGTAAAAGTGGTAAAAGGCTAAAACTTACAACTTCTTTGGACTCGAGAAAATCCCCGAGCGATAGCATAAGAAAAAGTTTCCCTCGCCCTTTCCAATGCTCGTCGACGCGCAGTTGTCTTGGACACAGAACGTGGCTTTTTGTGGCTTACTCAATTCTTTTATACTGAGCCACAGTGGCCTAGTCATTCTACCTCTTAGTGCAAGCCCAGGGTAGGTAACGACCAGAAGGTCTTATGGTGGTTTGAACAGTTCACAGTCCTTACAAACAGCCTATAGGGCAGATATCGCCACCTTCTGGCTGAAGTACAGACAGACTTATAAATAATTTAAGCACATTTATAAAATTTGTTGGCAGTTCAAACTTGAGAATCAACAACCCCCACAAATGTGTATTTACGTACATGCGTTGAATTTTAGCAACAATGCAGCTCGAACAAATTTTACATTGTGAATGCTCTATCAATTACAGCAAGATGTAAATTTTGCTGTACCTGAAGGCAACAAATTAAAACTTACTTGTTCTCAGAATCAGCAGGTGGATGTTCCTCTCCTTCAGGGTTCTCTTCAGTGGTATTTGATTGGTCAAGCTCACTATTGAAAGTAATGAAAAGGTCACACACTGCATACATTACTCAATTTATTTTACTGTTTGACTTGCAAGGGTTGCAAGAAAATTTTGGTCTGCGACATCACCATTTGCCCATTTACAATCAGGTCCTTTCGAAACTCCTCAAAAGAACAACTCAGCAGATCGACCCAGGTGATGTGTCTCATGCTAATGACCACCGTTAGTAAACAAAGACTCAGTGAAACTCGCATTTCAACAACCCCATTTCACACACCCTGGCACCCCCATCGACCATTGTTGAGGAGCCAGACGGGTTTCGACTGTGGTTGTTGGAATATGAATAGCACTGACCACACCTCACAGGCTTAATAAACTGAATCAAGTCCAAACACCACTACAACTAAAGAAGCCTCTTGGACGAGGTGAAACATTTTGAAGAAACTTTCTTAAAGTCCAGTGGATTGATTTAAACAGCTTTGGATAATTATGACCTGAATAAGTGAGAACCTACACAGTATGCTCACACTTACTTGAGTTCATCCTTGACAGTACCCCAGTTGTGAGATCCACTTCCTCCACGCTTCTCCTCACCTTTCAGACTACTGAAACAGTATTTGCTTTAGCCAGGATCACAACACAAAAATTCATAAAAATAAAAGTTGTACACAAGGCTAGTCTAAAATTTTTTTTAAATTCAAGACTTTATAGTATTTGAAAAAGTACTTACGATTTGTCACTGCCGCTGTGTCTGTCAAATTCACGTTTCCCTCTTGAATCAAAGCCATCGCTGCGACCCATCCCACGTCCTCTTCCTCCACGGCCTCCTCTGGCTCCACCACGTCCTCTCATCAGCCTGTCACCAATGGGTCTACGGAGAGGCGATAAGATTGTCAGAACTGCAAAGATTCTCTGCCTCTCCTCTAAAATTCACCTTTCAAAAACATTAAGTCTAGATAAGAATGATCCGTCACTTAATTTTTCCAAAATATTTTTGAATGATGGCAATTATGCTAGGTCAGTGTGTACAGTAAATATAAACTAAATAATAGCAGCTAACAGATCAACTTAGAATTGATATTGTTTTAGCATTTTTAAGACCCAGACATTCAGAAAAAAGTAGTTGAATATTTTGTTTTCATTTTATACTTTTCCAGGTCCTCATTAAATCCATCCTGGATTCAGCCTTCTAATTGGATTACTAGAAGCCTCAAAAGCATACCGTTTGTCACATCTGAATCAAAATGGAAATAGTCAAACCAAGACTTCACCACGCCAACGGCCTCTTCCATCACCAACAGAACATTCATACACAACAACCTCAACCCCAACACACACCGGCGAATGCCCTCACTGGAGGTCGTGTGTTCCCCAAGACCACAACAACAAATGGGTTTGAAACACTGGGTCTCGACTTTGTTTTACTAACTAGTGAACAACAAAATTAGCAAAGAAAATTTACAACTCATAACAATTAGCAGGAAACAATCAACTAGTGATATTGAAGTATAGTGAGAAATTTAAATCATTTAAATCTGTGTGTGAATCTAAATCATGTGACAGATGAATCTAAGGGCAGTGTTTGCAATCCTAGCCAGATTGCAAAAACTTATCACTTTAAGCACCGTGCCACAACCCAGCTCGTTAGCCACTATTGATGACCAAACCCTTCTACCAGGGCATTCACACTCCTCCTGTCTTCATATGTGGTTCCATTAAATTTTGTGTGAAGGGAAACTGAACTCACTTTTCAACTGAGAATTCGCCGCCCTCAGGTTTCTCGCCAGCCTCACCACCAGGCCTCTCAATGCGCCGTTGGGGCCGCCTGTCCACTGGCCGCTTATCTGTTGGGGGCCGTCCCTCTCCCTGGCCACCCTGGGGTCTGGAACCGTCGCCCTCTGGCCTGCGGCCCATTCTCCTCATGCCGGCACCTAGAATTGACCACAACAAGAGGATTAGGGGACAAATAGCACAGAGAGACCGGGGACCCACTGCTGAGCCCCAGACAAGAGCAACAAGGGGAGGTTATTATACTGTTTAAATAGAGCAAATAACTTAAAATGAAACCACACGATCAAACTACAGCAGTTTAAAGGATCAAATGAGGCACATAGTTTGGAACGTTGTAATTTCATTGTTAAAATAAAATTTATAAGACCATAAATACACACTGGATCAAGAACGGTTGGTCCTTGTTTGCTATTATGATGATCAGACCAATCTCTCATTTACTTTATGCTTGGAATTAATTCCTGGACAATGTTTAACCCTCCATAACAAATGGTTGACTTCCCCTGGCCCACTTTGACACAACAAGTCCCTCCCATTGCTTGATTCACCAGCTACTAAAATAGACATCCTCCACTCCACAACAGCAGCTGGGTGATCCTCAGTCCCAGCACCTGTCTCCTCTCCTCTCAAGGAAACAGATAAGAGGCACGCAAGGCAGATCAACAAGATGAAAATGGAGACTAACTGCCCATGAACCCACAAACTGTGAATTTTACAATAAAATCCCAATTTTGGATGCTCATTTTTGCATTTGAGGAATGACCTTCTTAGCATTTTTATTTTAATGGTAATCAAAGACTTCTATCGTATGAATCCAGTGACATAACCAATAAAACAGAATTGAGAAAGAACTCGCTCTGCAGCAGGTAGATGGCATGCATTGCACGTGTATTGTTCTCCAATGGGAAGTGGAAGGTTGGAGGGTGATCTGTTAACACGCCCCACATTTCAACCACGAGGTTCATCACCATGAAGGCGAAGCTGCTCCATTATCCGACGCACAGGCGCGAATCGCTTAACATATTTACTTCCCATTGCTCGCACATGTAATTGCATGCACAACTATTTACCTTTTTTAACAGTAACATTTTAGATTGTACGATTAAAAAAAAACCCAAATAAGTACGCAAGTGTAAAAAAAAAATACCGTCAAGAACTGTACATATAAAAAGTGAAAACCTGACAGTAACCTGACATTTTGTAGATCCCGATGCCACTGTCTAATGTACTAAGCTTTCGGGTTCTGCCTGTTCGACAAGGCCGTGGGAGGAGGAACGAGTCAAAACAAGTTAGCTTGCATACTATTTAACAAGGAATCGCTAAAGCCCAACATGTCCCACTCCACCACACTTTCACGTGAATGTCATAGTTGTAGAAACTGCCAGCCTGAGGACAGACAAAAGCAGCCGAGTCGACCTCATGTTCCACGAGCTTCAACTATTGCTAGCTAGTAAAGCAACCAACTTGTTAGCTTAATACCTTGAAGTTGCAGCTTGACCACGACCTAAAAGCCGCAAACGAATCTTACCATCTTTTTTAAGTGGTACGGGTGCCTGGGTCTCCTCCTTTTTATCAGCCAACGGAGCCTTTCTGTCTTTTTGAGACTCTTTTTTCGGCTGCTTTGCAGCCTGGGCTACAGTCTTGGCGGCACCAGCAGCAGGAGCCTCCTTCTTCTTCACTTCGGCTTGCTTCAGCAGCTCAAACAGATCCGACTCATTGTCCAATAATTGGTCGAATCGATTGGTTATTGGACAGCCAAAACCTTCTTGCATTTGTCCGGGCATGATGGCGCCCCTTCAGCAGGATTTTCCTCCGATTCTATGAGGCTTGGTGCGAACACTTCGCTAAATGAAGCCACAAGATGGCTGTGAAAAGGACCTTCTTCTCTTCCGGCGCGATACACATCCGGGACCTCTGATTTGGTCGGTGTGGGGTATGTAGTCTTTGTGGAAATCAAATGCAATCGATGTAGTTACGTAACCGACATACAAAAAACGTCATTACCCACAATGCTGCTCTCCCTGCTGTCGCTGGCGTCGATAAGCAAAGCGCAGGTACGCTCTCGCTCTTTACCAATGAAAGTATAGTACTTTTTTACAGTATATTGGGGGTTTTGCAATTCAATCTGCAATTTTAATTGTGTGAATTATAATTTTAATACAAAAAATAGCAGTTCGAATGACTTTGAAGTGTGTGGCATTTTGCAGAAAGCCGTGAATAAACTGTCAGCATAATGCATTTTAATTGTGTGAATGTCCCAGTTTGGTATCATTAAAACCTATCTATCGCTCTATCTTTCTATGTCTCTATCTCTCGATCTATGTAAGCGTGCGTCTGATATTTATCTGTCAACCAACTTAAGTTTTAATAATTCTCATGACTGCAAACCTATGAAGTTAGCAGCAGGTACTTGTCACTAACATAATTACCTAATCTTCACGAAGAGTAACAAATGTAGCACTGACAAACTCCGTATACAAAAAAGAACAAGTATTCACAGCACACTAAGACAGAAGGCTTCTGAGCCTTTGCAATGCTGATGGAAAATATTTTCCACAGTTGTGAGCTACTAGCTATGCAGTCAGAACTACTACTATCAATAAAACCTGATCGATTAAACAGTGCAACATGGCATCTTTAAAATGCAAGATCAAAGACATGTCTCATACCTCAGCCATTGTAATTTTCTGGCTTTAAATGAAGCGTTGGGGTAGTGCAAAGTTGCAGTTTGTGTTTGTATTCACACATTTGTTGAAAGGCATTAGTTGGTATGAGCTTGACCAGTTTGAAAGGAGATTGTTTTCACCCCAGTCCTACTTCTGCATGCATCCGTCTGTTTCATTGTTAAATTACATGGTTGTACAGAAGTCTAATTCTCTATGGAATTTTGTTGCAGCCTTTCTTTCACTTCTGTAATATTTCTACCAAGCAGTGGTGCACAAATAAGCAGGAAAAAAACGTGAATATTTCAAGTTGTCTGAACCTTTGTGAACACAATGTTTTTGGGGGGGGGGGGGGGGGGAGGCCGTATTTTCTTTTTAAGGGACCATCGATGTTAAATGCCATGTTAAATGTGTACATAAACACCATCAATTTCACTTAGTGTTTTAGGGATTTTGGGACTTTTTAGGTCAATGATAATTTTTTTCCAAAGGAAAAAATTTTGCACAATAAGTTTGAAGCAATAGTCATGGACAAAAAAATTCACATTGATTTAGGTACATAAATTGTGCTTGTGGTTAGTTGCTACAAAATATGTAGTATATACCAAGTCTCATTAATGTTTCCTCTGAATTATGCAGCTAGTAGTTGTCCTGCCGAATGAATTGCTCCAGTCACACACTGTAATATCATAGTTTAATGCAAACATAATAAAGCTACATTCACAAAATAAATGTTGTCACATGTGTTTATTTTTTTGTTTGTTTTTCTGATCATATTTTAATGTGATATCTTGGAATTGAAGTGGTTACAGATTGGTTCACCACATTGAAACATGGTGCCCAAAAAAGGCTTGAAAATCTCATTGATCACTGAAGGTATTTTGGGACTGCTAGTGTTTGACCTTAGAGGGAAAGTCCATCCTTGAGCAGCTGCAATCTGTGTCTGTTAAATAGGCAAATGTGCACTGTTCAAATGGACGATACTGTATATACAAGTAGGAGAGAACATCAAATACAAACTAGTTGAAAAATTTATTCACGAAAATTTAAATATAATCGGGGGTCTGTATTTTAGTATTGCACAATATTATGAGACTGTTCTCTTCTTTTGAGAAAATTCATTTACATTTTACTTGTTAGAGTTCATCGGAATTCATTTTCGTTATCTACGTATGTCGAATTCAATGGTTTAAAAAGAGGAATGTTCAATTTATTTTAAAACATTTAAACATTTCACTCCACCTACTTTTGTATTATTCTTCAGAAAGCATCAGAAAGCCCATTTATACTGTACATTTTATTCAAGGTGAGAGTCAACAAGACCAATTCCATTACTTTGTGCTCATCCCAATCTCAAATTACCCGAGTGGTGCTGAAAAGAAAACCCACTGGATGCTGCCAGTTGCACTGACAGCACCTCCCGCACACACTCGGGTCGCCATAATTATCCCTGCGCATCCAGAGATGACATCTCCCGTCACCAAAGCCATGATAGAGTCCTACGCGCTTATGGTCATGGTCATGGGCACGTTTTTCATTTATTTCTGTGGGATGGTGTGGGCTTTTTGCAACCCGAAACTGAGCGGTGCAGAGGAGGAAAGTGGCAGTGAGAAACAAGCAGCCGAACACGGGGACTACTGCTGGGTTTGTGCCTCAGAGCTTTCCAAGCAGAATTTCAGCTGTGCCTGTACCCATGTACCAGCACCGCCGTACACAGCAGAAGAACTCACACAGACCACGTATGTAAACTTTTGGGATGATACTGACAGTCTGTTGGACTGCAGCGCATTGTGCCGGGAGGACCATGGAATTAACAATCAAACTGAAAGGAGTCCGTCCTGGATCACAGGCTGAACAGTCGGTGACCTCACCGTCCGTCCATGTCTATATTTTTTTTAACTGTTGTTCTTCAGATTAATATTGTATTTTTCACAGAGTGAATAAGAGTGATAAATTCAAATGAAAGTAACGGTTCTGGCAATAGTTAAGGTTTTATTGTAACTTCTATACCAAAGTCTCAAAACACCAATAACAGGTTAATCCTCCTATTATTAGAAGTTCACTTCATGCTGAATACAAAATCATGAAAAAATGTAAACAGGGACTCAAACAAAAAACATTGAGAATCACTGTAACATTTGTGAATGTGTGCTGAGAATCAAGACTTGCATATAGTCACATCAATGTTGTTTTTGGGTGTTCTATGCTTCAGCAACCTAGCAATGCTGCAAGACTGGAATTCAATATCCATCCTAAAATTGTGTGGTGTGCTTCGAGATGAAACCAGGTCATGCAAAGCTACCGTGATGCATGACGTGTTGAGATTCCTTCTGTTTCTCTTTCAGTTTCTTTCTGACATCATTTTCCAGTTGTAGCAATTTCTCATACAAAGCTTCTGATGTTGCCAAATCAACATCCATCTGTAGAATAGAATACAAAGAACTCAGAGGAACTACTGGGAAAAACTATTAAAGTTTCACTATGAACGGATTAGCCTTCATACCTTACGTGGTTCTGTATAGTTGTTGCCTAGTCCAGATGTTAAGCTGTGGTATTTGGCTTGAGGGTCCAGTGACTCAGGCTTTTGTTTAAATAACCAGAACTGCAAGAATGGGCAGCATTTAATAATGAAACTGTACAACACTGTGTAAAGAAATTATAAGATTTGTTTCACTTACAAGGGCTTCGGTTCCATTGTAGGGTGTCAATGTAAAAGTGTTGGTGAATATTCTTATCTAAGATTATAAGAAAAAGATTTAGTCAGAATTCGCACTCAACTTACATCCCTCCAAGCACAAAGACATTTATATATATTTGTACTGTCAAAGGTGGACTCACAAGCCAAAAGAGAGGCATCAGCAGGGTCCAGAGAAATGCTGGGAAGGAAGGCAGTATACTGTATGTCAGACTGGTCATCACAAAACCAGGACAAATGACAGATGAGGACAAACCCTAGAACCAGAACAGACCAGAAATATAAGCAGGACATCAGTCATGAACATCATGAGTAGGAACATCATGAGTGGGAACATCAAAGTAGCATGTGGAGTGTGTGAGCCGACCTGTTTGTTGTAGTGTGTGTTGAGCGCTAGGCTCAGGAGGTCACAGGCATACTTAGAGGAGCTATACGGTTGTGTGCCTCTCTGGTGTTGAATGTCTTCAACATTAAAAGCCGAGCGGTGAGCGTTACTAGAGGAGGTCCAGACCAGCTGGGAGGTCCGGCCTGCGTAGCACAGAACTGGTTCCAACTCCCTGATCTGAGCCACAACACAGGAAAACCACACAGCATTACAAATCATTTTGAATTAGAACCACACAGTATTACAAATCATTCAGAATTAGAACCACACACCATTACAAATCATTTTGAATTAGTTTTATGGATAAATAAATGCTGATTATTTTCACCAACTTTACAAATGAGAACAGAAATTTTTTTACTTGAATTTGTGTAACAAACAGTTAACTTTATTTTCTTATTTTTATTACCAATGAAATAATATCTATACAATATATTGCACTAACTGGTTTTGTTACTGATTTATTGCAGTAACAATACTTAGATACCGAGCATTTCGAATTAAAATTAAAATTCTAAATTATATATTGAGTGTTGCAAAAACACCTTTTATTCTTGCTGTCTAAAAGTAAAAACCTTGTATAATAAAATATGTGACTACAGCATCAAAGAAGAATTTATAATTCCTGAGAGTCAACAGAGGAACTTTGAGAAGGTTTTTCTAAGTTGGCAACTTAATACATTTTAGACCTCATCTGACAAAAACGCAGAGTAAGCAGAACATTGTGACCTTTCGGATGGAATAATACATTTTTGATGAGCATTGTTGCTAAGTGACAGACAGATCTGGTATCACTTGTATTTGTTCCATCGAGGGTGAACAGCCGACAGGAATAGATCTCCATGCAGAAAACTGCACGGATCATCATTGTGGATCAAACTGAACAACTAGATAAGTCAGGAGCTTAAGCATCACTCACTAGTAGAAAGTGACCAAAGAGGTTGGTTGCAAAAACACTTTGCAGGCCGTCATGAGTGAGGCAGTCCTTCTGCGTCAGAATCCCCTCACCGGTTGCAAACATGGTGATGATATTGCTGCAATGCAGATAGCTTTTGAGAGGCAGGCAAACATCTTTGAAATAATCTGTGATGCTGCTCAGTTAGGTCAGGTGCACACTGTAGATGCTGCAAACAAGCACATGAAATTAGCAAATTACCTTGAAAAGAGGCCTTTGAAAAAGGCTTTCATGTCAAAGTGTGGGTTTGGCATGATCCCTGCATTCAGGTAAAGGTAGTCCACCCGGTTATACCTGCAGCAAACAAAACATATCTTGTCCTGTAACATAGGTGTGTAGGACATTCCCTACTGTAGTGCACCCACTCATCTATTTTCCCACCTGAGTTTGACCTCCTGCGAAGCAGCAATGACTGAGGAAATGCTGCTGGTGTCCATCTGCAGGAGGGCCACCTGGGCTGAGGGGTGAGAGGCCAGGAGGGCAGAGCGAGCAGCGTGAGCTCGCTGCATGTTCCTGCAGGCCAAACACAACTGGAGACCCTCTGCATCATCGGACAGGAGACGCTCACACAGCGCCAGGCCAATGCCACTGCAGGAAAACACACAGGATGCATGCAAGCAATAAATCTATCACCGTCAAATGTAAATTCTAAAGACATTGTGACTTGCATATAGGTGTACATAATGATAAATTATTGCATTTTATATGTATTCATAGACGTACCTACTTGTTTTCCTTCACCTACATTACACTTCACTATTTGTTTTAGTTTTTTCTGTGCATCATTTATAAAATTATATTAAGAGCCTGTGTAAATATGTTTGGGAAATAGGTCTGATCTGACTGAAATATATTTTAACGTTCATTACTATTATTGTCTGTCTAAACAACAAAGTACCGCTGCCGTCTCGGTACACAAATATATAAATACAAATTTCAAATTAAATCAATAGACCATTTATATCCTATCCTTGTTTTAGCTTGCTTTAAGCTCAAAAACCCTATTAACGAGCATGAGGAGACGTCTTTCCTGCCAAGAACCTATCATAGCCAAGATGCCGGGATCAAGGAATAGAATAAACGCAATTAATAATTTATTACCTATTTGCTCCTGTCACCAAAACCACCTTATTCATCTTTACAGGTCAAAAATGGAAACAATCCTCATAGAGAACATAAATCCCTCCTCTAGACTAAAGTTATCCCGAACTGACTTTCACAGCAACAAGTTCCGACTTCTGTGAGCTCTCCAGTCCTTTGGGTTATAATATAAACCCCTCCTCCAATTTGTGATTGGATAATACATCCGCACCCAGCCAATGAGATCGTCGAACCAGTCGTCTCACTTCTAGGTACCGCCCACACAGAATCAAGCTCTCAGAAAAGTATTTCCTGTTTATATTTTATTTGTATTTTGTGGATCAATGCACAACTTTTGTTAAAACGCGTATAAAAACATTCTCAATAGAAAAAAAACAACATATGCATACAAAATGTAATAAAAAATAATTATAATTTTTTTTTACAACACATTTGTTGATGATTCACTTGTAACAAAGAGAGAATTGTAAATAGCACGAGAAGGTGTCTTCATCAGATGGGAATCACCAAATACAACACAACTCCAAACAATTTTTTTTGTATCAGGTCAGATGAGGTGGACTTGGCCATGCGTTCGGGCATACATGAGTGTCTTTTCTAAACAATGGTAGAGGGACAAAGGCCACAGATAGGAAGAAAGAACTTGTAAATACAGCTGAACTAACTGGAGCAAAGGTGTGCAGTATGAAGTTCAATCTATCACTGAGCTAAACAGAGGTATTCCAGAAAAGAAGAAGAAAGTCACTGCTGCTAATAGAGACTGCATGTCTAAAAAACATTTAGCAACGTGTGTTCAATTATTAGGTTATTGCTATTAGTTGTGATCACAACAACTGAAATATTTTGAAAGGAGTTTTATGATCAAAAATACGAACAAAAAGGTAACAATCAAATCAAATACAATATTACTAACATATAAACAAACAACAAAATATAAACAGAGCAAACACATACAAACATATAAATATTAATACAATATATGGCTATTTAAGATTTAGACTTATCTATTTAAAATGCACAGTCATATACACTTCATGTTCAAACCATCTTAGGAAAACTTGAGGGAGATGAGAAAGACTCGGCTATGTGATGTCATGAAATACTTGAAATATGATGAAATGTGACAATAAAGCTTTGCCACACGTTTCTACATTCAAGCAGTCATCCACAAGAAAACATAACCATGTGTTATCAAATACTGTAACACGGGAATTAGAACTCTTAAAAAATGAAAATTAAAATAAAGTTTTAAAAGTGCTGAAAGTCACTTGCTACATTTAATATTCTCAATATATGCCAGCACAGCTAAACCCTGATCGAGTTTCTGGGTTGGCGTCCTAGATTTCCCTAAGAACACTTGCTCTTTAAAGGTTTTGGCCAATGACACTGTGCCAGTTTTACCCAAACCGACAAACCAAATGTCTGTGGATAGTCCATCTTTGTAGAGTGTGTGTCCATGAAATATTCGTTCATTCGTCTTCCCTATCGCTTATCTGAAATCCAGGTTGTGAGTTTACTGGAGCCTATCCCAGCTGACAATGAACAAGAGGTGGGGTACACCCTGGATAAGCCACCAGCTCAACGCCACACATAGATAAACAATTGTTTACGTGCACACACACTCATACGTACGGACAATTTTAGCAGAACCAATTCACCAAAATTGCAGCTTTAATGGGAGGAAGCTGGAGAATCCGGAGATAACCCACGCAGACATGGGGAGAACATTGAAACTCAGAAAGTAATCAAACCCCGTACCTTCTTTCTGTGAGTGACAGCACTACCTACTGCACCACAGTGCCACCCCATCCATGAAACAACATTTCCTAAAGAATAGCTTCAAGACCACAGGTGGCGATTTCCGTACTGAAACAAGATAGCTTAAACCTGGATTGTGTCTGAATCATGGTCTACTCCCTCCTCACACCATTTCCTCCAGGGATGAGCAGACTCGGAATCATTGTCTTTTACATTGTCCCTGCCATTATTCCAGGAGGGCTCGGTGTATTTCTTGGAAGGAGGGCCTTTCCTTTGTGTTCCTCCTCCAGCAGTTCAGCATGATCTTGTAGAGCGAATCTGGACACAGCACAGGCTGAGGCAGGTAGATCTGCATAGCAGAGAATAATAATTTAGCAAGAGATTGTTTATTTTTAATTTTTGGATGGATGCCATGTCACAACACCCACCTGTCTCTTCTGATCCCTGAAAAACTCCCCCGTGTTTTCTATCACTTGCTCGTCAGTGAGCTGAGAGTAAGGTTGCTCCTTGCAGAAGTTTAATATCTCCCATAAGGTCACCCCAAAGGCCCACACATCGCTTGCTGTGGTGAACTTACCCTGCACAAGGAAACACTCACTTAAATGCACAACCTTTAAATGTGAATATTGCCAGGAGGAACATGAACAAACCAGACTAACAAAGCTTTCCAAGAAGAAAAAAAGAAATATTCTTTAAGTTGTGGTCCTCACCAGCAGGATGCTCTCCCATGACATCCAGCGTATCGGCAGTACTGCTCTCCCCTGTATGCGGTAGTAGTCACCACTGTACAGGTTTCTGCTCATGCCAAAGTCAGCAATCTTTATCGTGTAGTTCTTGCCCACTAGACAGTTGCGCGTAGCCAAGTCCCGATGCACAAAATTCAGAGAGGAGAGATACTTCATCCCTGAAGCTATCTGAGCAGCCATGTAGCACAGATTACTGAAGCTGAAGAGGAGAGAAAAGAAACACAGTGTTTTGGAACAGGAAAATATAAAAATACACACACACACACACACACACACAGCAGTCTTTTATCTGTTTGGTTCATATCACTCACCTGACTGTAGGAGTATCACTGAGCAGAGCAAGTTGTCCCTCAGGTTCATGGCGGGACAAGAACTGGTTGAGGTCTCCATTTTCCATGTACTCTGTGATCATACACAGCGGGTCGCTGTAGATGCACACAGCTAGCAAACGAATGATGTTGGGGTCCTTCAAACGCGACATGATCTTTATCTCTTTCAGGAAGTCATTCCTACCGAACCACAGAAAAACAGAAGACTCACTTTATGGAGAGAGACATAACAAATATTTACATGTTTAAGATGTAGACAGAGTTTCAGGTGCAGGACTTTTCATTCAGGTCGCCTGTACATTTAAAGTCAAACCATCTTTTAATACCTTGCGTTTTTATTGGCATCCGACCGCAGCATCTTCACAGCCACTAAAACTGGCTGGTCCTCTGGGATGTCAAATGCAAACTCTTTATTCATGAACTCTTGCATTCCCTCTGCTTCACACAGGTGCACCTGAGGGAAAAGTGTGAAGGAGGCAGAAACAAGGAAAGAGAAGATGAATATAACATTTAGACCTTGTCCAATCCATTAAGCTTGTTATGACTAGAGGAATAGGAAAGAGAACATACTTCACCAAATTGGCCCTCTCCAAGCTTCTCTTTGAACGTGAGCATCTTCCGAGGGAACTCCTCCACTACCACATCCTTCCCTGACAGCAAGTCCATAGTGAGTGCAGGGATGGCGTAAGTGTTGCTACCAGTCACACCTTGCAGGTTTACAATGTCTGCTTCTGCATAGTGAGGGACGCCATCTTGGGTTGCTGTAGTTGTGGTGGATTTAGATGCTGCTGTGCTGGTAGAAACTGGAGCATGAAAGGTAAAACTGTAACTATAAATCTCAAGAGCTTTAGACCGTTTATGAAGGAAAATGTAAATGATAGTCGACAGGTGTGTTCACCTACCAGGCTCTTCCGAGCTCTGAGCGAACTCTGGCAGCTTGCATATGAGGCGTGATGGCTCCTGGTAGTCCGGACCAAGAGGGAAGATACGCTCATAAGTGGAACTGGACTCTTGCTCACTAGTTGCACTTGACTGGTTGTGGTTGAAGGCAAATGTCTCACTCTGTATTGATAAGCTAGCAGTTAGTTCATCATCCAGCATCCGGCGTGAGGCCTAGAATAAAGGATGTGGGGGATGGGGGTGAAGGAAGATATGTGGCTACCTCCCAAAAGGAGATTTAGGAATCTCAAAAGAAAATAAGCTCACCTTCTCAAGCATCTTTTGCCACACCTGCCTCCACAAGATGATGACAATGATCGCCACAAGGATGAAGATGATGGCCACTAAACAGCCAATCAGAATACGAGTGTTGCTATCATCTACTTTATGGGTGGGATCATCTTCTGTGGAAAGAGCAGATGGACAGATTCACTCTTTAAGTGGTACTTAATTTAAATAATGCTAATTAAATTTGCAAAATGTAAATAGAAAATAATTTTCCAAACCAAATAAGTAGATATTGTCAGACATTTTTTTACACTGACCAAAAATCAAATGTTTAAGTTGTAGATAAATGTCATGAATGAAGAACGAGATGTTTTTGCTTTTTTTTAAAGATTACATTACTTCTATTTTAATGATGACACTTTATCCCCAACAGGAGACATTTCTGTCATCACAGCAGCTCAAAAAACAGAATGAAAACAGTAGTGTTATTCTAAACATATTAATGTTTTAATAAAATGTTTTAACGAATGTGTACAGGTCTAAGGTGTGTGTGTGTTTATCGAGTAATCACAGACCTGGTTGAGTGTTAGGTGGAAGTCCTGTCTTGGGTGGCGCCAGTGTTGTGTTATACATGGCTGTATCTGAAAAGTAAGATAGCATTGAACTAATCAGAAATTAATGGTGGGCTGCATTCACTGGCCTGACCAAACTCAAACAGTTTTTTTAACATGCAAAACTGTTGAAACGACATCTAGGTATAGACAAACGCAACCACCATCGTACTGCAATGCACTGCTCTCTGGTCTGTACCTGACTGGAAGGTGATCTCACTGAACAACATCCAGACGTCAGCAAAGTAAAATTGGCATTTGATGGCGCTAGCCATGTGATTGGCCAGGTTGACGGTAATGAAGCGGGCACTGGGGTTCTTCTCATCCACCACAGGAGTGAAGGAGAGTGGCACGGCCTCCCAGTCCAGCTCAGAGCGGAAGTAACACACCACCTGGCGAAAGACCTTCACGTGCCATGAGAACATGTTGTTGCAGTGGACCTGGAAGCAGATTAAGCCACATGGGGAGATTTTCAGTACCAGCGGTGATGATGTAAAAGACTGACAATATTCATGCGTATTTTATGGGCACTCGCCTTCATGGTGGTAAAGTTTCTTGTGCGGTCAAATTCAAACATGATTTCCACATAGCCACTGGGGAAACTCTCATTGCTCCAACCCACATAATCATATCCAGGCCACACATTGTAGACGTGACTTTGTGTAAAATCATCTAGGCCACACACTCCGTCGGTTAACTGGCCCAGACCCTCTGTCATACTGAATAGAAGATAAAGGAGCATAGAAAATATCACAGACATCACAAAGCATCCCTGGTTATGATATTCTGTAAAGAACCTCTGTCCAAAAGGATTTTATGCTACAGTCAGTAAACTCTAGGTGGCAGCATTGTAAGGCCAATTCCTCATACAGTATTGTCACAAAAGAAAATCACAGAAGGAATCCTGCCTGTGTCATGGAGGACATTATTCCCCACCCACATCCAAACATTTCTGTCAACAAAAGACCGATTAGTTCATTCTAAGTTTTTAACTTCATAAGAAAGGTTGACTCAGTCATTCCCATGCGGCATTACTGCCTCACAGCAAACCACCGTGACCCGCTCACATTCGTCTGTCTCTTTGCTTGCACCATGGTGACCAAGCAATAACAGTGACATGGCAGCAATGATGAGCAATGTCGTGTGTGACAAAGGAAGGAAAGAGTAATGAAACACACACACACACACACACACACACACACACACACACACACACACACACACACACACACACACACACACACACACACACACACACACACACACACACACACACACACACACACACACACACACACACACACACTCACTCACCTGTGGATGATAGCTCCGTCATAGACGGAGTCATTGACATAAAC